>NC_133390.1:111786082-112401082 GCF_047511655.1 Castor canadensis | reverse complement strand
CAAGGATAATGGTTTCAAAACAATGTATACAGCCCTCCTCATTTTACCTTTAAAAACCCTTATCTTTCACCTTCCTCATTATATTGTGTCCACCATGGCATATCTACCGCTAACTGAAATCTTCTGAATTCCTGAATAAAATCTTTGCTTTGAGAGGTGGTCTCTCTGCTGCTAGTTGTAGGTTAGCAGGTAAAGTGACTTAACTATTAACTGACTTCTCATCTGAAAATATGTAGGCTAGAAGACAATAAAACTGAACTTTAAATTTATGAAAGGAAAAGAGAATGAAACTCCAGAGGATATCTCCTTTAAGAATGAAGGTGAAATGGGATTTTTTTTTCTCTTTATTCATTTATTCATATGTACATACATTGTGGGGCCCATTTCTTTCCCCTGCCCCCCGCCCCCCTTTCCCCCTCACTTCCAGGCAGAACCTGTTCTGCCCTTTTCTCCAAGTTTGTTGAAGAGAAGACCTAAGCAATTATTAGAAAGACACAGCATTCTCGCCAGTTGAGATAAGGCTAGCTATACAGAGAGATTCCTAGCATTGCTTCCATGCCCAAGTATATTACAACCTGAATTATTCATCTCTATCTGACCTCTTTACTACTTCCCAGTCACCTTCCCATATTGACCTCTGTTGCTTTAAGGTTACTGTATTAGCTCCTCTGCAGTGGGGACATCAGACACTTTCAAGTTTTGGGTTTCTTACCTAACCCCATTCCTCCCATATGTGCTCTCCCCTTAGCGTGTGACCCAAGTCCTACAACATTGCTGCATTTGCCCTAGATCTAAAGTCCACATATGTGGGAGGTTTTTGATCTTCTGATTCTGCCTAACCTCACTCAAGATGATCCTCCTCAGTTTAAAATGATTTTTAATTTTCAATAATTCTGGCCACTTGAAATCTCTGTCTTTCCATATAATTTATCAGATACTCACTGGGATCCAACCATGTGCTAGGGACTATGTTGAACAGAAATATATGGAGAAGAATAAGGTGAACATGGGACCTAGCCATTGGCAAGCTTGTGTCCTTGAGCAAAAGATAAATTTTAAGCAACCAATTGAGAAACTGAATTTCAAAGATGATAAAGGAGAAAGGAGAGCTACAAGCTAGTACAAGAAAACATTCAGCTTAGGGCACTAGACTTAAGTCAGGCATGTCTAGGAAGATTTCCTTTTAGAAGGAATATCGTATATATTTAAAATAGATAATGGGATGTTTGTATACACGGTAGACTGATTCTCCCAATAAAGCTAATTAACACGCCCATAAAAAAGAATGAAGGTGAAATGAAGTTCTATTCAGATAAGAACTTATTACTGGTAGATGTGTAATGAATGTTAAGGGAAGTTCTTCAGTATATATATAGGAAACGACAGTGGAGGGAAACATGGATTGTTCAGGAGGGAAGGAAAAGCATCAAAACCAGTGAACCTGTGAAACACAAAACACAGAAGCCGTCTTTTGACTACACCCCAACCCACCCTAACCCTCCCCCATCTCTCCGCTCTCAGGAGTAGCTCAGGCCCAAATCTTTGGGGTCATTCTCAACTTCTCTTTTTATTTTCTATGCTTTCTACCATCATAACCTTAAAGTGTATACAGAGTCTGATCATTTTAATGCATTGTTCACGATCCTGATCTAAATGCCATCATTTCTTACTGCAATCATCACAGTAATCCCCAAAGTTTCCTCCCTTCTTCCCTCTGTTTTATAATTTTCTGGAACAGAAAATTATATTTTTAATACATAATGTTTTTAATATAAAATTTCTTTTTAATAGCTCTCTCTCTCCCTCCCTCATTCCTTTTTAGCTAGGGTCTCACTCTTTTGCCCAGGCCAGCCTCAGATGATGATCCTCCCGCCGATGCTTCTCACATAGCTAGTGCCACAGATGTGTACTATCACGCTCAGCTTTTTGGTTGACTATTTTGCTCAAGCTGGACTCTAACCAGGATCCTCTTGATTTCCACCTCCTGAGTGTCTGGGATTACTGGTGTCTGCTACGCTGCCCAGTCCTCATTTCTTTTTTACTTTTTTTCCTATTAGCATGTATTAATTGTACAAATGGGTTTCATTGTGATATTTACATAAAATGTACTTTGATTAAATTCACCCTTTCTCTTACACTTTCTCCACCCATTCCCCAACTCTGAACAGTTTTAAGGGGTTTTATTATTTGATTTTCGTAATGTGTATGAAGTACTTCAATCCTATTCACACACATCCCTTCACCCTCTTTTTTCACTCTCCCATCTACCACTGGCTCCCACCCCCAAATGGTCCCCTTTTTATCCTCCTGTCATTCATTTTTTAAGGTCTAGATTCTGTGTATGAGAGAAAACTTGAGATATTTGTCCTTCTCGGTCTTGGTAATTTCACTTAACAGGAAGATCTCTAGTTCCACCCATTTTTCTGTAAGTGACATCATTTGTTACCTCTTTATAGCTGAATAAATACTACATTGGGTGCATATACCTTATTTCTGTATACATTCATTAGATGATAAGCAATACATTTGTTGAAGAGCCTTTTTTTTCCTCCAATATAGGTTTTGGGTACCTATGGCAAAATCAGGTGGCTGTGCCTGTATGGGCTGATTTCTGGATCTTCTATTCTATTCCACTGATCTTCATGTTTATTTTTGTACCAGTACCATGCTGTTTTTATTTCTATAGCTCTGTAGTATAATTTGAAATCACATATTGTGATGCCTCCAGCATTGCTCCTTTTTCTTAAGATTGTTTTGGTTATTGAGAGTCTTTTGTACTTCCATATGAATTTTAGAATTGGTTTTTCTATTTTTATGAAAAATGACATTGGATTTTATAGGATTTGCATTTTCATAATATTAATTCTGCAGATCCATGAGCATGGGATGTCTTTCAATCTTCTAGTGTCTTCTGCAATTTCCATGAGGTTTTAGAGTTTTCATTGTAAGGTCTTTAACCTCCTTAGTTAGGTTTATTCCTAGGTGAGGCTATTGTGAATAGGATTGTTTTTGTGATTTCATTCTCAGTTTGCTATGGCATATAGAAAAGTAACTGATTTTTGTATGTTCATTTTATATCCTGCTACTTTGCCAAAGGTGTTTTTCAGATACAAGAGGATTTTTGGTAGAATCTTTAAGGTCTTTTAAGCATAGGATCATATCGTGTACAAATAGGTTCAATTTTACTTCTTCCTTTCCTATTTGTATCCCTTTTATTTCTTTCTCTTACCTTATTGCTCTGCCTAAGAATTCAAGAATTACACTGAAAAGAGAGAGAAAGTGGACATGCTTGTTTCATTTCCAACTTTAGAGGAAATGGTTTCAGTTTTCTTCCATTTAGTACGATGTTGGCTATAGGTTTCGTGACGTAGTCTTTATTATGTTGAGGTATGTTCCTTCTAGTCCTAGGTTCTTAAAGGCTTTTATCATGAAAGAATGTTGAAATTTTGTTGAAGGTTTTTTCTGTATCTATGAGATGATTGTGTAATTTTTGTCCTTTATTCTGTTTATGTGTTGTATTACATTCATTGATTAGAATATGTTGAATCATCTGTATATCCCTGAACCTAGAATAAAACCATCTTGTTCATGATGTATAAACTTTCTAAGATGTTTTGAGTTAAATTTTAGTATTATAGTCATTTTCTTGAAAATTTTTGTGTCTAGGTTCATCGAGGAAATTGGTCTATAACTTACTTTTTTGTTGTGTCTTTAGTTTTGGTTTCAGGTTAATACTGGCACTATAAAAATGTGTTCAGGCAGTGTTTCTTCCCTTTGTATTTTATGGAATAGTTTGAGAAGCATTGCTGTTTATTTTTATTAAAGTGTTTGACAGAATTCAGCAGTGAATCCATCTGATCTGCGTTTTTCTTTGTTGGGAGTCTCTTTATTACTGTTTCTATTTCATTGCTTCTTATAGCTCTATTTAAGTGGTTTATATCCCTTGACTGATATGCATCTAGAAACTTATTCATTTCTTCAAGGTTTTCCAGTCTATCAGAATGTAGGTTTTTAAAGTATTCCCTAATGATCTTTAGGATTTCATGGGTGTTTGTTATGATAGCCCCTTTCTTATCTCTACTTCTATTAATTTGGGTTCCTCCCTCTTTCTTTTGGTTAATTTGGCTAAGGGTTTATAAATATTTTCAAAGAAATGACTTTTTGTTTTATTGATTCTTGGTACTTTTTTAATCTGTCTCCACTTTCTTAATTTCTGCCCTGATCTTTATAATTTTTTTCCATCTACTGCTTTGGGAGTTAATTTGTTCTTATTTTTCTAAGTGCTTGCAGTATATCCATAGTTAGGTTATTTATTTGAGCTTTCTCTGATTTTCTAATGTAGGCACTCCTAGCTATAGGAGTGTGACTTTGTCTTTTCTGACTAATGTTATTTGAAGTCTTCTTTGTCAGCTCTGAGTATAGCTACCCTTGCTTGCTTTTGGGTTATGTTTGCATGTAAAATCCTTTTCCATCCTTTCAGTTTAAGCCTGACTTTATTTTTCCCAGTCAGGTGCATTTCTTGTCAGCAAAAATGGTGGAGTCTTGTTTTTGATCCACTCAGTCTGTCTGTCTTTTGATTGCAAAATTGAGACCAATAGTATTCACAGTTATTATTAAAATGTCTGTAGTAATTCCAAACATTTTGTTGTTTTTGTAGTATTTGATACTTCCCTACTTCTCATTTGTCCATCTCCTCATCTGGTGGGATTTCTTTTTCCATGTTTTTCAGAGTTAGGTTTATCCTCCTCTTCTGTGTGCAGGATTCTTTTAAATATCTTCTGCAGTGCTGGCTCAGTGGTCATGAATTGATTTAGTTTTTATCATGGAAGGTTTTTATTTCTCCTTCAATTAAGAAAATTAGCTTTGCTGAATATAGTAATCTAATTTGGTAGCTATTTTCTTTCAGGGCTTGAAATATATCCTTGCTTTAAAATTTCTGTTGGGGGAGGAGACAGAGCCTTCAGGAGAGGTTGAAAGACGGGTGGTTGGTGTGGTTGGTGTCCCTTGGGAGGCTGGGGTCCAATTTCACTGTCCCAGCCCTTCCCCACGGCTGACCCTGAAGCGTGTGGGGCTTCTTTGCTGCCCATGCTTCCTCTCTCTCTCTCATCTTCAGATGCCTCTTCAGCATTTTCTCCCAGCACGAGTTTGGGCTGACAGGTTCTGAGCAGGAGCAAGGGGAGCACTGGACCCGCTGGAGGAAGAGGAGTTGCAGGTCCGAGACGCAGCATTTTCCTTAACCAACTTCTTGAGGCCACGTGTGCATTATCAGCTTAGGGGGAAGAGCTTGCCCTCAAATGTGCAGAACATGTGCGCTTCCTTAATACATGGAGGGACTTGCTGAAAGACTGCTAGGAGACCCTGAAAGTCGACAACGATTAGATTACTTGTCGATTAAGTAATGACTACAACACTTCATAGTTCCTCACACCGGTACCGCAGACATAGCATATCTCCTTCCAGTGGTTCCGTGTACTGAGAATGAAGTTTTTCTTGCTTTCCTTGACTTTTGTGAAGTACTGGTGTTATTTTTTTATGCTGACCAGCATTTGTTTATCCTGAAATATTTTCTGCCCTCTAAATTTTTGCAAAATCCTTTATGGAACTGAATTCCATCAGTAGGTAATTAATTTTAATAATGCCACCAGATAAAGGTTTTGTAAGAAGATGCCAAGAATGGCAAAGTGTGAGGTTGAGCTTCATTTTATGGAGGTGGGAGGTGCCAGTGTAGACCCAGCCGTGTTATGCTAAGTTCTCTGAAACCAAAGATCATGTTTCACTTACTTGTGTATCCCCAGCACCTGTAAAAATGTCGTTCAACACCCACAAAATGTTTGTTAGTAAAAGACTTCACAAACATAATTAAAATGTAAATTTTTTCTTCCTGCTTTCTAGCAGAAAGACTGTAATTGTTTCTCCAAAAGAAAAGTATGAATACAAACTTCATGCACTTGAAGGAAAAACATTCTCTTTTTTACGGAGATTTGAAGTTTTTCCCTTTTTTTGAGACAAGGTCATACTATGTAGCCCAAGCTGACTCAAACTCCAGATCCTCCTGCCTCAGACTTCAGAGTGCTGGGTTTACAGGCATGTATTACCACACCCAGCTTAGGGATTTTAATTTTGACAATCGCTTTAAAATATAAAAATATGTTTTCCGATTCTATAACACTTGTTATAAAAATAGAAGTCCTTTATTGTTTATGGCTGTTTTCAAAAAGCTGTTACTTGAGAAAATGAAAATCTGCCTAGAAAGAATGCACATTTCCTCCCCCAGTTTATTTGTATGGTTGATTGCTTTTGCAGCTAATATTTCCTGTATTTTATGTGCTTGATTGCTATCTTTAAAATGCCTTATCAAATTTTTGCTTTGTCCTATTACTTTTTGAGCTTTGCAAGTTATTTATTTAATAATTGTGAAGTTACTTTGTTTCTAATGCATCAAAGTTAAGTGACACAATGTTTTCATGTTGTTTGACCTTAGTGGCAATGTTCCATTTTATCTATACTATATGGGGATGTTCCTTTTTCGTGGTTTGTGTCAGGCCATCTAAAGCTTTACTATGTATGACTTTTGGACATCTTTGATGTAACATCTTAATTCTTTGTAGATAAGTTAATGGGTAAAGAACTGTATTCTGAATCTTCACAATGGAACTCTAATAGGGGACAAATGGATGGATGAAGGATAGTTTTGTTTAGCATGTTAGGCTATAGTCCTTTATAAATATTTTTATTTAAAGATCACACAAATGTTGTCATTTCTCTACCAAAGGGATACTTACTTCAATATAAAATATTTTTCTTATGTATTCTGAGAATTGCAATTTAAAAATGTATAAATTCTTATTAAAAGCAAAAAAAAAATAAAGTTTTTGTTGAGAAACCTGCTGTTATTCTGATACATTTGCCATTATGGGTGATTTGGTGCTTCTCCCTTGCAGATTTTTATATTCTTTCCTTCTTCTGCATACTTAATGTTTTAACTATAAATCGACGTAACGGAGGTTCTCATCTTGTCTGTTTGAAGTCTGAAAAGCCTCTTGTGCCTGGATGACCAATCCTTTCCCAGCTCTTTCTCAAGGTTTGGGAAGTCTTCTGCTATAACTTTATTAGTAGGTTTCCTTGCCTTTAACCTAGACTTCTTCTTACGACCTGTGCCCATGATTCATAGGTTTAGTCCATTATTGGTGTCACAGAAGTCTTATATGTTCTGCTTAAACTTCATTTTTTATCTTCAGCTGGATTTTCAATTACATCTACCTGTCTCCAAACCCTGACATTGTGTTTTCTGTTTGTTCCAGTCTAGTGGAGAGACTTTCAACTGAGTCTTCATTTGATTTATAAAGCTTTCCATTTCCAGTGTTTCAATTTGATTTTTTTTCAAGATTTCTACATCTCTACTGAATATCCCTCTCATATCTTGCATTGTCTTCCTTATTTCATTCATCTGTTCATTTGTATCCTCTGAATTCATTTAGCTGTTTGTATTCTCTTAGAATTCATTGAGGTGTTCATACATGTCCTCCTTAATTTAGTTATTCTTATCATTCTTTTGAATTAAATATTTGACATTTTATCCTCTTCTCTATCATTTAATTTATTGTCTGATTGTTGTCTTCTTGTGTGACCATGTTGGTCTTTTAAAAAAATATTTTTTGTGTTTCTGCATTGAGATTTATTTGTCTGAAGTCAACTCATTGGTCAGGGGTTTTAATCACCTGAAGTCTTTTGAATTATTCTATATGTTTACTTCATGTAAATATTTGGCTTGGTTTTGAATTAGCAAATTTCTTGTTACTAAGTTTTACTCCTAGGCCAGTAGTTAAAAACAGAAGATCAACTCTAAAACCATCCAATAGAAAAATTTATAAATGAAAATAGAAAAAATAAAAGTCAATTCCTCTTCCTTGTTGAGGAGAGCATATGCCAGTGAACTTCATTGGTGCAGTAGATTTTCTCCTATAGTCTCTGGCCCTCAGTGTTCTGTCTATGATTTTCTGTTGTGTTTACTCACATATTCCCTCTGGGCCTGGGATTGCCTGGATTCTGCTCTGAGTGCAGCCTGGGTGAGGTGCCCCATGGTCAGTTAAGGTCTGGACCAGAGGCAGTGGCTAGAGTAAAGTACAGAGGGTTCTGTGGTACAGCAAGAATTCCCAGGGGCTGGCTGCTCAGAGGTGGGGCAGGTGTGCCCTACTGCAGGGGTTCTGGTGGGTAGGGTATATATATTCAGGCATATGAAGCACCAGTTGGGGACAGGGTGGAGGGACATCCTAACACAGCTAGTGAGTCAGGGAGCACTCTATTAAGTGCACCCACTCTTATAGCTAGCAGCTTGTGGGGCATAGGGGATCCGTTGGCAGACATAGCTTGTCTGCAGTAGTAAGCGTTTTCCCTTTTCCATCTGTTTCCTTTGCAGAGTGATGAACTAATAGTCCTTGTCCCTGACATGTATGCTAGACTGAGCAGTGTTAGGGATAGCTGGTTAGCTTACATCTGTACTCACCCCTTGCCCTGGGTAGTGGAGGTCAGGTGTTGGTATCTTCCTCCTGACAAAATCAAACTTGGCAGCCTCTGGTCAGCCAATCTTGCAGAAAGGCTCAGGGGTAGTTGCAGATGCATGTATTTGCTGAGCTGGGCAGTGCAGGAACCTCTTTCTTCTGTCATAGCTGTCTAAAAACCCCAGTCTCAGCTAATGGTGGGTACGTCAGTATATCATTTTAAATGAAATATCATTGTGACTTTTAGAATATATATTCAAGGAGACTTTATTTTTTATTTTTATGTTTTACATTTTTAAATTATCATATTATTGTCATACTGCAGGTACATTGTGACATTAACAAAAATTCTTACAATATATCTTAAATTCACCCCTTCCATCATTCACCTTTATCCCCCTTTCCTGATTGATGGAACAGTTTCAACAGGTCTCATTTTTCTGTTTTTATACATGAATACATTATACTTCCTCCTCATTCAGCCTTCTTCACCCTTTCCTTATATCCTCCCCCTCCCACTGGCCCCAACCTCCAGACAGGAACTGTTTTACCTTCCTGCTCTCTGTTTTTGAAAAAAAAAAAAGACATTTTTGTTTGCTTAAGATAGTTATGCAGGGGGTTTCATTGTGATATTTCCATGTATTATAACCTGAATTAGTTTATCCCCTCTATTTTTCTTCTTCTTATGGTGATTTCAACAGGTTTAAAAATTCTGTATTCACTAAAGAAGACTTTAAAGAGCTAAATGATTTTTACTACACTAAAAACCTTCCAGGGTAGAGGGTGTGGCTCAAGTGGTGACCTAGTAAGTGCAAAGAGACCCTGGCTTCAATGCCCATTAGTGAAAAAACAAAAGCCTTCCATACCTCTGATTGATTTATGTAAACAAGATTTCTATGTGCATATATCTTTAAAAAGAAAAGAAAAGAAATAAATAATAGGATTGTTGATGACCTTTGTCTTATTCTACCAATAAATAATATTCCTCTATGGACACCTGACCTAGTTCAGAAAGAAATCTTAGCCATATCATCAAGAAGTATTACCAATAAAATCTTACCTTTTATAATAAGCACAAATTAATAAAATCTGGTTTTGATAAATTATGTTCAATAGTATTTGTCATAATAAATCTATACAACATTAGAAATCATAATAGACATAAAGCATTTTAAATTTTAAGGTAAAATTGTTCTAGAGAATTTTATTTTAGACAATTATTTGACAGGGTTATCTGTAAAATATTTTCACACATACAAATGTATATGAGTGGTGAGAAATGGACTGGTAAATCTAGTTCAGAGGAAAAGGAAGAATGCCAATTTTCCAAGTGCTAAAGATGAGCTCGTTCGTGAATATTTTAAATGGATGATGATAGATATCAAATAACTTTGGGATTTAAATTCCATTGGATACATTTAAGAGAGTAATGGAACCACCTTATTTTAAAATAGGAATACAAGATGCCAGCGCACTGGATCTTTTGCAACTCCTTAATTTGTGATGACAAATACTGTGTACTTAGTGTTTAAGCTAAGTACATGATAGCTGGCTTCACCTAGAATGAACATCCCACAAGGCATTGGTAAGACATATGGACTTGGTGATGTAACTGTGGATGTCACATAGTGACTTCCACAATATTGTACTGGTCTAAGCAGTCAGAGCCTACCTAGCTTCAAGGGGAAAGGCAAGCACGCACTTTACCCCTCAATGAAAGGAATGTGAAGGAATTTGAGAGACACGTTCTAAAATTAGTTTTTTCAAATTTCTAAAAGGTAAGCATAAGCAGAGAGTTTAAATTCTAGTGGTACAATAGCAACAATCAACATACGTTGATACATGGTGGACATTGTTCTAAGATTTCACACATTTTGTTAAAGGTTTATAATAAGAGTATAAGTAGTACTCTGGTTACAACTGCTGCACAATAAATAACCAAAACAATGCCAGTAATAAAGCGACTGTGTAATTCTGCTCACAGTCTTGTGGGTCTAGAATCTGAGAAGGGGGTGCTGTTCTCACTTGGGATATCTCCTGAAGTGCAGTTCGATGTGTGATATACCTGAGCTGGCTCAGTCACAGTTGACAGCTGATTCTGGCTGTTTCTGGGGCTACTGATCAGTGCACTTGCACTTGCTCTCCAGCCTGGCAATGTCAAGGTGGTCAGACTTCTTACATGATAGCTAGCTTCACCTAGAATGAACATCCCAAGAGGAGCTGGCAAGACATATGACCTTTGTGATGTAACTAGGGATGTCACATAGTCATTTCCACAATAGTGTACTGGTCCAAGCAGTCAGAGCCCACCAACTTCAAGGGGAAAGGCAAGCAAACACTTCACCTCTCAATGAAAGGAATGTGAAGGATTTTGAGAGACATGCTCCAAAACTGTGAGAGTAGATATTATCCTTATATAAGAGATAAGTGGAAAGCGACCCCTGCACAGAGCAGATAAGCAATTTGTCTAAATGATAGAGTTAGAATTCTGACTCCAGAGCAGTGCTCTTAAAGACAACAGCGCTGCCTCCTGATAAAGAAAAAACAGAGAACAAGGAAGTTCTCTGCTCCCACAGATGACTAAGCATAGGTCCACCTCCCTAGTTTCATCACAGAGGCCCCTATTGACATAATTCTAAGAATGTCAAACTGAGGAGCTTGGTTGCTATGCATACCATGTTGCCAGGACCCCTCGATGACCCAAGGGATAGAACAGAAGGTTTTGGAGATGCTGTAGCTTGCTGACACTGAAAGTTCCTGGGACTCACAGCCTCAACTGGGACTGACCCTGGTAGTTGGTATCAGTTGACTCCTTGCCCTTTGATTCATGCTTGAGGTTACATGTTGCTTGGTGCTTAGTTCTAATCCCAGACTCCCTGAATATTAAACAGCATTTCCTTGAATATGGGAGAATTCATGCAGTGATTGCTGTCTCCTAATTCTTGGCTTTGGTTATTTAATAGGCATAAGGATCCTTGAAGAGATCAACCTGCTTCCACAGGATTCTACCTCTTTAGAAAGACCTCTTCTTTCATCCTCCTCTCCTGCCTTCTCAGGAACTACAAGACCTCATCTACCTCTATGATCTTTAACCTATGGTGGCATCATGAACAGAAAAATTTACACACTTTCTCAAGTTCTTTACAGACACAGTGATAGGTGGTAAAGGGGATGCTTGGGGCTCAGTGGTTCTCCAACTATGTGACAGGCACCTTAGGTGGGCACTGATGTCATTATCACCTGAGCTAGCACAGACCATATCTATGAACATGTCTGGGCCACTCCCATGTGTCTTAACCATAGGACTGTTAACTGAATTTTCTCTCCTTCTTCTGAGCTAGTTTTCATGAGCACTGAACATGTGTGCATGCGCACACACACACAGACTCCCACCATCCCACCCCCTATCTCTTTGTCACTTCACCTTTGGCTTCTGTCTCCCTAATTATAAGAAGATTCTCATGCCTTCCATCTGTTAGAAGTACCTAGAGGGTCAATGACTGAATCAATTGTGTCAGGCCCACCATTTTCCCATAAGGAATCAAAGAGCACTTGTTACATGTTTTGTGGTTTTCTGACATTCAAAGAGCCTTCTGCTTCCAAAGGAATATAAAAGATATTTAACATTTTATTTTAAGGCTGACCCTAAAGGAATAACCCTTCCCTTGCATTGATATTGTTAAACTTGTCTGAGGAAATTCACATTAAAGCATTCAAAACTCCAAGGGGAGTCTAATTAAGAAGGGCCAATGAATCTCCAGATATCACTTTTTATAACTCTTACATGATGAGCAAGCATAATTTACCAAACCTGAATGGGTTACCATTGTTGAATGATCCAGAGTTATCATTGTCTAAGGAAGCCATGTCCTAACTTTGCAGAGGAAACAGTGCCACAAAATTTCAGGATTATGAAGTTTCTGGGAGTTTTTTTGTTTTTTTTTCCAATTTTCCATGTTTCAAGATATCATAGGTCGTGTCTTTACTTCCTCCTCAGGAAACGTTAGAGACAGGTAGCCTTACACCAGGAACAGACTGGGCTCAGTTACAGCTCTGTGGCAGATAAGGTTAAGAGGGGGCAGGGCGCGGGGCGGGGGGGGGGACGGGCAGGGAGGAGGAGGGAATGAGAAACAGAAAAATCAATTCAAATTACTTTGATGACAGTGACTTGGAGACTTCACAGGAAGACCGACAGGAGCATTCAGGATGCTGGCAGCGCGGACAGGAGCAGCGGGGAGTCAGATTGCAGAAGAGAATAGCAAGTTAAGAAAGCAGTCTGGGTTTTCCATTGGGGGAAAAGACAAATCGCCCAAGAAAACCTCAGAAAATGTTAAGGACAGCAGCCTCAGCCCCTCAGGGCAAAGCCATCTCAGGGCGCGGCAGCTGGCTCTGCTGCGAGAAGTGGAGATGACCTGGTACCTGAAGCTCTGCGACCTGTCCAGTGAGCACACCACAGCCCAGGTCACCGGCATGCCGCACAGGTAAGCCCCTGTTGTGCGCTGCGGGAGAGGCCCTCTGCAAAAGGGATGCTTTGGTTTCTTTTCCTCTGCTGTGCTGTGAGGCTTGCAGCCCTGATTGTCCTACAGATGATGGGTACTTCAGAATCTGTGAGCACAAAGGACAGGAATGTGGTGCAACTGAAAATAAACTCAGGATTGTTGTTCAGAAAACACCCCTTGGAAAGAGGCAATGGAGAGCTGACACAAAGAAAGAACTAAAATTTTTTTCTCAAGTAAGCATCGGAGAAGTTCAAAGATTGTAGGAAATAATGAGAAAAACAGCAGTCTTCCCACATTTCCTTTTTGCCTTGAGAACTTGGGGGTGGGGAAGGACATGTGTTTTGCCTTTTTGAAAAGTGTATAGTGTGAACCTGTTGAATGAGGGCTCAGGCTAATGGAGTACAGAGTACAACACATGGGCCACCAATATGGGGTTCTGAACCTCAGATCGCAGACAGATAACATCAGGAGAAAAGGGCACTTTTAAAGAAGGTGTAAATGTAAGGCAGACCCCTACACACTTTCTTTCTGTTCTTTCCTCTGCCTCAGCTTCAAATACTGCAGAGGAAGAATTATTTCACAAAACCTAATAAGGCAAAATACACTCAGTATGTCTGGGGTCCTAAAATTTAAGGGTGATTTTTTCTGTAATTTCTACAAAACAAACAAACAAAAACTTATAGGAATTAAAGAAATCTTTGCAAGGACAAAATATTGTGAAAACAAAGTCTAGAATGGCTGTGTTTTGTTAAGTGGTGATAAAAATCCATTGGAAATAAAAAATAGTTTCAAAATCCAATCAAAATATGGGAAAAGCCTTTGTAGGGACCATGTGGTAGCACAGAAATTCTGCACATAGTTTACTTATCGAAGCATCAGGTTGACTTTGAGCTGATCTTATTTTTATTATTTCTGGTGTTAACAAAGCAATACAAGAGAACTGATGCATATAAGCTAAAAACTTGGTGGACAATACACTTCAACATGCCTCAACTTACTTTAGTTTTCCCCTTTGCACGGCAGTAATAAAATAGATATTTCCAAGAATAAGCCACTATTCAAAACTTAACTTTTAAAAAGTAGAACAAAATTAATCTGGAAATGTTCTGGGAAATACATTCAGTATTTGTGGCCATAGTGACTTGCATGAGGAGGCACTGGTATAAGATATTATGCCCACATTTGGGGGATAAGACCCCAGAAAGATAGTCTAATTTTAAAAATGGTTGAATGAACTTGTCAGGGTGGGAAATGATCTCCTTACATAGCTCTTATCTCCAATCACTATGCAACTCTCATGTCTATAAATCTTAAAGCTATTATTAAAGAGCCTCTGGGGAAAAAGTTAAGTGGCAAAGGAAAGCCTTGATAACGGTTTCCTTCCATGACATATTCCTTGACTTATTCAGACAAGAAACTTCTATTTAAGGCATGTAACACAGGACCACAAAATTTCTGCTCTATTATCTGACATTGAAATAACACTTATCAAGTCCAAGTGGACTATCACTGAAGATAATGAGGTTTAGTGAGAACTCTTTGGGGAAGACAAATCTTTGCTCTTTTCTGCTTTGCTTAAATAATAACAATTTGTCCTGAGGTCACAAAAGATTGTATAAAACTTGATTCGGAATTATGTCTTCCGTGGTAATCAGCAGAGCAATGCTATTCACCCCTGATTGACAATAGCCTTGTGTACCCTTGCTTACAGAGTGTGTTGAGCAGAGGTGAAGGTATCTATCTCACATCATTGAAAATGAAAACCATTCCATCCTCCTTTATTTTTACAACACGATTGTGTTCAGAAGGAAATCTACCATTATACAATGAAAAAAGTCTGCCATCATTTGCCTCACACTGATTTCTTGTCCATGTCGGAGCTGTCTGATGTCTGTGGTGTGGCTGCATCATACATGACAGCTCATTCCCTTGCACCCGGAAGGAGTGTAGTACAGGGCCAGAGTTCTGGAGTTCGAGGCAAGATATTGGCTTTTCCTCTTAGTTCCCATGGAAATGTAGACATGAGTTATTTATTTGTTGTTTCCAGTAACATGTTTTTCTGATTAGAAAAGTAGCATTCAAGCTCCGCAGAACATTTTGAAAGCAGAAAAATCTAAAGGAGAAAAACACAACCACTGTTAATGTTTTGGTAGGTTATCCTCAACATTTTGAGTTGGACTCATGGTATGTTTTCTATTTTGTACAATTTTTCACTGAATACCAGTCTATTTTGCTATTTCAAACCCATGTAAATTTTTCTAAGGACTGTGTGTGTGACAGTATTGTTACTTAGTCATTCTTCTTTCATTTACTATTTGATATTGTTACAAAATGGTACAATAAACATCTGTGTATCAGATTTTTAAAAACCGTGTCTCTATTTTCTTAGGCTTACTTTTCTACAAAAAGTAGAATTAGTGTGTGAATGTATTATATACACATATATACATACATAAGTATATATTTATTCATTCTTAATGTGTATTATCCAATTGCCTTCTGGAACTATTTGTTCTCATTGCAACTTCTACTGGCAATATCCAGAAGTGGTTATTTCATTACTGCGTTATTTCTCTATACTATGTAGTGTTTCTACACAATCTTTAGCATTTAGTTTTATAATTCAACCAATTATTAGATAAATTAATTATCTTTTTTGAGTCTCAATTTCTTTGCAAATGGGAACTAATTATACTGCAGTAAAATTTAAATGTGTTAATATACAAGTGATTTGAAAGAATAATGTGTTTTGTTTTCATACACTCTACAATAAGAATGGAGATATAACAAATATGCATTGTATATTTAAGGCTTATGAAGATAATTAAGAATGAGTGATTCTAAAACGTCTGACAAAAGGTGTATGTACCTTACCAGCCCCTGAGAGCTGAGCATCCTGTTGTACCCAATTAATATTTACAAGAGACGTTTGTCCATTCTTACTAAAGGCTTTTCAAGGATTCAGAGGATGACCATCCTCCTGGGGAAAGTGAGTTGGGGATAGAATGCAAAGAGCTTTTAAATAGTATCTTTATTAACATTCCAAACCATCGCCCACTAAACATATTAAATTGAAATTCCTGGGGTGCATTTAAACAAGTTAACATATGAGTGAAAATTTAGCTGTAGCTTTCTGATTCATTGTAATGAATGTTCCTTGTTATATAAGGCAGTAGTTATTGGGAGCCACATTTTCTTTGACAGTTTCAGTTTTTGTTTTTGCATAATTAATATTGGCTATATTGTTTTCATTGTTACCGCAATTACCACTCATAAAGGTAGAGTGAACTTGCATTGAGGTCCTACAAAAATTGTAGGCACAATTTTGGGAAACTAATTTTCTTCATCACCTTTTGGAATTTTTTTTTTTATTCATATGTGCATACAAGGCTTTGGTCATTTCTCCCCTCTGCCCCCACCCCCTCCTTTACCACCTACTCCACCCCCTTCCTCTCCCCCCCACCCCCTCAATACCCACCAGAAACTATTTTGACCTTGTTTCTAATTTTGTTGTAGAGAGAGTATAAACCATAATGGGAAGGAACAAGGGTTTTTGCTGGTTGAGATAAGGATAGCTATACAGGGAGTTGCCTCACATTAATTTCCTGTGTGTGTGTGTTACCTTCTAGGTTAGTTCTTTTTGATCTCACCTTTTCTCTAGTTCCTGGTCCCCTTTTCCTATTGGCCTCAGTTGCTTTTAAGGTATCTGCTTTAGTTTCTCTGTGTTAAGGGCAACAAATGCTAGCTAATTTTTTAGGTGTCTTACCTATCCCCACCCCTCCCTTGTGTGCTAAAGCTTTTATCATGTGCTCAAAGTCCAATCCCATTGTTCTGTTTGCCCTTGATCTAATGTCTGCATATGAGGGAGAACATATGATTTTTGGTCTGTTGGGCCAGGCTAACCTCACTCAGAATGATGTTCTCCAATTCCATCCATTTACAGCGAATGATAACATTTCATTGTTTTTTCATGGCTGCATAAAATTCCATTGTGTATAGATACCACATTTTCTTAATCCATTCGTCAGTGGTGGGGCATCTTGGCTGTTTCCATAACTTGGCTATTGTGAATAGTGCCGCAATAAACATGGATGTGCAGGTGCCTCTGGAGTAACCTGTGTCACAGTCTTTTGGGTATATCCCCAAGAGTGGTATTGCTGGATCAAATGGTAGATCAATGTTTAGATTTTTAAGAAGCCTCCAAATTTTTTTCCAGAGTGGTTGTACTAGTTTACACTCCCACCAACAGTGTAAGAGGGTTCCTTTTTCCCTGCATCCTCGCCAACACCTGTTGTTGGTGTTGTTAATGATGGCTATTCTAACAGGGGTGAGGTGGAATGTTAGTGTGGTTTTAATTTGCATTTCTTTTATTGCTAGAGATGGTGAGCATTTTTTCATGTGTTTTTTGGCCATTTGAATTTCTTCTTTTGAGAAAGTTCTGTTTAGTTCACTTGCCCATTTCTTTATTGGTTCATTAGTTTTGGGAGAATTTAGTTTTTTAAGTTCCCTATATATTCTGGTTATCAGTCCTTTGTCTGATATGTAGCTGGCAAATATTTTCTCCCACTCTGTGGGTGTTCTCTTCAGTTTAGAGACCATTTCTTTTGATGAACAGAAGCTTTTTAGTTTTATGAGGTCCCATTTATCTATGCTATCTCTTAGTTGCTGTGCTGCTGGGTTTCGTTGAGAAAGTTCTTACCTATACCTACTAACTCCAGAGTATTTCCTACTCTTTCCTGTATCAACTTTAGAGTTTGTGGTCTGATATTAAGATCCTTGATCCATTTTGAGTTAATCTTGGTATAAGGTGATATACATGGATCTAGTTTCAGTTTTTTGCAGACTGCTAACCAGTTTTCCCAGCAGTTTTTGTTGAAGAGGCTGCTATTTCTCCATCGTATATTTTTAGCTCCTTTGTCAAAGACAAGTTGGTTATAGTTGTGTGGCTTCATATCTGGGTCCTCTATTCTGTTCCACTGGTCTTCATGTCTGTTTTTGTGCCAGTACCATGCTGTTTTTATTGTTATTGCTTTGTAATATAGTTTGAAGTCAGGTATTGTGATACCTCCTGCATTGTTCTTTTGACTGAGTATTGCCTTGGCTATTCATGGCTTCCTGTGTTTCCATATAAATTTCACGGTAGATTTTTCGATCTCTTTAATGAATGTCATTGGAATTTTGATGGGAATTGCATTAAACATGTAGATTACTTTGGGGAGTATGGACATTTTTACTATGTTGATTCTACCAATCCATGAGCATGGGAGATCTCTCCACTTTCTATAGTCTTCCTCAATCTCTTTCTTCAGAAGTGTATAGTATAGTTTTCCTGGTAGAGGTCTTTCACATCTTTTGTTAGGTTTACACCTAGGTATTTGATTTTTTTTGAGGCTATTGTAAATGGAATTGTTTTCATACATTCTTTTTCAGTTTGCTCATTGTTAGTGTATAGAAATGCTAATGATTTTTCTATGTTGATTTTATATCCTGCTACCTTGCTATAGCTATTGATGATGTCTAGAAGCTTCTGAGTAGAGTTTTTTGGGTCTTTAAGGTATAGGATCATGTCCTCTGCAAATAGGGATATTTTGACAGTTTCTTTACCTATTTGTATTCCTTTTATTCCTTCTTCTTGCCTAATTGCTCTGGCTAGGAATTCCAGTACTATGTTGAATAGGAGTGGAGCTAGTGGGCATCCTTGTCTGGTTCCTGATTTTAGAGGGAATGGTTTCAGTTTTTCTCCATTAAGTATAATGCTGGCTGTAGGTTTGTCATATATAGCTTTTATAATGTTGAGGTACTTTCCTTCTATTCCTAGTTTTCTTAGAGCTTTCATCATGAAATGGTGTTGGATCTTATCAAAGTCTTTTTCTGCATCTATTGAGATAATCAAGTGGTTTTTGTCTTTGCTTCTGTTAATGTGGTTTACTACATTTATTGATTTTCATATGTTGAACCATCCCTGCATCCCTGGGATGAAGCCTACATGGTCATGGTGAATAATCTTTTTGATGTGTTGCTGAATTCGATTTGCCATTATTTTGTTGAGGATTTTTGTGTCAATGTTCATTAAGGAGATTGGCCTATAGTTCTCCTTTTTGGAGGTATCTTGGCCTGGTTTTGGGATAAGTATAATACTGGCTTCATAAAATGTGTTTGGCAGTTTTCCTTCCCTTTCTATTTTGTGGAACAGTTTAAGGAGGGTTGGTATCAGTTGTTCTTTAAAGGTCTGATAGAATTCAGCAGAGAATCCATCAGGTCCTGGACTTTTCTTTTTGGGGAGACTCTTGATTGCTGCTTCAATTTCATTTTGTGTTATAGGTCTATTCAGGTGATTAATTTCCTCTTGGTTCAGTTTTGGATGATCATATGTATCTACAAATCTGTCCATTTCTTTAAGATTTTCAAATTTATTTGAATATAGGTTCTCAAAGTAGTCTCTGATGATTTCCTGGACTTCCATGGTGTTTGTTGTTATCTCCCCTTTTGCATTCCTGATTCTACTAATTTGGGTTTTTTCTCACCTCATTTTAGTCAGGTTTGCCAGGGGTCTACCCATCTTGTTTAGTTTTTCAAAGAACCAACTTTTTGTTTCATTAATTCTTTCTATGGTTTTTTTGGTTTCTATTTCATTGACTTTAGCTCTTATTTTTATTATTTCTCTCCTTCTATTTGTTTTGGGATTTGCTTGTTCTTGTTTTTCTAGGAGTTTGAGATGTATCATTAGGTCATTGATTTGGGATCTTTCAGTCTTTTTAATATATGCCCTCATGGCTATAAACTTTCCTCTCAAGACTGCCTTAGCTGTGTCCCATAGGTTCCGGTAGGTTGTGTTTTCATTTTCATTGACTTCCAGGAACTTTTTAATTTCCTCTTTTATTTCATCGATGATCCATTCTTCATTAAGTAATGAGTTATTTATTTTCCAGCTGTTTGCATGTTTTTTGTCTTTACTTTTGTTGTTGAGTTCTACTTTTACTGCATTGTGATCAGATAGTATGCACGGTATAATTTCTATTTTCTTATATTTACTGAGACTTGCTTTGTGCCCTAGGATATGATCTATTTTGGAGAAGGTCCCATGGGCTGCTGAGAAGAATGTATATTGTGTAGAAATTGGATGAAATGTTCTGTAGACATCAACTAGGTCCATTTGATCTATTGTATGTTTTAGATCTAGGATTTCTTTATTGATTTTTTTCTTTATTAATTTTTTGGACAGCGAAGGTCTGTGTCTCGAGTGCTCTGTGAATTTTAGTATTTCTTCAGGCTTCTCTCCCACACATAGAGGCATCCGAATGATATCTTCCATTTTTGTGTGTTTCTTTTTTGGCATCTTCTAGTAGAGAATTCAATTCAGTTCAGAAGACGTGTTTGAATCAGTCTTTGGCCAAATATCTTTCATCTAAACTCTGAGAGGACACAAAGGCTGGATAACAACAGAAGCCCTGGCCTTTCCCATTTCAGCCTGTGGTTATCCTAGATGGTATGTGGTAACGTCCAGTCAGAGATTTGCTGTTGTATTGTGGGCTTTTGCTCTGTAGGAGAAGGAAACAGCATAGTTTTGAGAAGCACTCGACTACATTCTTCTGGACATGACTGTCGACAGGTTGCTTCATTCCCCTAACAGTCTCCCAGATACGTGAAATGTCATTGTGTGCCAATCTTCCAATTTTAGGGGAGAAATTCCAACTCTAAGTTGTGTGCATTTAAACTCACATTGTAACCTAATTTCAAAGAGAAACTTGCCAAATATTTCTTCAGGAAATTAAACTGGGCTCCCAACCAGACATGTGGCTCTTGTTTTCAATGCAGGGAGGGCTCCTGAATGCAGATTATAGGCAGGCTTTTCAAAATGAAGTCCACTGATTTTATTAAAGGTCACCCTAGCTGTTAAGTCCTGACACCTCAGTGACTTGACATGAGAAAGTAACTTTCTTCCTAATGCAAGTCTGGTCAGCTATGGGAAGGTCCATTCAAGGGTGAAAGTTCTGTCATCTTCACCTTTTGTTTTCTAAGCTGCCAATAGCTTAACATTGACATCAACTTGCAGATAAGAACAAGAGAGATAGAGGGTCCAATTTATGGGCTAGGCCTATAATTGGCATCTGTGGGCAGAAGTAATACTGACCAGACTTCAGCAAAATGACTACACTTAAAACTATAAAGAAGACTGAGAACTGTAGTCCAAATGTATGCTTAGAAAGAAAAAGAAATGGGCTAGCCAGTCTCTGTCCCTGAGCAGGGTTGGAGCAGAACAAAGATGGTGCTAATGTGACTTTGGCTATTTTCTATGACATTTTCAATGTTATTCCCCTCATTCAAAGCCCCATTTTCTGACCTGGCCTTTCCTAGCTACATGGGAAGTCAATCTCTTTTGGACTGTCTGCTGGGATCTCAACTTTCTTCTTTCACTGAGAATGCTGATGACACCTCAGAAAACTGTGGATGGTGATCTGATACCAGCCTGGCAACGACATGGGACACTGATGAAGTAAACAGTCTTCCTTACGTCAGTCTAGGAGCACTCAACTCTCATTCTGACTTACTGATCTAAGAATCTCATGTGGCTGAATGAGCCTCCCTGGCATATGTTTTCTTTCTCTTCTGTTTGCATTTGAGAGGGAGTCATTGCAGTGTACTGGGTCATCCCTTTCCATGGTAACAGCCACATTCTGTGGCGCCAGAGACCCAGGCTGGTATCTCACAAGGCAGGATCAAACACATGAAAACCAAGGCACTGGTCCAGAGCCAGGACAGCTCGCTGATCCAGTCTGTTATTAAATAAAATTTCATATCCTTAACTATGTTCTGACATTCCTTTTCTGAACCACTATCTCAATCACAATATATGCACATTTTTATGTGAAGTGGTGAAGAATTAGGGGAGTGGCTGGCTAAGAAACTTAGAGTTTGTGTTTAAGGGACCTTGTTTTATTATAAACACTCTCATTGGATATACTTCAGCTAAGAAAAATCAAAACACAAAGTGCATTTTGTAGCTTAATTTTGTTATTTAACTTGATCATAGCAATGAACATTAAGTATAAAGCAAGCTGTCCACAAAGGTTGTTGCATTATTTAATTACCTCAGGGAGGAAGGATGTGCTAGTCAACATAAACAGCTCCACAGTGGGATGTGTGAGGAAGACCATCTCTCTCTGTCTCCAAGCTTAGTAATTTGAATGATGTAACTATCCAAACACCAGTTGCTTGTTAAACAGAATATTAAATGCTTCAAAGTGTTTGCCATATTTTATGTTCCAGATGGTCATTTATCCAAAAGAAATGGCAAAGAAATATTAAGTGTAAGTGTGTTTAAAAAGTATTTTCAGTTAAGTGAATATCCAATGAAATTAACATTCAGAACTAGTTAAGAAAAAGAGGCAGGAGAATGTACTTCCACTCAAGGATACACTTTCATTACCACAGATATAACACTGAAATAACTTCTAGCAATGGAACTAAAAAATTAAACATAATTCACTCAAGAGGCTTGAATATCTGTCACATTTCAGTTCTAGGAAAACAGGGATTACTCTAGAAGGCCCTGAATAACAGTACAGCGTTTTCAGGAAAGTGGAGACTACAATAGCTTTGTTGGTTTGAGAATAGGAGTGTGAATGAAGTGCTCTACCAATGTGAGCTGTTCTTGCCTGGCAGGAGAGGAAGAGGAAGGAGAGTGTCAGGAAAAAATACACATGTGATGCATCATGTCACCCAGACATTTATCAGGAGGTGCAGGGAGTTGCAGGGAGTTGCAGGAATGCGAACAGTGAGGAGGCAGGTAGAATAAGGCATCTGAAAGAAGCTGTCTTCTGCGGCTAAGAACACTGCTGACCGTCCTAGCTAAGAACTTGGATAAATCGCCAACTTGGTATTAACTGGAGAGAGGTTTGTGAGGATAGGAGGATAACATTTCTAAATGTGGAAAATTAGGCCTCACGCCTCTAACACCGACACAGAATGAAGTATTTTATCCAAGTGATTTTTCCCAATATCTGCAACTTTCTAATGTAACTATCAAGACTCTATTTTAACTTTTAAAGCTAAAGAAACAACCAAAAACCTCAGTTTATTTTAATAAATGTCAACTATTGTGTTATGTTAAAAATGTCCTCAGGAACTGTTAAGGAATTTAGAACAATTTGCCTTGAAAATCAAAGGACTCACTTGCTACTTGATTTTTAAATTTCAGCTTCTGCATTATTTATCCATTATTTTTTATGTAGTCTCACCTTGTTGATTCTGAAAACTCTTTTCAGCTAATTTTCCATCCTTACTCAGGTGAAGAATAGGAATCAAGAACTCAGGCTTGCTCAGATTATGACCAAGAAAGACCATTTGGTTTATGGATTGAGATATTCTCCCAGGAGGTATGAATTCTGGGCTTTGTGGTATCTTTGTTCATTTGTTGATTCTTGGTTGTGTTCTTTTCAGCAAGGTTGCTAAAAGGTAACCTCTAAAAAATTCAGTTGTTGCAGGGGTGATGTTTTATTGACTGTGTTTTGTTGATATAACATCCACATATTCAACAGCAGTCTCATCACAGGCAGCTAGACCCCAACATAGCTCTAGCAAAGGTGAGAAAAGGATGGCGGTGACAAGAGGAGCAGTCCCTTCTGGATGGCTCTAGTGGGACACAGGCCGATGTCTCATGGTATCACTTGCAGAGCACCAGTGAGCAAACACATGAAAAACAGCAGGAGGACAAAGTTGTTATAAATAATCCAGTAGGAAAATATGCTCTAAACTGTGGCTTGGCATCCCTATTCAAATGCACTTGGAGAGCCCCAGTACTGTTTCAGTCCAGCTGTGAGAACACAGTCCCATCCTAGTAGCTCCACCAGCTACTACGATCTCAATTCCAGATTGATATCACTTTTAAATGACTAAAATAAGTCATGAATCCAGGATACAGTGTTCAACAAGTCACTTCTTCAGCCAAGAAAAATTTAACACTAGACTATAAATATCTTTAATATATTCCGAGAATAATAGCAATCTCTACCTGGTATCTTAGGTAACTAGCTAATAATTCATGGAATCCAAGTCTTGCCAGTAAACATAGGAAGAACCTCACTTCTGTCAAATGTCTAGCCCAAGTGCTTTTTAATACTAACAGAACATGAAACCTAGAAGAATCTTAGAGATTAAACCTAAGTTTAAGCCAATAGAAAAGCTCGGGGGACAGACAGGTCAAGACCTACTGAAGGTCACACAGTTATTCATGAAGTCTGAGCAGATATGGATGAAGTCTACCCACCACCCATAGTTGTGTGAACTTCTCTTTTTTACTTCCAAATATCCTAGGGCCTCCTGTGTACCACAGCAAATTGTGGCAAGAGTATGTTTCCCATCAGCTGGCCTTTTGGTGCCTTCCCACACTTTACTGACCTTAAAAATTCTGAAAAGAATACAGTAATTACCATTCCTGAGATACAGAAAGACAGTAAGAAAGACTCTCATGCCCCATCCACTACTCAGAGGCATTTCTTACAGTTCTTAATTTGTATTTGCAACCAAAGGGACTAATCGTTCCTTTATTAAATATGATTTCTACCTTCCATCTTCAGACCAGGACCTTTTATGACACTGGGAAACTTTTAGAACTTTATGAAAGAAATTTCTATTTTAAAGATATTAGCTTTCTTATCTCTCTCTCCTCTCCTGAGCCAGGCTCCATATTTGGGAGTAGAGGGGAGGACAGCAGAGAAAGAAAGGGATGTAGGGAAGAGATTCATATCTGTGTTGCATAAACTGCTCCCCAAAGTGACCTCTGAATCTTCCTTAGGAGAAACTCTTGCTGCCTCTCCCAGCAGGTGTCACCAGCTGAGAGGAACCATACTCAGAGCTCACACAGTTGGATTTGACCAGTGGCTGTTGTGAGCAATGGAAACATGATCCAAATTCACTGGAGAATGTGAAGTTTCTCCTTAACTACATCCTACTGCATGTGCCATTCCTGGCTTTTCAGCTTTTCTTTACAAACCCTTATTTTTTCCTGGTGAGAATGAAACAAGATTGTGTTGAGGAAAGGTAGGTGTTGGAATTTACAACTAAACTAACCAAACCATTGATATCTATGAAATATTGATTATGCATGCTAACAACATTGGCTGGTGCAATAAGCATGCTGACTGTTATAGAAGTTACAAGCTTGTGTCAGGTGCAGTCCTCCCATCAAATTGCTCATAGTCTAGACGGGGAGTTAAGATGTGTACTTGTAGGATAAGTTATCTAATTACCAAAAGACTGTGACACAGGTCACTCCAGAGGCACCTGCACACCCATGTTTATTGCAGCACTATTCACAATAGCCAAGTTACGGAAACAGCCAAGATGCCCCACCACGGACGAATGGATTAAGAAAATGTGGTATCTATACACAATTGAATTTTATACAGCCATGAAAAAGAACGAAATGTTATCATTCGCTGGTAAATGGATGGAATTGGAGAACATCATTCTGAGTGAGGTTAGCCTGGCCCGAAAGACCAAAAATCGTATGTTCTCCCTCATATGTGGACATTAGATCAAGGGCAAACACAACAATGGGATTGGACTTTGAGCACATGATAAAAGCAAGAGCACACAAGGGAGGGGTGAGGATAAGTAAGACACCTAAAAAACTAGCTAGCATTTGTTGCCCTTAACGCAGAGAAACTAAAGCAGATACCTTAAAAGCAACTGAGGCCAATAGGAAAAGGAGACCAGGAACTAGAGAACAGGTGAGATCAAAAAGAATTAACCTAGAAAGTAACACCCACGCACAGGAAATTAATGTGAGTCAATGCCCTGTATAGCTATCCTTATCTCAACCAGCAAAAGCCCTTGTTCCTTCCTATTATTGCTTATACTCTCTCTACAACAAAATTAGAAATAAGGGCAAAATAGTTTCTGTTGGGTATTGAGGGGGTTGGGGGAGAGAGAGAGGGTGGAGTGGGTGGTAAAGGAGGGGGTGGGGACAGAGGGGAGAAATGATCCAAGCCTTGTATGCACATATGAATAATAAAATTTAAAAAATAAATAAATAAAAAATAAAAATACTTCCCCCCCCCCAAAAAAAGTTATCTAATTACCTCAGATAGTATATTATAACTCTGTGTTTCCCAAAGTAGTTATAGTGTCACTGGTGGACAAGAGATGAATTTAGTCAGCACACAGATAGGGCACTAAATAACTTTGATTCACATCATAGAGATTGTATATTCCTGTTTCTGCTTTTTTGGATCTTCTGATTACCTAACAGAAAGAAGTACCAGATTTGTGCTAAATGATCTCAAACACACCTCTCTAACACCTTTTGATCTTCTCAATAAAAAACAAAAGACGTAGAACTCTGCTTCAGAGTTTCTAAACAACAGTGTCCAGATACAAATTATTAACGTTATTTTAATTGCATTTTTGTAGACTACATTCTACTGTATTATATTATGATGATAATGATGTAATTGTTTCTTAAATGCCTTAGGCTATTATAACGAATTACCATAGACAGGATAGCCTGAGCAACACACACTTCTCACAGTTCTGAAGGTTGGCAATCTTGAATCAGGGTGCCAACAGGGTCATTTTCTTGAGATGATGTCTTACTTATGTATAGACTTCTGTCTTCTTGCTGTATCCTCACAGGTGAAAAGAGAGTGAGATTCTTCAGGTTTCTTTTACAAAGGCACTAACCCATCCCAACAATGAGGGTTCCACCCTTATGAGCTAATCACCTCCCCCAAAGCCCCACTTCTAATATCATCCCATTGGGGGTTAAGATTTTGACATAAACTCTGGAGTCCATAACACTAAATAAATTCATTTAGGTAAAAAAGCCAATGTAATTTCAATTAGTAAATAATAGCATAGGATACACAAAAAAGCAAAAACTGTAAGAGGTGAGTAAATGTTTGTGAATCAGTTTAGAAGTGTCAAGCAAGTGTTTTTTATTTGAATTGCAAGTGAAATTTCAAAGAATGATTATCTCCTAGGGGCTGGGTGATCTGGGAAGAATTCCTAGTGGAGGTGAGCTTTAAGGGAGTACCTGAATGTGGGGGCTGGAGAAGAAGCTTTGTGATCCAAGTGTGGGTCTGAGGGAGGTCATGGAAACCTGTTGGACTGAATGAATACCTAATTCCTTTCCAGGAGTCATGGTTGAGGAGGCTCACAGCTGGAATCACAAAGCAGAAAGAACTTAAATGAGAAGTCTCTTTGCTTTTTTTCTAGATAATTGTTAATTTACACATAGTTATCAGGAAGAATAGAGAGATCCCATTTGCACTTCACTAATTTTCCCTAAATGATGGTATGGTGCACAACTGCAGTTCAATAGCAAAACCAGGAAGGTGATCATGAAACAAGACACTGCTCTTGTTCAGATTTCAGCAAAACAGCATGTATGTGTGTGTGTGCGTGTGTACGTGTGTGTGCGTGTGTGTCCATGTGTGTACATATGTGCTTTTAGTTCTGTGTAATTTTATCACATGTTCCCACTACATCAAGACACTTAACATCTGCACTTTTATAGCTGCAACCACCTTCTTCCCTTGATCTCTTTCCTAACACACAGCAGCCACTAATTTGTTACTATTTGCTATAATTTAGTCAATTCAAGAATTCATAAAAATGGAGTCATACTGTATGTAACCACTAGGCTTTGACTTTCTTTTTTACTCATCCAAAGTTCCTTGTTATCCATCCAGGTTGTGTTTTTCAATAGTTCATTCTTTTTTCTTCATTGCTGAATACTATTCCCTGGTATGGATATGTTGTAGTTTACCAATTTGCCAATTGCAGACAATCTGTGTTGCTTCCACCTGTGGGCTACTATGGTAAAGAGTCTATGAACATTTGTGTGCCGGTTTTTGTGTAAAAACAACTTTTGCTTTCCCTGGAACATATATCCAAGACTGCAATTGCTGTGTCATATGGTAAGTTTGAAATGTTCACTTTATAAGAAACAACCATACTTTTCTGGAGTGACTGAACCATTTCACATTCCCACCAATTTGTGAGTGATCCAGTTTCTCCAATTCTTTGCCAAAATCTCTGAATGTGGTGTTATCACCACTTTTTTTCTTACTTTGACAAAGGATTTCACCCATGTATCCCAGGCTGGCCTGGGAACTCATGATTATCCTGCCTCCACTGAGTGCTGTGATTACAGGAATGTGCCATCACATCCCATATTACCACCAATTTTTATTTTAGCCACACTGATAGACATGTGGTGATATCTCCTTGTGGATTTAATTTCCATTTTCTTGCTGGCTAATGATTTTTCATGTGCTTATTTGCCATCTGTATATCCTTGAGTGAAGTAGCTGTTGGCATATTTTGTCTATTTGCTAATGATGCCATTTATATTTTCATTGTTGGCCTTTGAGACTTCTTTTTGTGTTCTAGATGTAAGTCCTTTATGGGATATGTGGTTTGCAAATATTTTCACCCAGTCTGTAACTTGTTTTTTATCCTCTTCAGAAGGCTTTCCTAGATCCAAAGTTTTCAGTGTTGACACAATCCAATTTATTAATTTTTCTTGCTATGGATTGTGCTTTGGGTGTCAAGTTGAAGAATTCTTCACTTAGACCTAGTTTGTATGGATTTTCTCCTATTTTTACAGACAAGTTTTATAGTTTTACATTTTACTTTTAAGTTCATGATATATTTTGAGTTAATCTTTAGGTAAATATGAGGTTTAAGTCAAGGAATCATTTCTCTTACTTATTTTTTGTGTTTTGTTTTTTTTTGTGTGTAAATGTCCAATGGCTCCAGCAAATCCTATGTTGAAATCACTATCCCTGCTCTTGGACTTTTTTTCAAAAACCACTTGTCCATGTTTGGGTGAGCCTTTCGATCTTTTATACCCACTTTATGGGTTTGTTCTATCATTTGACAGCACCACCTAAAAAAGAAAAGAGTTAAAGGACTCTTCTCCAAATTAATCATGCCACTGGTATAAGAATTATTTGATGGTGCAACATTTCATAATGTAGAGAGTCCTCATTGCACACTTGTGAGTCATCTGCAAGACCCTGTGGTCTTTATGAAAACAGATTTGGCCCACATCCTGCCAAAATATTTCCTTTGACCTAAATAGAAAGGCATGGGAAAGAGTGCCCATATTTTTCCCCAGGGTCAATACACACTTACGTTCGACACTGAGACCTTTAAAGAGATAAGAAAAGCCATTGGCCTCCATCAGGCTCCTTTTTGGCCAGGTCTGTGACCGTGTCTGCCAAGGGAGTTAGGAGCCTGCTCCCATAGGAAAATAATAAATGAGCACTAAAGAAAAGAAGCTGATCCCTGTTAGGGACACACCAAAGCTAGGCAGCCCAAGGTAATCGCAGCTAGTTTTAAAGCTAAGTGCTGTGAAGTCAGCATTGCCTCCTGGGTTTTTGAAACATGCATCTGTATAAACCTGCCTGTGCAGATATCCCCAGCCCCAAGCTGGGTGTGCCCAAACCCAGTGACTTGGCTCTAAAATGTAGGCGGCACCTAGCCGTGACCAAGACTCAGCCTCAGGGAGTCTACTGGCCTGTTAGGCCCAGTGCATCTGCGGAGTGGAAATGTTTGGAGAAGTTTTTATGCATGCATGGAATTTCACTGCAGGAAACCACCAAGGCACGGACCGGCATGGCATACAGGTACTGTAGATTGGAATGCTATCCAACCAGGCACTGCACTCGAGGTAAAGGTTGTTGTTATTAAAATAATGATTGAAATAGGAAAAGGAAACATTATAAAGAAAAGAAAAATAAATGTCATGAGTCTGTTTCTAGGGCTACCTTATGTTTTTGAGCTATAAATTATCCTTCCATTTGCTCAAAGGGTTACACAGAAGACAGTCCAGCTCACCTGCAGAAGGTCCTAACCGTGTGCTGCCAGTAGAAATATCTTTGGCTCTGAGTGGGTGGGTGATTTCACAGGTCAGAAGGAAGAATGGGAACTCCATTCATCTCAAGGCAATTTATTAAGTTGAGTAGAATTTTTTCTTCTGCTGCCTGGGCTTCCAAACTGTTATTTTCATCTAAACCTGAACCCTGTGGGCTGTGAGAATGGCTAATGAAGTAGTTTACATTCTTCTTGAAATGGCAGCACTTTTTATCAGTGTAGTCCAAGATAAATTGCTGGTTGTATACTACCTTCCAATACTAATATTCATTCTGTGAAAGATTAACAAAAGGGATAACTTTTTACCTGGTATGGGGTTGTATGTGTGAGCATTGTAAGTTGCCCTCACATGGGAGGTATCATTCTTTTTCAGAGCAATTATTGTTCTATCTGATAAGACTGTGCTTAGCTAAGTCACTCAGAAACATTTGTCAAGGGCGTCCCCACCAGCACCTGGAAGCTAAGTAAAACCACTTAGGAGGACAAGGGTATTGAAAGCAGACAAGGCCATGTGGCATTTGTAAAGAATGGCTGTCCTGGCTAAGTGAAAAGCTCTACTTCACAGAATGAGATTGGTGTCCACAAACAAGGTGCCCCCAACAACTTCATTTTCCGTAATTTAAAAGTCTATTTTAGTATAGTAGCTACTGCTCTAATTTATCAGCTAATGTTATTAATAAAGTAATTTGCAAGGACTTGGCTTCTCTCTGGAGAGCAAAGTATTTTACACAGACTGTAATAAAGGGCTCGTGCAGAAGAACAATGGACACTTGTAGGTTCACAGGGAGCCTAGGAGAGCCCCCACCCCCCTATACTTCAGAAGTTAGTGGAGGTCAACAAGGACCTCCCCAGGTGTCCCAGAGACTCAGTCACCCACTGGGCTGGAGGAGGAGCTGCCTCTGCTCTCCTCACCAACTTGTTTCAGTGTACAGCAGGCCTGTAATTTTCCCTTGGCCTCTGCACATTCCCTCAGCTCTCTCTGACCCTCGGGGGTGGTGGTGAGGGTGATGTGTGAATGTAGATCAGGTCCGGGGAGGAGGCACTGCTTTATTTTAACATCACATTCTGTTTCCACGTCTTCATCATAGGAGGGGGCTATCACCATGCTCTCTTTCACAAGCCTTCAGAGGGCCTGCCCCTCCCTCCAAAAGCACTTCCCCATCTTATGCTCTTGCCCGTGCTGAGACAAATATGTTCTAGAATGGTGCTTTTCTTTTTTTTTCTTTTTTACTGATTGATTACTTTATTGATTACTTACACATCAGGGTCTATAAAGAGACTTGGATAAAAAGGTGGACCAAGGTATTTGACTTTGAAAGGATGGCTACCCAAGAATAAGAATGGATCTGTGACAGGGAAGCTCAGCTAAGACAGACTTCTGTGGTACCACTATATTACCAGTCATCTCCTGATACCTGTTTTCTATGTACTTGATGGATGTAATGGGAAGGGGAGGGTTTACTTATCCCAAGGATGCAATGAGAAGGATGGGACCCAGTAACAGAGATTAAAAAAAATTCCTCTGCATCGATGCTATGCCAACCATGGAAGCATGTAGGCAAAACCCGAGAAAGCAAATCAGGGACAGCCAGCAGCCTAGTGGTACCTGAGCCCAGGGGAAATTTGCACAATAGAATGGTGCTTTTCAAAGAGTTATGACACAGAGGAACACTCTCTTCAAACAAGTGAGAGCAAAGTGGCCTCAGTTAAAGATGGGGCCTGGAGCCCACCTGTTTGAGGGGCTTCAGTCTTTTCCTGGTTTGAGAGCAGGTCTGAGGCACCCTTCATAGTGCTTTGGTGAGCGAGGCTCTGTGACCTTGGGGATACTTCCTGGAGGCAGGCTCTTAGACAAGCTCTTATGCAGCCAGATAACCCTCTAGTAAGAAAAGAGACCTTGGGGAATGTTCATAAGTCAGAGTTTGAGGTGAGAAAAATATAGTTAAACTGATTACCAGCCCCACAAAATAGCCAAGGCTTTGAATTCTGATGACCCTCCTGTGCTCTGACTCACCTCCCTGATTCTTTCCTCCATTGCTCCCTCCCCAAATTTCTTCATGGTGCTTTATTTATTTTTCTTTCAGGATATTTATTAATTACCTTATTTAAGACATTCTCCCTTAAGCATTTGGGAGGGGTTTTGGGGGAAGGACCAAGGTTCTCTTGGTTCCTCCTCATCTTGGCTTTTGACTTTGATTTCTTAAAAACAAAGTTGAGAGTGTTGACTTTCATGTTCTTCTCATTCTGACTTTTTCCTCCAGGAAAAGGGAAAATTGTGGAGAAGATCATGATTATGTTAAGAAACCTTTCTATTTTCTTCTTTTTGAAGGATATTGTTTTGTGTGTTGTGGAAATAAATGAACTTTGGGGTGAAATAGGTCAGAATTCAAATCCCAGGTTGGCAATTTTAAGACTGTCACATTGATCCAACCATGACAAACCAAGGCAGAGCACACAGTGGACACTCACTAAATGTATGTTCTCTTCCCACTTGTTCAGTAGCATCTATCCATTGGTCTAAAGTGTATGGAAGATGAAAGCCTCTCAGCTGAAATACATAAATTAAGAAGAGATTATTCCCAGGAGAGAATGACAGGATAAAACAGTCTGCCATAACTCATAAGCTCTGTAGGTCTCCATGCTGAGCCTCAGAGTGCCACAGACTGGGAGAAACAAGTCAGCTGTTTCCTGTCCTTATTTGGTCAAATGCCATTGCTGCATTCAGCCCAGTATAAGCTGTCTGGGCCTCTGGGTCATCTGGGAGTGAGCATCGTGTTGTGTTTCCATGGAGACTTGGTCTTACTTCTTAACTCAGGTTGACTAAGAAAGGGAAAAAACTCAGTAAATGTGCAAACACATGTATTACCTGAAAAGAAAGCAGAGGAAATTGCTTGAGTGTGGTGTTACATGTGTCAAGTTGGTGCATAGATCCTTCTATTGGCTTAGAATTCTCACCAAAGTTATAAAATGCATTCATTAATGACTATAAAATCATCATCGAGAGGATCTTTTAGTCATTGCTAAGAGTTACTTTAGACATTTAGTTATTTTAGTCATTAATATATTACCTAAATAATATGTATATTAAGATATAAAATACATTATGTTGTATTATTAATGTGTTAAAATTTACTTATTTCAGAGTTAATTGTCTCTATTGCATAGCATTGAACTCTAAGTCAGACAGTAAACACACCTGGGTCAAGGATAAAATACACTGAGGGGTACTTTTATGAAAAACAAAGCACAGAACATATGCTGAGTTAGGATGCAACAAATATCTGGCTTTGAAGCAATTATTAGCATTGGCAGAAGAACTCAAACAAGGTGTAAAATGCAGTTCCAATCCAGGGGTCAGCATGTTTTTCCTGTAAAAACTAAAGTAAAAATGTTGTAGACTTGAGAACCACATTTGCCTTTGTCACAACTACTGAGCTCTGCTGTTGTAGGGTGAAAGTGACCACTGACGATCTGCAAATGAGTGGATGTGGTCATATTCCAATGTAACTATTTCTTACTGAAATTTGAGTGTAATATAATTTTTGCATAGCACATATCCTATTCTTTTATTTCCTCCCAAATCATTAGAAAATATAACAACCATTCTGATTTGTGGCCCCTCCAAAAACAGGCTGATCATTGGGCAGCATTTCCTGATCTGGGTCTAGAAGACAAGCTGTCGGTTACATGGGTTATATGTATTCATTTGTCTTCAAACCTCCTTGTTTCCAGAGCTATTTAAGGAGCCCTGATGCATATAATTCAGGAAAATAAAAGTAAATTTAAAAGATGAAGAAAAATGAGGCCAAAGATGACAAAAAGAGCAGGGAAGACAGAGCAGGGAGAGGGAAGGCACACCGCCAGGCCCCTGTGTTTGCAAGAGCCCGGCCTGGATTTGACCTGCGCTTTCCAGAAACTGAACTGTGAAGAGGACAAGGAGGCTTTATAGGCCTTGGGGTCCTCAGGTAGAGATGAGTCTGTTGCTAGCAATGGCTCGGTCTTCTGATCAGGACACAGAAGGTGATTCCTCCTATGGTCTTCCTTGTATAATGGGTAACGTCCTCAACAATATCCTTACTGCAAACACAGGTGTGAGTTTCCTGAGGTCATTTTCCATGGAGCTCCTAATATTGCTAGGTGGTGTCACATCAAGGAGTAAGTCAGCAAAGGCCAGGGGGTGGATCCTGGAAGAAATAGTGTGGGTTTAAAGGAAACCACATTGGTCAATTTGGGATTTTTTTATGTGTTCAAAATTCTAAATTCTTTCTCTCGCTGCCTCTTTCTACTTCTCTCTCAATAATGGCAGGGGCTTATCTGGGTCCGTGAACTGAAACAATTGTTTTTCAAAAACAAAATAAAAAGCTGTGCTATTTGCCAACCCAGGATAAATTTCCTATAGCCTTGAGTGGGGGAGAGGACAAAAAAGAAGAAAGGGAGAGGCGGGGGAAATCCTGGGATTGTTGATATGGGACAGACCTCTGAGATAATCTGCTCCAGTTTCTGGTCTTGCAGCTGAAGGAAATTGAGGCTCAGCAATGTTGGGTAACTAGTCTCAAGTTGCATTTCCAGTCAACAACAAAGCTGAGACTAGAACCAGACTTGGGTCACAGTCCAACTCCTTCTCTGCACTGTATTTATTTTCAGCTCCCCAACCTGCATCTTGGCTCATTCCAACACACACACACATGCATGCACACACTGACTCTTGGAGATGCTGTGGATCCAGTCACATGTACCATCCTGCTCTGTCTACCTTTCTACACTCTCTTCTTGTGGCACTGCTCAGCACCCTGCTTAACCCCTGCTGCTCTGCACACAGAATTTCCACCCCTGACCCACTGAGTCTCTTCCTACCTAGAATATTCATATCCAGTCCCCTTGCCTGGGCAAACCCAGCCCTTAGGCTCTCTCTTGTCTCACTGCACAGACCACTGTCTGCTCTGTAGAGATAGTTGGTTATGTGTGTGTGTTTGTGTGTTATTTATCATCAAAATTATGCAGTCACTACTATAATGCTGAGGATAGGACTTACAATAGTTTGTAATCCTGCAATACCTTTGCATTTTGAAGGTCCTCGATATGCCTGTGTTGTTAAATTGGAGTGCTTCCAGTTAGAAGTTGGGGAGCAAAACAAAGACTCCAAGAGCAAGTAGAAACTTTGTTTCCCTAATGCCAGTGCTCCAGCCACCAATTTTCTCCTATGTCTTAGGAGGTGAGGTTGTATTACTTAGCCTTGCTGAGTTCAGCTTCCTCATCTGGAAAATGGACCTAATTCAACTTACACCACAATGGTATTATAAGAATGACATGACGTCGGGTATGTGAAAATGCTTGTCTGGATGGGGGCATGAATTCCCCTCCTCTAACTTCCTTCTTAACAAATCCTGGGAATCAATCACACAGTTGACTTTAGAGTTTGAAGGGAAAGTGTGATCTGTTTAAAGAAGTCAGAGGGACAGAAAATAAACGTCTACACCCTGCATATTGCACAGTTCTGAGCTCATCACTGGCTTTTCTTCATTTGCTTTTACAAATTCCTTGTTTCCCCTATTGGAAAAGAGCCTTAGGATCCATCCAGAATAGTGTTTTTTCTTTTCATCTCACACATGAGCTCCTGTTTCATCAAAGGGGCTTCATAAAAGGTTGGACTAAAATGCTGGTAAAATGAAGATATCTTTTACCAGCTCTGTTTCCAGTGCCTCTTATAATGTGTCTAGTATAAAAATACTTGAGACAGGATGAAATGCAAAGGGACAAATGCCGGCTTGCAACACCTCTCCTACCAGCTTACCCTGGTGTCTGAGAATTTCCTTAGACTGAAGTAAGTTTTCCCAGGAAACCACAATGATCTAAGCTTCCAGAATGACAGACCAAGAAGGAAACAAACAGAGACCACACTTGGCCTTGCTTGTCTCTCCTTCCCTCATTATCTGATCCTCTGCTTGGCTTCCTTATCTAGTGAATGAAAGTAGCAAACCCTTCCTTGCAGGATGAAACTACTACACTAAGGGATATATAGTAGGCACCAGCAAAGACGAGTCCCTGTGGTTTTCATAACATTGCAGGGTTGATGTAACATTGGAAATTAAACATTATTTTTGTGCTGAAATTGAACTTACTCTTGTCACCTCACCATTCTTTTCACCATGTGTTCCTGTAGCCCGCTTTTTTCATGGAGTTCTTGGTACACTCAGACCTACTCAAAAAGTAGCCATGGCCATGACTGTGAAAACCAATGGCCTAGAAAAAAATGCCACCCATGCAGGGAATTATGTTAAAACATGCCTACAGCACTTATTTTAGAGTGGCCTAATTTTGGTCAGTCACAGGGCCTGTGCTAATTTTCCCAAACCTGTGTCTCTCCTGCTTCCGCATTTCTGGAGGACTGTAGATGACACCCAGATGGATGTGGCTCAGCACCTGTGTGATTACTTGAAACCTGAGGAGGCCCTCCGTTAGCCTAAGGGGCCTCTTCACAACAGCGGACTGTTTATTTGCTGGTGAGTGGAGCAGAATTCTTCACTGTAAAATAAGAGCATTTGACAGTGTCAGCCTGGACAGAAAATGCCTTAGAATTTAATCTTGAGTGCTGCTTGAAACATTATTTGGGGACTGAAATTCCATCTGTTTTAAAATTTCCAAGTTCATTTTCCAAGTGCTTTTTTTAGGTAGCATCATGAAAACATTGGAAATGCAGAGTGTGAGAACTCCTGGTTACATGAACTCTCTTTTCTCCTATAGAAGTTGTTCATTTTAAAACAAGAGGTGTTTGGAAACCTGATTTTCCTAACCAAGGAGCAACAATAGGCCAAGTTTGTTTTTATCCAAGAGAACTTCCTGAATTTCCCTGCAGTTCTGGTGAGTGCCACTAGGGTGCGCCATTTCATAAAGAAACGGAAGCTGTTCAATTCCCTGAACCTCAGCCAGCAGATGTTATCCAGACAGTCCTAGGTCTGAACTTAAATCTACAGAGTTCCCCCTCATTATAACAGGAAATTTTTCCATAGTTAAAAAAATGTGACATTGTAGCTGGCATTTTCCTGGGGTTCTGAAAATCCCTGATTCTATAGGAGCCATGTTATTGTACCGTAACCCAGTTACTGTTTATAGAGCAAATTTTCTCTGCCCAGAAGCTTCTTCAAACAGTGGATTCTGAACCACACTGCAGATCTCTTGCACATGGAGAAAGGAAAAGCAGACCTTTCATCTGGTCTTCCTTCAGAGAATGTTTTTTGTGTCTTTGCCCCATCTCCAGTCAGTTTAAAAAAAACAAACAAGCAAAAACCAAATATTTGAAAATAAACTTAAGGAAAAGTAGCAAGAATAACACAGAGTAACCCTCTCAGCTCTTTATCCTTTACTGCTAGCATAGTCACCCCATTTGTTTAACCTTTGCTCACACTTTCACAAGCTCGTTCCTGCACCCACTTCGCCATTAGTTTTTTCCAAGTCTTCTGAGAGTGAGTTGCACACGTCGTGACTCAACACCTCCTAGAAAGAAGGGTGTTCCTGTATGTCTTCCAGTATAATTGCCAACCTCAGAACATGTACACTAAATCCGTCATTTATCCCACCATGTATAATCTAACGTTATCAGCCAACACAGTGCCTTTTGTGACATTGTTTACATGCTGTGTTTTCTTGTCATGTTGTCAGGTCTTCAACCTGGAACTGTCCAGGCAGAATTAATGGTGGTGCAGGGAGGGAGATGGAGGGAGTGTGGTGACTGGGAGTTTGGCTCAGGTTGGCAGGTGACACCCTGTCACTGGCACTCATCAAGGTGACCTGGTTATTGTCTCTGGTTTTGTCAATGACTGTCTTCCACAGCTACCCACCTAGGCCCACCATGTTTTCACTTGGAACTATTTATCCAAAGGTGAAGTGGATGCCAAAGGCACACTGACCTGACCAACTCACACAAGCCAGTCACCTGTGTTCGGCCACTTAGCACATCCTGTGGGGCAGAGTTGCAGGATTCAAGGTCACGGATGAGCACTGGGAGGGTAAGGACCATGACGTCTGTCCTCAGTACGGTCTACTCCTAGTCAGGGCCCACAAGTGGGGGCCAGGGAAGAAGCACCCAGGGCTGGAGCAGTAGCAGGAAGAGGAGGTGGCCACTTTGGCCCAGAAGATTAAGTGGATTCTGGAAGACAGTCCTGGGGCACCTGCTGTGAGAGGCTCCCCAGGAAGACACACATTCTTGGTGGGTTAGATGGGATGTTTTAGCCAAGGGATCTGACCCAATTGTCGCTAACCATTTTCTTCACCAAGATAGTCCTCTTAATGTATTGAGATAGAAATTAACAGAGGCTCTGATAGGTGTGGAATGTGGGTGTAGATCATGCAGCTCATTAAGAGTCTGTTGCTACCTTAGGAGAGTCTGTAACAGGTCAGTGGTCCACCCTGCCTTGGGAATTTCACAGCTCCCGATAACTCAGCTCACAGTTACACACAGGCTGGTTTTGGCTCCTGAAAAGGAGCTATGATTGCTTCCTGAGTGACCACTGTATAACATCGGCACCTCTGACATTATTTCCGCAAAGGTTAACTCTCCTAGAAACTTCTTTGCAAATCCAATAAAGTATCACCTTTGTAACTCTTGAGTTATAGGTGCTGCTCTTAAGACAACCTGTTCAGACCCTACTTCCCCCACACACCAACATCCTTGGGTTGTGTACTTTTCTACTTTCACTCACTTTTTCTCACTCTCAGTACAACTCTGCTAACTACTTTGTTAAAAAAAAAATCACCTTCTTCCTTTACCCCACTTTTCTCCCTAGCACTGGTATTTGTTTATTTTTGTGTTGTCTGTCTCTCCCACTGAAGTGTGAACTTCAGGAGAGTAGAGATTTTATGTGCATGACTAATTGCGACATTCTGAAAATCTGACACCTCATCAGCAACAAATGTTTGCTGGATAAGTGAATTATTAAGCAGGAGTATAACAAATAAGTCTTCACTCTTCACTGGAAAACAATGGGCCAGGTGATCAGACCCAGGAAGTCCCAGCACCAGATTCTGAACCATAGCCTCACTACCACTTACTTCTAGCTTGCTTTCTTTTTCATGATGATAAAAACCCAAAATTTTTATTTTAATTTTTTTCAGAAATCTGATTTTTTTCTTTTTCATTATTGTTGTACTGGGGTTACATTGTGACATTTACAAAAGTTCTTACAACATATCACAGTTGAAAATTCACCCCCTCCATCATTCTCCTTCATCCCTCCCTCCCACCATTCCTGGAATAGTTTCCACAGGTCTCATTTTTCCATTTTCATACTTGCACACATAATATTTCTACCACATTCACCCTCTTACACCCTTTCTCTATATACAGCCCCCCCAGATAGGACCTGTTTTGCCTGTCTGTTCTCCATTTTGTAAAACGCAGTGACATTTTTGTTTAAGATAGCTACATAATGTGTTTCATTGTGACATTTCCACATATATATGTATTATGACCAGAATTGGTTCATCCCCTCTATTTTTCTTCTATCTACTTTAGTGCCCTTCTTATGGTGATTTCAACAGGTTTAAAAATTCTGTATTCATTCTTGTACAGGAAGTACATCAGCTGTATTTACTTTCTTAACTTCCTTCTTTTACTCTCCCTCTCCCATTAGTGACCTCCCCTTAGCATGACCTGTTTTCCATAATATTGCTTGTATTTGTATTAAGCCTATACTCCATATCTGAGGGAAAACATGCAGCCTTTGGTTTTCTGAGCCTGGCTGTCTTCACTTAAGATGATGTTGTTCAGTTCCATCCATTTACCTGCAAATGACAAAATTTCTTCTTTATGGCTAAATAAAATTCCATTGTATATAAATAGCACATTTTCTTAATCCATTCATCAGTAGTGGAGCATTTTGGCTGTTTCCATAGCTTGGCTATTGTGAATAGCGCTACAATAAACATGGGTGTGCAGGTGCCTTTATTGTAACTTGACTCACTTTCCTTTGAGTATACCCCTAGGAGTGGAATTGCTGGATCAAATGTCAGTTCTATTTTTAGTTTTTTGAGGAACCTCCATACTGTTTTCCATAGTGGTTGTACTAATATACATTCCCACCAGCAGTATATGAGGGTTCCTTTTTCCTTGAGTCCTTTCAAACATTTGTTGTTGTGTATATTCTTTTTTTTATTCATTTATTCACATGTGCATACATTATTTGGGTCATTTCTCCATCCTCCTGTGTATATTCTCGATGACAGCCTTTTTAACAGGAGTGAGGTAGAATCTTAGTGTGGTTTTGATTTGCATTTTCCTTATGGCCAGGGATGTTGATCATTTCTTCATATGTTTTCTGGTCATTTGGACTTTTTCCTTTGAAACAGCTCTGTTCAATTCATTTCCCCATTTCTTTATTGGGTCATTGATTTGGGGAAAATTTAGTTTTTTGACCTCCCTATGTATTCCGGTTATCAGTCCCTTGTCAGATGTATACCTGGCAAGGATTTTCTCCCACTCTGTGGGCTGCCACTTCAATCTGATGACTATTTCTTTCATTGTGCAGAAGCTTTTTAATTTCATGTTGTCCCACTTGTCAATCCTTCCTCTTAGTAGCTGAGCCACTTGAGTTCTATTGAGGAAGTCCTTGTCTATGCCTATTAATTTCAACATAGTCCCTGCTCTTTCCTGCACTAGCTTCAAAGGTTCAGATCTTATATTAAGGTCCTTAATCCACTTTGAGTTGATACTTATGCAGGGGGAAATGCATGGATCTAGTTTTAGTTTTCTGCATGCAGATATGCAGTTTTCCCAACTTTTATTGAAGAGGCTGACTTCTCTATCATATGCTTTGGGCCCTAGCTTTCTTCTTTACTAAAAACATCCAAGGTTCTTATATGAGATCCAGGCCCTATTTTTTGGATTTTAATGTTCTTTCAAGTTGCTATAATGTCATAGTTCACATTATTGTTATTTCTCCTTAGACATCCATTTTGTTTCACTTCTCATTCACTAATTTACTTCATTCACCAAGCTTGTGATGATTTATTTTGTGTGTCAACTTGACTGGGCCACAGGGTGCTCAGACATTTGACTGAACATTATTCTGTGTATGTTTGTGAGGGAGTGTTTTGTTTTGATTTTGTGGTATTGAGGTTTGAACTGAGTACCATGTGCTTGCTAGGCAAGTGGTCTTCCACTTGAGTCATGCCCCACCCCTTTTTTGTTAGTTTATTTTTCAGGTAAGGTCTCACTTGCTGGGGCTGGCCTTTGGCTGTGATCCTTCCTTCTCCATCTCCCACCTGGCTGGGACTATACCCGGCTTGTGACATTATTTTTGAGACTGGAATTATACATTTGGTTCTCCTGGGTCTCCAGTTGGCTGACGGCATATCTGGGAACTTCCTGGCAGTCATAACCATGTAAGCCAATTCCATATAATAAATCTATCTGTCTGTTTATCTATTACCTGTTCATCTTTTGTTCTCCTATTATTTGTATTTCTCTGGAGAACTCAGACTCACACAAATTTTTTGTATTCTTTCCTACAGAAAATTCTCTGTAACATTACTGTCCAGCATCATTCATTGGGGTCTTGGGCTACCTGGACCAGAATGAGTCACTTTCACTTTCAGTCAGTGTATTTCTCATTTTTACTCAGATGTGGTGCTTCCTGGGAGAGGCTCCATTTGATGACAGTGTGATGTCTAATACACCTACATGACAGAACTATTTACCTCTCCTTCTCTACCTCTTCCTACCACTCACTGTTCTTCCCCTCCTACCCCTTGTCCATCAGTCCCATTGGCTAGCTCTCTTTAACTTTATTCCTTTTCTCATAATTCTCCATTTATATATCATTGCAAAAGCTGCCATCATCTCATTACCATAGCTGAATCTCATCTCTCAAAAAGCGGGGACAAGTCTGGAAGGCCAGCCCGCTGTCGGGTTTCTCCATTGGCTCATCAGCTGAGATAAGAGCTAAATATACTAGAGGATTTTATCTCTACTCAGCAATTATGGATGACTGTGTATTCTGATTAGATCTTTTTGTTCTTGGTACACATCGGACTTTTCCATCAACTATGTGGCCTACAACTGAGGAACTCTTTATTTGGTGATTGGCCATTCCAGGATGGACCTTGGTAGTATCACAGGATGTCAAGTTTTCTCCCTTGAGACTGGTCAAACTCCACTATCTATACAATACATTATCCCCATTGGACACAGCAGGGTTATCAGTACTTCTGGGACTGGTCAATGATGGCAATGGAAGGGTCATGTCTTTTCATGTAATGGGTTCAGTTAACCACGACGGCCTGGGAGAAGCTCACTGACAGTGAGTGGAGTTCAGATAGCTTCTTTCTGCTCTTCTACACAACTAGCCCCTTTCTAAGAGCCTTCCATTTATGACACCATGTTCAGTACTTCTTGGTTTCTGGATTTCTGTATGAGTTAAATATTTCCCTTATTTTGTCTCAGGACTATCTCATTTAAATTGTTGAGTGATCCAAAACACGTTCTCTAAGGAGATGGGGAATCCGTTTCATGCAGCCAAATCTACTAATGCATACTGAACAATACATGGGGGAAATTATTTTCAGGTTATTTTGTACTACCACCAATCAGTATTTTTGGTTTTTAATACAGTACCTATTTTTTGCTGAACCATGGAGTTATTTTTTTTTCCTACAGACACCACAAGGAAATTCTTTCATTCAACAGCACTTCACTAAATGCTCACTTCGTGTTACACTGTTTTCATGCATTGCAAATACAGCAGTGAATAAGTAGGCCAAGTTCTCTGCTTTCTTGAGGTTTTCATTCCAGTGGAAGTGAGGCAGACCAAAAACAAAATAAATAAGGATATATATATATTATATATATATATTTATTTATCACTTCAAATAAGATAAATCCCCTGGAGCAATGCAAAGCACAGGAAGTTGAGTTGTATGCAGAGATTAGCTGCAACATTAAAGAACGCAGCCAGGGAAGATCTCAGTGAGAAGACAGCATTTGGATAAATACCTGAAGGAAGTGAACAGGATGATAATACAGGTTTTGGGGGAAGACAACAATAGACAAGAGAAAGATTTGTAAAGGAGAAACATCAAGGAAGCCAATATGGCAAAAGCATAATGAATTATGTAGAATAGCAAGAAATGGTGTGAAGAAAATAAAGGGAGCACTGCAAGTTCAGGAGTCCCTAAGAACACCCCCAGGTCTAGAGATTCAGTAGAGGGACTCCCAGAGCACAGCAGTCATTATACTCAGGGTTACGGTTTATTGTAGTAAAAAGGTACAGATTAAAATTAGCATCTGGAAGAGGTTCCTAGGCCTGGAGCTTCTAACGCCCTGTCCCAATAGAGTCCTGTAGGTAGTGCTTATTCCTCCCAGCAACAGTGTGTGGCAACATGCATAGAGTGTTGCCAACCAAGGAAGCTCAACTGAACCATGGTGTTCAGAGGTTTCATTGGGGTTTGGCCCTGTAGACATGGAGACTACCTGTGTGGCTGATGTTAATTTCAGTCTCACTGGAAGTGGAGCTGATAATATGTGGACCAAGGCTCTCACTGTGAGTTAAATGCCTAGCATGAAACTTCCAGCTTGCCTTAGGCCTTCAGGTAAATAAAGATACTTAACTAGGGTAGGGCGTTGCAAGGTCTTAGAGTTAACTAGTAGGAACTGGGGGCAAGGGGCCTACCTTTCTTTGGGCAAAGTTAATCATTTATTGCATAAGAGTCAAACTGTGCAGGGCTTTGAAGGCAATTTTAAAGATACTGCCTTCTAGTCTGAGTGAAATGGGATACTTTATGAGTACTGATCTGGCAGTGGCATGATTTGAATTATTTGCAACAGGTTCATCTAGATGCTAAATTGGAAAATAGGCTGAAGGGTAGAGCAGAGTTACTGGTTGGGAAGTGACTGGTGGTAGAATTAAAATCTGAACACAAGTGTCCCAGGCTCCTTTTGTTGCTATGCAAGTAGGCTACTTCTCAGTCTTGCTTGAGTTAGTCTAGGAGGCTTCTCTTTTCTGTACTACCCTCCTGGTGTTGCAACATCAGGCCTCAAACAAGGATCCTCCTGAATAGTTTTTTGCTTACATGTGGTCTTTACTGTTGGTAGAACAGGCTGAGCTGGTTTCATGAAAAGCAGATAAAAACCCAGGGCTTCAGTCTTCACAGTGGTGTCATCAGGAGCCAGGGTCCCAATACCTAACACTCAGTGTTATAACACAAAGAGGAGGCTATGAGTTCCAGAAAGCTATTGAGAACTAAGGTCTCTGATACCTTACGTTGTAATTGGTAACACTAGGAGTCGGCTGAAGAGTTCCAAAGACAGAGAGCCACTGAGGGCAGAATCTGCAAGAAGCTAAGACCACAAAGGATGGCAGAAGTATTGAGAAGCCAAGAGACAGTGGAGAAGCTATGGAAGATGAGAGTCTGTGGAGAACCAAAAATGAGAGCCAAGATTACAAGGACGGCGAACCCCAGCTGCTAGAAGGGTTCGAGTTGCTAAGAGTTCAGAGTCAAGGGTCCCCACACACAAAGCTCAGGAGCTGTACTTCTCGCTGCTGCACGTTGGTACTCTAAGCCCAGAGCAATGAGCCTCTGCCTTGTGCACCTACAGCAGTGGGGCTTCAGGTTTGAAAACTTGGAGCCACAAGCCTCTGATTCACAAGGGTCAGAGCTAGCAGCTTCTAGATTTGGAATTCCTCCCGTGAGCCTCTGGAGCTCAGGACCTTTAAAGCTAGGGGAGCCGCTCCTCACCATCTGTGATTTCTATTCAGGTAGAGCAAAAGAAACCCCACCTAGCCGTTTGTAATAACTCTACCCCATTCACTCTGCGGAGGGAAAAAACTTTCCCCTGCAGCTCTGTCTTCTTATTGATCAAGAATGTCTGGACTCCGACCGTGTTTGGGAGCTGAAAGCAGCTGAATGGTTGCTGTACTGCTGGGCCGAAGCCTCCTAATCTGCTGAAGGTTGGAGAGTCTGATGGTTCTTGGTGGGAGGAGGCTGTGGTGAGGCAGCCCACATTTGCCAACCTTGCTCACCCATGATCACATCTGGAGGACAGATGTGGGATGAACTAGAGGAGTCGGGAGCTTCTGACTATAAAGACTCCAATTTGCCAATCATCTGGGAGCTGCGAGCAGGGCTACTGCATCACCAATTAGCCTGTGCTGTTTCCATTGCTTGAGATTTGGGTCTGGTTCTTAACTCGCCTCTGGCTCTTAAGTTCTCTGACTTTTTATGTGGAGGGGATATTTTTCTTTATTAGTCTATATTCCAAATGATACTTAATCACATGACTGAAATAGAAATTTTATCTCATTTTACCAAATGTAAGAAGGCAAACAATGAGTTTAACTGATATTTAATTTTGCATGGAAAGTAATACAAATTGAAATAAGGAACACATTAAAAACTCATAAAATATATTATTTATAAAGTGGCTAGCCTCACTTGTTAAAGTCTGTCAACACTCAATAATTGGAATCGTTCAAATGCCGTGTTTCACTTTGCATCTCATTATGGTAGTGCTCCCTCCACATACATTCTCTGAGCGAGAGTAAGTGCACAGAATTTTAGAATCTGAAAGGATGTTAGGGAATTGCTCCCTTCCACTACTTTTACAAATAAGTTTTCTGAGGCGCAAGAGGAGGAAGCAACCTGCTCCCAGTCACATAGATGCTTTGCCAAATCATTTGGTCATGAGTTTGACCAAATCATTTTGATCCATTAGCTGGTTCCTCATATAGTAGAATTGTTTCAATTAACAAAGATTCACCAAGTACCAGCTGTGCCGTGGGCAGTATCACCGAGCTCACAACAGTGAGACACAGTTACTTCCTCAAGAAATTTCAAGAGCAGACCAGTAAGGGAGGGAGCCATGTTGACTAGGTGATTGGAAACTAGTATGACATATGAAATACTGCTTTTGAAAACATAGCAAAAACATAGTAGAACAAATTATAAGTGGTCTCTTAAGAGTTAGATGACATCACAGAGATGGTAAATCAAGTACAGAGTTTTAAAGGATGAATAAGAGTTCAGCAAATGACCCAAGGCCAGGAAAGCATTTATTGTAGAGGTATAGAACCGTGGTAACAAATTTTGGAGATGTGACTATATTGAAAGCTGGTTCTAAAGCTTACTAAGCAAGAGGGCTACCCATTTATTTATCCTTTCAAATATGCACTTTTTACATCAGAAAATAGAAATCACATTGCCTACTTCATAAGAATATGGAGACAATTAAATCATATAGCAATTATAAAGCATGTAACATAGTAGGAACTCAGAAGTAGGTGACTACTCTTCTCCATAACCCTTTCATCCTTCCCCTCCTCTTCCATCTTGATCTCATCCCACCCTACAAAACCCTCTAGGTGAGGAGAGTGTTGGAAGAAGAGATTAAGACAGGAAAGTTGGAGATTTCAGGGGTTGGTCATGAAAATCTGCTGACAGATTCTCAGGTAAGAGGTGACAATATCTGACTGATATTCTTAACAGGTATTTCTAGCTATGCATAGGAAATAGAAATGAATAGAAACCTATTTTAATAATCTGGAGAGAGGGCTTGAACATGTAAGGGCAGCAGAAGGGGAAGGAAAGGAAAGCACAATGGAAAGACACTCGGGAGGCTAAATTAGCAGGATAAACTCTGGTATCAGGTTGTTCATTGCACCCTGATTTTCATTTCCATGTGTGCATTTAGATATTGCCTACAAGGGACAAGGCTCCTGGATCTGCTTAGCCTTGGAGGTACATCTCTGTGGCATCAGGAGGGAGGCAGAAGGGCAGAACTCTGCAATAGGTGCAGTCGCTTTGGAGCGTGCCTGCACAGAATCACTTAAATCACACTCATTCTCATTCATATGAAAGGAAATCTCAGAGAGAGACTTGAACCCTCAAATCTTTTTATCACAATCACTATATTCCAGAGCAATTATCTCTTTAGCATAATTTATTAACTCAGTGTAACCTCAAATATATTACTCTTAGGCAGTTCAAGACTTCCCTGTAAGACTGGCCTGTGCCTGCCTTCCTTCATATGTACTGAAGGGGCAGTGGGTGTAGGCTGCACACCTGGAAGTACCCCCTGAAACCCATGGGTTAACTGAATTTCCTCAATAAGGTAATGTAACCCCTTACCTCGCCTTTTGTTTAAAAACTCCAAGGACTTCATGGCACACTTGTTTCACAGTGATTTTAGTGGCCTTTTGACTGGTGAATGAACTGAAATTTGAATTAGTTTGTTCACTCACACCCCAGCTCCTATTGCCACCAGAGGACTAATGATAAGAAAAAGAATGTTGTTATCTGACTTCCAGTCTCAGAACACATTTGTGATAGGTTCCATTCAGAGGGAGATCTCCCCGTATAACTCCATTCATGCTGACTTTAAACCTAAGTAGTATTTCAATTTTGTTCATAATTTCTTTCTGAATATAGATAGCTATCCATATATTTTGAAAAAAAAACAACAAATTCTACCCATATGCATAACCCCTAAAGTCTGGCCCATATAAACAAAGCAAACTGGTATTATACTTTGCATAAATTCCTGCTGACTTAATTAGCTGTAAGATATGTATATGAACCCAGATAAATATTGGCAAGGTATTTTAACTAATGTCTGTAAATGTAATTGTATATTTAACTGACTATGTTAAAAACAAAACTATTCACAAAACTTTCTTAACTATGACATGGTTTTGAGGTGTTTTTTTGTCTAGATATTGAAAGCATTCTAAAAATTTCTAAGATAAGTGCAGTGTGGTTGTACATGTCTATAATCCCAGCACTAAGAAGGATGAGATAGGAGAATCTTGAGTTTAAGGGCAGCCTGGCTATAAAAAACTGAAAAAGAAGATGATGAAGAAGAAGAGGGAAGAGGAAGAGGAGAAAAAGGAGGAGGAGGAGGAGGAGAAGAAGAAGAGGAGGAGGAGGAGGAGGAGCAGGAGGAGGAGGAAGAGAGAGGAGGAGGAGGAAAAGGAAGAGGAAGAGGAGGAGGAAGAGGAAGAGGAGGAGAAGGAGATGGAAAAGTCACAAGACTTCAGAATGTTTAGAATACTTCCTTTTAAATAAAGAAGGTAGAGGAGATAGTAGCAATAGCACTATAGCTGCTTACTTTGTGCATTATATGAATCTTGTGTTTCTACCAATTTTAGTCAGTTATGCAAACAATCACTAATAAATTTGACAACCTGCTACATATTAATTATTACTAGAGACACTAATAGGCTAACTAGCTCTCAAATCAGAACCTCCCATAAACTGCCCTCAACTTCCTCCCCTCTCCTGTGGGTCTTGAGAGAACAGTCATCTTATTTTCATTGTACATTCAGCTGAATCTTCAACAAAGACTCACAGGCATTATTCAGACATGGTGTCTCTCACTGAGCTTGGGGTTGCTGTTCACATCTCTCATAGATGAGTGGTGCCTGTGAAATCCCATCAGCTCATTCCTGCTGATGAGTGAAAGTGAGGGCATTTGTCAACCATCATCCTGACATTGTCAGTAACTCTTACCCTGGGGTTGAAAAAAACTCACCCGAGAGCTTCACCTTGGAATTGCCTAGGAGGAGTCTGACCACTCTGCTGGCTCCAAATGCATAAAGACAACTCTTCTTCACTTAATAAACTGCTTCAAACAAAAGACAAAGGGAACAAAATCTACACTAACACTTAAGACAAAAATAAGATCGTAAAAACAAGGAAAATCATTCTATAAAGTCAATTATGGTATTCACACAACTTAAGTACTCTGAAATCAGTAAATAATCACAGAAGGATTATAATTAGGCAGCTTAGAAAACAGTTTTTAATACTTAAGTCTATGTGTAGTTTGTTCAACAGCATTTGAAAATATAACTCATGTTGTGTCATAAATTAGCCCATAGTTACACATGTAATGGGGATTAAGTTAAAATAAAATCTTAGTTCTTCCATAGCATTAGCTACATTTCAAATGCTCAGTGTCCATATGAGGCTAGTGGCTACTGTGTCAGACACGACAGATACATAATAGCTCAATCTCTCAGTGGAATAGCCCTATGTTACAAGAAGAAGTTTAAGACAAGAAACTCAGACTCAAAATCCCTCATGTACTCTTCCACTTTATGGATTTCATTTTCAGGTATTCAAATGAACTAATGCACTTAAACAGTCACAGAGTCCTTTTTATCATGAGCCATCCCAGATAGAGGGAGCTCTGGTTGTTACCCAATGTCAACTTCGTGGTATAGATGTAGGATTTATGATCAAAAAGTATCCAATTACTACTTGGCAGTGGGGTTTATTTAGTGACTTGTAAATAAAACTGTTATGGAAGGGATGACAGAATGTACTTCATCAAAAAACCACTATGACATATATTATTCTGACATCCAGATATTTTTCAAGTCACTGAGAAGCATATTTTGTGTTGGTGATTTAATTCCTACAATGAGCATATTCCTGGCACCCAATGAATCTCATAATTAGGGAAAGAGATACATTACCTTTGTCTTCATTCATGTTGGTGCATATGCAGGCATAACTTCTTGCTGGGTGTAGGCACTTAAATGAAAAAGCACTTTTAATTCAACTTTCATCTTGTTAATTCATTATCCTTTGCAACCACCAAAATTTTGAATAGAATTATAAATGAAGGCCAAGTGTTCATGGATGCCATGGCACAGAATTCACTCAGTGTTCAGGCAACCTTGACGACCTACAAGGTGATCCATCCTTTTACCCATCCTCCAATGGAGGCCATGCATGTTGATGCACGCTGATGCACCAGGTCAGTGCTGGCATGGAGCCTGCACAGTCTTGCATGTTACCATTCTCAGCTCTAACTGACTCTCAACCCATTGGCTTAGGTAGCACTGCCTTTCAGAATCAATTACCTAAATGTGTGAATTAATACTGGAAATATGAAGAATGGCTATTTGCTCAAAACTACAGGTTAGGTGTGACTAGAAAAAGAGGCAGGAAAAATAAGATGAATAACCCAGAAGAGAGGAGAGTATTATACCTTTCAAAGTGCATTCACTTACAATACTGCCCTCAATCTTGAGGTCATTCTGTGAACACAGGGAAGGCTTCAATGCTACAAATGAGGCAGCTCTCTTGAGGAAGAACTGGTCATTTTCCACCAGTGCTCCACTGACTCTTCCTCCCCTGTGCTTCTGTTTTTAATAAATTGTGCACATGACCATCTCGTTCATTAGGCTTGAAGGCACACACAGGGAAAGAACACATGCTCTTACTCATTTTGTTTTCTTGGCACAATGCTGGGTTGTATGAGTTGGGGTTTTGCCCATAAGAGAAAAGGTGAATGTAACTCAAACATATCTATACTCAGGCTCTGATGTTTCTTTAGGGAAAACAACCATCATGCTGAGCTTTGTCAGTCTGAATTTATTCTGCAGCCAAACTGTGGAAGAAATTCTTTAGCATGGTCCGTATCACACGGTCCCAAGGGATGGAGTTAGACCTAAGACTCTGGTCCTTTTTACAGAGTGTTCCCATTAAAACTCTCCATTCTTTTTTTACCACTGAATCTTTTCTAAGATATTCCATCTGTCTTTGTGGTAGCCTAGCAGAAGTGAAAATGAATTTTACCTGCATTCTGAATAAAAACAGATTACAAGTGCTTGAACAGGAGGACCTGAAAAACTGTGGCACTGTCTGCATTTTCTGTTCTATGGTTCATGTCTTTGTGATGTGAAAGGAGATCATGAGGAGAGCCAGTGAGTGACCTCACCACTGTCCTGCACACTGGACTGAAACTGATGAATTTGCTGCTTGCTGGTGGAATTGGCATGTGATATTGTGTGGTCAGTGGCCTGCATATGTCACAGGCCTGAAGAAAGGTGTTGCTCTGTGGAAATCAAGAGAGCAGGAAATCAGAGCTTAGATGAGCCACTCAGAGGGCATAGAAGAAGGGAGTGACTTCCACCATCAGCAGCAATTTGTGACACTTTCACATATGAACACCACACCAAAATTTAGCATGATGTTTTACTCCATGTGGAGAGAGCTTTTTCTCGTTTCCGTTATTACTGAACCTAGCTGGGTTTAACTGGAGGATGATAGGAGATTCAGAGAGGACACAGCATAAACAGACAGACAGAAAGTTGGAGCCAAATGTGTTGAGTGCTTGGGAGGAGATGCACAATAGCCTCATTGCTTTTTTTGTCTCTATTATTCTCTTCCCTTTACTCTGCTTCTTTTCCCTATCATTACATGTTAAGGCCTTACTGTTTTACAATTCTTTAAAACCTTGCTTATAAAGTCTTTCCTTAGACTCTTGCTTCTAAAGTCTTCTTTTCTATTCTTTAAAGTCTCTTTCCTTAGACTCGCTCTGTCCCATGCTTTCTCTTAGCTGTTCTTTAGCATAATCCCTCAAAGCCTGCCCCCAGACTTGCACTGTCCCATATTCTCTTTAGCTTTTCTTTAGTTTAGCTTTTCTAAAGCCTAGTATAAAGTTCTCTGTGCAGACTTTGTATCAACCCCTCTTTAACAATTTCCTGTTGCCATTTATCAGCAGGACCTGGGTGATTGGAGCTGAAAAAAATGGGGGTTACTATTAAGTTGTGCTCAATAGCCACTTTATTGAAGATCACTTCTGCTTTTTATAAACTCCTTTTTCACAGAGAGCATTTGGTCAGAAAAAACATGCCAAATATTAAGTGTCAAGGTTACATTAGTACAAGGAAGCATAGTTAAAATTAACTCTATCTTTGTTATGTCTCTTTTAAAATGGGAACAGAGAAAAAGGAGGAGCACACAGTCAGCATAACCTTCTTATTTACATCTGAAGGACACAAAGCCATCTGGGGAACCTTGAGCACTGTTATTTTTCTGGACATCTAGTCCTGAGACCTTTGCCTCAGTTCCTTGGAGCTTTCTCACAAGGCCAAATGCTAAATCTCACAGGCACGGTCCCACAGCTGGCTGTGACAATTCCCCTTTAGCGATTCTCCTTCAGCAATCCTTTTCCCTTCAGCAATCTCCCCCCAGCACTTTCCCTTCAACAGTTCATTTCCCTTCAGCAATTCTTTTCCCTTCAACAATCCTTTTCACTTCAACAATTCTTTTCCCTTCCAAAGCCTCCTACATCAAAAAGCCAAAAAGCCCAAAAACCAAAAGCAAAAGCTTCAAGCAAAAACCCCAAAGCAAAAACCCCCCCATCCTCCTTCAGTGAGTCTTTTATATCCAGTGGTAAACAAGGTAAAGCAGCAGTTCTCGGGGAGGGGCATGCCAGTGTAACAAGAGAAACCAGTGTTCCTACTTCTCTGAACATAAACAATTTAGGAGAAGCAGCTGTTTTGCATTTTCCTCTTCTGTGGCCAGGGCTATGCCAATCTCAGCCTACAGATAAACATCTTAGGAAAGCAACTGAGCTGCATCTCTCCTTGCTTATGTCCAGTTCTCATAGGCTTCTCATAATCTACTCTCCACATCCATGGACCAGCATCATGACTCCTTTATATACCTTTTACACACATTCACCTTTCCTGTTCTGAGCAAGTGATGGTTTGTCAGTAATGTTTTTATTTGTATTTATCTTTAACACTAGATTTATATTATGATTTTATTCCCCTTTGTTCTCCTGAGTCCTCTTGTTTTACCTTTCAAACATAAAAGGTCAGTTTTCACTATCAAAGGCTGTTCTGAACCATGGGGACATGTTTGCTGTGTTCTCACACCCCTTCCCTTCCTCCTGGCTATACCCTAGGAAGGTGTATGAGGGTTTTTTAGGTTGGGCTCACATGCACAGGTGAACCTTCTGTGGTGTGGTCACCTGAGCAGTGGGAATCTTCTGCTTCTGATTGCAGTTGGGTTCCTCATTTCTTCCCATTCACAGATATCCATGGACATCTGTGTAAGAGAAAGGAGGAAGTGACTGTGCTTGAAGTAGAAGTGACATGCCAGCATACAGTGTGCAAATAATGAGAATGTATAATATCTCAAATAATGGCTTGCAAGTTACTTTTAGGTGTAATGATGAAAATAATTCCCAGGGTTATGCCATAGGATGAGGCAGGGAGGAGGTGGCCCATGTCTCCTATCTGGAAGCCCAGGGCCTGGGAAGGAACCTGCTCAGTCATTAGCACATTAAAAGGCTCTGGGGAGGCAATGGGGAGCAGAGGACACACATGAAAGCAGACAGTAATGTGAGGCTGACAGAGACATTGTGTAGTAGAACTACAGACATTAAGACAATAAGAATTAGGAGTAACAGGAAACCTCAAAGTAAGAAACATCAATTTATTATTTTTTATCATTGTCTTAAACAATTTATAATTACAGGCAATATGTAATGTGTTTGAAAACTCTTATTAATGAAAATCTGTGAAATCTCTGTATTCATTATGCTGTTACAAGTCTTAAGCGTTTTAAGATCTTGTCTGTTAGCTGTCTGTGGACATTTTATTTGCATTGAAGATAACTGGACTATTGCACAAATACCTTTTTCTACTAAACATAGGCTGAACTGGAAGAGAGAATGTATGGAGTGAATAAGTTGGTAAATAATTTTATGGAAAAGTCTTTATTCCATCTAAACTTCCCTTCTCCTAATGAAGTTCTGTTGTTAGATGATTGGGCTTTCATGTGACAGAAAGACATTTTATAGTTTGGATAGCCAGTTTGCACTTGTGGTGGTTTAGTATGGCAAGACATTTAACCGTTGCCCAGGACATAGGCTCTTCTTGCCTGTATTGGACTATCCCTTCCAACAGCATGTCCCCATTATTGACCAGCACTACTCCAGGAAATCCAGCACCCTGCTTTGGCCCCAATAGAGGATCCAAGAGATGTTCCACTCAGCTGCATCCCTTTTTTGGATCACCATTTCTGCATATCCAGAATTCCCTGCGCAAATGGCCTGTGAAGCCTCTGATGGGGATCACTTCTTATAACTGGGTCCCCAATCCCAACAGGCCACTGGTGACCAAGCATGATGGTGTACATATGTGGACTGAGGTATCTGTGACGGGTGGCATGTGAGGCTCTTTGCAGAGGCCCAAGGAGTAAATAAGGGAAAAAAAGAGGATCCTCTTTTCAAATAGGAGTCATGGGCTCCTATTTGTCCCTGACTCTCACCCCGTAAGTGACAGTGGCAGTACAATCATTGTCATAACCAAATACCTTCTGGGAACTTCCAAAATGCCCTCCAGGGAGCAGGTGTACTACTATTTTAAGCAAGAATGCTGACTTTCTTTCTAACTGATAAGCTTTTCCTGAAGATGACATAAACTCCAGAGATGATTTGAACTGTGATAACATCAGTAGAATATAAATGTCATTTTCAAAAGTGCTTATTTTGAAGAAAATTCATTGCCATGTATAAGACATGGTATGTTAGTTACAAACAACCAGTTCCAATAAGTTTTTAACCAAAAGAAAAAAGTCAGTGGAGATTGTGTTTGAATTATAGGATTTTCTGGTGAGACGTTCAGTCAAGGGTCAGAACAGCTGGGCTCTAGCTCTAGCATTTCTGTGGAGCAGCTGAATTATGGACCCTGGAACCTTAGGATCTCATTTTGACCTATGTGAAGTGACAGAGGTTGAAAAAATGCCCTTTCAGCTTTCTTCTATATTTCAAGTGCAGGATATATGCAAGTGAGATATGTGACATAACTATCAGATTAAAGACACCATCCATTGGAACATGCATGTTAATTTGCAGAGTGATAGGGAAAAAAACACGTGGCCTATCATAATTTAAAAAGACAACAGTGAGAAGACTGCTCTAATATTTTGAAAATTTTAAAAGATTGTGAGAAATATTTCATTTTAGAGATGTAAAATACAAAAAGTGCATCTTAAACTCTCTAATATGTAATCACTCTACCTTCTTTATTTACGTATATTTCACAGAGTCTTGTAAAGTATCTATTATATAGCATTCATTCATTCATTCATTCAATAAGCAAATAGAGATTAAATGCCTATGGTATAACAGGCTAACATGCATGCATCAAAATGTACCAAGTATTGGAATTTTAGAAGTATATTTGTCTTTTATAACATCAAACATTCCATGAAGCTAGTGATGTCACTAAAATATCGGTTTAATAGGACTGGAGGTGTGGCTCAAGTAGTAAGCCACCTGCTCTGTAAGTGCAAAGTTCAAACCCCAGTTCCACCAAAAAAATTAGTTCAATAAAAGAGGAAGATGCTCTCTTTTCAGCACCTGGTATTGGCACAGGCAGAGGAATCTCTAATGAGAAATGGAAGACAGGTAATAATTAAGAATTCCCAGGTCAGTTTCTTAGTCATTAAGAGGCCCATGTTACTTCTTCCACATTTCTATGAAAATCTTTTGGAAGATGCACTTCTTATTTCTGTGACTCTGATAAAGGTCTGTCATCTCTTTTTTAACAGAAATATTTTCCATGAAATATTCGATAGTTTGTCAGATAAAATAACCTTACTTGATTTATTACTATACTACACTGTTAAATTAATTTATATATACTTACAAAATCTTTATATTATCTATTTAGATCTAAAAGTTCTTGAGGATGTAAATAAGCCCTAAAAGCAACATTTTGTAGGAATGCTATTTTCCAGGTGAGTTTCCTCTCAGAGTCAGAATCTTGAGTGCAATAGGTAAGTGATATATAAGGCTGATTCAGTCCCATCTCTTTCTCTACCAGGTTTTTCATTGGGACTGCAGGACAATGGCAAAAGCCTTGATGGAAGTTCTTGAGCTCACTCCATATACTGAAAATCATTTGCAGTGACTCACAGTGATTTTAATCCTCATCATAAATAACAAGTAATGCTGTTCCCTCTTCCAGAAGGAACAAACTCTTAGTCAGGGATGACTAACAGGACATCTGCTTGAGTTTCCCCTTCTTGAGCTGATCCTGCCTCATAGAATATTTGGGCATTTCTAACTGGTCTTTTTTCAGTCTCTGTTCAAAGTTCATTTACAGTGCAGGGTCTTGATTAATTATGTTTCCAAAGAGGCCATTCCTTCCTCAATTGTCTACAGGTGCTCATTCTGAGAGCATCTTCTCTGTTTTCCCAATGTCCCACTTCCCATTTCTCTTGAGTCCAACCAAGCACAGCTGTGTTTTCTGATCAGCTTAATTGCTTCTCCAAACCTGGTGACTCACTGCTATCTGGAGATGGGCTGGACAAATGCATGGCAGCCAGGACCCTTCCTGAGCCACAGCTCAAAGGCTACTGTGGGTTTTCTCTCAGGACTTTTGTGCTTTTACTCAATTGTGTGGTGTCTACTTTGTGAGCCACGTAAGGATAAACATTTATAGTTCAGTGCAAGGTCCTGAGTTCAAGCCCTGGTACTGCCAAAACAATTTTAGTTGATTATTTTTCCTAGGACAACATGTCAGCGTCAGAAACCACACACACATATGTGTGCACATGCACACACATTTAAATCAATTTTCACTTAGATAATTTTGACCTCTAACACCATTTCCAGGATCATCCATTGTAGAAGTCTAAATTTGTTTCTCTGTCCTATAAATGACATTGAATAATAGCCTTCTTGAAGAATCACAATCCATATGACTGCATTTTAAGCATAAATTTATGCCTAGTAGACTTTTGGTCATGGAGAAATTAGCACTGCCTATAAAGTGGAGTGCAGGGAAGAACTTCCTTAAGGGGAAATGGGATAGCAAGAGGGAAAAAGATTTATACTTTTCATTTTTGACATCATTAGGGCTGGGTGCTGGTGGCTTGCACCTGTAATTCTAGCTACAATGGAAGCTGAGATTGGAAGATCATGCTTCCATGCCAGCCCAAGCAAAAAAGTTTGTGAGACCCCCAACTCAATGAAAAAATAGAAATTAGACGTGGTAGCATGTACCTGTCATCCCAGCAATGGTGAGAAGCATAAAATAGGAGGATCCAGGAGCAGGCAGGGCAAGGCAAAATGTTCATAGGATCCTATCTCCAGAATAACCAGAGCAAAAGGGTTGGGCTTTGCAATAGAGCACCTGTGTTAGCAAGGAAAAAGCCCTGATTTCAAATTCCAGTCCTACCAAAACAAAGAAAAGGAGAAGAAATTTTACATCATTAGGACCAATAACGGCAAGAATGTGAAATGTGTCCTCCTAAAATACAGTTCTTCATGTTTGCACATCATTTCCTGCTTTGGTGACAATCACAGGAGATGTCAATATGTGTGTGCTCAAGTGCCCCCAGTGTCTCTTTCAAGGCTCTCCATTTTCTCTACACTCTCCAGACAGGTGAAATAGTACAGAGCTTGCAGCTTTCAGTACAGAACCAGATACCTTCTCTGGACAGTCAGTGTCTGGAAATTTTTCTTGAAATTAGTGACAAAAATGCCAAACCTAATGGTGTACTCCATTTTTAAGTGTCTCTTATAAACTAGAGACCTCTCTATCATCATTGTGGTTGTTCAATCTGACCATGACTTTCCTGTTAGTAGAATGAATTGAAAATGTGAGTGTGTGTCAGGAAAAGAGATCTTTAAGAAGACATCTTGTCACAAACACTCTCCAAATGAATTTCAACTTAGACACAGAAAATTGGATTTGTATTCCTTGGCAATATTCTCAGTACACTTAATTTTTAAAAAATATACAGCATTCAAAGAAATCTTGAGAAAGATCTGTGAATTATGACAAGGTGAGCATCTGATGCCCAGTGGGTTCACACATAAACCTGGCAAATTTTCTGGCATCTGTATTCATCAGAAGCTGTTATTAAACCAGTTATTAGGAGCAAACCACACTAATTCCCTATGATGGGATGTGAGAGACAGGAAGACAGTAGAGTTTCATAACAGAATTTTTAAGCATTGTCCTGTTATGTAATTCAAATGGCATTTTTAAAAAGGGAATTGAGGATGTGACATGATTGGTCACATATTTAGTGGCAAGTGGTCACTAAGGGAAGGAAAGAGACTTTCTAGGTAACCTAGGACAGTCATTGTGATGTCATATAGGACAAGGAGATAAGAATGTTTGAGCCAAAAGGCTAAAATAGGACCAGGAAAGTCCTCCAGAAAATATTAGAGCCTGAGAATAGTGTATGAGCCTGGGTTTTCTTAGCCATGGACAGAGCTAGGGCACCTGAGGCTTCTTCAGCTTGGGTTCCAACCTGTCCACAACCTCACCAGTGACTCCAGATCTAAGTGTCTTGCTGTTTCAAGCAAGTTCTTTCAGAAACAGTTTGGGTATTTTATTCATTGCTTGGCTTTCAACATTTTGCTTCTAGAGATAGGCATGGAGGGCTCAACAGAAGAATTTGATAAGTTCTTAGCAAAGGCTCTTTCTCTGGAGAGAAAGAAAAGCCTGGAAAGATCTGAATGTCCCATACCTCAACTCTCTGCCGTCAACTTCAAGACTCTGGTCACCAGACTCTGTCACAAAATCTGTCTGTAGAAGTAGACTCAGAACTTTTCACTGAGCACATCTACTGTGTCTTAAGAAGCTCGCCCTTGACTTCCCTATGGAGGCAGCAGACTGAGGGTCAAGGAGATAGACAAGCGTTTCTGAGATGTGATAGTGATGGAGCCATGTGACAAGGCAGCAAGAAGATAAGGGAAAATAATTCTCCAGAGGTGAAACTCTTCCTAGTTTTAAACAATTAACTAATAACATCAGATCAAACAGAAATGGGCGATTTTTACTATGTGAGTAAGAACAATAAGCATGTGAACTGGTAGACTGAGTGCCATAGATTGCCTTTCCTACTGCACGTGGCCATCTCCAATGCACTGAATAGAACAGACAGATGGAGGAAAGGAGAATTCACTTTCTCTGCAGAGCTGTTGATCTGGAACATGGTCTCTGACCTCAGACCAGGATGTGTACCACGGAGACTCCCGGTCCTCAGGCCTTGGAATTGGACTGGAACCATGCCACCAGATTTCCTCAATTTCTGGCTTATAGAGAACAGACTGTGGGACTTCTTAGCTTTCATAATTGCATGAACCAATCCTTTATAATAAATCTCTTTAAATATGTCCCTTGTTGTTTCTGTATGACTAATACACTAGCCATTTGGGAAAAAAGATGTTATTCAATTCTAGCCTGCTTGTCTCCAATTTTATTGAACATGACTTTAGGCACTAAACGCTTGGTATTTTTTCTCTTCATTCCCTTCAATTTTGACTTGTAGTGGATTTTCCTGGGTAGAAAGTAGAAGCAGGTAGCATGCAGGCCTTATGAGGAATAGCTACTTTTGGCAGTCAGTTTCTTAGTGAGGGTTCAACAGAAGGAGCACTTTAGTTGTGTGAACAGCCATAAGAAGAGTACCTGATTAGCAAGATCTATGGTACTCAAAAAAATGAAATTCTCTCAGCTGAGAATGGCCAGGTTCTTCACCCATTAAGGAATGGAATGGGCCCTTTCAGCATGTAGTCAAAGTGTCATAGGCTATCTGGAGCCACGCACCTGCCAAATCCTTTCTTAGATCTGTTCCTTAAGGTGGTTGACTGCCTCCTGAATGTCACGTGTGGCTGAGGTCCAGCAGGGCTGTAGCAGCTGATATTTAGCAAATGTGGTTGCTTGTACTGGCCGTCTTGGTCTCCCAGCAGCCCAATCAGAGAAAGCTTAGAGCCTACAAATGCAAGAGTATAAATAGGCAGCAAGAAGCCACATAGTTTGGGTTGTTGATAAGGGGACATTTGTTAGTGAGTTCTCATTTCTAGATGTGGAAACATCTAGCTAACTTTGGCAGATGCAAGTTGCTCAATATCTCCTCAAACCTTCATGTGGACACTTCAAGGCAACATGAGCTTCTCTGGATGTCATCTGATTATTTGTTTATTAATTTATCAGTTTACTTATTTTGGTGGGACTGGGGTTTGAACTCAGGGCTTCATGGTTGCAAATCAGGTGCTCTACCACTTGAGCCACTCCTCCAGCCCATTTTGCTGGCCTTGAACTATGAGCCTCCCAATCTCAGCTTCACAAGTAGCTGTGGTTACAAGTATTAACCATCAGAGTCCAGCATATTTATTTGATGGAAGATCAGGTGGTCTCAGCCAAATGATCAGCTCAGAGGTTCCTGGTCTGTACCAGGGATTTAAACTTTCACCCTTCAGGACTGTCAGTAAAGAAAAACATGTGCTTTGGGTTTTTGAAACCTACTTGCCTTCTATTTTTGTGCCTCTCTCTGTGGAGCTGTGACTGTTTATTGGTGTACAAGTTCCCTATGTTCACTCTGTCTCTTCCCCATCCTTCATATATGCTTACAACTCCACTTACCCACAAGATTTTAGGCAAAATTATAAGAAAAGACTGGAAGTTGTAATGTGGGGCTCAAACTGCATCCTGCAAATCATATTATGTGAGGGTTCAAACTTCCAGTACTATCTGGCCAGTCCTGCCTTGCTATACAGAGAAATCTCTTAGAATTGTGTGGGAAAAAGCCAAAGAAAATTTGAACTTATGGTTTGAGTTTTAAGTGATGGATCTTTTTGAGAATTTGTTAAGAGTCATGGATCCTCTTCCTAGTCAAATATGTGCAGAAATCCACATTTTACATCCAATTTAGGAGGGATTACCTGGCTCCTTAGAGCTCGCCTTGGGAATCTAAGGTTAGAGAAAATTTTGTGTTTGGAGTAAGGAGACCTGGACTGTGATCTTAGGAATGTTCCTAGCCATCCTGTGGACCTGAGTTCTCACCTGTAAAAGAAGTGTTATCTGCCAGTATTTCTCAACTAGGGTCAGACCCTTAGCAATACATTCCTCCTCACATCCATCTAGAATATCTGGGGGACAGGAGAGTGTGGTTTTGGAAAATCTCTCCAAGCAAGTAGAAATGTCTAACTGTGGTTGAGAACCATGAGTCTAGGGACCTCTAAGATGACCTCTGGCTCCAGTACTCCATGAACATTTGCTCCAGAAATTTGAACCATTATGTTGACAGGGTATTTTTCCAAGTCCTAGTAGGGAGAAGAAGCCTGGCTCTACTCTTCTTGCCATACTGCTTATTGTTTAAAGGAAGAAAGTGGCAGGAAGGGAGAAGAATCCTTCTAGAATCCTCTTTTCCTTGAAAGCCCCTTGGATTGGAGGGGATTGATCTATTCAATCTTGAGAGGACCGAGAATCTAATTCATCCTTCTTTTTGGAGAACCTCTATATACTTGTCATGTAGTAGATATGATGAGCTCCTGCTTAGCCACTCTGGTTAAGAGTCACCAATCTTACCTTAGTGCTATCTTACTGAAATTATGCAAATAAATATTAATTTGATAGTGCATTGAAATTCAAGAAATATTACTAAGGTTATATTATATGTGTGAGACAATAGAATTTCCAAAATAGTGGCAATTTAGGAAGAGAGCTTATAGTCCTATGTTACTATCAAGAAAGCATACATAAACATCATCATTGGAAAAACAATATATTCTACTAAGCTTTTCTTTTCCATTCCAGATGGAGGGGATGTACAAACCTTTATAACACAAAAGGCAAGTTTTTTTTTCTATATCCTCTCATTAGTCTCTGCTTTGGATCCCATCCCCTGAAGTTTTTCTGGATGATTTCTTTTGTTACTTCATAGGGAAGGACCCAGCCACTATATGTGCTTTGGATCAAGGAAGCAGCCCATTTTGGGCTCCCTCAGAAACTCCCTGTAAATAGCTAAGCCAGTTTCATCAGTAGCTTTATCTCCCTGTCCACTGTTGCATGAAATCACTCTATAATGTAGAGTTCTGGGTACTTGGCTAAGGAACCAACCCAGACATCAAAGGCATCAATTGAATAAATTAAAAGTGATGAGATGCATATTGCCCTGTCAGTGCCATAGCTCAAAACCATTTTCCTTCAAGAGGAGATTAAATTGCTTCAAATCTTCTCTTAGAAACTTCATAATTGAGTATAATAAATCCTGCTTCCACTCATGGTAGTAGTTATGTTTTTGATGTAAATCTTCCTGATGAGAATAGTAATAGTAATAATGATAGTAAGTACTATTTACTAAATCTTCTCTGTGAAGCAGGCCCTGTGCAGGCACTCGAATACTAGTTTATAATTCTACCTGACATACATTGAACACTTACTGTCTCAGGAACTCACACAGTCTTCACAGCAGCCTTACTAGCTTAGTATGATTGATCTCAACATCTTCTTTCATTGCTGAGTAAACTGAGGCTTAGAGGGATAAAGTAACTGTCAGAGTCACTCAGCTGATAAATGATGCAAATCTGGGATTCCACTCAGATTGTCTACCCTTATTTCCAAGTCGACACTCACAGCAATCCTATAATGCAGTTATGAACATTTTCATATTACGGACAAGGAAACTGACTTGGAGAGGTAAAATCATTGATAGTGGTCCTATACTAGTGAATGAGAGAGCCAAGTGTGGGACCAGAGAGTCTGAGTCATAAACCAATGCTCATTCCACTGATGTAAAGCATGTTGAGTGGAAAAAAGGAGGTGCTTGCCTATATAAAGTTTTAAAAAACACAGACATTTATTTTGGTTTGCCTATCACCTTTCTTTCCTTTTTCACATTTTCGAAATTATTGTTGTATTGAGGGTAAATTGTGAGACATTTACAAAAGTTCTTACAATATATCATGCTTGAATTCACCCCCTCCATCATTCTACTTTATCCTTCCTCTCCCCATTTCCGGAATAGTTTCAACAGGTCTCATTTTTCCATTTGCATACGTGAGTACATAATATTTCCACTACATTCACCCAAACTTTCTTTCCTTGAATAGCCAGTATCAGAGGAAAACTCTTGGCTCCTGGAGAGCTCCTGAAAATTTTACAACTTTATTACTACTCATAAATCCAACTTCCCCTCCTTTTTTGAATATAAGGACACTGAATTATTCTGTAATGAAATTCCTTTTAATACAATATAGTAAGTGCTTTGAACACTTAACATTTTCAAGTCTCTGCATATAGAAATGAGTAAAATACAGTTCTTCATGGGTTCAAGGCAGAATCCCAGATGTCACATACAACAGCAGACTAGCAAATGAGAAATAAGTGTCATGCAAGTCCCAAGGAGGGAGAATAGAAGATTTCACATGGAGAAGTTGGAAAGATTACTGGCAGGCTGCAAAGACACCATCTAGGAAGTTGTCATGGAGAGATGAGGATATGGGTGAGGAGTTAGTTAAGGTGGTAGGTACATGAAGAACAACTGAATCTGAGAGACATCACTGAGGTTAACTGAACTTGATGTCTAGTTGACAGTGGGAGAGAAATGGAAGGAGTCAAAGATGGCTCCAGGACTTGGTGAATCAATGAATACACTGTCATGAGGAAAGGCACTTTATTTGGAAATGAAGATATCGGACTCAATTTAGGATGCATCAAGTTTGAGCTTCAATAGAAAAGAATTTTTTGAAAAGGGCATCTAGAATATGGGAAAGACATTGGAATATATGATGAATTATTATAGAGTTATGTACTGAAAAGTTAATATATTGAATTATGGGGGTTAATTTGTATCCTTTTCTTACTGTTTTGATATTATTAAAAATGTTCACCATGAGCAACACTATCAATTTGCAATTTATGTTAGTTTAAGGCAGCTTCCTTATGCTTTTAATGTCTATATAAGATGGATTTAAACTCCCCATTCCATAGTTTAGCATTCTCTCATTAAATTAGCTTTCCTTGTGAATCCATCTAAAATCTCACAGACAAGGCAGGTAAAAGTTCCACTAAGAAAAAAGATTGAAGAGTTATGCACTAAAAAGTTAATAGGACACCAAATTAGCATTTCTTTTATTTTGGGAAGGAGGGTTCACAAAACAGGTTCACAAAAGTCATTTTCTAATACCAAAACTTATTGGAGATCAGGGGAGATGGAGGCACTTCATGTTTCACATTGTAAATAACTTGAAATTGACTTCAGGATATCCCTTTTATGATAGTCTCCCAGATCTTTCTGCCAACTCAGCCTAAGGTCATGCCACTCAAGTCTACTTCTTCTGAAGGAACACTTTTCCTATAACCTCATTCCCCAAATTCCTCTCATTTTTAAAAAAGAATAAATTTAATCCAATTTATGTTCTGTCTCCCTTTCTAGAGTTTTTCCTACATCTTAAGTTTTTTCCACTCAAGTAGACAATAAAGTATCTTCTTAAATTCATATATTTAGCATAAAGAATAATTTTAGTTCCAGTTTTTATCCTGAAATAATTGATTTAAAGAACACTTATATGCTGAGAATGAATCAGGAAGAAAATTCCATTCACAATATCCTCAAAAAAAAAATCTGATAAACCTAACCAAAGTAATGAAAGACCTCTACAATGTAAACTACAAAGGCATTGAAAAAATAAACTGCAGAAGACATTGTCAGATGGAAAGACTTCCTGTGTTCATGGATCAGCAGAATTAACATTGTGGAAATGCCCATATAATCAAAAGTGATCTACAGCCAAGTATGGAATCACCCTAAGTGCCCATCAGTGGGTGACTAGATTTAAAAAATGTGCTATGTGTACACAAGATTATTATTCAACATAAAACAAAAATGAAATCATGTTGTTTGCAAGAAAATGGATAGAACTGGAGACTATCATGTTAGCAAAATAAGCCAGATTTAGAAAGATAAATATCTCATGTTTCTCCCATATGCAGAATCTAGTTTTTTTGAAAAGGAAATGAACATAGAAGGAGGACTACTTTGGAAGAGGAAGGGGACCAGCATAAGTGGGAAGGGGACAAGAGACAATAATGGGGGATGAGTATCATCAAAGCACATTATATACATGTATGAACATGTAATGATGAACCCCACTATTTTGTACAATTCATACCAACTAATAAAATATAAGCAAAAAATTTCAAATGGTGTAAAATACCTAAATATTAGAAGTTATGGAGCAAGGTAAGACCATCCAGGAATAATACACAGAGCAAGTAGAAATAATGACTTGAGGAAACCCTGTAATGAGGGATGAAATGGAGGACAGAGAACCCAGGGAAGACAGGGGGACAATGATATCAGGAGATACCACACCACATTAGGGAGCTGAGAGCTTTAGGAAGGATGAGAGCTAAGTCTCAAGGGACAGAGTTTGGGAGAATGAGGATGGAGAAAAAGTCATTAGAGCCACAGGATTCTGGACAGCGGTACTGTCAGGGCCCAGCCCAGGACCCCTCTGGTGATTGTCAACCTCACTGGGTAATCTCCTGTTGCCTTTAAGAACAAGGGCTCTCCAGAAATCCTGGATAGGCATTTAAAACTGTGATAGGATGTGGGATTCTCTCCAGAGAATCTCTTAGCATCAAACTCAAGTTGGCTGAGTATGTGCTCAGCTGTCCCTGGGACTCATCTAAGAGCCAGCCTGGCTTTGTGTCCTTCTTAGGTCCTTCTGTTGCCCCTCAGAACTTCAGATGCCAGCTTCTCTCATTCACCTCATCTTCCCAGTGGCAGGGATTATAGTAGAGACCCTGGGTTCCTGAGTCTACTGTCTCCAGGATGTATAACCATAGGTAACCACCTTACCTCCTCTATTCCATTTTGCCATCTGTAAAATGGTAATGAGAGTAATTATACATGCCATCTGAGCCTCCCAGAGTCATCAGCAGCCTGCCATGAGGAAGAGAACTCATGTAAATGGTGTGTACAGTGCTATTGACTCTGTCTGCCTGGGATCAGCCACTAGTTCTGCTCTTTACTAAATATGCGACCTTGAGAAAATTACTTGTGGTGATTCTCAATCTCCTCATCTGTAAATTGGGGAAAATAATGCTGCCTCATAGGATTAACAATAAAAACCACATAGGACGTTGTGAGATTTAATTAAGTTGGCATGCATAAAGACCATAGAACAACCTGTGGCATTTAGCTAACACTATGCATGAGTTAGCTACTATTATTCCCACTATAATTACACAGTGATACACGATTCACCTATACACGCCATTGTTTGCCTCCCAGAGGACTCCAGTCTGTCACAAGTTTAAACAATGCCAAGAGAGTACTTAAGTAGGTAGATGAGAGCATGGTTGTTTTCTGCCACTTTTATGTTCCTGCCTCCTTCCTGCACCAAACTTCCTCTGACGTTGTTTGTTGCCAGTTTGATTCTGACCTTGCCAGGCCCAGCTTGGATCAGTTTGCTGCAGCTCCAACTCCATCTTCTCCCCAGAGAGAAACTTATGTTCCCTTCAGCTTTATTTGTGGCCAGAGTGTGGATTGTGACGAGGTAAAGGGAGAGTACAGAGTTCTTGGTGAGAGAAAGGAAGGCTGGGAACAGTGTGTCTTTAGGGGGGGAAGCACTGCAGAGTGTTTGGAGGCCAAAGGGAAGTTGCTGGTGGGGATAGAGAAGTGGAAAATGCTGACAAGAGGGGATAATTAATGGAGGGTGTGCCTGCAGCAGGCAGGAGGGGATGGGTTCAAGAACACATGTCCTTGAGAATAAAGTTGGCCAGGTTTTTAAAAGTCTTCATAAATCATGAGAAATAACGCTGTCTGCCTTTGCAACCTACCATGACCAAAGTATCTCCTCTTTGCCTACACCCACCTGAAGGCAAGTAAGGTCAGTTCTGAGCAAAACTGAAGGTCTGTCAAAATGAATCCTCTCCCTCCCTGGCCCCTTTTCCTGTCTCCTACCCAAGACTGTTAGGGCCACCTTCTGTCCCATCCCTAGCTCTAATGTCTCCCGGGCCCATCTTCACATCCTGAGCTCCAGCTTGATTGTTTTGCAAGAGCTCTTAAGATTCTGAGTGCCTCCATTTTATTCTCCAGGGTGGAAACAATGGGGGGAATATGGGTATAAAGCTCAATGTCATGCAGACAGAAAGCAGAAGGGATGAAATTAAAACTCAGAACTCTTGACCATAGTTCCAAATTTTCTTCTATTAGTTATCTTCAGTCTCCCTTGGTGACACCCCCCACACACTGGCACCCTCTTTCACAGCTCATGTGACCCAGTTAGTCCTCAGGAATGAGTATCTTCTCATGTACCCTGGTTTCCAAAGAACATCCCTCAAGGACCACTGCCCCGAACAAGGCGAGCTCTGCTCTTTCTAATAGCCAAAAATGAGGTCAGAGCCTGCTATTTAGTCTTTGAGACCTCTTTTTTGTATTCCTTTCAGGACTTTTAGGACATTGTTTTCCCAACTCATCTCAGTATCTTTGATCCTGTTGGAATGAGTTTCCTTTCATTCCTGATGGTCCACATAGGTCCTCCTCAGAGCTCCCTGTTTGGCTAGCTTTCCTCTTCCCTTCATACATTCCCCATGAGTTGTCTCATCCACACCCTTGGAAGCTGTCCAGTTGTCATTTCCAGCTACTAGGTCTGTGTTATTATTATCATTATCAGTCAGCTTCTAGAAATATACTTAGCAACCCACAGTAACGTCAACTCAGCATATCTAAAAGGACATTAATTCTCCTTTGTCTCCACATTCCCAGTCTGGTTCTTGAACTCCTCCATCCCTGTTTCCTTGAAAAGAATATAATGATGTGATAGTTGCTCAGATCAGAAACCTAGGCATCCAAACTGAACTTTAGCCTCCCCAAATCCTGATCCATGTTCATCCAGTAAGTCATTAAGACCTCTCTGTTCTCCAGCCTGATGATGTCCTCTATCCAGAGTCCTCCTCATTGCAAAGCCTGATCTCTCTTACTTCAGTTTTTCCTCATTTTACTTCACTATGGATATTGAAGCCAATACTAAATACCAAGCAAAACATGCCATTCCTTTACTTAAAATATACCAATAGTTTCCCCTGACTTATAGCTTCAAGCCTGGATTCTTTGGCACAGGTTGCCTCTCCCTCCACTTTTTCTTTGGGTCCTTCACCTTACGCCTTTTTTTCTCACCAATCTTGCTTTTTTGCATGTCACAAGCTCATGCTAAATGACAATGGTATTTCTTGAACATATCATTCTTTCTTTCTTTTTTTCCATGTCCTTTCATACTCAGCTTACTCTTAGAAAGAATTCTTTCAACCCTTTGGTGAATTCTATCAATATTTCAGTCATCTCAACAATATTATCTACTTAGATAAGTCTTTTCCCAATTTCTCTGGGTAGGTTTATGTTCAGGGCATTATGTATTCCATTTTTTATGGCTTTTGCTCTCGTTATAGGGTTATCAATCTAGAAAATTTTAGAAAACATGGATAAATTTTAAAAAGAAAATTACCTACAAACTTATTCACCCAGCAATTATTTATTCTTAGTATTTAGTGAATTTCCTTTTAATATATTTACTATAAGTATTTAGACATAATTAGAATCAATATCATATTTTATAAATTGTTCTACAATCTGCTTTGTTTTAGAAAATTCTCATGCTATCAAACATTCTTTAAAGGCTACATGTTTATTTAGATGACTTATTTATATCTTCTCATTTCAAATTGTAAATAAAGATTCAAACTGTACAGAAACGTATAATTCAGACAAGGAAGTTCTTTGTAATCTTTTTAAAATTTTTAATAGTTTGTGGAATATCTTTCCAGACATTTTCTATACTTTTAAATATATATTTCATTTTTTGCACTCATGGGACATTACACTTCACACTGCTCTGAAGTTTTCTTTAAGCATATTTAGCAATTTATTTTTTAAAATTCAAAACCAAATGTTATGATGTCTCAATTATAAGTCTAATTCTTCATTTTTCTTTCTTACTATACCCTGATGCTTAAGAGGACATGCTGTTTTACTGCAGGTGGATTAATTTACTATTTTCAGAGGAATTTGGGAGAATTTCAGACAGACCCTTGTCACCACGTCTGTTTGTCCACTGGGGAAGAATGAGTCTGTTATCATTTGCATGTGATTTGATCCCCAAGGTTCATTTGTTCAAAGTTTGGTGTCCAGAGTAGCAGTGTTGAGAGGTTGTGGGACATTTAAGAGTAGATGGAGTCATAGTGGGAGGTGTTTAGGTCATTTGGGGGCAAGCCCTTGGGAGGGATTAGCATAATTTTCCTGGAACCTCAGTCTTTTGGGCTCCTTGTCTTGGTACATGATTGCTTCATCTTGCACATGGTCCCATCACTGTGAGGTCCCATCACTGTGAGTTCCTCATCACAGCAGAGTTAATGCCAGTGCCATGCTCTGGAACCTGCAAAACTATGAGTTAAATAAACTTGTGTTCAGCTTCAGAGGGTCTCATTATAGTGAGGAAAAGTGATTAATACAAGTTCTGGGGACTGACCAAACTCTGGCAGGTGCAGGACCCTTCCAGCTGTTGCTAGGATTGGCTGAGCACACTCCTTGGATCTGGAACTTGCCTTGCCACAGGACAGGTCCCTTCAATCTCAACTCCTAATACATGCTTGCCTATCTTTCTAAAACTGTGGGTGGAACTTGGTCCATGTTGAATGACCATCTTGTCCCATGACTCTCTTTATGTGACATATTCTTAGCTTGAGTTTTGGGCTATGAATTGTGGACATGTAATCCTTCTTTTCTGATTAAAAGCAAAATTGGAATCTAGCTGGTGAGCTCGTGGGGCTAAGGAGTCAAGAACTGTCTGAATTCCTATGTAGTCCAGGTAAGCTGCTCTATGACAAGTGATACCAATCTCACACAGGCAGCCATGCCAGACACCCAGGCTTCCTTCATCCAACAGAGAGGGTACATAGGGAAGCAGCCATCCATTGTCACTGTAGAAGAAACAACAGATGGTGGGTCAGGAGCTCCATGTTCCCCTGTAAAAGAAAGAACTCTATCGTCATGGTTCATGTATGCTATGTCACATTGCCAAACCAAGTGTTGTCTTACAGGGATGGTGGAGAAAGTGCTTCTTTTCCCTTTTAATATCTAGTGTCTTCCTTCCTAGATTCCTATCATTTGAATCTCTAATATGTCCATTTGTGTTACACTTCTCATTGCTGTGACAAATACTGGAGAGAACTAGTTGAAAGGAAGAAAGGTTTGTTTTGGCTTATGGTTTTAGAAGTTTCAATCCATGGTCAGTTGACTCCATTGTTTCTGAACCATGGTGAGGCAGCACATAGTGGTGAAGGAGGAGCAAAACTACTCACCTCATAGCTGCCAGAAAGCAGAGAGAGAGAGAGAGAGAGAGAGAGAGAGAAAGAAAAAGAGAGAGAGAGACAAACAGACAGTAAGAGACAGAAATCAAGCCACAGCCAAGATATGGCCTTCAAAGACACATTCCCTGTGACCCACTCCTCTAGCTAGGCCCCACCCACTTTCCACAATTGCAGCTCCCCCCAATAATTTATTCAGATTTTGAATCCATGAATGGATTAAACCATCGATTAATCAGAGTCCTCATGATCTAGTCTCTGGAAACACCCTCAGATACCACGAGAGGTGTGTTTTGCTAATCTCCTATGTATCTCTCAATCTAATCAAGTTGAAAACCAAGATTAACCATCACATCCATAATATGAAAGTGTGGTTAAACTATGATGTCATGGAATTCAGAGAAAAAAAAGCTTATAGTTTCTAATCATTATTGATTAAAATTTCATAATTACACCTGCTTCACATGTTTTAGGGAAGGGCCAGGGGACATGTGGCTTCAAACTTTCTAAGCAATATTGGATATTTAGTACATCAGATGAACATGTAGTAAGGCTATTGTGTTGGGTGGGCAGGAACAGTGCCTTGAGATTTTTACAAATTCAGTCAGTCAAAACTCTTCTGGATTCTGATAATAATGCTGAGTTGAAGGATCCTTTTGAAAGATGTAGCATTTGACCAAATGTTGACTCATTCATCAAAAGCGCAGACATAGGAAGTTCCATGAATTCACCCCTTCGGCTTCCTGCATGGTCTTTGATGGTTTTCCAAGCAACTTCCTAAAGTCCTATTATGTGCAACATGAAATGACTGCATATCCTTGGGTGGTTCCCTAAGGTTACATCGCTTAGAAATGTCACGGCCATGTGAGTGTGTATAAGTGCACACAGTGATGTTCACACAACAATGAAATCACCACAAGGTCTTTCTCAAAAAGTGTCCCATTGTTAGGTGATCCTTGACTAAATGTGAAATTTCTTCTACCTGCACCCAGGATCCGACTTTTGAAACCATTTGCCATTGCTATCTTGTTTGTTTCTTACCACTAGAACCAGAAGACTGTCTTTTTTTTTCTTATTCTGTGTTAAACATAAAAATACTTAGCTCCAAATATAATTTTATCTTTCATTTATAGACGTCCATGTGTCCTCAAGTCAGCACAAAACATAAGAAGCTTTAAAAAGTAGAAAAAGAATCAATTTAGGCCATTTCTAAATATAGTCAAACATGAATTAAAGAAAATAAATAGTGATATATGTGGAATAATTAGGTGTCTGCCAGCTTGCTCTGAGACAGCCTCTGTGAGCCAATTCCTCACTGGCAAAATGGGACAATAGGCTGGCCCTGGTGACTTCACAGGGGTGTTAGGAAGGCTGAGTAAGGTGAGGTCTAGAAAGCACTTTCCAGATGGTTTTTAGTAATAAAAACACATAACAGAGAAGCGATATAGTGGTGTGCCTCCTCCAAAGTGCAGGACAGAGGTCATAACTTGAGGAATTCTGTCCTCCTGGGATTTGAAGAAGTGATGGATTCACTTTGGAAATAAACAGATGTCAACAGGTTAGGTCACAGGGGAGGTGGCTCTGAGCATCAGATCAAGAAGAGGCCAAAGGCCTCAGATAGCAGTTGAGCAAGCGAGGGTTCAACCTGCCTGCACAATAGATTTACAAGCCATCTATGCTTTCAGATGTCACACTTCAGAACTTGGTGATCTGTCACCAGAGGTCCAATTGTCCCATCAGGCAAAGAAACTGACCTCCACCCAGGGCCAATTTGCTTTTCAGAGCAGCAGCACTGTTTCTGCTTCAGAACTTGAGTTCCATTTGGAAATGATTTTGCAGGAAGGCTTCCTTCATGGATATTTAAAACACTTCTCTGATGGTTTGTTTTCCATACTGCCTGCTCCTGTGAGTAAAACCCATATACAACTCCAATGCACTTATAAATCCAGTTTAGACACACACAATGCAACTATTGTGAGTGAGGAAAGGTCTTAGAGAGGCTCAGCTGGATATGAACTGAACGTGCACTGATTCTTACACCTACTGTGGGTTAAGGGAAATGACAGAAAAAAAACACTTTTGAAAAAATGCCTTTCTGAACTAAGAATAGAACTACCATAGGATTCAATAATACCATTCCTGGGCATATATCCGAAGGAGTATAAGTCAGGATACAATAAAGACTCTTACACACCCATATTTATCTCAGCACTGTTCACAAAAGCTAAGGTATGGAAACAGCCCAGACACCTACAACTGATGAATGGATTAAGAAAATGCAGTGGATAGACATAATAGAGTATGATTCAGTTGTAAAGAAGAATGAAATCATCATTTTCAGGAAAATGTATGGAACTGGAGATCATCACTTTAAGCAAAGTAAACCAGGTTCAGAAAGACCAAGATTGTGTGTTTTCTCTCATATGTGGAAGATAGACCCAAAAGATAAATACATACATACACAAGTACAAACATAATCACATACACACACACACACACACACACACACACACACACACCATGTTTGTAACAGTAGGACTTTTGAGGGAACTAGAGGGAGGAGAAAGAGGAAAAGAGAATTACAGTGAATAATATCAAAATACCTTGTATCTGTGTACAAAAAATGGCATAATGAATGCATGAGAACTGTTGAGTAACAGGGGTAGGAAAGGGTAAGAAGATTGATAGAGGAAGTTAATCTGATTAATGTAAAGTATAGTCATGGGTGAAATACCATGATGAAACTCCTTTGACCAATGAATGTACACTTAAATAACGAAGGTCAGGAATGTAAAACAGTCCCTGTTAGGGGGTAGATACTAGTGGGAGTGGGGAGGGTGAATATGGTCTTGTATACATACTTGTATGAAAATAGAACAATGAAGCTTGCTGAAATTGTTTTAAGTAGGGAAGAGGGGGAGGAGAGAGAGATGATGGAGGGGGGTGAATTTAACCAAGGTACATTACAAGCATATATGGAAATGTCACAATGAACCCTCCTATACAACTAATATAAACTATTAAAAGTAAATAAATTTCAACAAATACGGAAAAAAAAATGTCTTTGCATCCTGCAGAAGTAAACCCAGCTGAAGACCTGGTATCTAGGGATCACATTTGTTTTTGCTGTATTTGCATTTGTATAACTTGCTTCTCCTGACTCGTTTACTTTTCTCCCCAAAAGCAATGAGAGCCACAGGCACAATCCCAGGTGCCTTCTTAAGCCAACCGTTACAAACGAGGACCAAATTTGATGTGATAGAAAGCTCTGACTCCCCAAATGTCTTCCTCTCCTGCTGACCAACACCTGTAGCATATGGCCAGAGCCTCATTCCTTTAAATGTCCTCTCCATCCCCTTTCTCCATGTACAAGCAACCAATGATCTCTTTCTGTTACTGTGAGTAAGTTTGTACTTTCTAAACCTTTATATATGAAAGGAGTCATACAATATTGGGAGTGCTGGCATCATTGATTCAGCTTAATTTTGAGATTCCTCCACGTTTTATGTAGCATGACTTCATTCTTTCTATCCTGGAGAAGAATTTCCATTGTAATTTATTTATGTATTTACCTTTTGATGGGCACTGGGTAGTTTCAAGTTTCCAACTTGTGCAACTTCCAACTTCTTGTGCAAGCTTTTGAGAATTTTCAAACAACTTCTTGTTATTAATTTCTGATTTAATTCCACTGGGGTTAGAGAGCATATTTTATGTGTTTGAGTTTTTAAAAGTGCACTGACCCTTCAGAGCCCTAAATGTGGTCTATTTTGGTAAATGTTCTTTAAGAATGTATGCACTGCTGTTCTATAAGTGTCAGTTATGACACATTGATTATGCTGCTGCTCAAATTATATATCAGCTATGGTTTTCTGTCTCTGTTTATCAGATATTAGAAGAGTTTTGTTAAACCCTCTAAACAAAATTGTGGATTTGCCTATTTTCTCCTGAAATTCTATTGATTTTGCTCCATGCATTTTGAAGCTCTATTATTAGGTACATAAATATTTAGATTTATAATGCTTCATAGTGAATTGACCAATTTATCACTATGAAATAATGTTCTACAACCTTAGTAAGAGTCTTTGCTTTAAACTTGACTTTGTCTAACATTCATATAAACAGTCCACCTTTCTTTTTTTGTGGGACTGGAGTTTGAACTCAGGGCTTCACACTTGGAAAGCAAGTGCCTACCACTTGAGCCGCATCTCCAGTTCATTTTCCTCTGGTTAATTTGGAGATGGGGTCTTATGAACTATTTGCATGGGCTGGCTTCGAACCTCAATCCTCCTGATCTCAGTTTCACAAGTAGCTAGAATTATAGGAGTGAGCCAGTGGCACCTGGCAGTCAAACTTTTTTTAGATTAGTATTATGGGTATATCTTTTTCAATCCTTCAGTCTTGACTTATTCATATGTTTATATTTAAAGTAATTCTTTTATAGGCAGCATACAAGTAGGTCTTTTTTTATCTAACCAGACAATTTCTATATGTATTAGTTAGGTCATTTAGATCATTTGCATTTAATGTGAATGTTGATATGAGTCAATTTTAGTTTGCCATCATTGTTTTTGTTTTCTATTTGATCTGTTCTATTTCCCCTTTATCTTTTTTAATTATTATTGTGCTGGAGATACATTATGACATTTACAAAAGCTCTTACAATATATGATAGTTGAATTCATCTCCTCCATCATTCTCCTTTATCTCCACTCCCCCCATTCCTGGAATAGTTTTCAACTGGTCTCATTTTTCCAATTACATACATTTGGTGTTTTTCACCATAGTCACCCTCCTATACCCCTTGCCCACTTCCTCCACCCACCTACTGGTACCAATCCCCCAGACAGGACCTGTTCTGCCCTTCTGCTCTGTGATCTTGTAAAAACAATGACATTTTGTTTGTTTAAAATAACTATACATTGATTTCCTTGTGACATTTCCATGTATGTATGTATTATAAACTGAACTGATTCATCTCCACTATTTTTCTCCTTTCTACCTTAGTCCCCTTCTTATGGTGATTTCAACAGGTTTAAAAACTCTATATCCATTCTTATATAGGCAGTATATCAACCTTATTCATCTTCTTAATTTCCTACTTTTACCCTCTCTCTCTCATATGTGACCTTACCTTAGCCTGACCTGTTTTTAATAATATTGCTTGTATTTGTGTTGGGTCTATAGTCCACATATGAGAAAACATGTGGCCTTTGGCTTTCTGAACCTAGCTAACTTCACTTAAGATGATGTTCTCCAGTTCCATCCATTTACCTGCAAATGGCAAAATTTTATTCTTCTTTATAGTTGAATAAAATTCCATTGTGTATAAATATAACATTTTCTTAATCCACTCATCAGTTGTGGGGCATCTTGGCTATTTCCATAGTTTACCTATTGCGAATAATGCTGTAATAAGCATGGGTGTGTAGGTGCCTTTATTGTAACCTGACTTACATTCTTTCAGGTACCTCTTTATATTTTTTTAACATCCATGTGTTTGAAGCATATCTTCTATAGCATCTCTTGTTATTGATTTTTACTTTAATTTCATTGTGGTCTGATAAAACACAGGAAATTATTTTAACTTTCTCATATTTATTAAGACCTGCTTTATGCCTTAAAACATGATCTGTTTTAGAGAAATTTCCATGGACTGCTGAGAAGTGTGTGCATTGTGCAGCTGCTAGATGAAGTGCTGCAGAAATTGGTCCATTTAGTTGACAGTGTCTTTTAATTCTGCAGTCTCTGTTGTGAGTTTTCAGCTGGATTACCTACCTATTAGAATGGTGTAATAAAGTCATTCACTATTATTGGGTTCTATCTGTGTTTGTAAGTCCAGTAGTGTTTGATTAAGGAAATTGGGAATACCAATGTTTAGTGTGTGTGTACATTAACAATTGTTATTTCCTCTTGGTGAATTGTTCTCTTTTTTTTATATGAAGAGAGCTTCTTTGTCACTTTTGATTAATTTTTATTTGAAATTTCCTTTTCAGATACAAGTATAGCTACTCCTGTGTGCATTCAAGCTCCATTTACTTGGAAAATCTTTTTCTGTTCTTTTCACTCTAAGTCTACATTTGTCTTTGGCCATGAGGTGTTTTTCTTGTTGGCAAGAAATGGTTGGATATTGTTTTATAATTCACTCTGCCAGCTTGTGTCTTTTGACTGGAGAATCAAAACCATTAATATTCAATTATATTGAAAGGTCTGTAGTAATTTCTACCATTTTGTTTGTTTTATAGTACTTTGTTTTTCTTACTCCTTCCTTCTTTGCTTATCTACTTTTCTAGTGAGATTTATTCTTTCCCATATTTTTGTGGTTGTGTTTATCTTTCTCTTCTGTTTGTAGGATTCCTTAAATATCTTCTGTAATTCTGATCCAGTGGTTGTGAATTACTTTAGTTTTTGTTTATCATTGATAGTTTTTATTTCTCCTTCAATTATGAAGAATAGCTTTGCTGGATACAGAAATCTAGGTTGGCAGTTATTTTCCTTCAGGGCTTGAAATACACCATTCCATGCCCTTCTTGCTTTTAAGGTTCCTGCTAAGAAATTTGCTGTTATTCCAGCATGTTTTCCTTTATAGATATCTTTGGCTTCTCTCTTGCAGTTTTCAATATTGTTCATTTTTTCTGTATGCCTAATGTTTTCACTATAATATGAAATGGTGAGGTTCTTTTCTGATCTGGTTTGGAGTCCTAAAAGCCTCCTATACCCATTGACTATGCCCTTCTGAAGATTTGTGAAGTTTTATGCTATTATTTTCTTACTTATATTTTCTATGCTTTTAGTTTATACCTCTACTTTCTGTGCCCATGATTCATGAGCTTGGTCTTTTAATTGTGTTCCAAGGTCTTTCATACTTCTTTAGTTAGGTTTCCTCTATGTTAATCTGCATGATCTAATAGATCTACCTTGTCTTCAAACATTGATAATTGTTCTTTAATTTGATCTAGTCTACTGGATAGACTTTTATCTACTTTTATTTGACCTATTGAATGAGCCTTTTCATTTCCAGAATTTCCATTTGATTTTTTTCAGAATTTCTAAATCTTTATATAATTTCTACATCTTTATGTTTCTATAGCTTTATAATTTTTACATCCTTATATATATATCTTCATTGAATTCCTCTTTCATGCCCTGCATTGTCTTCTTTATTACACTCAGGACTTTGAGTTTTCTTAGAATTCATTTAGTTGTTTATTTTATTGGTCAGAAACTTTTAATAATTTTTAAAGAGTGTTTGTTACTGTGGAGCTGTTAACTGTTTGAGGAGTCATTTTGCATTATTTTTTTCATATTTCTTGTTTCTGAATTAGAATTTGTGCATCTAAGACCAAGTAATTGATTGGAAGTTTTAATCACCTTCAAACTTTTAGTTGAAATGTTCTCAACATTCAGGCAAAACAGTGTAGTGTCCATGTTGAGATGCTATTTATTACCACTGGACTGGGGCTATGTCTCAGTAGCTATACATTCACCTATATGCTCAAGGCACCAAACTAACCTGATCCCCAGAACTGCATGGATCAAGTTAAACTAGCTGGAATCATTTCAAGAAGGGTTGGTTGTCCACTTCTGGGCTGCTTTTACTATGGCAGCTTCCCTTCCTTTTACACTAGGAACTGCTGGGAGCTTTACAGCCTGTGAGCAGGGATTGTTCCCTTTTGCTCCACAAGCCCCCAGCTTAGGTTCCCAGGGGAAGCAAGCAACCAAGCTTTTGGGTGACCCTGAATGCATAAAAAAGTGGGGAAAGCAAACAGAGCACTGAGTTCTGCAGGGACCTGGTCACTCTGCTTGATGGCCTCAGTGCTTATAGATCCTGTCCAGCAGTCCATCTCTCTGTTGGGAGAAGTAGACTACAGAAGTCTCTTGTTTCAGACAGTCTGGACTTGGGACCCCAGTGCTATCTGGAATTAAATGCACACTGGAATGCAGTTTCCAGAGGTGAAGTCTCAGTGCTTTCAGGTCCCACCTAGCACTTCACCTTCTTATGGCGGGAAGGAGGCTGTGGAAGCCATGTTTTTCAGCAGGCTTATGGTTAGAACCCTGAGATATGCTTGGTAGCAGACACATACTGGGATTCAGTTTCTAGAGTGCTTTCAGTCCCTGCCCTCATGTGCCTGTGTGAGTTAGGTGATTGTGACTATCACATGGCTTAAATGTTCTGTGATCAGAGCCCTCAGACCCACCTAGTGGCAAACACACACAGCCTGGAGGCAGGCCCTGGAGACTTAATACTATACCTGCCACAGGAAGTACTTTGTTTCTGCCATGACCCTCAGGCAATGGAACTCATTCCTTGTGAGGGTCGGGGTGGAAGGGCTCTAACTACTGTAACCTTAGTGAAAGATGCAGAGCTCCCTGCTGCTTGTACTTCTCTGCACAGCCACATAAGACCCTCTGCCTATCCATAACTACTTCATGGTAATCTGGCAGGATGTCTCTAGACTTCCTGAGCTGTCATTGTTCTGTGTTTTCTACCCACCAGAGTATCTCATTTTCAAACAATGGGCCCTCTCCCAAGATGGCATCTTGCTATAGTCCTCCAAGGTAAGGGGAGTGACAAAATGTCTTTCTTCACCAAGTCTAGCCTTCCACACTGGAGCAGTCACTGTCTCACCAAATCCCTTCCCTGGGTTTAAATCTTGCAGGAAATATAGGCTTATCCTGCAGCTAGAATCGCCATTCTGTCACCAGGGACATCTGGATTACCTTTTTGCTGTATCTTCAGCTTCCCCTGCCACTTTCCTGGGATCCAGGTATAGGGTCTGGAACTGTTTCTTAGTTCTCCCTGCTTCTGCTGTATTGATACTTCTTTTGTGATTCCCAATGCCCTTCCTCTCTTTCTCTCTTCAGAATATATTCTCTCCTGTGTTACCTGACTCTTATTCATGGAGTAAAAATGGTTGGTTCTTCTAATTTGCCATCTTGCTTCAAATAATAGAATGAATTTTTTTATGTTTCAATTTTTAAATCTTTTTTTGGCTTATTAGTCATAACTCTTGGTTCTGTTATTTTAGTGATTGTTTTAGGATTTTATTATAGTCAAGCTTTAAGTAATAATATACTTCTAAATATATATTATAAAAATCTTAAATTCAGCCTTCTGTTTCTCACCTCCCAGTCTTGGTACAGTTGTCATGCATTTTACTTCTATATATATTATAAAGCCCATAATGCATGATGATTAATTTTAATTTAACCAGTCAACTATCTTTTAAACAGATTCAAATTCTAATAAACATCTTTATATTAACCTATAAACTGCTTATATAGTTACCATTTCTATTGTTTGCCATTCATTTGTGTAGAATCAGGTTTTCATTTGTTGTTCTTTTTTCTGTTGAATGATTTTTTTTTAACATTCTGGTGGTGCAGATCTAATGGTTATGAATTATCTCAGCTTCTTAATATCTGAAAGAGTTTTTATTTTCATATTGTGTTTGAAAGAGGTTTTCATTTCATATAGAAAATTTTTTTATTCTCATACTTACACTGTCTTCTGGCTTGCATTGTTTCCATAAGAAGTTGACTGTCATTCTTATGTTGAGTTGTCAAATGCTATGCGTTTCCCACCTCCTCTGGATGCTTTCTAACATTTTCTCCTCTTTATTGATTTTTAAGCGATTGTATCATTGCATCTTGGCATAGCTGCCTGAAGTTTCTTGTATTTGGAGCATATCAACTGTCTTGGATCTGTGGGTGTATAGTTTCAAGTTATAAATTTTCTAGCCCTCTATTATTACTCTAAATATTTTCCTTCCTACCTATCCCACTTTTGAGGGATTTTATTTACACATATATTGGGCAACATAAATGTAACAAATAAATCATTTATGTTTTGTTTATTAATTTTTTATTAGTAAAGTTTATTTTCAGAGCAGTTTTAGATTTATAAGAAAATTAAGCAGAAAATTCTATTTCCCTGATCTCCCCTTACAAACATAACTTTCTCTATTGTCTGTATCCTACAAAATAAAAATAGTGACAAATTTGTTGTTATCAATGGACCTACATCAACACATCATTATTTCCAAAAGTCCATAGTTTACATTAGGGTTGACTCTTAGAGTTAGTTTAAAACACTCTTGGTTTTTAAAAATGAATAATGACCCACATCCACTATTATGTTATCATACAGAATAGTTTGGCTGGTCTGAAAATACTGTTATGCAATCTATTAATTCCTCTCTGTTCGCTACCTCTAGTAACCACTAACCATTTGTTACCTCTAATAACCATGAAGCATTTTTACTATGTCAATAATTTTGCCTTTTTAAGAATGTTATATATTTGAATCCAAACAGCATGTAGCCTTTTTTAATATTTTATTTTATTTTATCATTTTTCCATTTACTTACATGTGTATATGTTATTTGGGCCACCTTTCCACCCTACACCTGTCTCTGGGCAAAATCTGTTCTGTCCTTTTGTTCACCTATTTTGTATAAGAAAAATCATAAAAGATATTAAGAAAATGATGCCATTTTGCAAGATAGCTACATAGGGAGATTCCTTGTGTTGTTTCCATGCATATATATATTACAACCTAAATTGGTTCATCTCTATCAGATGTCTTTACTACTTCCTAGTCCCCTTCCCATAGTGACTTCTGCCAGTTGAGGATTACTATATTCATTCCTATACAGTGGGCACATCAATCACAATCAAGTTTTTGGTTTCCTTCCCTTTCCCAACCCCTCCCATTTGTAATCTCCCATTAGTGTGTGACCAGTAATGTTACTGCCTTTGTTTTAGGTCTATAATCTGCATATGAGGGAGAACATGTGATTTTGGCCTTCTGAGCCTAACTTCACTTAAGGTGATGTTCTCCAGTTACATTCATTTATCTGTGAATGAGAAAGTTTCGTTTTTCTTTGTGGCAGAATAAAATTCCACATTTTCTTAATCCATTCATTGGTAGTGGGTGATCTTGACTGTTTCCATAGCTTGGTTATTTTGAATAGTGCTGCAATAAACATGTGTTTAAGGAGTGTTGGTATTAGATCTTCCGTGAAGGTCTGGTAGGATTCAGCAGCAAATCCATCAGGTCCTGGACTTTTCTTTTTTGTGAGACTCTTTATTGCTGCTTCAATTTCATTGCATGTTATAGATCTGTTTAAGTGGTTAATATCTTCTTGGTTCATTTTGGATGGTCATAAGTATCTAGAAATTTGTCCATTTCTTCAAGATTTTCCAATTTATTCAAATATAGTTACTCAAAGTAGTCCCTGATGGTTCCCTGGATTTCCTTGGTGTTTGTTGTTTTCTCCCCTTTTTCCTTTCTGATTTTATAATTTGGGTCTTTTCCTTCCTCATTGTAGTCAGATTTGCCAGGGGCTTGTCAATCTTGTTTATTTGTTCAAAGAGCCAGCTTTTTGTTTCATTGATTCTTTTTTATGCTATTTCATTAATTTCATTCTTATTTTTATTATTTCTCCCCTTCTGCTTGTTTTCGGTTTAGCTTGTTTTTGGTTTTCTAGGAATTCTAGATATAGCATTAGGTCATTTATTTGAGATCTTTCTGTGTTTTTAATATATGCATTCATGACTGTAAACTTTCTACTTACGACGCCTATGCTGTGTCCCATAGATTCTGACAGGTTGTGTTTTCATTTTCATTAAATACCAGGAACTTTTTCTTCTCTTATTTCTTTCTGTGACCCACTGATCATTGAGCAGTGTGTTCAACCTCCAATTGTTTGCTTATTTTTTGCTGCTGCTTTTGTTATAAAGTTCTAGTTTTATTGCATTGTGATCACATAGAATACAGGGGGTTATTTCAATTTTTTTAATATATGTTGAGTCTTGCTTTGTGCCCTAAGATATGATCAGTTTTGGAGAAAGTTCCATGGGCTGCTGAGAACAATATATATTGTGCTGTTGCAGGGTGAAATATTCTGTAAACATCAGTTAGATCATTTTGATCTATGGTGTCATTTAGTTCTAAGATTTCTTTGTTGATTTTTTTGTCTGGATGATCTATCTATTGGTGATAGAGAGGTATTACAGTATCCCAATACCATTGTGCTGGAATCTATATGTGCTTTTAAGTCCTTTAGTGTATGTTTAATGAAGTTGGGTGCACTGACATTGGGTGCATATAGGTTGATAATTGTTACTTCCTTTTGATATATTACCTTTTATCAGTATGAAGTGACCTTTGTCTCAGTTGACTATCATAAGTTTGACGTCTACTTTGTTTGATATAAGTATTGCTACTTCTGTCTGTTTTGGAGGGCCATTATCATGGTAAATCTTCTTCCAGCCTTTCACCCTAAGCTAGTGTTTATCCATGTCAATAAAGTGGGTCTCTTGTAAACAACCAATTGTTGGATCTTCCCTTTTAATCCTGTTTGCCAAATCAGGATTAAAAAATCTTTTGTTGGGGGAGTTGAGTCCATTGACATTCAGTGTTAATATTGGTAGGTATGTGGTGACTCCTGCCATTTAGGTGTTTTTGATGTTTAAGGATTTGAGGTGTGCAGCTGAATCAATGCTATTCTCAATTACTTGTCTTTTCTTCTCCTGCAGTTTAATACTTTCCATCCTCTTATTGTTTTGTTTGCTTTCATTTCTGTGTGCAGAATTCCTTGTAGAATCTTCTGTAGTGGTGCCTTGGTGGTCATATATTGTTTTAGTTTCTGTTTATTGTGGAAGACTTTTATTCCTCTGTCAATTTTGAATGATAATTTTTCTGGGTAGAGTATCCTATGGCTGAAATTATTTTCTTTCAGTGTCCAAAATACCTCACTCCAAACCCTTCTTGCTTTTAATGTTTCTGTTAAGAAATCTGCTGTTATTTTGTGGGTTTACCTTTATAAGTTATTTGTTTTTCTCTCTCTTACAGTCTCAATAATCTTTCTATGTTCTCTGTGCTAGTTGTTTCAATGATAAGCCATGGAGATGTTCTAATCTGATCAAGAATATTTGGTGTCCTGGAAGCTTCCTGTCCCTGAATGGGCAGTTCTTTCTGGAGATTTGGGAAATTTTCTGTTATTATTTTGTTGAATATGTTACATATCCCTTTGGCTGGCACCTCTTCTCCTTCTTCAAGGCCCAGGATTCTCAGGTTTGGTCTTTTAATGGAGTTGCTGAGTTCTTGCATATTCCTTTCACAGTTCTTTGGTAGTTTGACTAAGAGTTCTATTGTTTTTTCTTTAATATCTATTTTATCTTCAAGCTTTGAAATTCTGTCTTCCATTTGGTCTAGCCTGTTGGAGTGACCTTCCACTGTGTTTTTTGTTTGACTAAAGGGACTTTTTATTTTCAGGATTTCTCTTTGATTCATTTTTCTAAGGTTTTCCATACCTTTGAGCAACTCCTCTTTTGTATCTTGTGTTGTCTTCTTTATTTCATATATGTCTTTTAATAGTCTCCTATGTTTCACTTTGCTGTTTGTTGAAGTCCTCTCTGAGTTCACTTAGAGTTTTCTGTGTCTTCTCAAACTTTTTATTTGTGGTAACTTGAAATTTCTTGAGTGCATCTTGTACTTTCTGGTTAACCATGTCTTGTAGCTTCTCTATGAGTTTCTCAATAATCTCTCCCATGAGTTCCTCTTTGAGAGATTTTTTTTTGTGGGCATCACTGGGCTCATTAGTGACATTTATCATTGTTTTGTTGGGGTCAGGAACTGGTTATCCATTTTCTTCATTTCTCACTAAACCCTCTATTGAATTGTTTTTTGGTTTTTTCCCCACTGAGGAATGTAGTTTCCTCCCTTCTTCTCTCCCCATTGTACTAATTGGTGCTGCGCAACTATGTTCTTGATTGGTTAGTTAGTGGTTTTAATTGCCTGTTTTCTTTCCTTTAATTTAATTTTTGTGTTGTGACTTGCTTAGTTGTTAGCTAGGTTGATGTGCTGTTTCTTTCCCTGGCCTAGAGATGTAAATTAGCAATAACAAATTCACAGATTCAATGCCAGACCAGTTGTTTACATATTATACAAAAATCCCCTTGGTGATAATATCTATAAACAGTGGAAGTTGAGGGTGGGTAATTGTTGTTAGGCTAGAGATAGAAACTTGGGTAACTGGTAAAAGTGGTGCTAAAAGGGGGGAGCAAATAGGAATATGGGAAAGAGGAATGAGTGTTACTTGGTTTTGTGGCCCTAGTGTTTGGATGTATGTCCACTGTTATAGTAGAGGATACTTGTGTCAGAGATTATAGGGGCTTGGGTTATATGTGGTTGGTACAGTAGGATAGTCAGCTGGTGGTGAATGTGTAGGAAGGAGAAGTAATGTAGTGACAGGTTGGGGAAGGATGGTGGAGGTGAAAACAGGGGGAGAGAGTGGATGAGAATGAGCAGCAAGAGTAGTAAAGTTAATAATACAAAAAAAAACCAGTTACAACAAAAACAAAATTTCAATCTGATGGGTAACAGTCCTGGACTTATTCATTTGGCATCCAATCCTGGTATTGGCGCTTGGTATTCTGGGCTTTGTGGGGAAAGGTGCTGCCCCTCTTGTTGGATGGCTTGTGGGGGAGATGACTGGAGAGTTTTTTTTCACTTTCCTTGGCCTTATGGGCCATCTATTATAAGCGGGAGCTCTGAAGTGGTCTCACCAGATGACTGCCTTGTTAGCACTATTTGGTTCCTTCTGCCCACAGGGCAAGTTGCAATTGAGACCTGAAGAACTTTCTGTCAGTGTGTGCAAGGTAATCTGATCTGTTGTTTTTGCCAGGCAGCAGCTTCATTGCCTTACCACTGCAACTGTGGTCAGCTCCTCCCCCAGCAAGGTGGGGCAATTCAGTTTTGAGTACTGTCCTCAGTCCCATGAGAAAATCTCAGTGATCCATGGCCCTCACTTTGAGAGGTTGGCTTGTTGCCCCACCCCACTCTCAGCCTTTGTTCCTTGTCCCACCTTTATTTGTTGTAGCTCTTTGCCACATCCCCCCATTCTCTGAGGCAGGTTCGGTGTTCCACCCCACCCCCACTGTTAGTGGTAGATTACAATTCATTGTTTATGCTTATCAGCTTTATTCAGGGGGAGGGAGGGGGTTTCAATCTGTCCAGCGACTGAGCTGGATTATGTTCCCAGAGGATGGGTTAGGGAGTCACGTGTGGTTCATGTTGCTTACCTTTTGGGTCTGCACATTTATGCAGGTAGCTTTGAAACTGGCTGGTGGGAGAAATGGTGTGCTGCTTTTCTCAAGGCAGACACCTACTGGGAGTGGGTTCAGTGTGGCAGGGTACAGGTAGGCTTTTCACAAGTTACAGGTCCAGGATGCCATAGGGTTCAGTTCTGATTATCTTCTACTTTTTTGGAAAAGGAAGGAAGGAAGGATGGAAGGAGGGAGGGAGGGAGGGAGGGAAAGGAAAGGAAAGGAGAAATGGCCGGGGGGCTTTTATCCCAGGGAAAACACTCCCTATTGGCTGTGCTGCATGGGGATTTTCCTAGCTGTTAGGTGCAATCAAAAGCTGTTTTAAAGGTCAGTCCTTGAATTTTATGTGCACGTAATGTGTTGGCAGTTATTATTTTGACTAGAAATAATCAGAATTGCCCAAGAGTAACTCCCATGTCTCAAAGTGGTTTCTAGAGTCACAGAGCTCAGTAATTCTGATTCCTTACCCTATCTGCCATCTTGGATCTCTTCAGCATGTAGCCTTTTTAGATTGACTACTTAGTAATACGCATTTAAGTTTCTTTCATGTCATGACTTGTTGCTTATTGAATTGCATCCCATTGTCTGAATATACCACAATTTATTTATCCATTCACCTACTAATGAGAATCTTGGTTGCTTTTAATTTTGGCAATTATAAATGAAGCTCCTATAATCATCCCTGTGAGTGATTTTGTCTAGACATGTTCTCAAATCATTTGGATAACTACCAAGGAATGTTGGATCATATGGTAAGAGAATGTTTCATTTTCTAAGTAATTGCCAAACTGTCTTCCAAGATGGTACCATTTTTTGTTCCCACTATAAATGAAAATTCCAATGCTTCTCATTCTTTTGAGCATTTGTTGTTGTCACTATTTTGGATTTTGGTATCATCATAGATTTTTAGAGGTATTTCATCATTTTTATAGTTTTGAATTCTGTAGTGATATACAATGTTGAACATCTTTTTGTATTAATTGCTATGCTACTTGTATATTTTCTCACTTCAGATCTCTTACCATTTTAAAAGTCAGATTCTTGTAAATTGCTGAGTTTAAGAGTTCTTTGTATATTTTAGATAACAGTCCGTTCTCAAATGTGTATGCTGCAAAAATTTTCTCCTAATCTGTGACTTGTATTCTTTTTCTTTTTATTATCTTTCATACAGAAGAAGATTTTGATGTAAAAAAGGGGCAGTTTATCATAATAGATCATGGTGCTGTATCTCAAAAGTCATCATAAATGTCATCTTGCTTTTCTCTTACATTATTTTATAGATATAGAAAACAGTATAGTTTAGAGTTTTACATTCAGGCCTGTGATCCATTTTAAGTTAATTTTTTGAAGAGGGTAAGGTCTTCTAAATTTTTTTTCAGGTAAATGTCCAGTTGTATTGCCTTTGCTCCCTTGTCAAAAATAAGGTGACTGTAGCTACTGGTTCTATTTCTAGGCTCCCTATTCTGTTCTAGTGATCTATTTGTCCATTCTTTCACTAATAACACATTGCCTTGATTATTGTAGCTTTATAGTAAGTTATAAATTCAATTATTATCAATTCTCAAACACTGTTGTTCTGTTTTAATATTTTGTTGTTTATTCTGTCTTTCCCCACTCATGCAAACTGTAGAACCAATTAGTTGATTTCAACAAAATAACATGCTGGAAGTTTTATTGGGATTGCATCAGATTTGTAGATCAAGTTACTTTCACAGATTTTTCTTGACTGATTTTATTGTTCCAATTTCATTGAATTTGCTGTAATTCTTTCCTTTTTAGATGGAGTTTCACCAAGTCACCCAGGCTGGTTTCAAAGAATTCCTGGGTTCAAGGGATCATCCCACCTCAGTCTCAACTGCTAAGACTACAGGCAGTGTCACCATGCCTACCTTCTAATTTTTTAATTATAATTTTTTTCATGCTTATTTTGGATTTAAGTTTCTCTTTTTTACCTGGTTTCTTGGCACAAAAGCTTAAATGTTTTCTATTATATGCATTCAGTGCAACAAGTTTCCCTCTCAGCACTGCTATCACCATATCCCATAAATTTTGATAAGTGGTATTTTTATTTTAATTTAGTTCAAAATAGTTTTAAATTTGTCTTGAGACTTAACCCTTTCCCCATGTGTTATTTAGAGTATGCTGTTTCATCTCTAAAGATTTGAGGATTTTCCAGCTATCTTTTTTTTTTTTATTATTGATTTCTGGTTTGATTTTACTGTGTCCTGAAAGCAGACATTGCGTTATTTCTATTATTTTAAACTTGATGAGGTTCATCTTATGGCCCAGAATATTGTCTATATTGGTGAATGTTCCATGTGAGCTTAAGAAGAATGTGTGTATTCTGCTGTTGATGAATAAAGCAGTCTATAAATGTCAGTTATAGTTAAGTGACTGGTCGTGCTGCTAAATTCCAGTATGTCCTTACTGATTTCCTGCCTGGTCAATCTTTCCATTTTTCATAGAGGAGTATTAAACTTTCCAACTATATTGAAAATTCATCTATTTCTCATTACATTTCTATCAGTTTTTGCCTCATAAATTTTGATACTCTTTTGTTACATGCATACTCATTAAGAATTGTTATGTCTTCTTGCAGAATAGACATATCTATCATTTTGTAACCTCCCCTTCATCCCTAACATATTTCCTTGCTTTGATGTATACTGTGTGAAGTTAGTATAGCTACTCCTGCTTTCTTTTGATTAGTGTTAATATGGTATATATTTCCCATCCCTTTACAGCTAACTTATGTGTGCCTTTATATTCAAATTGTGTTTCATACAGACAACATGTAGTTGGGTCTGCTTTTGGATACATTCTAACAATCCAGGTCTTCCAATTGATGTATTTAGATCACTGATGTTTAAAGTGATTATCAATTAGTAGATTAGTATCTACCATACTGTTACTGTTTTTTATCCATTGCCCTTGTCCTTTTTTCCTTTTCTCTTCAACTTTTTTCCCCTTTTTGGATTTAATTGAGCATTTTATATAATTTAATTTTTCTCATTTTTTAGCATGTTAACTATACTGCCTCTTCTTATTTTACCTGTGTTAGTGGTTGCCCAGACTTTGCAATATACATTTATAACTAATCCAAGTCCACATTTGAATAACATTATGCTACATCAAAGATAATGGTAGTATCTTCTGATAAATATTCCTAATTCATCTCTGCTGTCCCTTATATCAGTGCTATCGTTGATTAACATAAAAATAAGCATGCATAAGCAGATGTAGTGTTGAAATGTTGATAGGATTATTTTTTTATCTATAGATCAATTCAAAATTCAAAATGAAAATTTTATTTTATCTTTATTTGTTCACTCATTTGTTGATGCATTTCCTTTCTTTGTGTACATCAAATTTTTCCAACCTATGTTATTTTTCCTTCTCTCTGAAAAACTTATTTTCATATTCCTTGAAAGACAGGTTTACTTGCAATGCATTCTCTCAATATTTGTTTATTTTAAAAAGTCTTTATTTCTCCTTCAATTTTTAAGGATAACTTCACTAGGCACAGATTGTAGGTTGTTTTTCTTTTCCTTTCTGTTGACACTTTAAATATTTTACTACACTCTCTTTGTCTGAAGAGAAGTCAAAAATTATTTTTAATTTTGTTCCTCTATAAGTAAGTTTTCCCCTTTGACTTCTTTTAATATTTATTCTTTATCTTTGATGTTTCTCAATTTAAATATATGCATAGGTTTAGTTTTATTATTTTGTTGCACTTCTGCATTTATCTTGCTGGGTGTCCTCTGAGCTTCCTGGTTTTGTGTCTGATATTAAGGGGAACCTCCTAGCCATTATTGCTTCAAATAATTTTTCTGCTTCTTTCTGTCTTTATTCTCTTCCTTGTATACCCATCATGTTGATATTACACCATTTGTAGTTACCTAACAATTCTTGAATATTCTATTATGGGTTTTTTTCTCAGTTAATTTTTCTCTTCATTTTTGCACTTTAGGAATTTCAGATTTGGGAATCTTCAAGATCAGAGATTCTTTCCAATCTACTAATGAATCCTTCAAAGACCTTCCTCCTTTCTGTTATAGTGTTTTTTATCTCTGGCATTACTTTTTGGTTCTTTCTTAGAATTTCTATCCCTCACTTACCTTACCCATGTATTCTTGTACATTGTCTATTTTATCCATTAGTAACTTTATCTTATTAATCATGTGATAATTATATATCATATAACCATAATATTAATCATATGATATAATCATAATATTAATTATTTTGAATTCTTTAATTATTTCAATATTCCTGCCATATTTGACACTGGTTTTGATGCTTTCTTCTCTTCAAACAGCTTTTGACTTTTAGTATGCCTTGTAATTTTTTTTGTTGAAAGATGGACATGATGTACTTGTTAAAAAACTGCCATAAATAGGCTTTTAGTGGTGTGAATGAAAGGAAGCATTCTTTTGTCATATGATTGTGTCCTAGCCTTATACTGATTCTAGGCCCCGGACTAAGAACTTCACAAGTGCTTTTCACATATGCTCCTTTCACTGGGAGAGGATAACTAGAAGGAGCTGAATTTGAATTTTTTTTCATGAAGGTCTCTTAGGCTCTGATAAAACCCCAATAGATAAGGCTCTGGTATAAAATAGGTTCTTTCAATAGAAAGCCTTGTTGAGCAGAGTGCTCTTGCATATTTCTAAATGGTAATTTTCCCTTCTCCTGCTAGAAGTATTATGCAATTATGCTTTCTTTTCTTTTTTTTTTTTTTTGAGTTTCACTTTGATAATTTGGTATACTTCTTGGAGGTAAAACTGACAAAATTGTGGTCATTCATCATTCATCTAACACTAAGCCTACTAAAGTAATACCCACTGACCTGTCCATACCAAGCCTCCAGGATTTCTTCAATTATAGGTTAGGTTTTTTTAAATCTTGGCAATAGTTCCCACAGAAGTTTTTGCTTCTGGATTTGTGCTCCAGTTAGTTGTGATTTCAATTTGTCCTTTCAATTTTGGAACTTCAGTTCTCTGATGGATCAAAGAAGAACTGTTGATTTCAGTTTGGTGAGTGTTTCACCTTTTGTTAGCAAAGCACGATCACTTCTAAGTTCCTATATCTTGGACTGGAAATAAGAAATCCAAACTTTCTTTGATATTTCATATTAATTAGTTCTCATCTCAATTATGTCAACTGAAAATTATTAAAATTTTGGCTCTTACCTTTTAAAATTTTTCCTGATCATAGAACTTTCAGAATAACATTAAATAATAGTACTAGTAAAAGTTATCTTTACTTTTTTTTATTTTAATGGTGATGTATGTAGTAATTGTCTTGCTTAGAGTTTTGACAGTTTTGTTCAAAACTTGTTATTTATTATATTAAGGTAATATTGCTTACATATACAACAAACTGAATTTTTTCATTAGAAATGAATGTGGAGTTCTGAAAAATTTTCTGAAGAACTAATATCTTTTACTTAATTATATTATTAGTTTTAGCAATTCATTATTAATAATTGGACCTCCTTATATCTCTGGAATAAACTTTCTTTATATGGTCACTGTGTAGTGGCCTTTTAATTGCAACTAGTTTCAACTTGCAAACTTTTTAGTTTTAGCCTTTTTATGTATATGCATAAGTGAAAAAATAAGGTTTTAATATCATCTTTGACAAATTTTAGTATTAGTGCTATGACAACTACACACACACACACACATGAAATGATCATCCTTTCATTTTTGCATATCTTGTAATTGCTCTTAGGAAATTATGTCCCAAAGGCCATATCTGATACACAATTTACCCTTGTAAATAGCAATTTATGACCATACATTATTGTATTGTCTGTGACTGCTCTCCTGATAAAATGGCAGAATTGAAGATTTGTGACAGAGACTGATAACATTCTCTGGCCCTTTATAGAAAAAGTCTGCTGCCCCTGCTCTAGAATAATAATTCAAACAGCATGGAAATTATATCCATCCTTGGTAATCGAGAGGAACTCACTTCTAACACGAGAGCAGAAGCTCTAGAGCCAAATAGCACTGGGCTTAAAGGTCAGCTGCAGCCCACATTGCTAACAATGTGCTATCAGGCAACATCTGACTGACTCCTGTGGACCATCTTTCTTATCTCAAATTGCCAGTAACAGTAATACTGTTTAAAGTACTGCTACCAGAAGGAAATACGTTAATTCATGTTCAGAGAACTCGACAGGTTGCTGGGATAGGTATAGTTGTCATTATTATATTATTCTTGGGAGAGTTACTTGATACTGCCTTCAAATCATGACTTATTATCTGTAGTACCCAAAGGCCATTTGTTGCAATGATGCATTCTTAAATTCAGTTATTTTAGTTTTTCTCTGAAAATATTTTTTCCTGGACAGAATCTTTCTCCTTATTAAATGCAGTATCTTTTTCAAATATTACTGAACCAAAAAAGAGTTTACTCCCTGGGTCATGGGACTGAAATTTGCTTTTCCACTGAGTGTTGCATGGCCTCCCTTTGTCTCCTCCTCAGGTCACTTGTGCAGGTTTGGCTTAGCATCCCATCTACTTACTTCCCAGGTGAGTAATCCCCTTCAAGGCCAGCATTCAGGGATTTATAGGGTTTTGTAAATATCTATTTTTCCATCTGTTTTATTTTTCAGATATTGTTGAAGTTACTGACATACACAAGACACACTTCTCTTGTCTAAAACTGATATAAATTCTCCATCACTATCTATTTGAATAGAAATGAAGGGGAAGCCAAGTTGGGCAGCTAGGTTGATCTCCTTGAAACAAATGTCAATTGAATTTCTTAAGTTTCTAAATTATGGCATTTAGATAAAAGAGAAAACATTTTAATGAAATGTTTGAAATATGTGCAACCCCAAAATTATATATCTCTTAATGACTAGGCATGATAATAATATATGAAAGTAGTTTTTGGTAAGTCATTTCAAAGATAATCCTGAAAAGTTCTCCTTACTTTTTATCAACTCTGTGGTAGACAAAAAAATTACTAAAAGGAACATTCTCAAGGAGAAGACAAAATGCAAAGGCTCATTTCTTCAGCTTAATTTTTGTGATATGGATATGTTGATATGATGTCTGTATTCATTGTTCTGATACTCAGATAATAAAAATTATGTAAAAACCCACTTTGGTATGGGTTATTAGCTATTTTAACATAAACCAAAATATTTTGTGAAATAAATTTAATCTTCAATTATTTCACTACTTCACTTTCATATGCATCAATTAAGCCAATGGAAACTTCAAATGTAATAGAATTAGATTTATAATGAATACAAAAATGAATATAAAATTATTATACTTGAAAAATGCAGGTGAAAAATGGAAACACCCAGAATGGGATAGAATACCCTTGTTAGTTCCCAGGTAAACTCAGAGTCATTCTCATTTCTTGTGCAGGTTTCGCTCAGCATCCCATCTGCTTACTTCCCCATTATATGTTACTAATCAAGTCCAATTGATGATCAAGTTCAATTGATTCTAATACCTAACTTCATCCGTCAACTACATTTTCCTTCCTATCTGCTTAGACATCATCTCTTGGCTTAAATTCAGTGACCTCCGAGGAGTTCCATTAGCTTTAAACTCAGACCATCTCTAAGTCCCATTCCTTACATTGCCTGTTCTACATTGTTTCTAAAATGGATTTGACCTCATCACTGCTGATTAAATGCCTTAATGCCTTTAAGGGTAAGACCTGAAATCTTTACCATTGTATGAAGTCATTTTAACCATACTTGCAATCTGAAACTTTCTACAGGTCCTATTATCCAGCCACACTTCACATCCCATTGATGGTGGTGCACACCAAGCTCTTCCATGCTTCTGTGTACTTGCAGATGCTGTTTTATTTTTCACGATCATCTTATCTAAATACCATATATCCTGTCCTATTTCTCCTGAAGAATCTGGTTTCGCACCACCCAGATTGTTTGACTGTCATTGTTTTTGCTCCTAGAGAATTTACACATATTCTTATTTTGAAATGTTGCTTCCCTGACATTCACTCCTCACTTTTTTTTCTTTTGAGCATTAATCTTCAGATTGTTCCTTGGAGATCTGTTTCTCTTCCATTGCCAGGCTGCTGTGATTGGATTGGTCCATACTCAACCCAAATTATGGGTTCTCTTCCTTGACTTAAGTTAGAATATCCAATTTTTTTCTGGCTCACTGATTGGTTCAAGATTGATTTAAGTTTGTTCAGAGTGAGCCCAAACCTTTACTGTGGTTGTTAGGAATAGATCATTTTTCCTCTGAGTTTGGTGGTATCAAGGTGTGAAGCTTGGATATCTACAACTATTTCCTACCACAAAGAGAATCTTCCTGAAGATCCAAACTGTGAGGAGGAAACACCAAGAGAAGGAGCCTGGAAGCATCACTGGGTCTCAAAGGAGGCTAAGGCTGAAGTTATTTCTACATTCTGGGACATCCTTTGTCCAACAGCAAACAAAAATGAACTATCTACAATTCTTTTTGGTTAAGGCAACATACATAATGTTGGTTTACATTTATCTTTACATCTCTGCATATTATAGGTACTGAGGACACTGTGGCTATTTAATAAATGTTTGTGAAAAGATGGGAACGAAGGAGGACTGTAGTTTCTCCTCTAAGTATTTTATGCTTGTCTATGTGAATAGCAATGTGATGCTCGATATGTTTGGATTAGAATCCTTTTGTATTTTATTTCTTGGACAAAGTATATAGAATGTGACAATAAAAACAAGCCTTACCCAAGGGGGAAAACCCAGGAATTTCTGTTTCCCATTGATTTTTAACAAGAAACACATTGCAGGATTTATAGAACCTGCCATTGTCTGTTTTGGAAGGCATTGGAAATTGAGAACCTCGAACTGGGAACTTGTATCTGTTTTAGGTGAAATAAAGCATTAAATTTAAAATTTTAAAATAAAATTTCTATTCCATGCTAGTCATCTTTTGTTTGTTTCTCCAGATAAGCTTTCTCCTTCTCTACCTGGCTCTCTGCCCCAGGAGGGAGACCTGCATGGGCTATCTCAGTAGGAGACTTATTATTTATGACTTTGATTCACTCCCTGCAGGGGATCACCTAAGACTGACTAAATTTTTTCTTACCAAAGGTAATTAGTTTTTGCCAATGAACTCATGACAGACTCCTCCTTACACCTCTCTCCTCCCTGGTTCTGGCAACTACTCCCTCCTCACTGTTGCTACACACCCTGGGATACTGCAGTGTCCCTTATAATTTTCCTAGTCTTTTGCAAATAAATCTGTTTGAGATGTCTAATTTGAGTGTGCCATCTGTTTTCTTTTTTTTATAAAAGGGGTAAATCTTTAGTTATTTACATATATATAATTTAATGGGTTTTATTATTCTATTTTTCATATATGCATACAATGTACTTTGATCTTATCCAGGCCTCATTATCCTCTCCTCTCACCCTCCCTCTTTCAAACTGGCTCACCCCCAAACAGTCCTCCTTTTACATTCATGTCTTTTAAAAAATTGTTATCATATATTACTTGTACAAAGCAGTTTCATATAGTGTTATCTCTTCACAGTCATATACTGTACATTGATTAATTTCACCCCTTCTATTGCTCTTTATTATCCCGCTCCTCTGCACCCCTTTATTTTAGTTTTGAAGGGTTTCCTTATGCTATGTCCATACATACATAGAATATGCTTTGATTATATTCACTCCCCACCATCCTCTCCTTTCTTACTCAACACTCACACTGGCTCCACCCTCCCTAACAGTCCCCCTTTACATTCATACAATATTTTTTAGCTCTAGACTCTGCATGTGAGAGAAAATATGCAATGTTTTTCTTTCTGAGCTTGGCTTATTTCACTAAACATAATGAGCTCTAGTTCCATCCATATTCCTGCAAATTTTATTCTTCTTTATGGCTGAATAGCACTCCATTGTATATATATATATATATATATATATATATGCACCATATATTCTTTATATATTTATTGGTTGATGGGTGTGTACAGTGATTTCATAGCTTGGCTATTGTGACTAGTGCTACAGTACACATGGGTGTGCAGGAATCCCTATTATGTGTTGACTTACATTCCTTCAGATACATGCCCAGGAGTGGTATAGCAAGTAGTTCTATTTTTAGTTTTTTGAGGAACCTCCATATTGATTGCCATAGCGGCTATACCAATTTGCAGTCCCACCAACAGTGTATGAGGGTTCTTTTTTCTCTTGGATCCTTGCTAGCATTTGTTTTCTTGAAGGTTGTTCTTGTGACTGGGGTGAGATGAAATAGTGTACTTTTGATTTGCATTTCCATTATAGGTAAGGGTATTGAACAATTCTTCACATATTTGTTTTCCATTTGTACATCTTTTGAGAACTAGCTGTTCGATTCATTTGCCCATCTATTAATTGGATTATTTTTTATTTTGGTGTTTAATTTTTGTGCTTTTTTATATATTCTGGATATGACTCCTTTGATAAATAGCTTGCAAAGATTTTTCTCTCATTCTGCAGGTTGTCTTTTATTCTGGCAATTGTTTCCTTTGATGTGCAGAAGCTTTTTAATTTTATGCAATCCCATTTGTTAGTTCTTCTTATTTCCTGAGCAATTGGTGTTCCACTCAGTCATTCTTTATGCCTATTTCATCTAGTGTGTTCCCACAGCAGATTCAAAGTTTCAGATCTTACATTAAGGTCTTTGATCTATTTTGAATTGATTTTTTTACAAGGAGAGATAAGGATCTATTTTCAGTCTTCTAAATATGGATATTCAGTTTTCTCAGCACCATTTAATGAGAGGCTGTCTTTTCTCCAATGTATGTTTTTGGCACTTTTGTCAAAATCAGATGGCAGTAGCTGTGTGGATTTATTTCTGGGTCTTCTATTCTGTTCACTTGGTTTACCTCTCTGTTTTTGTTCCTGTACCATGCTGTTTTTGTTCCTGTGGTTTTGTAGTATAGTTTGAAGTCCAATATTGTGAGTGCCAACTGTTTTTTTATTTAGGGGGAAGGAAACCCAAGTGATCTATATAACATTTCAGAGATAAAAAATCAAATATGAATAATACAAATCTAATGCACTTTTATTCTGAAACATAAAATGAAAAAGAATATAACCCATGTTAGCTGCAACATAGGAAAATGAGTAAACAGACAAACCAGGGAAGAGGAAAAAAGAGAAAAGTCCTGCTTATAGGACTTTCTTGGTTCTATTCAAGCAGTTGTCCCTTTGCACAGCCCCAGGGTGCCATTCACACTTCAATTCAGGCTTACCTCAGGAAAGTTTGACAACTGGAACCATTTCAGCTAAGTAGGAAGAGAATGAAAGTCAAGTACTTTTATTGGGGTGAAATGAAGTTAAAACATATATTAAAAAGGGCCACAGATAGAGGAAGAAATTCCTAAACAATTTAGCTACTTGGGTCCTGGAATTTTCTTCTTTGGTGTAAATGTCCTAAAATAATACAGACCAAGGGTTATATATCAATATAATGTAAGGAGGGATAATTACCTCAGTTTTATGTTTAGGTCAGAATATATGGCAGCCTTGAAGACTGCTCTAGGACTCGTTGGCAAAACTCCCAGTTTCCTTAGACTTGGTGTGCTGAATCCTTCTTGAGTTTTTTGGTCAAGGCTGGGAGTGTCCTCTCTTAAATCCCAAGTTTGGGAAATGGGCTCCTCACCAAGATTTCCAATTCCTGAGGGCTGCCTCCTGTCCTTGTTTTCAGAGGAGTGTCTCTGACTTCTCTCCCATGTCTGTCCTGCCTTGTCATATCTTTGCTTTCTCACTGCCATGCTGCCCACCCTGTGAAGAAGGCTGTGTGTCTCTCAGCTTGGCTGTCTCTAAAGTGCAGCTGAAGCAATGTGGAGTTAAAAATAACAACGCCTTGCCAGACTAGGAAGAAAGATTGGAGGGGGAACAGAAAGTGTGTTCATTATGAGCTTTTAAACTTCCGAATGCCCTGTCTGAGTCATTATCCATCTTGGCTAAGAACATCTCTGACAACTTAGAGGAAGAGGGACTCTGGGTGAGTTGTAAGAGTTTATACTAATAAAGAGGGAGAAAACACTTGCCCATGCTGATGGTAAGCTAAATTCCATGCTGTGAGCAACCAGAACAGACTATTAATTCCACTGTTAGCCTGTGTCCTGACCACCTGCCTTAGTACCACAATGGTCAATAATTAGCCAGCACTCTTGCCTTGCAGGAACATGCTGTTTACACAGTGCAAAAGCTAAAGGTTCTATAATGAAACGTCATTCATACCAACAGGAAGTGACACTCAGACTTACCGAGAAATCTCCACAATGGGATATTTATTTCAGGTGTGAGTTTTTAAGAATCATAGTAACAGAGATGCATAATCAGCAGATATTCTTCTAGCTGTTTTTAATGGCTAACAGCCCACTGTTATTCATGTGTTCATTGCTAACAGAGGGATAAGACTATGTTTTTACAACTTCAGAAACACTTAAAGAAGTAGTCAAGAGGGGCAGTAGAGATAATAAGTATCATAGTCAGAGTGAGTATGATATTAATGGTGTGCAGAGAAGACAAAGTCTCTGACTTGATGACTAGAACAGCAAGAGCCAGGGAAGGCTTCTGGAAGGAATGTGGAAGCTGAATTGGGCTGAAATGGGATGAGCATTCTAGATAGAGCAAATAGCATGTATCAAGATAGCATGGCAGGGAAATAGACAGCATTTATGTCAATAGGTATCTTATTTAGGGTTTAATCAAAATGATGGAGAATGCTATTCATTGGGGAGAAGATTCTGAAATGGCTCCTTTCTGTACAGAATCCTTATACTAACTAATAAGCCAACACCCTTGTCAATGAACCTTAGTATAAGAACAGAAGTCTTTGAGGAAAAAAAGATTATTCAACTATTTCCTCAACATCAGTGACAAATGTTATGGTTTGGAGGTTTTTGACAAAATATAGACCACATGCATTTCTGGGTATGAAAACAGCCCATACCAGGTCACAAATGTAAGCAGAACACAAACTGTCTGGAAAATTTCTCCATGGCACAGAGGCATAAGGAAACATGTTGTGTGGGTGCTGACAGCCTTCTCGTTACTGAAGTGTCTGAAAGCCTGTTAATTCAGCTCCAAGAGTTTACTCTCTTATCAGTGTCAAAAGCTTCAACATAGTAAACCTTACTCAGGAATGGCAGAATAATCAGTGCTTATAGAAGATGATGGAAATCAATAAAAGCTAGTTGACTATATATTCCATATTAGAGAAAATTTCTTGAAGAGGATCTTAAAAACTTTGCCTCCTGGTTATTTCTTCAAAGCTGCTAAATTATCAATAGCTGTTGCTGATTCCTTTTCTGCATGTGTCGTGATTGCTGACCGACCAGCTGTCAAGTTTTGGTGAGTTATTGAATTGGAGTGGATGGAGACTGAGTGGCTGGAGCTGAGAGCATGGAGGCACAAATGTCTCTGCTTTCCCTTGCTTTATTTTAAAACTCATTTCTGCTTTGTGGAGCCGGTTGTACCTCCATCTTAGTTTGTGAACAGAAAATTGAGTTAGATCTAAATGTATACAGATTTCATCCTCAGTTTTCATAATGTCCTGGATTGTATTTGTGGTACAGAAAATACTTGGTGATTTCTGTTTGTTCTGTCTGGAGGTTAGAGGGCTAGAAAAGGTAGAAGTTATTTCCCCATAGGCAGATATTCATCCAATATTTACCAAATATTTGCATCGTACAAAAGATAATAATTAGCTAGAGATGCAGGTCAGTGGTAGAGAGGTTGCCTAGAATGTGCAAGGCCCTGGAGTGGCATCTTACTCCTCACCAAACCCAGTAGAGACTGTCCTAATTCATAGGATTAAGTGACAGTGCTAGATCTGAAAGCCAAGTCTTCTGATCCCTGTGCTGCTTCTACTGCCCACAGGGTCCCTATAAGTGGGCTATGGTGCCTGTAACCTGCTCTTTAGTTTCTTTTGGCTACATTCTGCCCTCCTGGAAACTTCTTTTCCATTTCAAATTTCCTTTATTCTTTGCCTGCTCAAACAGGACATGGGTGGAAAAGTGAGTGGGTGTGAACCCCAACATGTGGTTTTCCACAGGGTGAGATCCAAGAAGCAGGGCTGAACAAACACAAAGTAAAGATTTCAAAGATTGGGGAAAAAGAAAGAAATTCTTTGTGAATGATAACGAAATCCTAGTTGTCAGACTGTATGTGATGTCAAGCAACAGGAGATCTGAGACAGTCCTCAGTGAGAAAGGGCAGGGGGAAAAAGGATACCAGAGGTGCATCCCTCATCCTTACTGAGAGAAAGGTATGGGGGGGATTCATCAGGAATCAGAATCAAATTACGGAAACCGAAATTGTACTTTCTCATCTCTTATTCTGATCACCGCAAATCAAATACGGAGAACAAAAAGAGTCACAAAATGAATTAGTGATTAGAAATTGTCTCCAAAGTGTGATTGCTGACTGATAGTTTCCAGAAAATGATTGCTCTCTGTGCTTTTTGATTAATATATGTAATACTTGTAATATACAAACATGCATTAGTTTTGGACATATAGTCAATGCAATGGGTATCAGCTGTTGCCTCTTCTAGATCCTGCAAAAGGTGAAGATACTTTTCAGCCCTAATGTAACTGACTCAATTCAAAAATCACTCATTCAGTGTAATGATCCCAGCTGCTATGGCAATCCCTACATCCTGGGTGATCAATTAAGTGCTATGTGGGAAAGGCATTCAAAGACAGTTTGTCTTTTAAATTTTAAAATTATTCTACCTAGAACAGATCTATACTCACACTTGGATCATATCAGCAGAAATAAGGAATGCATGAATGACTTCATAGACATGGCAGAGGTGATTCAAATAAAGACATGTTGACCACAATTTGAAAAATGAATTTCATGGAGCAAGTGGGGAAACCAGGAGATCAGGGCCAGATTTAAAATTTTCTTATCCACAAAGACCGAAAGGACTTGGAAGGATCCTTCCTTGACCCTTGTGTCTGTTAGAAACACCAGCATTCTTATAGTTACCCCTTCGTAAGCCCCATGTCTAATCAGCCACAAGATTCTGCCAAGACTACTACATTCCCACATCCCTAAACAAGTTTCCAGGAAAGGAGGAGATGTTCCTCCCTTCAGGGTGGAGATCATTGGGAAACACTTGCTGCTCATGCCATTCACCTTTGTTTGGGGGAGCACCGATTCTCCTCAAGACATAAGAAATAAATATTTGTTCTCTGCTCACAGTTCTTGACACAGAACTCCTGAATCACCTGTGATTTCCTGCATGATAGGAGTGTCTTTTGTACAAGTGAGGCTACTCTGCAGAGTTCTTGGCTATCTTCAAGATGGGACTTCTAACCAGAAAAGCCAAGCCATGACTGCAAGCTTGGAACTTTCAGCTCCACCTCCTGTACTCCTGGGAGGAAACAGGGGTCGAAAATTGAGTTATCAATCATGACTACATGGTGAAGCCTCCATAAGCATCCCTAATAATGTAGAGCTTACAACATGGTGAACATATCCATGTGCCAGGAAGGTGGTGTATACCAACTCCATGGGGACAGAAGCTCCTGCATTTGGGACCTTTTCTGACTTTGTTCTGAGGGTCTCTTTACTGGGCTATTCATTTTGGATCCTTTAACAAACTAGCAAATATTTTCCTGAGTTTTTTGAGCTGTTATAGCAAATTACTAAGCCTGAAGAGGGGCCATGAAATCCCAAATTTGTAATCAAGTGTGTATAACTTTGATGCTCCTGGCATATGAAATTGGAGGTAGTCTGTGGGACAGAGCCCTAAACTTGTGCTAATTCCTGGCATTAGTGTCAGCCAATTGTCATCCTCGGAGAAATGAGGAAATCGTTGGTGTGGAAAAAAACTCACATTTGGTGTTAAAAGTGTTGAGTGAGTAGAGAAAACTGAGTGTTTTGAGATCCAAGGTAAAGATGGAAACCTCATTAAATTCAAAGTCCCCAAACTCCTATCATTGGGGGAGATGCAGAGCTTTGTGAGCTCAGAGCAGGTCCTCTCCTGCCTTCTGTGACTTCTGAGTCTAACCCCAGGCTGAACAGATGCAGGAAATTACCTTGCTGTACTCTTGAATGGCAATGGCGTGAAGTGATTTAGCAACTCTCATAACTCAGTCAAAGCCAGGACTCTAATTTTTCCAAAGCTCAGATCCATTCATGTGTTTCCAGTAGAGATAAGAAATAAAAGTTGGAAAATTCACTCTCACCCTCCAGGGATTTAAGGATGAGTGTGTTTGCATCAAACACATTAGGCTGTCATTCACTATAAGCAGAATCCTAAAACACAGATCTCAGACAATAGAGGCTTCTTTGGGAATGTCTATTCTTTCTATGTCTGGCATTACATTTTCTTTAAACCTATTACCTATCATTTAACTGTTTAACAGATAATCATAATTATTTTATGAATACTAAAATTGCAATTGTTGTCATTTTGGATGATGGCAGACACTTTTTCATACATCATCTCACTTAATCTTTTAACTCTGAGAAATAAGGATTAAGCCCACTCTGATATGAGAAAGGAGGAGCTATAGAAGTTAGGTAACTAGCAGAGAAGAATGTAGCTCAGATATTAAACAGCAGTAGTGAAAATCCAACAAAACCCATCTCCTTGGCCTGTCACTGAGCATGGCTCAAGTCATGGGGAGTTGGCCTGTGGCCCACACTCTTCACTCAGCTCAATCAGCACCAAAGAACTACCTCCTATTTGCCCAGTCCCATGCTACTCTAATAGTCACAAGATGGAAAAATTTGAAGCCATATCAAAGGAGTTAAACTTAGATGTCCACTTAGTAGAGAAAAGCTTGTTAAGCTGAGTGCTCATGTGGAGGTCAGGCAGAGATTATGATAGCCCTGAGGTGGCCAAGGTGATTTCTGACTTGAAGTGGGGCACAGGAATGAACCAGGTAAGGTGTAGGAGAGTTTACAGCCTCTCAGTTTCGTGTTGAAAGACCAGCAGATGTTTGGCAGAGACGTTGGGAAGGGAATTCTACATGGACACAGCAGCTTAATCAAAAGCCCAAAGGTGAAAAAATTCATTGAGCATTCAAGAAACAGCCACCAACACTCTGGCCACAGGGCTATTTGGGAAGAAGGAAAGGAGAATATAGCAAAAGGCCTGGCTGTGAGTGAGAATGGCCTAAAGTGCTGGCCTCTGGGTTATATAGAATGGGTGGTCATGGAAGATTTGTCCAGGAGAAAGGTGACATGATGACATCCCTCTGAGGAAGAGTTAAAACACCCAGGGTTGTTAGTTGGTATTCAGTGACATACTTCTTGACATATATAGAATCACACTGACACATAACCATTTGGGGATTACACAAATGATAATTGCATATGGTTAAACCTAGTACATTTTGAGATTTTGCTTCCAGCCTTGGAAAGCCTTTGCATGTAGCATGTAAGTATAAATTTCAGGTCTTCTGGCCTTTGGAGGACTTTAGAAATACTGTTGGGATCTATTGGAAAATTTGACTGTCTTAATTTAGCCAAGTCAGTATAAAAATTTTTATTTTAGGCTAAAACTGAGAATGGTGATCCTACCTATTTCATGGTAATCCAATATTTTGCTTGTATAGAAAATCATGGAACTTTCTTTCAAGTTCCTATAGGGAAGAGAGTCAATGGGAGATGAAGATTAAAGAAGGTTCTTGGTGGTAAGACCTACTGGCTGCTGTAGCCTGCTATAGAAAATCAGGAAGAATACCGACATGCCATGTTTTCAAGCAACCTGAGTGACCTGGGCCTGCTTACATTTCTTCATTCATCAAATGTTTTCTGAGAGTCTAAATATTTCATGAACCTTTCCAAGAACTGGGGATATATTGAAAATAAGACAAATACATTTGTGTGTCTGGTTCTTGGGTCTTTATACAAAACTAGGAGGAATAACAGGACAGATTATCTGGTGCTAACCTGTGCATGATCAGGACAGAGTAGATTTTGCATGGGAGATAGGGTGGGATAAAGAGATAGTAATATATGGTAGGGCCTCCTTGGTGCCAGACACAGAGTTTTGGCTCCTTATTTCCTCCTGTTGCACCCATCTTTGGGCAAGATAGGTGGTATTAATCCTTTCTAATAAATGAGAAAATTGGCAATCAGAGAAATTGAGAAAATTGCTGCTGGTTACCTGGAAGTCAGGTGGTGAAGCAGAAACCCAGTTCTGTTTTACCCCAGATCCAAAGTCAGCTCTTTCCATCAGCATCCCCAACACAAAGTGATTTTAGATTTTGTATGAAGAACCTAGAGGCTCAAATGCTTATTTGCTCAGGCGCTTATGTTCTTTTCAACCAGGATAAATCAGAACAGGATAATCCTGATCATTTGTTGACAGTGGCAGCACAAGCTTTAGAGATAGAATTAGATTGTCAAGGTCAGGGGACTGTCATTTGTTGAAGGCATGAAAATCACATTTGAAATCCAAGATCATGATGCTGCAGCATTCCTGAAAGTCAAACATACTCCAGAGGATTGCTACATTGGGAGAAAGGGCAATGATGTCTTTCAGAGTCAGCAAAGATAATGCACATGTGTTCTCAGTTCTGGAAGTAGCAACCCAGGTGTTGTGGTATTTATTTGGGTGACATGATTATCATTACCTTGCCTTCTCTATCCTAAATATGTTAACAACAGCAAAAACAAAGAAAAGTTTATGTGACTTAAACTGTCTTGTCACAATATGTTTTGAGACATCCAAACAGGAATCTGGAATAAAATATGCAAACATTTTCATTTCCTCAGTTTTAAAAATGACTTTCTGTAGTCCAGAGTAAAAATAGTCTGTGCTGATAAGTCTGTCCATTCTGAAAGATTTTTGTTCTTTTTCAAAGTCACAGAATTTCCACACTAGTTTATATGAACTAAAAACCCAGCAACTCTTCCTTACTTGGGGGCCAGAAACTTACAGATCAGAGAGCTGATAATCCTACTGTCTTAGAAATGCAGGCGTCACAGAGTTGCTTTGGTATGTACGATGGCTATCAAAGGACCTTCTCCTTTACTGTGCTTGCTCCCTGCCTCCATGGGATGGCAAGTGACCATCATTGTGGTTGGAAACACACTGGTCATAATGTCCCATCAAATATGCATTTGACAGAGGCAGGGAGTGTCCTTGTGATACTGTAGCTACCAGCAGCAGTGACTCCAGGGACAGATGATAAACACTTTATCTCCAAAGCTCACAAATACCTTCCATGTTTTGGGGTGATCCTTCTATCACAGATTCACAGCACACTCCACAGCCATGCTCTGACTGTCTGACCCTCTTCCTCTCAGCTGTGTGAACTCCACAATAGTCCTGTCAGTCTTCATTACTTCTGTGCTCAGTGATCAAGAGAGTACTTTACTCTGGGGCTAGTCAACCCATGGTGGACTATGCGACAGAGACATGGGGATAAACACTTAGTAAAATAGAAAAGTACAGTGCATGGAACTTGGACAGATTGCCTAGAAATACAAGCACATAAAGAATGAATTCCAGTTACAGATAAAAAGCTTCAGGGATGATCAAGTATGTTTGACTTATTCTATTCTGTAATATTTAATGGTTTCTAAAATCTAAGTACTGTTTAGTACTGTTTACTGGTTTTTTTTTAAATAATCCATTAGTTTCTTGTGTGAACAAGCATAGGCCATTACTCCACTGACCGTAACTAATGCAAGGAAAAAGGTCTTTTTTATTCTTTTACAACATGAACCTGTTTTGATTTAGTGCTGAAATGAATGTCCATTTGCAGAATATATCCAATTTCAGGAAAAAAGACAGAGGATCTTGTCCTCAAAGGTATTTAATAAATGCTAAAAGTTTGACTTAGAAAAGAATGTTGTTTGGAACCTAACTACACCAAGGATGCAGTAAAGTGTAACAATTCATAGAAACTAGAAAAGACTTGCCCTCTAATTTCAGTGAGAATTGTCTTTTTGCATGATAATCTTGGCCTCACATGGGAATTTATAAATATATATACACACATACGTATTACTTATGTATGTTTTAACATATATGCACACGTCTACCTAAATATTTATATGCTGGGTTTCTTGCTTATTTTTATGTGAAACATAGAGTATGATTCTTGTTTGATTCGACAATGTGTGGTGTAGGTAAAATGGGCAGTACTATCCAATCGTAAGAAAGGAGGAAACTAAGACCCAGAGATGTTAGGTGATTCACTGGGGTCACACAGTTAGTAAATAGATGCTTGAACGTGAATCCAGGTCACTGTAACACCAGATGATTCTTCTCTCTGTGTCGCAGAAACAGGGCCCTCTTTAGTAGGCTCAGTGGTATTATCCCAACCCAAGCAACAGTCTTCCAGGGAACCATCTCTGTTCAGAGATTTTTTTGGCAAGTTATGTTTAAGAAGAGTGGCCCTTGAATGAGTTTTTCTGCCTAGATATGGCTGTTCCCCTCTTAGTCCAATGCCAATGGCACAAGGTCTGAAAGAGACACCAAGTTAGTAAAGGACATGGGCTTTGCACAACAATTTTGGTACCAAAGTTGTTTGATTGCATTCCTCTGTTTATTCACAGATCCATCCACACATCTTTATTGGCAGTAACTATGCTAGTCTCTTTTCAGGTAGTGCTCAGTCCTCAAATGAAAGGGGTAGAAGAAAAGAAGCAAAGCCAGGCATGGGTGGCATATATCTCTATTCCCAGGTATTCAGGAGGCACAGACAAGAGGATGACAGTCCAAATCCAGCCCTGGGAAAATGTTCAAGACCATGTCTGAAAGACAAACTAAAGCAAAAAGGTCTTACATATGGCTCAAGAAGTAGGGTGCTTGCCTAGCAAGCATAGGCCCTGAATTCAAAACCCAATACCACCAAAAGAAAGAACAAGACAAGTTTTCTTTCTATTATTAGATAAAAGACACAGTTATGTGGCACAATTATGTTATGTTGTGTATATTAATGGGAAGAACAGAGAGCTTCTTCATCTTGAAGTGTGGGCAATGGAAGTTGAGCCAATGAGAGCAGGAGGGCACCGCATGTCATACATAAGGAGGTAAAGGAGAGATGCAAAAAAGACAGACAACTGATGAAAGCAGAAATGTATCAAAGACCTTTCCTTGGCTGTGGTGATTCCTGGCGTCCTATACAGTTGGATGTTGGTAAATACCAACTCTGCCCAGAAGTCTTTGTTTCAATGGCAGAATATGTCATTTCTGCAATTTAAAAAGTCTTTTGTTTCCAAACCAATCGTTTTCTTATGTAGGAAGACTCTTGTGTTCAAAACTGCAATAGTTGGAAGAATCTGGAAAAAACATTTCACTCAATATTTAATACCTGTTTGTTGGCAGATTAATTATGTTTAAGGCATTGTGCTGAATGTTCAACATGCAAAGACAAAAATCGCAGGCCTGTTTCTTGTAACATACAAGAACAAGGCCAAATATTTCCTGGAAAGCACTGGCATGCTTTGCACATAGGATTGATAAGAAATCTCATAGCAATTCCATAGACACAGAGAAGGGAATCTGGGGTGAGAGGAAGGGAAAGGAATTTTTAAATTAAATTTATTTTTATTTTTTTGGTGGTACTGGGGTTTGAACTCAAGGCCTCACATTTGTTAGGATAGTGCTCTACCACTTTTCTCATGCCCCCAAACCCTTTTTGTTTCCATTATTTTTCATATAGGTTTCACTTTTTTGCCTAGACCTACTTCAGATCTCAATCCTTAGACTTAGGTCTCCTGCAGAGCTGGGATTTAGACATATGCATCATATCTGACCCTAGACTCACTTTTAACTGATGTATGAAACATAAACCTTGTACATACTAATGGGCTAGCATGTGATGCTTTGAAACATGTACAGATTGCATAATATTTAAATCAACTTAACATTTACCTCTTCAAACATTGATTATTTCTTTATGGTAAAAACTTTCAAATTCTTTCTTTTAGCTTGCATATAGTACACTATTGACATATAGTCACCCTATTGTGAAACAGCACACAAGAATTCCTTTCTCTGACTGTGGGCTCTTTATTTTCAGCTCAGACCTTATGTAGTATTATAATAATTGCAAATGAATCTGAGAGAAGACACTGCTGGCTTACATCATAGTGCACTGGTATGGCAGTGAGAGGGCCTGAGTCTGGCTTTTCTCTCTGCCACTCTCTGGGGACTTCTCCTTGGGCAAATCGTTAATGATACTCATTCTCTGACTCCTACTTTCCTCAACTACAAAGTTTGAAATTAAACGCAAGTTATATGACGCTCCTTCCAGTTTAAGATTGTTAGTGGTGCTATCATTTTATCAAATTTAGGACTGTGTGTTCATTTATTCCTTCATTTAACAACATTTATCAAGGCAGACTGGTGTGAATGACATACAGTAGCACTGAGCATATGGAAATTAGTAAAGACAATAACTGAGTTGTAGAACTCACATTTGAGAGGAAGAATACACAACAAATAAGTTAATATCCAAATAAACACAACAGTAAGACTTGTGTTGTGAAGTAAGTAAGAGGGACAATGAGATAAAGAATAAGACTGTAGGGAAGGGCCTTCCAGAAGGGAAAGTCAGGCTTTTCATCTAGGTGGAAGACACAGGATGTGTTGTTTGGAAGAACTACACAATTGACTGATATTCTGTACATATAAGATATAGCACTTACTAGGTCTGTTTACTTTATCAAACAAAGTTGGGTTAAGATTGAGAAAGCCAGCAAGTCCTGAGGGTCTGTTGAGAGAAAAAGTATCCAGCCCCCTCCAGAGACGGAAAAATCCTTCTTTGGAGAGAACTGCTTCCACTCTTAGGTGAATTTTAATGGGCCTCCTTATGAAGCCAGGGGACCCTTCTTTTATCCTCCTGATTCAGGTTTATCTTCAGTTGGATTAGAACAACATCCCATACTTGTATTGTTAGGTGTACAGCTGCGGTGGGATTACTTGCAATCCCCAGTGATGGCTTTTGCCTTCCTGCACAGCCTTTTGCTTTTCCTGGAATTAATAAATGTCTTGTTTTTGAATTAAATGTGTTTTCCCATGTACTCATCCCTTTCTGACCTAAAACACTCCTCCTGTTGTCTAATCTCTGAAAATATTTGTTCACATCAGGCATGTCATCAACTGCACACTCTTCAAGGGCCCTCCTGAGCTCTGCTGACCTTCTAGATCTGGGTGTGTGGCCTTGCCTGCAGCCTGACTCATGTGCTCTCCTCTCCCCCCTTTGAATGGTTTCCTCTTGCCTATGTCTTTCCTTTTTTTTTGTCTCAGTCCCTCTTTTTGCAATAGTATATCTTCCCATCTTCCAATAGTTTCCAGAGAAAGGGGTTCATTGGGAAGTGACATTTTAAAATTTTTACCTGTTCAAATATCTTTATTCTATCTCCACAAGTGAATTATAACTAGGCCATCTGGACTTCTAGGGCAGAAATAATTTGCCTTTAGAATTTTGAAGGCTTTGCCCATTGTCTTTCTACCTTCCAGTGTTACTACTGACCTATCCAGAGATGTTTTAAATTTTTATCCTCTCTGTGTAACCTGAGTCTCTCTCTCTCTCTCTCTCTCTCTCTCTCTCTCTCTCTCTCTCTCTCTCTCAGCTCTTTAAGATTATTCCTTGCCCCTGTTAAACTAAAATTTAGTCTGAGTGTGCCATGGTGTGAATCTAGTTCTGGCCATTGTGCTGGGCACTCTGTGGACGCTTTCAACCTGGGAGCTCCCACCCTCTTTCTTGCTAGTTTCTTAAATTACTTCATCATTGACTTCCTCTCTTTCATTTTTATGTCCTCTTCCTCATTTTTAGAAATTCTGTAATTGAAATGTGGGACTGGTTGGAATGTCTGTCTCATATTTTTATTGCTTTATTCCTCTCTCAGAATCTATTTGTTTATTTAATCTTTCTGGGATATACCATTAATTTTGTCTTCAAAAATTACCATTCAGTTTTTCATTTAAGTTCTCTTGTTTTTTAATTTCCAGAACCCATTTTTTTGTTTTCTGCATATTTCTTTTTCCTCTCTACATAGTACTCTGCTTCTTCCAAATAGTCTTCCCCTCTGCCCTTCCCTATTTCTTTTTCTCTTTCTAATTAGAAACTTGACTTAAGTAGCTGGTAATTTTCTGTTATGTGTTCCTATTTAAGAGTGGATGACTGCTATGGTTTGACTGTTATCTCCCAGGGTTCATATGTTAGAAACTGAATCCCCAAAGCAACAATGTTCACAAGTGAGATCTTTAAGAGATGATTAGGTCAGGAGAGCTCTGCCCTCATGAGTGGATTAAAGCTGTTATGAGAGTGACCTCTTTATTACAGAGCCCTTGACTAAAGGATGAGAATGGCCCTTCTTCCTTCTCTCTAGTGTGTATACTATCTTGTCCTTCATCTTCCACCATGGAATAAGCCAGGAATAAGACCCTCGCAAGATAAGGGCACTCTTGATGTTAGACTTCCTAGACTCAAGAACTAAAAGAAATAAACCTCTATTCTTTAAGAACTACCCAGACAAATGTATTCTGTAATAGAGGCACAAAATGGACAAAGGCAATGACCAATCAGCTAACTGGGAACTTTGCATGTGGATGGCCCTTGTTGATTCCAAACTTGCTGTAAGAGGCCCTGCTTGGGCTTTTACATGAGAGAATCCCTGATGATAGTAATTTTAGATCTTTCTTCTACACTGTTCACATTCCCAAGTCAGTTTCTTGCTGTCTGTTCCTGGAGGATAAAGACCTAGGTAAGAGGACTGTAAAGTCTAAGCATTCATTATACAGACCTTCAGTTTGTCTCCACTTACTAAACAGTGACTGTGCTCTATATTGCTCATGGTGTTCCTAGCCCAGGTGCTTCAGGCTGAGATTTTCAGAATAAACTTCTCTCTTTTTAGATTTGGGTGCAGTGTTGTCAGGGAGAGAATGGTGGCCCAGTCACAGGGCACAGAGGAGGGACATTAGCAGTGTGGACTGTGTTCAGTTTTATACTCTGTTCACATTATTCCCAAAGGAACTCAGGGCCAACATTTTATGATCTTTTAGAATCTACAGTGTAAATCAGATTGCTTCTTGGCTTTCTCACAGCCAGCTAAGGATTCACCTTTCTCATAACTGCTGCCAATTGTCACATTTATTACTGCACCCCAACCTCCAAGGTTTTATTTTTGTTCTCTTTTCCCTGTCATGTGGGTTTATGTCTGAAAAATCTCCTTACTGAGGCTCAGTTCAAGAGGAAATAAAATTCAATATGTGTGTCTAATCCACCATCTTCACTTGTGTGCCACTGTCAAAGGCATGGATATGACCTGATGATTTATGTTTTAAATTGATCCTTTCTCTGTTGAGTGGAGAATGAATAGGAGGTGAGTGAGAATGCAGGCGGGGCTGCTTTCTGCAGTCTTTGCCAGAGAGGACAGGATGTGATCAGGTAGGGCATAGAAGAGGTAGTGAGGAATGCATGGAGGTACAAACACAGGACTTTCTGTGTGAGGGGTGAGGGAGGAGGGCCAAGGATGAGTATAGATCTTGCTCTAGCAAATTAATGTACAATGATGCTATTTACCAAGGTGGAGAAAGCTAGGGAAAAAAAATCATAACGGAGACAATTATTTAACCATTTCATGGTTTTTCAGGGGCCTTTGAAGACCTGGGCTCCAAAGAATATTGTACAATCAGGAAACAATGTTGACAAGGTTTTGTTTCCTGGTTCTTTGTTTTTTATGCTGTTACCTACAGGGACTTAGGTGGAAGAGAGTAAAAGAATCTAGTGTGGTGTTGGCATATTTCCAGGTTTTGCTCTGAGTGAATGCCCCTGTTTGGTATCCTTCCCTAATTGATGAAGTGTATTACAACAAGAAAAAGGTTTCCATAAGAGCTGATCCAAGAAGCCACTAAATCTAAAGGCATCCTTTCTGACATTAGGTACCACTCTTAAAGTTCTGAAATTCCTATAGCAGTTTTAGTATCATTTCACTTCACTTTATTTCTTTTATTTGCTTAAGAGTAGAGCTTGTTGATTTAACCCAATAACTAACCCACTATTGTGAAAAAATATTACAGAAAGTTTTTTTACCTGATAGTCAACGTAGGTAGCACAGTAATAATTCTGTATTGTCTGAGATGAGTTATTTTATGAAATATGTTGTGATATATTAATAATTACACACAGCAGCACATTAAAAACAACAACTTATCTTTCATCACCCAAAACTATTTCTCTCACCTACTTCTCTTACTACAGTAACAATCTTCATGAACTCTCAATTCGAAATTCAGTTCATCAAATCACTTAAGGGACTATACAAATTTTAAAAAGCTTCCACTGAATGGCTTCTAGATTTATATACTTACAAATAAATTCAACATTGAGAGCTCTGTTCTGAAGACACTGGAAGCAAATCTCCCCTGAAGTCTGAAAAGCTTGTGACCACAAAACTCAATTGCACATTGTTTAAAAAGTATATTCTTAAGATATGTTTCCATACCCAACTCTTAAAGAAAAAATTCATCCAGAGGATGGAATGCACATATGTGAATGAAAGGTCATTTGCTGAAAGAGGGGGGCAAAGAGAGAGAGGAAGTGCCACATACCCAAATATTAGATCACAGAAAGACTGGAGCACATGGAGTTGAGAGGAAAGGCAGGGGCTCTGTTCAAACTTGTGAAATCAGACACATCCAGGCAGAGTAGCCAAACTGGCTGTTGGGTACATGATTCTGGATATTGGGGAGAAGCCTGGGCTGCCGATGGAAACTAGGTGTCAACTCATATGATATGGACCATCGTGGGGCTGGACAGGTCACAGGACATGAATGGTAAGAAGTGCTTTAAGCATGGATCATGGGTCTGGGGAGAAGAGCCAAAACCAGCAAAGAGTGAGAAACAACAGCCAGTGAGGTGGGAGACAAACAGAAGACGGGTGACTGAAAGCCAAATGGGGGCCGTGCTTGGAGAAGGAAGCATGATCAACTCTGGCAAATGTGTGTATTTGCCCCTGGGAAAAACCCTGTAGACAAAGGGAAACTGGCAAGGTGGTAGAAGGAATGAGAACTGCTGGAGCAACTTCCATAAGTACCCTGCAGGGGGCAGAGCTAGAAGATAAGGGGAGGGCTGGAACCTAATTAGGAGCAGGATGGTTCATCCACAGCAGTAGGGAGAAGGGAGAAGAAAGGGTCCCTTTTGCATGGAGAGAGGGAAGGAGGCTCCATGCTTCCTGTTTCTCAGAGAAATGGGAAGAGTCACGAGCATTGAGAATGGAGAGGGACTGTGGGCATGCTGACGGCTTGAGACAGAAGATATGTGTGAGGAGTGGGAAAGGAGGGAAAGCAGAGCGTGGGTTCTGGGCACCACTAGGGGCCCCTGAAGTCCCTGTCATTAATTTAAAGTGAGACTGATCAGCCTGCAGGATTGGTCTACTCCTGTCTAAGTTGGCTGCATTGGTGCAAGTACAGAGCAGGCTGAGTTAGGCTTCACCAGAGTTAATCCTTCTCTCAGAAAAGAGACCCACAACAATGCACGCGCGCACACGCGCGCACACACACACACACGAGAGATCAACACACACCTGAGTTTATCAACATATAATGAGCAACGTGACCATTACTGTCTGATCTTGTCTCTTTCACTTCACGTATGGCAACACAACTAAATGTTGACTTTTTAGTGTTCAAGTTCTTCACTATTGCCAAAGGATAAAACTATAACAAGTTGTTTTAAAGATTGTTATGAACTTTATATTCAACTCTAGAAGCAGGCACACTTCTTTCCATTAGATAGAAAAAGAGTTGCAACATGACTAGCAGAAAAGGTTGGTTTCATAGACAGAATGAAAGAAAACAGAAACAAAAAACAAAAAGTAGATTGGTCATTTTAAAGCACTTCCCTTGTAAGACAGAGCAGGAAGAGAGAAAAGTATAGAAAACCAGCTGACTGGTCAGCATCAGGTGTCTTCAGGTTACCCTTGCTTGTTTAAAGATTAAGGCAGAGGTAACTTCATTGTCATACCAACTGGAACTGACCTGTTTAGGAAATTTGGCAATTATCTCTCTAATCCTGGTTTCCTGGGATGCCAAATAAACTGCCTAGTTTCACATTGGTGATGTGGAACTTTAACATGGGTGACTCCAATCTGAATTTTAGCCTGGTCTGATAGGGCCTAGTCTGATGGAGCTTAGTCCAAAACAGTAACCTCCTGTAACACCATGTAAGCAATGAGTAAGAACAGCACACTTGCATTGCCACTTGTCTGCGCTCAAGTAATAGGGCTCCCTCACTAGCTAAGTGCTTAGTTGGGGCCTGCCAACATTGATTGCAAGATTCAAGATTATGCCTCAGAAATCCCACCTGCTGGTACAGTGTGCAACTGCTCACTTCCTAAACATGACAGCCTCTCTACTCTAGTTCATGCTTGCCACTCAGCTTCACTAATGAAGCCACCGTACTTTGATGTCACTCAGAAGACTGAACACCCAGCAGCCTTGCTTTTCTCTCCTTCCCTTCTCATATTTTATGTCCTACCTTCTGATATCCTCAAATTTTCACCTAAACATTTATCTCTTGTCTCTAGTCTCATGTTGCTTACTAAGCAATGCCTACCAAGGTATCCTAACCTCAATGTTTCTATTTTATATTATCTAATATTTATTAATATTTCATTAATGGAAACCCCAAAGTTTGAATTTTTATTAGTGTACATTAATTATACAAGGGAATTTCATTGTGATATTTCATAGATGTGTACAGTATAAAATTGTAAAAATTATATTCCTATAACTCCCCTCTCTCCTCCCCCTTCTAAAAACAGTATTTAGTGGGTTTCATTTTGCTATTTTCAAATATATATATACAATACATTCTTTAATCTTATTCCCCCACCACCACAAGTGCCACCTCCTTTCCCCATCTCCTTTCCCTCCTCCTAATCATCACCAACCAGTCTTCCTTTTGCATTCATGTTTCATTATCATAATTTTAGATCTAGATTTCACGTATTAGCCAAAACATGTGATATTTGGCTTTTTGAACTTGGCATATTCTACTTCACATGATGATCTTCAGTTTCATCCATTTTCCTGCAAATGACATAATTAATTCTTCTTTATGGTTGAATACTAGTCCACTGTGCATAAGTACCACATTGTTTTTATCCATTCATTGGATAAATGAATCACCTAGACTGATTCCATATCTTGCCTATTGTGAACATGGCTGTGATAAATGTGAGTATGCAGGTATGTGTCTTGTACGTTCATTTACACACCTTTGGATATATACCCAGAAGTGGTATAGCAGGAATATATGACAGTTTTTAGATTTTTGGTTTAGTGTTTTTGTTAAACTTCCATATTGATTTCTATGGAGGTTGCACAAGTTCACATTCTGACCAACACTGCATGTGTGTTCCTTTCCCTCACATCTCACCCAGATTATTTATTGTGTGTTTTGTGAATAGCCATTCTGGGTAGGGTGAGATGGAATCTCAGGGTCATTTTTATATGCATTTCCTTTATGTCTAAGAAAGTTGAGCATTTTTTCATGTATTTATTGGCTATTTGTACTTAATCTTCTGTGAACTGTCCATTCAATTCATTTGCCCATTTATTAATTATATTATTCTTTTGGTGTTTAATTTTTAAGCTCTTTGTATATGCTGGATATTAATCCTTCATCCTATGAATAGCTAAAAAATATTTTCTCCCATTTTGTGGACTGTCTTCCCCTTCTGGTAATTTCTGTATTTTCTATTCTGTTTCATCAGTCTTCATGTCTGTTTTTATGCCAGTACCATGCTGCTTTTATTACTATGGTTCTATATTTGATGTCAACTATTGTGATACCAGCATTGCTCTTTTTGCTCAGGATTATTTTTGCTATTCAAAGGTTTTCATGATTCCATATTAATTCTAGGATTGAGTTTTCTATTTCTGTGAAAGATGACATTGGAATTTTGATGATAATTATATTGAATCTATATATTACTTTCAATAGTATGGCCATTGTCATAATATTAATTCTAGTATCTTCTTCAATTTCTTTCCTCAAGTTTTTAGCTTTGTTGTAGAGGTCTTTTGCCTCCTTGGTTAACTTTATTACTGTGAATGGAATTGTTTTCCTGATTCTTCCTCAGCCCATTCATTGTTGGAATATGGAAAAGCTACAGATTTATGCATATTAATTTGTGTCCTACTACATTACCAAAAGTGTTTTTCAGATCTAGGAGTTTTTTGGTGGACTCATTAGCATCTTTTAAGCATAGGATCATATCATCTGGAAATAGGGATAGCTTTACTTCTTTATTTCCTACTCGAATTCCTTTTATTTTTTTCCTACTCGAATTCCTTTTATTTTTTTCCTTGTCTTATTGTTCTGGCTAGGAATTCTACTAATGTAGTGAATAGAGAGGGGAGGGTGGATTACCTGTGTCTTCTTCCTGACTTTAGAGGAAATGGTTTCAGTTTTCCCCATTTAGTATGACGTTGGCTACGGGCTTGTCACATATGGCCTTAATATGAAGTATGTTCCTTCTACTTCTAGTTTGTTTAGGGTTTTTATTATGAAGTATGTTGAATTTTGACAAAAGCTTTTTTTTTCTGCATCTATTGAGATGATCGTGTGGTTTTTGTCCTTTTGTTTATGTGCTGTATTACATTTGCATATATTGAGCCATACTGGCATCTCTGGAATAAAACCAATTTGATCATGTTGTATGATCCTTTTAAATGTGATGTTGAATTTGGTTTACAAGTATTTCATTGAGAATTTTTACATCTATGTTCATCAAAGAAATCAGTCTATAATGTGTGTGTGTGTGTCCTTATCAGGTTTTAGTATCAGAGCAATACCAGATTCATTGAATGAGTTTAGTAGAGTTCCTTCTTTTTTATTTTGTGGATGGTTTGAAGTACATTGGTGTTAGTTCTTCTTTAAAGAACTAGAATCAGGCTGTGAATCCATCCAGGCTCAGGCTGTTCTTTGTTAGGAGATTATATTTCTTCTTCAATTTCATTGCTCATTTCAGATGTTTTGGTGGTTTATTGATTTCATTGATGAAATTTTGGTAGGTCATATGCATCAAGAAATTTATCCATTCTTATATATTTTCCAGTTAGTTAGAATATAAATTTTTGAAATAGTCCCTAATGATACTCTGGATTTCATTGGTTGTGATATCTCCCTTTTCATCTCTACTTTTATTAATTTAGGTCTTCTTCCTCCCTGTTTCTGTTAGTTTGACTAAAGGTTTATCAATTTTATTTATTTTTATAAATAACCAAATTTTTGTTTTATTGACTTTTTGTATTATTTTCTTAGTCTCCATTTTATTAATCCCTGACCTCATATTTATTTCTTTCCAAGTCAACTACTAGAAATTGACAAGTAACCACAAACTTTTAGTCTACTACTTTTAGTCTTTTCTCAAATTTATAATTTGGGATTTGCTTGTTCTTGTTTTTATGGGAGTTTGAGGTACATCATTAGGCTATTTTATTTGAAATCTTTTTTTTTCATGTAGGCACTGCTTGGCCCCTGACAATTATGAAATAGCAAAACCTTAAAAAAAAGTTTCTTTAGTTTCAGGGTTTGGTAAAATTCAAATGTTTCTCATAATGCTCTTATTTTTAATTACAGTTTCTTTTAGATTGTCTCCTTTAGATTAATTGTTTTAAATTATTTGTTTTAATTAATTTTAGATTTTTTTTTGTTAATTGTCTTGTCTCTTGTAGATTAATTGTTTAGACTAAAAGTTTGTGATTACTCATCAATTTCTAGTAGTTGACTTGGAAATGGTATTGCTTTTTCCAAATGGTATTGCTTTTTCTAAGTGGTAGTGCTTTTTTGTCATTGACTACAGTTCACTGGCACATCCTTGTCTGTGATCTAAAATTGTGATAAAATTTTGGGATACGAAATCATGCATGAACACTCATGCTATAAATTAGTTAGCTAACAAACTATTACTATGTAAAATATCTATTATACTTGCTTTCATGTCACGTAAGTCCTGCACATGAGGCAAGTAAGTTTCCTTAAATTTCAGTACCTAAGATTATTACTTCTATTTCAGAGATAATTGAGAAACAATTATTTTAATCAGAAATGTTGCTTGTGAAAACTGTAATAAACTTGGAGGATTTTATCTAATATTTAAATCTCTCTGGCAGTTATAGATACACACTGTATTGCATCTGGAATAGATAACAAATAATTCTGCTCATTTCCTGGGTGTGGTATGGTTGCTGGAAATATATTCAGTGATTCTTTTTCTTGCCTTTTCTTTCATATTAGATATAAAGGTAAAAAGATGAACTCAAAGGAGTAGTTTTACTCCTATGTGGGTGTTAACAAAACCTATTTTGTTACTGTTGTTGTTATAATGAGCTCTCTGACTCCTGGACTGGGCCTCTCTGGGAAGACTATTCTAGAGAAATTTACCATCTTCATAGAGGTGCCCTGTCTACCTCGTAATTGAGTCCCTTGGTACTTGCTCAATCACCATGGATCTCCCCCATGCATTTATCATAATTAGTAAGCATCTTGTTTTGTGTTTATTCATTTATTATTAGTCTCTCCCATGGGATGTAGGTTTAACAAACATAAGCTGTCTTTTTCATCTTTTGTATTCCTGTACCCTAAGCAATGAGGGCAGTCTTTCCCTCATGGAGGATATGAGCTTGGAAAGAAATAAGAATGCCTTTGAAGTAGGGAGGGGAAAACAAAGCTTCATGAATCAGAAGTATTTTCTTTAACTTGAAAGCTGTAGGGAAAATATCTTGTTGAAGAAAGGGAAAGGAGGAACACACACACACACACACACACACACACACACACAAATGAGGTTATTTACAACTTAAGTGAGGAATTGCAGATATAATGCATTGTCTAAAAATACTTCCTGCAATAGACAGCCTTTATTACTTCACTGTTTTCTAAGATATATTTTCCTACCTTAGAATTTAACACAAGCCTTGGGGTTGAGGAGTTAGTGTCCAGCTGAGGAAAGGCAGTTTCAATCATAAAACATCTTAACATTTCTAAGAGCTAGCCTCCTTTATCTCCCTCCTTCTTAAAACTTCATCTCTTCCTCTCCTTTTCCTTCTTCATTCTTGTTTTTCGTCTTTTTTCTCTCCATTAAATTATATCATAACAGTACATGTTTCTTGTAATGTTAGTAAAAATAATAGCATTATTAAATATCAAATAAAATTAAAGAGTTTATATATCACAATACACTATTCCTTCTTTTAATCTCTATTCTCCAGACTCCCTTTTCTAGAGGCAAATACTTTTGATTCTTTAAGCTGTTCCTTCTGGCATTTGTAGATCTCTGTGCTTTTAAATGATGTGTGAATACCACTCTTTTAATTCATCAATTTGAAACATAGTTTATTGAGTTTCTAATATGATAAATTAGGATTTAAACTCTCTTGTCTCACCATCCCCTCTGCTTTCCCTCTCTTATTCTTCTGATATGGTTATAGTGTAATTTTTGTTAAGTACACATCCAGTGTTAACATCATTGTGGCTGTGTAAATTTTATTCAGAGCTGAAAATTATAACATCTGGGTTCCCCAAGAGCAACCTCCAAGCAAGGATTCAGGTGCAAGCAGTGAATTTCAAATGCACAGGCAACACCAGTAAGGGAGTAAGGAAATGATGAAAAGAACAGAAGGCAGTAATAAAGGGTGTGTTCTCAAATGGTTACTACTATGGACAATTGGAGCTTAGTCCAATAAGGGGAAGACAGGGAAATGGTGTGGAACACACAATCAGTGTCATCCCAAATGAAGGGCAAGGGAGGTGGGATATTTATATATCAGCCTCTGTCGGTCATTGCTTTAGGCTCCTCTCAAGGGTGGTTAATTCCCCAGAATGTCCAGCCTGCAGTGTGCAGGCAGCATGGCCTTCTGAAGCTCTAGGGTAGGTCCTCTGCAGAGTCACCAATGCTGGTGTTTGAAAGTTGGCTATCCAATGCATTATAGGTATGAGTGCATTCTTTTTGGTTGTATCCTAAAATTGCATTTTAAAAATTTCTTAATGTCCTTCATACTACTGCAAATTCTTTCCATATCTTCCAATAGTTTCTCGCACAGTATTTTACAAAGTTGATCACATTGAAGAATTTATCAGCTCCAACTTTTACCTTGAAGACATCTCTGGTGGCCTCTTCTGCTCTCTGTGGATCAGCTATTCTAAGGGTCTTCTACACAGATGGCCTCTTGGGACTCCCAGGAATACATGGTGCCTTCTCAGTTGGGTTCTGTTACTTCCTGGTCTGAGCGTTTCTCTTTCTTGGTTTACTTCTTGGGGAACCTCATTGTTCAGAGAGCAGTTGATGAGAAGACAGCTGAGCCTGAGTTTTTAGGCAGGCTGTTTCCACTGGGGCGGCTGCCTCACTCATGTCCCCTCCCTGTCCATCAGCACATCCTTCAGTACAGGAGCACCTCTTCTTTTGTATTTTACGTCTTCCTTTTCCTGATTTTTCTCTCATTTTGATAAAATAGAACTTCCAGTGTCTTAGGAAATGTGCTTGGAAAGTAAATGTTTTAAACCTCACATTCTGAAAATGTCTTTCTTTTCCCCTTGATTGATGGATTGACTGGATAGAGTTATAAGTTGGAAATCATTTACCTTCAGAATTTTGAAGACATTTCTCTGTATTCTTCTATCTCCCAAGGTTGCCATTAAGAAGTATGAAGCAATTCTGATACATGTTTGTATTTATGAACTTACATTTGGCCTATTGTTAAAATTGTCTTTAAACCTCTGGAAGTTTATGGAATCTTGGTTGACTCCACTGTTCTGAAGCCTTATGATGCAGTCACTTGGTGTGGGTGGATTTTCCATTGTGCTGTGAGCTCCATGGGCTCCATCAGTCTGCAGACTCATGTCCTCAGTTCTGGGAAAGGTTGTTAAATTATTGTCTTGATGTACTTTTTTCTTTTTTTGCTACACTGTCTGTATTCTTTTTCTGATACTCCTATCACAATGATGGGCTTTCTCCTCTGGTTCTCTAATCATCTCACATGTTCTTTCCTTTTCACCTTTTTTAAAAAAAACTCTTCCCTCTGAAAACTTTCCTCACCTTTAGCTTTTGATTCCTTCATTGACTTTTCCACTTCAGATAGCATATTTAAATTCCTCAAGGCTGTCATTAGTTTTCTTCTTCTTTTCTGGGGGGCGTGGTACTGGAGTTTGAACTCATGGCCTCATGATTGCTAGGCAGGTGCTCTACCAATTTATGAGCCCTATCCCTTTCATTTTCTGCAGGTTTATTTATCTAAAGCATCCTGCCAACAATTCATGAATCTGATATTTTTCTCTTAACCTACTAAGTGGAACAGTGATTTCAGTTGTTATTATTCTGTTACGTTTTTCTCCGCTGTGCACTGACTCTATTTTATTCAAATTCTTTTTGTTTTGATACTGACTTTTGTGTTTTGATACTTATTTTTCATGTTCAAAGCTTTTCCTTAATACTTAATAATCCTTAAATGTCTACATATTTTTAAAAGTAAAAAATTAAGTCTTTAATTGGAAGTTTGAAGCATATGTATGTGGCTTATTGGCTTTGAGTTTTGTTGTGGGGGACATATCTGGACCTTTCATAAGAAACTCTTGGAGCTATGCTAAGTTTTGTCACCTTGACATTACTCCTTGTACTTAGGGATGGGAATGACATTTGCCAGAACCAGTTTTTGTGTGATTAGCTTTGGCTAAGAGAGAAACTTGCATGAGATTTGGAAGGCAGAGGTGCAGCTGGAGCCATCACTTTCAGGTCACAGTGATATATGGATGCAAAGCTAACCAGTGGGCTTTAGCCTCTCATCCCAACTGCTGATCCCACCACGCAGGAGTAGCCACAAAGTCCATATATTTGACTGTGGTTCCTACAGAGACTATAGCTTCACAACCTACCATAAGTTCCCATTCTTTTTATTTGACTTGAGTGGCCAAAGATGCACTCTTCCTGAGAATTTCCCATATGTTCCATCCATGCTTGTGCTTTAAGCTTTTGTATTTCACTTCCTATGGTTGCTGTGATGAATTACCACAAACTCTTGTTTAAAATAACACATTTATTTTATTACAGTTCTGGAAGTCACGAATCTAAAATTGATGTGTCTTTTTCTGAAGGCTTTAGGAAAGAAATCCCTTTCCTTGCCTTTTCCAGATTTTAAAGGCTGCCTACATTTTTGGCTCCTTGCTCCAACTCCCAGTTCTGCTTCCCATTTCCTTTTTCTTGCCTTGATCCTCCTGCTCCCCTCTTATGAGGACTGCTCTGACGTTAGTCCTCCTGGATAATGTCCCCATCTCAACATCCTAAACATAATCACATCGGTAAATTTCTTTTGTCATGTAAGGTGACATATTCAGAGGTTCTGGCAAGCAGGATGTGAGTGTTTGGGGGCCACTGTCTTGTCAGCCACTATGGACACTGACTTTCTCTGGTCCCTTGGTTGCCCTCCTCCAGACTTGTAATTCCGCAGCTCCTCCCACAGTCCTGTGGACTCTAATTCCTAGAGTGAACTTCTTGCTCCCTAATACTTTGGGCAATTTTGATTTACTGACTGAATCCTAATGCAAACACCTCGATGACAATATGTCTATGCATTTCTCTTGGGTGAGTTCTATTTTCCCAAATGATTCTTCTGGTTTCCAGCCTAGGCCTAGAAGGTAAAGACTTGACTGCTGAGCATCTGGGAGCTCAGAAGGTAAAAATGTAGAGAGCTTTTCATAGGTTGAACCAATGAACTATTAACTTTGCTGTTTTCATTGTGGTCCTCTCTCCTGCCTGCTGTAGGAGTTCCCATACAAAGATTATTTTCCTTAAGATCCCCAGATGGCATCACGCAGGAGGGAAGAGCAGAATCTCTAGGGCATGAGATAAGGAAATTCTAGACTTCTCCCCACCACTAAAGGACTAATGATCTAGTCCTGCTTCCATCAGCCTTTACCCCCTCTTCACTCCATTTTCAGGGGCACCTGTTGCTACCAGTGTCCAACCTTTGGAAGATGTCGTGGTCCATGAAGGTTGTATCTCAACTTTCCTTACTGTTGCCTTAGGATTGGACCTCTGCATTCAGCAAAGACAGTTACCTCATATCCATCTGCTTCACTGCTTCCAAAATTTTATATTGCCCATTCTTTTTCTTCCTCTTTTTGTGGATTTATATTTTTAAATTAAATTTATTCTTTTGAGCTAATTCTAGAATCTCAGATAGTTAAAAAAAAGAGACAGAGAAGTCCCACAAATCCTTCACCCAGTTTTCCTCATCATAATGTCCTATATAACTATAGAACATCAGCACCAGGAAATGGACATTGAGATGGTCCTTTGCTCTCATCCACATTCTTACAGTTTTAAATGCAGTCATTTAAAACTCTACTGTGTGTGTGTGTGTGTGTGCACACGTGTACATGGAGTTTTATAGAATGTGATATATATACATACATACATATATATATATATATATATACATATATATATATATAGACACAGAGTTTTTTTGAGCTAGAGGTACAAGTGCACACAACAATGCACCTGCTTCAAGGCTACCACTTGAGGACCCACCTGCAGCTGCAGGGCTGCCAACCCCACCACCAATAAGTCCTTCTGCTATAGAATTTGGAAGCAGCAAAAACCAGATGCTGTGTGCCATATGCCATCTCTATTTGAAAGGTGAGTGACTAGAAACAGGACAGAAAGTATCCTGAATTTGTGAACAAGAGCAGAGCAGGTCAATTTTTATCTTCTCTGTTCCCCTGCCCATAGACTGATGGGTCATTTGACAAAGCCCTTCATTTGGCTCACTGAATTAAATATTCTGTGTCCTTCCTTTTTAATCAGCTAAGAGAAAGGCATTTTGCAGCACAAAACAGAATAAATAAACTTATTAGGTTCGTGATGTTACATTCTCTGTGCCAGGATCCTTGTTCAAACTGAATCATAACTGATGGGTTATTTTGAGCAACATTGGAGAAGAAAGGATTTGCAGCATTGAAACATATACATTCTTTTCTTAAAGTGGAACATTGTATTTTCTGATTTCAGTGGGAATAAAGAATTAATGGACCTGAAGGATGCATGGAGAGATGTTGGAGAGCTACCTTTGGACATGTTGTTGTATTTGAATCTCCAAAATTACTCCTAGTAGCTGGGTATTTAGATAATTAAATTGTCTCAATGGGCCACTTGCACAAAAGTTAATGCAGTCATGGAAATTTTGCAGTATATTTTTGTAGTCGCAGTCAGGAGGTAGGAGGGGAGGCTGCGTGAGACAACCAACACCAAGCGGCATCTGAAGTAAAAGTCAACACAGCAAGAAAAAGCAACGCAGTGTTTTATGTTTAGTCATTTATGTTCACTGTGCCTATTGCAGAATGGGTCTAACTGAGTAAAAGGAATGCCAGTTTTAAAAAAATCTATTCTCTTTAAGAGGACTCTCCTGGAACATTGTATTTCTGAGATAACTGTGCTTCTCTTGCTATATTTGAGCAGGAGGTGATATGATGGTGGTGAGCATCAATAAACAAGTGATAATTAGAATTTCAACTATCTGCAAAGCTGATTTAGGGCATAAGAATTGCATTATTGAAAATTGAAATTGTAAATTGTATCATCAATTCATTATTATAAATCCTTCTCTATTGATGCATGAGAAACCATTTCAAAATTTAGTGTCTAAACCAAGCCCCAGTTATTGTTGCTTATGAGAAATACCTATGATCTTGGGGCCAGGTCAGGCTGGTCTTGGCTGCACTAGGTCCTGCACCTGTGGTCAGCTGGAAGATTGTTTGGGGACTGGCTGCTTTAGAAAGGCACTCTTTCTTGTGGTTGCTCATAGTTGGAAAAGCTACACTAAGCTTTTCACATGGTGACCACAGAGTCTGAGAGAGCAATAGAAGTGTGTGAATCCTCTTGGTGATTAGGCCTCGAACCAGTTCACTATCTCTCTGTGGCATTCTGTTGGCCAAGTAAGTAAAAAAGCCAATCTGTATTCGAGGCCGTTCTTGATGACTAAAAATGCATACCAACAAATCATGCAATCTTTCTGTAATTTTCTGTAGCTGGTTGGCTTGTTTTCTCTTGCATTTCTGATAAACTCTCACTCATACTTCACATCTTTGTTCAACCACTACCTCCTGCTCTGGCCTTTCCTAGGCCCCCTATACTACACTCCCACTTTGTGTCACTAACTGTGTGACTATTTTCTGCTCATGACTCTCTGTTCCTTGAGGACAGTACTGGGCCATGAAATATTTTCTGAATAAATGAGGTGATGGACATTTCTCTACTTCCTCTTTTTGCCTCCCTCTGTATTGTCTTCCTACTGTCTCCTTGAGAAGACTCTCTTCCCCTGCATTAATTCTCTCCCCTCATACATTGACAAATATCACACTACTTGGCAGGTTGTCATCAATAGAACAATGACACACTATTGTTATATTTTTTGCAGTTAATTTTGACTATTTTGAACTTTACTAATTGCAATTCAGGATTTCTGTGACAATGTCCCATACCAGAAACCCAGAAAGATAAGAAATCTATGGCCATACAAAGGAAACAACAACAAGTGCTGGAGAAGATCCAGAGAAAAAGAAACTCTTCTACATCATTGGTGGGAAAGTAAATTAGTGCATCCACTATGAAATCAGTCCAGAGATTCCTCACAGAACAAAAAACAGAACTATCATATCATCCAGCTATACTGCTCCTGGGTATTTACCAGAAGGAACTGAAAGCAGCATATAGTAGAAATAACTGAACACCCATGTATATCCTGGCACTATTCACAATAGCAAAACTATGGAGTCAAGTCAACTGATGAATGGATATAGAAAATGTGATATATATGCATAAATACAATGAAGTATTATTCAGTCATAAGAGGAATGAAATTGTCATTTTCAGAAAAATGGGTAGAATTGGAGATCATAATATTAAGTAAAATAAACCAGATTCAGAAAGGCAAATATCACAATTTTTCTCTCATAAGCAGAATCTAGATTTTTAAAAAACATGAAAATGGACAGGGCCTATTTGGACAAAAGGAAGGGGATAAGATAGGGTAATGTGAGATGAATATGACCAAAGCACATTTTACACATGTATGAGAATGTAATAATGAAACTCATTAATTTGTATAATTACTATCTGCTATTAAAAATGAACAAAAAATGTGAAACATAGATCTTCTAAAAGAGAATAAAAGTAAATGAAAAGGACCTGACCAGAAATGAGCTTTGAAGTTTCAAAGAGGAGAAAGACCTTGCCAAAAACTACCCAATTGCCAATCAATCTTAGAAGAAAATCCAAATTTTTTATCATGCTCCTTAACATCTCATGTGATGTGGTCCCTGTCCACTGATAAGAACTACTTATCAAATGTTGGATGGCTGGGAAGGGTCCCTGGGAATTATCATGGGCTCAGCAGCCATCTCTCAGCATGGGCTTCACAGTGTAGAAGCAGAAGCACAAACCTTCAGGAAATGCTCTTTGGCAAGATCCTCCTAAGGTGAGATGAAAACCAGCCACTGGGTTGGGCCAAGGAAGATCACGGATGACACTGACAAAATCTGTATGAGTGGAGTCGGCAAACTTTGATTCAAATAGCTGACAACGTTTATAGGACTGCGATTTTCTATGAGTTGATGGTGAGTTTGCTAGAGGCATGTGGAGTCTGCAGATCTTTTTTATAAACTGGAGGCTCTATAGCATATTTGAATGCTGTTAGGATTGATCAAGTTCAGAGGGGAAATGACAAAGTAAGAGAGAAGCAAGAACAAAAACTGTGAGAAAGGAAAAGTGGAAAGGATCCAGTGTACCAGGGCAGTGACTGCTCTGGAACACAGTAGAGAGTTCATCTTAAATTTTTAATAAGGGGAGGCAGGTCCAAGGAGTGTGTAAGTGCTGGGATCAGGATTCAAACCCATTCTGCTTCAAAGCTTATTTCACAAACTTCCCAAAGCCAGTTTGTGTTCAAGCAAAAGGAAATTCATTATTTCTCTTCTCCCCCTCCTTGTCTTCCTCCTCCTATTATGTACCATATGGTGTTTTGCTCCCAGAACCCATAGTTCCAACATACCATTTATTCATTCAACAAGCTTTCTGTGCACGCACTCTGCAAAATGTGGTGTTCCCAAGTGTATGGGGTAGCATCTGAATGTGGGGTTCTTACCATCAGTGAGAAGTTGTTTTGCTGTTTACCCTGAACACATAACATCAGATCCACAAGAGAGCTAATGGCTTTGACTATCCTTCTACATTCATGGGTCTGAGTCTGGGAGGGGTGTCCTGTTCCATGATTGGATGGACTTAGAAAACGATGTAGGAAGGGGTTTTCAACCATCTTAGCTATATTAACTGAACACCCTGAGGATGAATATGTGACAAATGTCATAGTCAGATCTTTATGGACACAAGCTGTCTTCAGGTTAATACTTTCACGTCAATTAATTAGAATGCTCCTTTAGAAATTGACAAGTGATTTTATGAATGCATGGGAAAGCTATATTTTTAATGTTTTCCTATATCTGCACAAGCTTTTCTTGATTAAATACTATTTCACACTGTTCTTTGATGCATATCTAAGAAGCTAGAAGGAACTTGGGAGGAATCTTTATGAAAAATAGAATCTCAAATTGGATATCGAGCTCATGGAAGAGTTTGGACCATTAGTCAATAACTTACTAGGTATCAGGTAAACACTGATGCTTGAAGACATGGTCATCAAAGAGAATACTAGAGTACACTTACAATTAGAAACATAAATAGACTTGTGTGAGGTAAGGGCTTTAAGTAATTTCTATGGTAAAATATGTCTGAGTTCTAAATAAGAGACTTAAGCAAAAAACCTGGACTACAAATCACTTGAAAATAAGAATGCTTTATTTCTTAATTGTCCTCCTTATTAATATGTAAGGTAACTAAAAGAAATGTATGAAGGATCAGGGTTGGGTAAAAGGATAAAAAGGACCGGAAAGATTTATACCTGGGCTAAAGTTAGTACAGAGAAACACATGACAAAACTTTTAAGAGTACAGACTATTTGAGTATGTATTGTACTGGCAGAAATGTGGAAATATATTTGAGGCTGCAAAGAGTAGGTCAGGGGTCCAGGAGAGCTGATGGCTTTCACCCATGTGTCCATGTTTCCCAGATCTGAGTCTAGGAAGAGTTAAACTTCCCATGAACAGGTGACCTCAGTGGGTGATGTAGGAAAACAGATTTATACTAACTGAAAAATCTATTCTTGTGTTCTAAATAAACTCATGTAAGACAAGTGGCAATAAGGAGCCTGGAATTTCCCTAGGTGTGTTCCTGGACAGGGCTTGTATTTTTCATGCAGTTCCTGAGAACAAAACCATGACTTTCATTCTTGGCTACTCCTGTACATCTGTCATGTCCCAGTCTGGTGGCAGTTCTAGCTCCTCATTGCTGGAGAGTTGGAGCTTTTTGCTGAGCTGTGATAATTCCCAGAAAATGGACAGGTCTTACACGTTGGGCATGGAAGGTGAGGGGGACCTGGCTCACCCTAACACAGAGCCTTGTGGATCCTTGTATCCCAGGACACAAAGCCTGGGACACAGCTCAGCATCTTCTATGTGGGGGACATGTAGCAGGTGCTGGCGATTCACATGTGGATCTGTTCCTTTGACACAATGCTCAACATCACTTATACTAGAACCATGTTACTCCATGGAAAGTAGCATCTTTTCTTTTGCTTCTTATCAGTGTGTTTTTCTCCCTTTTTGCCTGCTGAGTGGAAAGCAAAGCAATGCTGTGTACATTTGATAAATGACCACTTTTATTCTTTTGTTGCTTAATATTCTGAAGTTCAAAATTGGGCCTAAGTATATAGGAGAAAGGCACGGCTATTGGGTTTGTCTTTGACAGCACTGTGTTATAGCAGCTGAAACCATTTTGTTGACAGGCAAAATTAGGATTCTCTGCCACACACTTTCTCTTCCTTCACTCGAAGAAGTTTCTGAGCCATGTTCAAAGTAACTGCTTCCCAGAACAGGCACACAGACTAGAAGTGCCTTGGCTCACTTCCAGGGTATGGGGTGAATACCCTGGGAGCTGGATAAGAGGTTTACAGGAATCTGAAGACCCAAAACACATTGCTTACAATAGGCTCCCAGCCTATTCCCCCAATTCTCAGGCCACCTGTCATCTGAGTGCATGAGCTTGGATGGAACCTTATGGTAGGTGAGAACCAACAGTTTCTCAATACACATTGTTTTATAAGCTTTCAGGTCACACTCACTGGTTCATGTGAGCAAGAAAGCTCACCCATGAGCTCTTCATCTCTATATTCTGTTCAATGACCTTGGCCTTCCTTTATGGCACAGATTGTAATTAAACCCCAACTAGTGAGAATCAAAACTGGCCTGGAAGCAATGTTGTTTTGTAAGGAGTAACCAAAAAAGGGCAAAATCAAGATTATTAAGTGGTTTAATATTTGGCTGACACATAGTGTAATTGTCATGAAACACCTGGGAATTATTGCACATACACGGAAATCACATTAAAAGCAGCCCACTGTGTTAGGCCTGTATTGCTAAGTGAGTCTCATTTCAATTTAAAAGAACAGTTCATTTTTTTTTGTTCTTTTTCACCACACTTTCTCAGATTACAGGGGTGTCATGCCCCCACACTGAACTGGAACAAGATACATGACTGAGCAGAAAGGACTTCCCAGGTGCTGTCTGTTGCTGTGCCTATGGTAACTACCCCTCCCACAGGGTTTTCTGGGTTCCATGGCTCATGAGCCTTCCTTCATCTTCAGCATCAACTCTGTCCTAGTTCTAGTCCCAGGCCTGATAGAAGTGGGACTATTAACTGAATAAGCAAGAAGCCAGAATCAGTGCAACCACAAAGCTTACTTGTTGTGAAGACAGGTTGTAGTGGTTCCCAATGCAGAAGCCTCAGATGGTTGCCCTGCAAGAGCACACCCACCCTTTTCTTTCCTCACAGAACCCTGCCCTAATTTTGTTCTTTTCTTCCAAGCAGCCACATGTTTAAGAGGAGGCTGGGCTTCTTCCCTGTACTTAACCATGGGCCTTGACTTATTCAAGCCATGTGTCTGTGTGCTGACCAGCCGCATCCATAACAACATGAGAACTTTTAGAAATGCAGATTCTTAGACCCAACCCCAAGCCTGCTGAATCAGTAACTCTGGGGATGGGGACCAAACATCTGTTTTTTAAAAACCTTCTGGGTGATTCTAATGACGACTCAGTTTAAAAACCAAGGTCTGTCCCAAACATAAAGGCTTATGCCCCCAGGCATGTGATTAGGTTAGGAGTGGGCATGTAATGTATTTCAGCTCAATAGGATGTGAAGAGAAACTGTGCTTTCTTAAAAAAGAGACAAAGGGAGTTGTGCTTCTCTTTAACTACCGCTGCAGTCAGAGAACTGATGTTTTTATGTAAGAAGAGGGGTTTATAAAGAGGTTTGGCAAATAGCTGTCATTATGTCTTCAAAAAATGTAAAATGTTTAAAAAATAAACAGCAAGAAAGGGCTAATTGTAGTCTATATGAATAATTTATGTGGAATATTGGAATCAATTAAGACCTTATTCTGCTTCTTGCACTCAGCAGGAACATACCTAGTCAGCCCACAACTGCACACAGAGGTTGCTAAGGTCAGGTGCTGGTCACAGGGATGGACCATCCACTCCGTGCAGATCTCTAGCCAAAGGCTCTGTCTGTTTTCACAGGATAGCAGGAAATGGCTGAGTTTGGATGTCACTAGGCTCACCAGGCTAAGGGAAAGAGGGTCCCCAGAGTTGTCTTAGCTGCTCAGTGGCCACTGCTCAGTCAGAGAGCAGTGTTCATAGAGCAACTTCTCTTGCAGCTGATTTGCAATTCTTCTCAGGCTTAAGTGAGATCTCTTTATGGACTCCTCAGAGAGTGTTACTATGCTTGATGTTTAGTCAAAAGCTCACCGGTGAAAATGTGACCTTTCATTTGGCTCTTTCCTAACTGAACCCTAAAACAGGTAAAGTATTGGTTGCTAAGGGGGCTTTAGGGTTCTGGCTCCCTTTCCATCTCAGTAGAGTTATCTGTGTGATGGGTGACCTGATTCCACTGCTTCCCTTCCTGCAACAGCAAAATCCAAAAGCACTTTCTGATTTGGCCCCTGGGATTAGGTAATAGATCCTATAAAGGAAGCAGATTGATTTTTTTCTTGTCATTTTAAATACCAATTACTCAGATAAAAGGAAACTTCTGTGAGCTTTGTTTCACTGGCTGAGTGTAGAGATTAATTAGCAGGTTCTTTCTCTTTTCCCTGCTGAACTGACTATGTGGGTGACATGTGACCTCTCTCCACTCTCACTGATTTATGGAGTGTTGAGCCCATTAGTTGGACGGCCTTTCAGCAACATGGCCAATCTGTCCCTGTATGACTATTTATAGGTTATTTTGTTCCAACAAAACATTTTTATTCTAGCTCCTTTGTCTGAAATTGTTGGTATTGAACTATTTCCATTATCTGTGAGGGTACTATGAGCCAGATCTTATTTACAGTGTGAAGCCACTAACATCATTAGGTTGGAGTGATTTAATGTGGCACACTAGGGATGAATGCCCTGCAGCTATGATTGTCATGGTAACAAATTGGGCGCAGACTCTAGTCATAAGATAGAATTGCTACAGGCCATGTTCAAAATTAAACTACAAAAAATGTATGTGTCATTCATCCCAACCATACATGGCACCCATCAGAGTCCCTTTTGCCTCCTGAATCAAGTTAAGCTGGCATTTAAGGTGCTGCATGACTTGACCCAAAGCCTCCCCTCCACCTCCGTTCCATCTCACTCTTACTCTCACCAGCCTAAGAAACTGTCCCTCACAGCCTGCTAGGATGTATATTTGTCTAATCCTTCACACACCCAAGTCTCTATTTGTGCTTTGCTCTGGAATTAAGTTCCCTTGCCTTATCTGTCTAAAAATGGGCTCTTGTGACCTTTAAGAATATTCTGCTCAGTTTTCATGGTCCAGGTCACTCAGGACTGTCCAGGGTCACCATGCTTAGCATTTAATGGAGGGGCAGTTTCTTTACTTCCTGCTACCATCATGAAAGATGGGGAAGTTCCACCAGTACGTGTGAGGGCTCCCAGGTGGCTGCCCTGAATTGGCAGAGATTAGAGGGTGGGTGGGGAGGGAGTAGGCATTTTTATTTTCTAAATTCTCCCCTGTGGGATTCCTAGGTCTCTATGTCCCTCTTGACAATTTCTGTCAGGTAACCACAAAGCCATGTGTCAAGATTCTGGTAACCACTCTTTCTAATGGCTTTTTGGGGCTGAAAGTTGTGATAGCCCCAGCTGTTACTAGCCCTTAGGGATTCACACCAATATTCAATATTCAATAGTCAATAGTCTCTGTAATAAACCCTTCTCAGAGACCCCTGAGTACAGGATCTTTTTCCTACTAAGACTTGATTGAGTCACTGCATCATATCAAACACACCTGAGGTATCCCAGATTAGGGTCCACTTTGTGCAAAACCAGTGCTCAAATCCTCGGGGAGTCAAGGACTGGGGAGTAGGTGAAGAAAAGAAAATTCTGTGCTTGGCAGTCTTCTTTATCAATCCTATCAACTAATCAATCAATTGATCAAGCTCATCACTAATGCAAATTCAAATAATGCAAATGAAAGAGAAATTTAAAATAAAAACCTAAACTTGTAAAGGCCTTGGAAATTTCCAGGCAGGGATCTGGGATGGTTTGCTGCTGTAAAACCAAGCTCCATTGTGAAGACAGTGTCCACATGGATGACATCGTTTCATGAAAAAGAAGATTGAGGCAGGCTCCTTTTCCTGTCTTGGTGGTGCATTGTCACCAATGCTAGCAAACTGTTGTTCATATTATTATGCTATTATTATGATAAGTGGATTCAGGATTGGTGCCTGACACAAACGTGGCCTTCCATGGCCAACCATGAGAGCATCAGTGTAACAGGTGCAATGCATGGATAGTGTGGTCAGGTTCTTTCTTTAGGAGAATTTGGGTTGGTTTATAGCCCCAGAAACAATGGAAACAGAGATCAAATAGCTAAATCACCGTTACATCACAACAGAAAAGAGAAGACACCACCGTTGAGAGAGGCCATCAGAAGACTGGGTTACTAGACCATATGGTTTTAAACGACTTCCATTCATACTCAAGCAGGTCCTTTCCTTACTATAGTCACAGATAGCTTCAGGCTTAACTGCCTTGGAGTCCAGAATATTGAGACTCTCTGTTCTCCAATCTAAGTCCCAGAATTGGGTTATTATTGGACTAGTTGGGATCACATGACCATCCCTGAGTCAGTCAATGTGACCTGGGAAATAGATCACTTTCATTGACTGTGTTGGGTCACTTGTACACGCCAGGTACCTGGGAGTCAGATCCTTCCCACCTGAAATACAGCATGCTGTTTTCAGGAGAGAAGTCTGGAAAGGCAGAAAGAATGAATCCATGTCCTGCTAGCACATTGTAGTTTCCTGCTACCTGAAAGGGCCTATCTTACACAACTACCTCTCAGAGAAGCAAATTCACCACAATCCTGTGTTAGTACTGACACCTAGTCCTGTGGCCACGATTTGAACACTTCTAGCATAGCATAGATTGATATCTATGATTTGTTGATAGCAAGCTCGACAAATCTCCAGGTGGGCAGCCTGATGTACGAGCAGCCCACGGTATCAGCAAGTCCTTCCTTGTTATGCCCCAAGCTGCCTGCTGTCAATTCTCCATGGTCCTGTTTCTATACTAGGTAACAATCTCCCAAATGTCCCTCCTCCTCCACATGACAGCCTTTTGAATTTCAGAAGATAGTTAACAATTAAGAATGATTACAGGGAAATTAAAATCAGTCACTCATTTGCTGGAAGGAACATGTTTTCTCATTTACCTACATGTAACATTAAATAACTCACTCCTAGTCAATTAAAAGGAAAAGCCCTAAACCAAAACCATTAGGAATTCTAGTTCTCACTCTCCCTTTCCTACACGTGAAGCTTTTACAGCAAACAACCCTATCACCGTAGGTAAAGTACTGTGCTGCTGGTAGAACACAGCAGACAACCCGATCTGACCAGCAGAGAGATGGCAGGGTTACCTTCGCTTGGTCTTTGTTTAAGGATATCTCACTTTAAAATTCACATACAGCTGTGAATGTGCTAATTGTTCTGTAAATGAATCCAGAGGCACCTGGTTTACCCTGAGAGCGCCCTGGGACCCACTGACTGAACTGCAGAAGAGGCTGTGTTTCAACCCTGGCAGCTACACCTTTCCCTAAGGCTGAAAGTAAGATCCTAGTGACAGGAAGACAGGGCCCAGGCCATTATTTCTGGGCAGCGTCCTAGGAGACTCCCTAATCTGTTAAGCGTGACCCCTGTACACCCAGAAAAGTTGACTTGGGGACATGCAGTGTTTTCCCTGGCTGCCAGTTTGAGAAGCCTGAGGTCAAAGGTCACAGTATTTAATCCTCAATTGTCGGGAACTTTTTCACATTCTGTATTTAATGCCCAAAAATGGGCACCCAAAGAGGGTTTTTTATTGATGCACCTCATTTTGCATGAAAGCCCCTACTTCTCTACCAAGGGCATGAGGAAGCAAATGCACCCCAAGCTGCTGTTTGAAAGTGACTCATCCATTACTAAACAGGAACTCTGGGCAAATACTTCTCTAGTTCAAGTCCTGATCACAGCTGATTTTAATGCCATTTCCCCAGTTCTTGTTGCTTCCCTCAGAGCTTGTCCTTGCCTTCCTGATCTGTGGCGCCCTCCTGCCGTGCTCAGTAACTTTGATTGCAAACCTTGTGCTGCCTCAGTGTCCAGCTCTGTGGCCTCTGTGATGCTCTTAAGGCCCTTTCAGGGCTTCCCACATCTCTGACCTCTCTCTGCTAAGGCTTCTTGAATATTCTATGTTTAACATCCAACCATTGCTTCTGATTTGTAAACCTTTTGTCTCACCAAAGTCATGTTTTGTTTTGTGTTTTTTTAACAGCTTTATGGAAATATAATTGATATATTCACCTAAAGTAACATACAATTCAATGGCTTTAGGAAATTTATAAAAGTGTACACCATAACCAAGATTCAACTTTATAGAATTGGCATAACCTGGAAAACATTCTGTCATGCCTGTTTGAAGTTAATCTGTTTCTACAACCAGCCCCAAGCAACTCCAATACGTTTTTCTGTCTTTTCTGTCTCTATCAACATAGCTTTTCAAACACATGGTGGAAGAAAAATTACATTCATGCATGTGACACTTAATGACTGAGATGTGTTCTGAGAAATTTGTTGCTAGATGATTTTGTCATTGTGTGAACAATAGAGTGTACAGATGCAAACTTAGGTAGTGCAGGTCAATCACTCACTGTGGAGTATGAAGTCTTGAATACAATCAACTGATTGGTGAAACCAGATGATAAAGCTGCTACACACACACTGTTTTACAGTAAACTTTTTCTTTTAAATAAGAGTACACTCTAAAGTAATATTTAAAGTGTTGTATAGAAAATATATACACCACTAATAGCTGTTCATTGTCATTTTCAAGACATTTCAGTACTGTGCACTGTACGTCATTGTGCAATACTTTTTTTTTTGCTGTGTGATCAAACCCAGGAGGGTCTCGCACATGCTTGGAAAGCACTCTACCATGAGCTGCATCCCCAGTCCTGTGCAATGCTTCCATCTGACTGACAACACAGGAGGTTTGTTTCCATCAACATCGCCATGAATGTCTGAGTCACACTGCAGTACATCATAATGGCAGCTATGATGTCACTAGGTGATAGGAACTTTTCTACTCCATCCTAGTATCAGGTAGTCACCCTTGATGTGCAGCCCATCGTTGACTGAAATGTCCTTTGCAGCGTGGGACTGGATATAATATGCAGTGTTTTTGTCTAAGTTCCTTAACCTGAAATGATGTTTTTAAGGATGATTCATGTTGAATGAATCACTAGTTCATTCTTTTTTATTGCTGACTAGAATTCCATACATATGGTGTATTTCATTTCTTGATTTACCATTTAATAAATAGTGGATAATTTCTGGGTTTTGCTTATAATTAGTGCTATCGTGGACATTCATACATATCTTTATGTGTTCATAAGGAAAAGTTGAATCATTTGGTCGTATGTTATATTTTGTTACACTTTTAAAGAAATTGCCAAACTATTTCCATAGTGGCTGTCCTATTTTATGTTGTTACCAACAAGCATCCAGTTTTTTCACATCCTAATTCCTGGTGCTGTTCCTCCATGGTACCCATTCTGGTGAGGGTGTAGGGTGTCTGTATGGCTCTGGGTTGTTCTTCCTTAAAGACTGATGAGGCTGAGCTTTCATGAACTTGTTAGCCATTTATCTGTTCTCCATAGTAAAATGTCTATTAAAGTTTTTCATCCATGTTCAGTTGGGCTGTATATCTTCCATTTGTTGGGTTTATTAGTGTTCTTTAAATATTCTAGGTACAGATCCCAGTAGATGTAAGATTTCAAACTTTAGAAAAAAATAGTCTATGACTTATCATTTTATTTACTTAGTAATAGTTTTTGAAGTAAAACAGATTTTATTTTTAGGATGTCCAATTTATCTTTTTTTTTAATGGGTTTTTTTATGTAGCATTGCCAAATCCAAGATCACAATGGTTTCTCCTGTTTTCTTCCAGATGTCTTTGGGTTTTAAATTTAGGTCTATGGTTATGAATTTATGAGTTTATTTTTTGTAGGGGGCTTGAGGAGAGAGCCTAAGTTCTTTTATTTTTTTTACACATGCTTATCCAATTGTCCCACACTATTTTTTCTTTTTAAAATAGTAAGTATTAATTGTGCAAAATATTGAATTTCATTGTGACATTTTCACACATCAGCACTATTTTTCTGAGAAAATTTCCTCAACTGAATTGTCTTAGCACCACTGTCAAAAATCAGTTTGTGGTTCCTACTCATAAAGTCTTATTTCCAAACTCCACTTCTCTCATTAATCTATCTGCCTACCCTTTGCCCACACAGCACTCTGTAGTTTACTAAGCATTGTAGCTAGTCTTGAAAACAGATAGTATAACTTTATTCTTCCCTTTGAAAATTGCTTTGGCTATTTAAGTTCATTGTATTTCCATATAAATTGTAGAACCATCTTGTGAATTTAACAAAAATCTGCTGCTGAGACTTAATTGTACTAGAATTCATGGGTTGCACTGAATTCCTAAGTCGATTTGAAGGGACCCGCCATCTTGACAATGCTGACTGTCCTGACCCTTGGACATGAACTCCTCTTTCTATCTGCACTAACTTCCCAGCAGCATCCATGGTGCTCAGCTTATATACCATCCCACCTGAACTTCTGTTGCATTTATTTCAAGTAGTTTTTGATGTTATTGTGAATAAAACTATTTTCTTAGTTTTGTTTCTGGATTGTTCATTGCTAGTATATGGAAATACAATTTGATTTTTGTATATTGATTTTGCATCCTGAAGCCTTATTAAACTCATTTATTAGTTTTAGCAATTTTTTGTTGAATGTCTTTGGATTTTCAACATACAGGATTACGTTATTTCTGAGAGTCTTCATGTCCTTTTTACTTTTCTTATTGCACTAACTATATATACGCACACGATATATATGTATACATAGATCTCTTATCTGTCTGTCTATCTGTCTATCTGCATATATACGCAGTGCTTGTGGGCAGGCACTCTACCACTTGAACCACTTCTCCAGACCTTTTATGTACTTTGGTTACTTTTCAGATACAGTGTCTCTTTTTTGCCCAGGCTAGCCTTATGCCATAACAGTCCTACCTATGCCTCCCTCATAGTTGGGTTTACAAGTACACAACATGTGCAGCTTACTTGTTGAGATACCATCTTGCTAACTTTTTGCCTAGGCTGGCCTCAGACCATGATCCTCCCACTCTCAAGTAGCTGGGATTACAGGCATGAGACACCATACTCAGCCTTGTCACTTCCTCTACAATATTGGATAGAGTGGCAAAAATGGCCTTGCTTCTCATCTTAGAAAAAAGCACTCAGTCTTTTTTGCCATTTAGAATTATGTTATCTATGGATATTTCATAGATAAATTTTTTAAGGTTATGAAAACTCTCTTCTGGTCCTTGTATGGGAAACTTTTCACCATTAATGGGTGCTGGATTTTGTTAAATACTTTTATAGCTTCAGTGAAGATGTTTTTCTCCTCTGTACCATAGTATCTTACATTAACTATATTTTAGATTTAAAATCAACCCACAAGGAACTTGGTTGTGGCCTATAATCCTTTTTACATGTGGCTGGATTTGTTTTGCTAATAATTTTGTTAGAGATCTTTTCTTTTCCGTTTATGAATGCTGTTGTGATTTGCATATGCAGTTTCTTCCAATATGGCTCCCATGTTGAAGACTTGGCCCCTATTGAGATGTGATTGGATTATGAGGGTGATAACTCCATCAATTGGTCAATCCATTGATGAGTCCACCATGAGTGGGCTACTAGAAGGTAGGGCATGGTTGGAGGAAATTGGTCATTGGTGGCGTGAGGCATGACTGAAGTATGTCCCTGACCCTTGCCTATGCTTCCTGACTGCCATAAGGTGAGCATCTTTTTTCTTCCACTTCTTTCTGCCATGATGTTCTGTATGACAGGCCTGGAAACACAGAACCAAGAGACCATAAACCAAAACCATGAGCCAAAATAAGTCCTTCCTCTCCTAAGTTGTTTCTTTAGGTATTTTGTCATAGAATTGGAATTGTGTCTAACACAAGTGCTTAATTGACCTCTTGTTTCTTCTCTTATCTTTGTGCTACTTTGGTGCAAAATAATGCCTGAAAGAAATAGTGAGAATGTTTTCCAAAGAGTTTGCAAGAGATTTTTATTAGATCTTCATCAAGAGAATTCACTAGCAAATTCTGAACCTGGGCTTTTTTTTTTAAAACATTTTCAATTACAAATTCAATTTCTTTACTTATATGTATGCTTAGATTTTTTTCTTCTTGAATCAATTTTGATAAATCTGAGTTGTCTTAGGAATATTAAGTTGTGTATCTCTTTTGAGCAGTCTAATTTTTTGTCATGAAGTTGTTTCCTCACTAAAAACACATGGAAAACGCTCGCCATGCCTGCCATAATGAGATGCAAATCAAACCACACTGAGATTCCACCTCTCCCCTGTGAGAACAGATACCATCAAAAACACCAATGACAACAAATGGTGGCGAGAATGTGGGAGAAAAGACCCTCCTTCACTGCTGTTGGGAATGTCAGCTAGTACAACCACTATGAAAAACAATATGGAGGCTCCTTAACAAACTAAAAGTAGACCTGCCATATGATCCAGCAATTCCACTCCTAGGGATATACCCGAAGGAATGTGAGTCAGGTTATTACAAAGGCACCTGCACACCCATGTTTATTGAAGCACTATTCACAATAGCCAAACTATGGAAATAGCCAAGATGCCCCACTACCAATGAATGGATTAAGAAAATGTGTTATTTAGACACAATGGAATTTTATTCAGCCATAAAGAAGAATGAAATTTTGTCATTCACAGGTAAATGGATGGAACTGGAGAACATCATCTTAAGTGAAATTACCCAGACTCAGAAGGTCAAAAGCCACATGCTCATATGTGGAACACAAACTTAATACAAACGTAGCTATATTCTGAAACACTGGTCACACTAAAGGGAGGAAAAGGGAAACTAAGAACTTGAATAGGGTTGATATACCCGCTATACAAGAATGGATATACAAATGTTAAACTGACTGAAACTACCATAAGAAAGGCAGAATGAAGAAAATTAGGGGAGATAAATCAATTGGGGTTATGATACATACATACATGGAAATATCACAAGGAAACTCCCTGGGTAACTTTCTTTATCTCAAACAAGCAAAAATGTCATTTTCTCATTTTTATCTTTTCTTCTACAGAATCAGAGAGCAGGAGAGTGGAACAGGTCCTGGTGGGGAGGCGGGGGCTGGGTAGGGTTCGGGGAAAAGGGGTAGCAAGGTGAATACAGTGCAATAAAATGTTTACACATGTAAGTAAATGCAAAATGACACCTGTTGAAACCACCCCAGGAATTGTGGGAAGGGGCGATGAAGGAGAATGGTTGAGGGGGTGAATTCATGTATGATCTACTTGATACATTGTAAGAACCTGTGTAAATGCCACAATGTACCCCCACCCATCACAATAAAGGAAAAAAAATACAAATTTAGTAGTGTTGTCCCTTTTATCATTTCTGATTTTGGTAGTTTGTTTATAGTCATCTAACTAAAGTTTGTTTGCTTTGTTGATAATTCCAGGAAATAACTTGCTTTCATTGATTTTTCTCTTATTTTTCAATGTCTTATTTCATTGATTTCTACCCTAAATTTCATTCTTTTCTTCTGCTTGGTCTCTGAAGATAGCAGAGATTTAAGTACTCACTTCTGTTCTGACATATGTGTATAAATGTATCAATTTTCCAGCACCAACCCCCCCAAAAAAACCCCAAAATGCTATTAATTTGCTGCTTTAGCTGCTTCCTATAAATTTTGATGTTATGCTTTCATTATTAATTTAAAATATTTTAAAATTTCCTCTATTATTTCTTCTTTCAGCCAATGGATTATGTATAGGACTAGTGTTTAATTTTTAAATATTTGAGAATGTTCCAGTTTTCTTTCTGGTTTTATTTATTTATTTATTTAAGCAGTACTGAGGTTTGAACTCAGGGTCTTGCAGCTAGACTAGCACTATATACTTGAGCCATAGCTCTAGTCCTTTTTACTATAGGTTATTTTTCAGACAGGGTTTCCTGTTTTAGTTTTATCCTGGGCTAATCTTGGACAAGAATCTTCCTTTCTACACTTTCCATGTAGCTGGGTATAAATAGACACATACCACCATGTCCAGTTGAGAAGAGGTCTCATTAGCTTTTGCTCAGACTGGCTTCAAATGATGATACTCCCAACCTCTGCCTCCTGTGCAGATGTGAGACTACAGGTGTGAGCCACCATGTCTGGTCCTCTTTCTGGTTTTAATTTTTATTTAATTACATAGTCTTTAAAAAGTATGCTTTATGACTTTAATCCTTCCAAATATATTGAAACCTGCTTTCTGGCTTAGCATATGGTCAGTTGTAGAGAACATTCCAAGTGTGATTGTAAAGGAAGTATATTCTGCTGTCAATGGGTATGTAATCCTATCAGTTATTACATACATAGAGTTGTTTGACAGCCTTCAATGTTCAAGTCTCAATATTCTTAAATTTGGGGTGTCTGGTTGTTCCAGCAATTACTGAGGGTGGGGTATTAAAATCTCCAATTATAGTTAAATTGCCTAGTTCTTGTTGTTTTTAAATGTATTTTTGTGCTCAATTTTTTAGTGTACATATGTTTACAATTGTATTGACTATTCTATTTTTATAAAATACCCTTATTTATCTCTAGTAACACTTCTTATCTTGAAGCCTATTTTGTTTGCATGTCTCTATGGCTACTGTTTCCATGGTATATCTTTTCTCATCACTTTGTTTCCAGTTTAGTTTCTCATTGAATCTAAAGCGTGTCTCTTACAGATAACATATAGGTAAGTCTTGCTTTTTACCCAGACTGGCAATTTTGCCTTTTGATTCATGCTTAATATATTTATTGATGTGGTTTGATTTATATTTCCTATTTTGCTATTTATTTTCTAGGGTCTTTCAGTTTTTCTATTCTTTCCCTTATGATGGCCTTATTTTATGCTAAATAAATATTTTACTTACTTTTTTGGTTTCAAAAACTATTTTTATAAGTAATTTTCTTAGTGATTGCTCTAGTGATTAAAATATGAACTTTGATTTAGTACAATATGCTTCAGATTAAAACTAACTTAATTATGACAAAATGTAGAAACTTTGCCCCAATGTACTTTCATTCACTTGCTTATCTTTATGCTATTATACATGTGTAAAATAATAATTGTAACAACACATTATTAAAATTATTGATTTATGCAGTGCTGTGTATTTTAATATTAAGCCTGTAAATCTTGTTTGGGTTACTTTGTATTAACATTTTCAGAGTCATCCTCCCACTTTAGAGGCTGGTCCACATTGACTCCACTCTGAGGAATTGATCTCCTTACTATTGTCTTAAATTGTCCAGATTAAAATTTCTTTTTTAATGAGAAGTACTTGATCATTTTGATTTAGTGTCTTTTCCTGCTCCTTGAGCTGTCTGGATCCTCTGTTCTCATAACTAAACCTAAAACCGAAGCTCCAAGTGAATCTTGAGTTACCAGGGGTCCTGGATCACTTCATAGTAAAACCACCAGATGCAAACATGAGAGTTTTCAGTTTTAACTAACGATAAAGGTATTCATTTAAAAACTCAGGTGATCTTGAGTAGGAAAGTGGTAAAAAATAACACACACCATTTGTGTGGCTTTATCACTGAGGGCTATTTCCTCGACAACTTGTCTGCCTCATAGCTTCCTTCCTACTTGTTTCACCACCATCCTACTTGTTTCATTGTGACTTCCCCAAGTAGTCCATGTGCCATTTTCTCACCACCCCTGGGCCAATGTTGCTCCCAAACAGACTCCAAATCCTTCAGCTCTTCTATTCTCACCTTGGGTGTGGTGATCAATAATCCTTTCATAGGAGTGATCTCCATGCCCAACTCAGCACTGCCCACCCTGAGCAAAGAGCCTCTGTGTGGGGCAGGGCAAACCCACCTGCCCTTATTTGACCTATGCATGGTAATTGTTTTGTTCTTCTCTTCCTGTTACTCCAGCACACACAGCACTCTCAGGTTGGAGCTGCTCAAATCTGTGCTCCAGTCCAGGCCAGATCCTGATACAATCTTGGTCTGTTTTGTTGTATGTTCAGTTTTTCTCTTGTCAGACCAGAAAGCAAGTCTAGCCATTGATCCTTCCTCTCCCCATCTTTCCCTACCCTTCTTCCATTTGACCCATACTTCCACAAACATTAGTTAAATGTTAGGCCCCCAAAAGATATATCCACATGCTAGTCTTTAAAACCTGTGAATAAGGTCTTATTTGAAAAAAGTGTCTTTGCAGATGTAATTAAGTTAAGGATTTTGATATAAGGTTACTCAAGTGAGCCCTACATCCAATGACAAGTGCCCTTATTAGAGACAGATGAGAAGACAGCAACAAACAGATAAGGCCATGAGGAGGCAGAGACTGGAGTGATGAGTCACAAGAAATGCTGACTGCCACCAGAAGCTGAAAGAGGCAAGAAATTGGTTGTCTCTGGGAGCCTTTGGGGGAAGCCAGCCCCGCTGACACCTTGATTTCAGATTTGGCCTCCTGAACTATGAGAATAAATTTCTGTTATTTTAAGCCACACGCTGTCCCCACCAAGTTTGTGATGATTTATTATGGTGGACTTGGGAAACTATTAAACTTTCCCCCAACCTCAGCAACCACCCCCCATAGAGTTTAGTCACCAGATTAAGCAGAAGCTTTATGTTTCTCCTCAAATCTTCTACATTTTATTTTAGCTAAATTCCTGTAATTTTCCCAATCTCTTCCTCATTTCTATTCTATGTAATATCTTATTCCCATTCCTTTGTAATATCCCTAATGCATTGTATCATCCCTGTCTTTTCTTATGTTGCCACCGCAGAACTGTGTAGAAAACAAACAGTAGGAGAGATACAGGATGAAAGTCGAAGTTATAGTCATTAGAGATGTCTCAGAAATTTTAATATATTGATTCAAACTCTATAGAGAAGATTCCTACCTAGTTCTGGCAGTGCACCAGAGATTGAATTAAAAATCCATTTATTCAGTCAAAGGGAAGTCGTGAAGTACTTCTCTGAACAGCTGTGATGGATTGAGACATGTACTGTTTTCCTGGGAATTCAGCTGACGTTAATTTAATTAACTACGGACTTATGCAGATTCTCTTTGAAATATACTAGAGACCGACTATAGGGTAGACCATCTAGGAATAGAATTCATTGAGTCAGTATTACAAAAAATCCTTTAATATTCCCTCTTTTATTGTTGCTATCCTTACTTGCTCAGACCTCTGCTTCTCTTACTCCCCAGCAGGATCCCTTTGAAGATCTATGGAGAATCAAATAAGCAACTTTTAAAATTTTTCTCCATGTCAGTCAACAAAAATGAGTGGTTGTGTTCTGAAAAATCTGCACATGGATGCTTATTTACTAAAAAAAAAAGGAAACTGTCTAGTGAAATTTATCCTAAACTACTGTAGTCTATGAAGCAAATTGAAAAAGTCATTGGTCTTCCCTCCAGGATATCTACACACACCCCATTACTTCAAGCATCATACTTTTTACCTGGATATTACTTTTGTGTTTCATAATACAAAAATAATATGTTCTCACAACAGGAAATCATATTCCAGCAAAATAAAGGAAGTAAAAATTACCCATAATTCATTACACAGGTAATGACAGATAATATTTAGAGTACGTTTCTTTTTTGCTCTGCAGAAATAGATCATTTTTTTCTATCCAAATAGGCTGGTACTGCACATATTAATTTTGAGTTGCCTCTTCAGCTAGCTCATAGGGCAGAGTGCACATACCTGACCATCCCTCTGCTAGAGCTGGCAGTAGATGCATCCTTCTCCTCTGCAGTTTCTCCCCCTGGCTGACTGACTCCAGCAGTCGCCTACTGGTCTTCCTGCCTCCAGTTTCTTACACCTCCAGGCGACCTGAAACTTGGCTTCCAGACTGATCTGCCTAAAGTGCTGTTTATATTCCTCACCATGACCAGAATCTGGATGATTCTTTCCCTTTATCTACTCTATTTCGCCCTGAGGGAAGAGAACTCCTCTTGCCCTTTTTCCAGGCTATCCTCGTACCAACCCCAGTTGATTTAATTTCTTTGTTTTGCCTCACTTATTACACAAATGCTATTTCCAAATAAGGTTTCATACAAAGTGGTTTGCTCATTCCCCAACAGGTCATCCAACCTCAAAGCTGCTTCCTCTACCAGCATAGCTTGCTGGCACATTCTAGGCTCTTTCTCGCCCTTCCTGCTGAGAGCTTTTCTTATGTCACTGTCTCTCGATGCCCACCTACTGCAGTGCCCCCCTCTTCCTCTAGCAACTTGTCCTGACATGCAGGACAGGCAGCTGTGATCACAAATGTCTACACACTCCCATCCACATAGAGGCTCCACAAACGGGCTGAACCCCCAACTCTTTGTTTCATGAGGATATGGAACTTGCCAACTGAGCAACAAAAAGTACATGTTGATGGTAGAGATGACAAATAACTAAGGACAGACAATACATGAAAAATGAAAAGACAAATGGACAAGTACAAAATGCACAGGGTAACTGATGCATACTTTGAAAAATATCAACTACATGAAACAACAACATCACAACTTACATCAAGAACAACCACAAAGCTGTGCATGGAAAATAAAAAATATCAATAAAATATTGGCCAAAATGATGATATTTGAAGGCTGGACTAACAACTCACATCTTTTCCTTCTTTCTTCCACACAGCCCCATTTAACCTGAGCACTGTGGCCAGTTTTGCAACTCCTGAAGGAAAATTGCCTGTGCTTTCTAAAATTTCCATTATGACCTTGTGATAATTTCACAATAGAAAAAATAACTTTAAAATTTACTTCACTTGACTTATAAAAATAATAGGTATACATTGTAAAATATACTCAATAGAACATAGATGACAGTTTTTCTTTAAACTAGAAATTTGTAGAATTACAGAGCTGAGTTTTGTTTTGAAATATAATTATCTGTGTAGTGTAGAAGAAAGGATATCTCCTATATTAACTTTCTATAATCTGCCAAAGGGAAGGACTTATTCAGGTACTGCTTCAGAGGCTGCCACTAACTAGTTTTTCAGTATGGGCAAATTATTTATTATTTCTTATTTTTCTAGATCCATTGAGATAACTGACAAATAAAATTGCATGATAATTTGATACAGCTATACATGATTATAAATAATCACTACAACCAAGCTAATTTATATAGTGATCATCTTATATAATTACCATTTTCTTTCTTCCTTTCTCCCTGCTTCCCTACTTCCCTTCCTTTGTGCCTCTCTCTCTCCCTTCCTTTCTTTCTATTTGGGATGAGGATACTTAAGAGCTATTCTCTTAGCAAATTGCATTTACATAATACAATACTGTTAATTGTAAATAGTATATTAGATCTCCAGAACTTATTTGTCTGGCGTAACTGAAACTCCGCACCCTTAGACCAACACCTCCACAGTTCTCTCTTGTCCCAAGTACCAGACAACTACTATTCTATTCTCTTCTGAATTTGACTATTTTAGATTCCACATATAAGTGAAAGGGAACAATATTTGGCCTTCTGTGTGACATTTATTTCATTGAGTATAATGTCTCCAGGATTATTCACATTATTACAAATGTCAGGATTTCCTTCATTTTTAAGACTAAATAATATTCCATTGTATATATGCCACATTTTATTTATTTGTTAACCCACTGGCAAACACTTGGCTCTTGTGAATAATGCTGCAATGAACATGAAATGGTAGATATTTCTTCAAGATACTGATTTCATTTTCTTTGGGTTTAAACTCAGAAATAGAATTGCTGGGTTATACAGTGTTCTATTTTTAATTTGGGGAATCTCCATACCATTTCCCATTATGGCTGTAAAAATTTACTCTCCTACTAACAGTGTACAAGTGTTCTCAAATGCTTGTCAATACTCATTATCTCCTGTCCTTTTGCTAACAGCCTTCCTGACAGATGTGAGTTGACAAGAGTTCTTGATGGCTATGTTCTGAAGATTAGCTTTATTTTAAACGTGATGAAAGGCTGAGGGCCTCTCTATAGTAACTTTCTGTGATCTGGCAAGGAGAAGGACTTAAATGGAAAAGAATCTCATAGAATTTTGGATCTGCTCCTTTTACAACTCTCATACTTCAAATATGAATGGAACAAAAGAGAAGCACAAAAGGCACCTTGTTATAAAATTTGTTACTGTTATGAGATAAAGACATGTGTAATAATGGCTTTTCTCATTCTAAGATAGACAGCCTTGAACAGAAACAGAAATAGATATTTGACCCAGTAACTCAGTTTTTGAAAGACTTGCAAGTTGACTATTTTTTCAGCCCCATCGTGTAAGGTTGGCTTTCCACTTACAGGTCTTCAAAATTGATTCACATCAGTTTTGCAAGAGTGAAAATGACTGCTGATGTAACTCCTCCTACAGAGAGTCCAATTAGTGAACACCATCAGCAAAGTCTGGTTTGTTTTTGCTCCTTTTCCTCCAGAATGAGATAATGGGCATGAAAGCTCCTCCAGAATAAGATAATGGGCATGGAAGCTTTTGTCACAATGCATGGAACAGAGCAAGTGCCCAAAACATTGCCTTCCTTCTTTCTCATCTTCATTCCTTTTGCAGTACTTTAGATTTAAGTTGTCATGAAATTGGAGTTTATAATATGGTATCTTAGAAATCATAGTACATTGATTCTTCAAAGAACATTTTTTTCCTTTGCTGAAATTGTTAAATGATTTATAATTGCTGCTGGATAGGCAGCCATCATAATGGGGTTACCAATGCATGGAAATGTGCATTAGAATTTTCATCAACAGCTTGGAAAAGTCCCAGAGACAAAGGCTTAGCATGTTTTTTAAATAATGCTGTGTCACTAATGCACTTGTGACTGTGTAGAAAGATGTGGACATTGACAACTCCAAATATAACATCTGGAAGTATCAAATTCTCAATGTAAATGCATTTGAGGAATATTTAACCAGTTTGTGTCCTTAATATTTTTCTTGTATGTATATAAATAATGAGATTTGAGAGGGAAGTCTAATTCTAAAAAGACTTTCAATAATTGAAAATAAAGTTCAAGGGAAATGAAATCTTTGTTTCATAATTAATTGGCCACACTTTTCTTTAGTTTAATGTTACAAAAAATACTGGTGCATCTTTTGGTTGATTTTGTCTTAGGTTGGATGAAATATAATAATTCTAATTATCTTTGGAAACAATTTCTCTGTGAGTTAATTTCTTTAGGAAAATCTTTTAACCAAAGACAAAGAAAATAATGTTGACCATCTTTTCCTATTATTGGCAGTGACAGAAATTATACTAATGACTAATAATTTAGGGAAAATAATACTTACAAAAAATGAATAGAGGCTGGTGGAGTGACTCAAGTGGTAATCACCTGCCTAGCAAGTGTGAGACCCTGAGTTCAAACCCAACTACTGTTGATAAGGAAAAAAAAAGAAAAATCAATGAATAGAGCATGAGTCTGTTTATTTTCAGGTCTATGTTTCAGGAAAACTTATAAAAATTACTTACCATGAAGAGACCTGAACAAAATCGGCTAAATTGTGAATTTCCTATTTCTCCTTCTGATAAAACTGAAGCACCTTGCCTTGAATGTAAAAAGTGACGGAAAAACATTGGAAATCTGTGGATGCATCTGTTGGATAAGAATTTTTAGATTCAAGAAATGATTACCTGTGGCTATAGTTTAAATGTGAATTGAAAAGGCATGCTTATCCTTTGTGTGACTGTGTTCTGTTTCTAGACACATGTCTGGTGTATAAGAACCTCTGTGGTAAGCCTGTCCTCTGAGTTTGCTGGTGGTCTTTGGTTAGGCTCTTCTTCCAGGGAAATTGGACATTTCTTTGATTATTTTAGGTTCGGCCTCTAATTTATTTTCTCTGCTATTTCAAAAGTTGTGAGCCCGTGTTAATTTTCATGTTTGGTTCAATTTGCAAGAATATGATAATTGCTCTCCAAAATCCATGTTTTAAGAATTTCTGATAAACCAAGCGCTGGTGACTCTTGCCTGTCATCCAAGTTACTTGAAAGGCTAAGATCGGGAGGATCATGATTCCAGGCCAGCTCCAGAAAAAATACTTGTGAGACCCCCCCATCTCAACAGGAAAAAAAAACAAGACACAGTATCATGTACCTGTCACCCCACTGATGTCAGAAGCATAAAGTAGGTCTGTCAGGTCCAGGCCAGCCTGGGCAAAAAGCAAGACCCTATCTCTAAAGTAACCAGAGCAAAAAGGGCTGGAGGTGTGGCACAAGTTTTGAGAGAATCTGTCTAGCAAGCGTGATGTACTGAGTTTAAGTGCCAGTGCTTCCAGAATTGCTGATAAATAGCAAACTCTCACCATAAAACTCTTTTTAATCATAAATTAGAGCCCATAAAATGGCTTGCCATCTGCACATTTGTATGTTTAAAATTCTTATGCTATTGGCAAATTCTTTTCTGTTTTGGATAAATCTGGTTTTCCCCCGGCTATATAACTGAATGTTTTCTGGCTTCTCTTGACTGTGGCTTTTGTGGAATATAAACCATAAGTTCTAAGTGGAATTAGTAAAAAAAAAAAATGGTTTTGACTTAATTGGTAAGAAATTGAATCAACCAGCAAATTTCTGGGTAATTGGAGAAAATGTTTTGGAGCAATAGGAATAAAGAATCAAGAAGAATTTGAAAAGTGAAAGACATACTAAAAGCAATCAAGCATAGATGATTTGATTGTTCTGTAATTTTTAGACTTTCTATAGTGAATTTCTTTCTATCATTAACAATAAGGTTTCTTTTAAATTGTACTCATAAAATGGTGCTATGTAAGATCCTTCTGATAGGGAATTCTGGCAGCAAGCTGCAATATGCATGGTGTAAAAAACAAGTCTATAGAGGCAGCTGCCTCAGAGGAGTCCTGGCCCTGCCTGTGTCTTGTCTTGGGCAAGTGACTTAACTTCTCTGTTCCTCATCTTTCCTTCTCTGTAGAAAGGTACTCACAATGGCACTACCTCCTTTGTAGAGCCACACTCTTGCAACACTTCATCTCCATGAGGACAGATAGGCTGTAGGAGGGTGAGCATCCTGCTCAATGGCACTAGAAAAGAAGGAGGCAGAGGAAAACTGAGATTCATACTCAATTCCAACTGCCTTCTCACCTAGAATACCCTCAAGTTACCAAGAGGACTCTGAGATGAGCACAAGGAGAAGAGACATTGGGATATGAAGTTTGTACCCTGTGATCTGTTGTTAAATGGTTCTGCCATCATGATCCAGTGTGGCTGACATTGTTGTCCAAAAAAAAAAAAACTTAACATATCAAGTAATAAACAGGATCTAGCTGAGACCCAGGCAAAACTGAAGAGCAAGGGGTAATTTGGTTCTATGCGATGTTGAAAACTCTAAAAACAAGTCTCCTGGCATCTACAGAACATGAGGGAATCTTAGGGATGAATATGTATCCCCTTCATGTTTCAGCTGAGAGAAATGGGGCATAGAGCTGCAGTGACACAACTGAGGTCACAGGTAAAGTGACAGAGCTGGATTTGGAACCCAGACATTAACATTGGAGGGCACTCTCCACTGCCTCATGACACCACACAGGGTGCTGATGGATGAGAAATATGAAGTGAGCCCATATAAATGAAAGGAAAGAGATTGAATTAAACACAAGGAAAGGAGTTATACATGCTAGAAATCCATTTCTTCTATGGAGAATGAACATAAAACATAAATGCAGAAGGGAGGACTATTAAAGAGGAGAAAAGGGTGATTGTGTCCACAACTGTCATATGCATGCATGAAAATGTCACAATGAAGCCCATCATTTTGCACAACTAATATATGTTAAGAATAAAAAGAAGTCACCATATACAACCTTTATGACTTTATAGATATGAATAAATGCACTGTGTTTGGAACCTTTCTTTGGAGCACATTTGTAATGATAATGAGTCTTACTTTGGGGTAATAATGACTCTTAGAAATCTCTTCTCTAATAAGCCCAACACTTTCTTAGGCCAATAATATAAGATAAAAACAAACTACATCTACATCTGTATTCTAGGCCCGCCACATAGACCGGATGCTTCAACAACAGAAATTTATTTTCTCACAGTTCAGGAGGCTGAAAATCAGAGCTGGAAGTGATATGAGGGTTGACTTCTGAAAACTCTCTCCTTGCCTTTTGGATGGACTTTTCTCTGTGTCTTCACATGTCTGTGTCTTAATCTCCTCTTTTTATAAGGATGTGAGTCATAGCAGGTTAGAGCTCACTTTTTTGCCCTCATTTTACATTTTATTTCAATTACATCTTTAAAGATCCCATCTCCAAATACAGCTGCATTCTGTGTGCAGGGAGGGTTGGGGTTTCAACACATTAATTTTAGGGGACAGCAATTCAGTCCACAGCTGTATCCACACCCTATCAACATTTCTATCTATCATCTATCATCTACCTACCTATGGGTCTTATTTAAACCTGAAATGGTAATGGTGAGGACTCCTCCACAGCCTTCTGTGTATGAAGGATGCATATTGCAAGTCTGTTTTCCCCAGCTTACTTAGCATATGACCTTTTAGTACAAACTTACTAAGAATGAGAGTTCCAGAGCCACTTTCCAGTTGCCAAGACCAACTGCTCCATTAATGCTGGGAAGGGTGAGGACATCTGAGGGAGGCCACCAAACTGCCTGTCAGAATGCATATGTGGCATGATTTCTGAAAAGGTGCACTGGGAGCAGCAAAAAGGAAACTTACACAGTGAGCATCCTCTGCCTCCAGTCTGATTACATCTGAGGTGTGTCCTGAAGACTGGGACACTGCTCTGCACACAGGAGGTGCTGCAGGAATAGGAGACAATTTTTCACTCCTTTTAAGTGAGCAGACTGTGCTCAAACTAGGATTTTTTCTGCTTTTGGTTCCTAAGGAATTAAGTTAGCCAAGAATATGGCATCTTCCCATCCACCTGCCTTCCTTTCTCCCTGCTTCTTTCTTCCTTTGTTTCCTCATCTGCCCATTTCAATTTTATACAGAATGAGAACCTGCTATGTACCAGGCTCTCTGTGGTCCTGTAGGGACAAAAGCCCTGCCTTGCAGGTTTATTCTAATAACTGCTTTGCTGTTCTGGCCTTGGAGATGCTTTCAGACACTGCTCTGCCAGTTCTTTAGCAAAACTGAAGGCCACCTAGTTAACAGTGTCCAGACCTCCCCTCCCTTCATAGGTCTCTGTCCTCCTGTAGAACAGGCAGCACTCTCAGCTGCACCTTAGTTGCCCCTCATCTCCTCCCCTCAGCCTGTGGCCAGGCTGAAGCCCTGCCTCCTGACCCTCTGGCAGCATGTCTATCACCTCACTCCTTGCCTCCCAAGCAGCTTTATTTTTTCCCTTCTGGGCTGGCTGTTTCTTTCCACTTCTTCCTTTTTTCATTTTGACTCCATTTCCCATTCACATGGATCATCTCTGATGAGCAGCTTAGTGTGCAAGAATAAAGGTTCCCATGGTGGGCTTCCTCTCTGCCCCCTGCTCTTTACTCCTGGAAATAAAGATAGGCTTCTGGGATTCCTCCATCGAGCTGAGGGCACAAAGAAGGTTATCTTCACTTTATTTGCCCCTTTGTCCCAGCCTCACTCATCCCACAGTGACTTCCCATTCATCCAACATTAGTCAACACATTTATCTTTAATGTAAAGAGTGGGAGGGTGTAGAGGATATAGCATGTGATTCTGTAATGCAGTTTAGATTTCATCCATAGGTTATAAAATATTAAGATTCATGTCTGCAACAGATTTCAACTCAGGCACTTATTGCACTTGGAAATTTCATTCCTACAACTTAACTTAATTGGCAAGAAGTGATCAGACTCACTTTTAAAGTTTTTTTAATCAATAGACAGAGCAAGAGGGTGTGTTCTTTCCAAACCTGCCCACGTCTAGGATGACTGCCTCCCTCTGCTTCTGCTAATCAAATCAGACCCATTCCTCCTGCCTTAGACAAAGCCTCACCCTTCTAGCAGGGCAGCCTGTGCCCTTCTAGAGCTGGGCCCACATGAATTCCTCCAGGTCCAGGCACTGTCTCACTATCTTGGTGGCCTAGTGACAAGCTGAGTCAGGGAACTAGCAGGGAGTCAGTAAAAGGGCAGGGAACTGAGGCTCCTGTAATCCCATCCTGCTCAGTCCTGGTGTGCTTGGCTTTTGCAGCTCTCATTTGGACAGGTCAGAATGAGCTTTCCAACACTGTTACTTAGGCCCCTTAAGCAAAATGCTCTGTCAATGTCAACCAGATTGCCTGGTCCTGGACAAGGGGACAGAGCTTCATCTATCCTCCAAGTTCATCTCTATCCTCCTATACAGAGATGGTGTTCACAAGTGTGGATTTAAATGCTGTTCTTTTGCTTGACAGTAGTTCCTGTTGAGAGCTAAGACTAGACAGCTGATTTTGCAGAAGTCATGGTTTTATTGTAAGTAAATTTGTGACAAGTGTTGGCTTACACACATTTCAAATAAAGAGGTGAATTATCAGTCAATGTGTGCCTACCTTGTTCCAGCCATATTTACTGGGCTTTGCATAGAGACCCAGTCAGTGCACCTGCTTCATGTGGGCCAAGTCCTTCATAGGCATGCCTTGCTGCCTGTCCCTGAACCCGGGACAGTGCTTGTCCTCGCCATTTAGCCCCAGACAACCATCAGCAGGCAGTGTATGTGGTTCCTGCCACTCTCCTGGACCTTGCTGGGGTGGCAATAAGGAAGGGCTCTTTGCTCACCTAGGGCAGTTCCCCTTGCTAGTGCTGAGGAATTTGGACCCCTTTGAGTTCCTAATCTGGTATTCAGAACAGATTTTGCAGTAAATTAGCAGGCTTGACAGCAAAAAGTCTTCACTGTGTCTTTTCAGGAAACTTCAAACTCACCTGCTTAAGAAATAGCGCAGAGGGGAAATGGACCTGCCAAGGCCAATCGCAGGGATTTCAGGCTGCGTTTCAGCCAGCCAGTCACACGGTATTCACGTGTTCACCCTTGGCAAGCTCACAGCACAAGCGCCCCCAGTCTGCCTCCCCCCAGGTGCAACTGCTGTGCTGCAGGTTTGCTCCGAGTCCGGGCAGACCCCGCATGAAGCCCTCGCGGGACTCTGCTCCAGCAAGTGTGTGCGAGGCGCTCCTGGCCTTCTTTCTCAGCGCTCGCAGAGGCAAGGAGCCGCTCACGGGGCCTCCTGCTCCTCCATGCGGCTGCAAAGCAGAGTGGGTGCGGGCTCCGCAGCCCCGGCTTTCGCCCGAGAATGAGTGGGGAGGGGTCTTGAGGAGCCTCCAGGTCCTGGGAGAGGCGGGAGGGAGCGACAGCGAGTGCCGCAGGGGACCAGTCTGCGCGGGGCGGCTGGCCTGAGTGGCTTCGGGGCTCCTTGCGGCCCCTGAGCAGAGCATCCCGCCTGCGGTCCGAGGCGCTGGCGGCGCGTCCTGCGGTCGCCTGCGTGACTGGAGCCCGCGCCAGGAGCAGCCCGCATTCGCGCGGCGCACGGCTCGGGCAGGGCTGCTTGCGGTCACCAGGAGCGCTGGGCACTGGGCTTCTGCAGCAGCGCCCACCGCGTGCATTGAGCCGTTTAATCAATCAGCCGAGATCCCTGCCCAGCCACCGAGATCTGGGGCCCGAGCCGCGCCCAGCTGCGGTGACAACTTCGCGATTGCCTGTTCACTTCGCTGGGTCCCCAGGACTCTGTCCTGCACTGCAGCCACTCCTGCCGCTTGGCCGCCTCTGAAGTCAGCGCCAGGACGCCTCTGAAGCATCCCCGGGAAGGGGAGCAAGAAGGGGTTCCAAGAGGAACAGACCCCCAACTGCAAGGCTCCGTGACTGCCCGTGTCCTGGGTTCCGAGAGGGGAAGCAATGCAAGTCTCCATCGCTTGCACAGAGCACAATCTGAAGAGTCGGAATGGCGAGGACCGACTTCTGAGCAAGCAGAGCTCCACCGCCCCCAATGTGGTGAACGCAGCCCGGGCCAAATTCCGCACTGTAGCTATCATCGCTCGCAGCCTGGGAACCTTCACCCCTCAGCACCACATTTCTCTCAAAGAGTCCACCGCGAAGCAGACTGGCATGAAATATAGGTATGGATGTCACTCACTTTCCCTACAGGTGCAGAGGGTTTGCAAAGTGACTTATTCATCCTGGGCTGCTTAACTTAGAATTCTTGGGTATTTCTAAAGCAGCTCCCTAGAAGGATGGCAGAGCCCAAGCTGTTTTTGTCTCTGGGTGTACAAGTTTTAAAATGTGGCCCATTTTGTTATGAATCCATATTCTAAGTGTTATGAACACTTAGGATCTGTATAAATTCTAGTGTGCAGGGAAAAAAAAATCACACAAGTGCTGGACTTGACGCTTAGATCCAGTTAGTTTTTCAGGAGCAAAAGCCCTTGTCCTGATTTATGGAGCAGACTAGTTTGTGTGCTTGTATCATCAGAAACAGCTTCTCTAGTACTGCATTCTTGTGTATCTTTTGAAGACCAGGGTAAAAAATGCTATGAAGCTTTTAAGAAAGTTTTATTGCAAGAAGAAACATCTACAATGTAATTAGATTGAGCACTGCCATACTTAAATCTAAACTACTTGAAATAAAATGTAGACATTGTGAAATATGGAGAGAAGTCAGTTTCTCAGTTTCTCAGCTACTAATTTTCTCATAGACTATTGAGCTGCCTCTTCCTTTCTGTTGTTTTCCATATGCAGAAATCTTCCTGGATAACAGCTGATGCTCTTTCATAGAGAATCACTTAAATTTGATAAGCAAAAACTTTCATTATTCAATTATGTGATTCCTGCCTCCTGGTTATATTAGCTTTGGCCCAACCCTTCTTGACTTTTTTCTTTAAAACCACTTTACTTCTGGTTTCTGAAAGTGTTTGTAGATATGGAGGAGAGGAGCTACTGATACTTTTTCCAAAGCCTTAGTTTAGTCCAGTTTGCAGATATGACTTTGTTAATTATTTACATTTCATTACTTTGTTAAGAGACAAGTTTTAGAATAAGATGAACTCAATACAGTTAAATAATGCACACTTAAAAGTGTTTCCCATGTGGGATTTCTGAAATAAGCACTTAAATCTCTTTCTCTAAACATTGTCCTGGAGAAAAGTTTCTTTGCAGAGTTATAGGAAAGTGTCTCATTGTAAACACGCCAAGCACTGTCGTTTTGATGTATTTTTGAGCCATTGAGAAAGAAAGCCTTTGAATGGGATAAACCAAACCAGAGCTAAAGTTCTTTGACAATAGTAGAAATACAAGTAGCCTGACTTTAATCAACCTCATTGACATGTTAGCAGTGTGGGCACCTTGGCGCTCCCGAATATACACATGACAGACAGAGAGACCCCACATGACAGGTGTCTGAATAGACTGCAGTCTCCTGGGCATTGGTACCTTTGTGCTGCTGCTGTGGCATGCACCCAACCTCAGCCCTGTGACAAGGCGGGCGCTGCTCTGTGTGCTGTTCAGCTGGTGGATGGAGAGGAGCCGCTGCCTTCCTGGGCAGGTTCCCCAGGAACCGGGCACTCAGAGTTAAGGCAGATCACAGAATGTGGTTGGAATTGTGGCCTCCAGCATTTGACAGTACTGTAAACTTTCCTTCTGTAAATTGAGAAAAATTAAAAGTAACACTCTTAGTTCTGTGTGACAGAAGTTCCAAGTTGGAAGATTTCCATTATGTTTTTTCTGTCACACAGTTCAACTCAGATCAAACCTCAGAGTGTGAGCAACATTCACTTGAGTATCTTTATTACTGGTAACAAAGGACAGCTCTTCTGTGACAAAGAACTAACCATCTGGGGTCTTCAGTGTACTTTGGTGTTTCTGGTGACTAAACAAGATGCCTCCTCTCCACTCCCCTCTTCTTCTGAACCACTCCATCTAAGACAGTCACCTGGTTTGTGTGTCTGTGAATGTGACTTAGTCTTCTCTTTCAAGTTGTACTCACCTTTGTGAAATAGATTATGAGATAGTCCAAATACAAGCCAAGCTTCCTTAGGTTGGAAGAGAAGGAGACTACCACATATGTCATAAAAATGATAGAAATACTTCATCTATGATTTATCTATCATCCTTGTTTGCATTGTTGTACCTAAAATGTAACATGAATCTTGGTTAATGATAACCAAGAGCAGAAAATCAAAAACAGTACCATGGAATAAGATGGGTATGAGCTTGAGTAAACAAACTGGAGAATTCATACAGGAACTAGGAGGGTAAGTTAGTGGGTAATAGGGATCATAATAATATGCTCATCCTTGAAGATGGTTTCCATAGGTAGAGCTTCTGGGGGATCTCTAAGCCCTTAAGAATATTGTCTTATTGTGCATTTTTCTGAAGAGAGGGTTAATAGCTTTCTTCAGAATTTGAGTGTCTACCTGTCAAAAATCATCATATAGCAGTTTTATTGAGTGAAGAGATACTAAATTATTCAATAAATTCTTATTGAGCAGCTACTCTATAGCAGGAGCCCTTCTGGAACTGGGTACTCAAGGTGTAAGACCAGGCAAGGCTTGGGGCTTACATTCAGCTTTGGGAAACAAAACATTAAGAAACAAACAAAAGAGATAACAGAATTTTCCATTGTGAAACAGTCTTATGAAGGCTACATGTCAGGGGTGATAGTCATGCCTGGGCCAATGTAGTTTATCTATTTTGAGTCTACCAACTCTGCTTTATTTAGTTCCAGGACGAATGAATATATCTTGGGCTGTGAGTAATTGTGCCCTTATCTATCATTCATTTGCTACCCCAGGGACTTCTTTGAAGTCCAGTCCTGAGGTAAGGTGCAAGTTGAGGACCTACTCAAATCCCAATAAATAAGTAGAATGCTTCTACTTATATAATGCCTTATGATCTTTAAGTCCTACTCTTATCATAGCCTGTGATTACCATCCATTAATCAAGAACTCATGTAATTGGGACTTTAAACAATTTACACGTGTATATCTGAATTCTGCAAAGAAATGCTCAAAGCCACTACTAAATTCTCACCAAAACTGTGTTATTTATTTTGTATAAAATTAGCTATTACTTCAAGTCTGAAGATGCAAAAAAAAAAAAATCCACTAGGACATTCTGCCATTCAAATATTACTGCTAACCCAAGGGAACAAGGTTCCACCTAATATTCATCCTGAGGACTATGCTGTATATAGTAACGCCAGGCTGTCCTGCATCCTGGAGTTTCTATAGTTGTGCTTTGTTAATGCTTGAGGGTTTCTTTGTTTTAGCTTTGAACATGTTTTGTCTCAGGGGCCCTCATACCTTGTTAGTTTGATGGAAACGCTGCAAGCTTACAGGATAGATCTACAAACAACAAATATAGCTATATCCCTGAACTTGTTATCCCTAAAAGAACAAATGTTCAGAACAAAAGCTAAGCCAAATTTGTTTATTTGCTTGATTTTGCTTGCTCCTTTGATTGGGCTTTTTTGTTTTGCTTTCAGATCACTTTTTAGAATGATCCAGATACTAGATTTTGACATGGTCTCAGAGCTTTTGTCATTTCAAAATAGATACATTTGCACTGATAAGCTCTCTCCTTCTGTTCTAAACTTGTTTTTGGTACCAAGAATTTATTCTGATTTCATGAGTTACTCGTTTTCATTTTGTTTGTGCTTATATGTCTATACAGTTTTATCACACGCGTACAACTGTGTAACCAACACCACAATGAAGACTCCCTCATGCTATTCCTTTAAAGCTACATCTACTCCCTCCTCCCCAATCCCTAACATTTGTTAGGCACCAATCTGTGAGCCGTCTCTCTGCTTTTTTCAAGCACATTATATAAATGGAATCATACAGTATATAATCTTTTGGAAATGCCTTTCATCCCTCAGAGACTTTGTGCAGGAAAATGGGGAGAGAGAATCTTGTAGCCATAACAGGCAGGGATAAGACATTGAGATATAAGGTGAATACTGGGCTGAATGAGTGGTTTAAGTGCTAGAGTGCCTGCTTAGCAAGCATAAGGTCCTGAGTTCAAACTCCAGTACCACCACACACACAAAAATGAACAAAAACAAAAACATAAGGTGAACATCAGCCATGGGAGGAGCCTGTAGGGATTTTGACCAGGGTGTCTGATTATAAAGTCTGACTGACCCAGGATTAATTTGGCAGTTGATCCCCCCAAATCTAAGTTATAGATTTGCAAAAAGAGAATGGATGCTGAATGTCATAGCATTTTTGATTTTCCTGTAGAAAACCAAGAATAAATGGCCAAGACTCAGATGTGATCCCAGAGGCCTCTGCTGTGCCATGCATCTAAAGCATACGTCACATCACCATTCTGTGCCTCCCACGAATGGTGGGCAGATTTTGAATCAAAGCAATTCAAGGGAAAGATCAATTTGTCAACTGATTATGTAAAAGCACTGTGTGTGTGTGTGTGTGTGTGTGTGTGTGAGAGAGAGAGAGAGAGAGAGAGAGAGAGAGAGAGAGAGAGAAAGAGAGAGAGAGCACATGCACACACACACGCAAGTCTCTATGTAGGAAAAAGTGGGAGGAAGAGAAGAGCCAGCTCTGTGGCTATGTTTCAAATAGAAATACTTGATTTTATTCCAGAGAGGAGAGCAGCTTGGTTATTTTAAATGCCAAATTTTACTCTTTTTTTAATGTTGGTAAAGAATGCCACTGTCATTTCCATGGGCGTGGGCTTTCCTCTCTGCCTGAAAGTGAAATGGTGAGAATGGGGAGGTGGACGATCCTTCCTAAAATGAGTTGCTGAGTCAATCTCACAGAGTTTATCCCACTTCTATAAGGCACCAGTCAGAAGTCTGGCATCCATGGGATGGTGAGAAAATGGTAGGAGTGGAGGGAGACTCCTGGAAGTTCTTAGGCAAATGTTGTTCCAGCTCCTTGGTTCTAGAAGTGTATGTGTGTGTGCTATGGTCCAGGTCTGGGTACATGTACATGTGGAGGAATTGATGCAAAGACTTTCCAGAAACACCTCATTTCCCAGCTGCAGTCTGTAACTTGGATGCTACTTGTGGAATCCTTCATCCCAAGACCTCTCACTGACCCTCTTTAGAAATGTCCTCATTTTGGAAATTTAAAAAATTTTTGCAAACATTTTATGGTAATTTGAGAAGTGTTCTGAGAGAAGAAAAAAAATCCTATAGCATTCAAAAGGAAAATCACATTCTGAAATTTCAATTTTGAATTTTCAAACTCATTTCATCATATTCATAGTCTTTCCTTAGTATATCCATGCCTGAATAGCATCAGATTTGCATCTAGACAGTCTGATCAAAATATAGGACTCTTGATTTCCTTGACTATTCTTCAAAATTCTCACTAAGCGAGAAACCCCCTATGAGAAGAATTGAATTCACAAGCATTCGTTCACAAGTTTCCTTTAAGAAACTTATGCAAGGACATTCAAACAAAAAGAAATTAGATATAATAAAAGATACTAGATGTTACAATTTAGTCATATTGTAAGTTTAAGAAACATTTTTCTCAGGAATTTTTAATTCTTTTCAGAATTAGGAAATCGTATATTCGGGCCAAGGAATTTAAGATGGAACTGTTTTTAAATGTTCACTTCAATGCTGAGAATTATTAATATAGTGTGATCACTAGAAATTAGTTAGCAGTGGATGTTGCTGAGGGAACTTCAGATGCCAACATTGCAGTCCCATTATTTTATACAGTAGCACTTATGACCAGTTCCTAAGTCAGAGTTCCCCAGGAAGGTGAGGACAGAGTCAAGACCAAACTCAGGTGTCCTGACTCCAAGGACAAGGTTCCTTAGGCTCCTTTAGCTTTTCCTTTTCTTGGTCACACCCCATTTTTTAATAGAGGAAAGGAGCACGGGGCATGAAGACTTCTAGAAAGGCCAATGTCCTTCTCTACATGTGCTCAGTTTCCCACTCGAGCTTTTATCTCAAGAAGAAGCAGAGCTCTGCTGTATGATGAGAGAGCCAAACTAGCTTTTTCTGTCTCTGGAAGGAGCTATTGGGATCCCAAAGTGCAGGCAGCTCTTTACTGGCACACATTCTGAAGCCAGACACAAATTAACTTCCAAATGTTAATAGACTTAGTGTTACTTAGTATCTTAGACAGAGGTCTGCAAACTCATGGACACAGGTGAGCAGACTGTACTGTGTCAATAGGTAAGAAATGCTCATCTGGGTCCAGGGACTGGATTGTCCTCCATGTTTTCAGTGATTACTTTGAAAATCTTGCTCCTAAAAGTCAGAGTCAAAATACATTTAAATATCCTTATTGCAGGTTGATTTTCAATTTCCAAGATTGGAAACCAAAACAGAAGCCCAGAAGTGATTTTTTTTTTCTTGGAATCCACAGCTAGGGAGGACCCTGAGAGCACTTGCACAGGCCATCTGGTCCAGCCCTCATAAGAATCTGTCCTGCTTTTCCAATTTGCACCATGCAGCACTACTTATAAAGGGCTCTAAAGAAATGTTATATAATCTCCTTTCATGAGAGTCATAAAAAAAGTGGCCTCTTCTCTCTAAGAAATCAGAATCATCCATTAAGCTTCTAAGTCCTCCAAGGAAGCAATAGGTGAGGGAGGGGTTTTAGAATTCTTGCCTATTGTCTGGATTCAAAGTGAAGAAAAGGAAGATATATGACTTAGGGGCAAGAAAACAAGGACCAGCAATGAAGCAAAGGAAGCACATGGGAAGCATGCAAAGCTCTCAAGCCTTTTGCTGATAACTGGGGAGAGGTTTTGGTTTTTCCTTTCTGTTCTGATCCTCCCACCTGCTCAGACTGGACTGACTGTTCCATTGATGAACCATGCAAGAGTCAAAACATTTCACCACTACACAAAAGCCCTTTCAATCTGGGTTGGAAGCTTCTTAGCCTGTTCTCCATTGAGAGGAAAATGAGCTAGCCGTAATTTCCTGCCTTATGAGGCTTCCGCACTTGAAAATCATTACTACAACTCAGCTTCCTGATTTCCACAATGGTTCTAGTCCTTTCCTTTCCTCTTAGATTTAATTTTTTTGATTATGTCAAAAAATTGTGATTATGTCTCTCATTTAAACTCTTCCTATGATGATTACCTTCTCTTTAAGTCATCCAGTGCTGGATGTATTTCTAAATAAAGATTTGGACTTTTCAGTACTGAACAAGGTTGCCTAATAACAGAAACATGCTCTCGGCCTGTGTTTTCTTTCCCTGGACATGCTTATTGTTTAAGCAGAAATTTTTTTTAACATTTTATCCAATCTTTGAAAAATTGTTGTGCAACCTTCAAAAACATTCAATCCTATTTATTAGAGTAGTGGGAGTGACTGTGCTATGACACACGCCAAGTTTCATGAGACCATCCACTATAAGGTTGTAATGGTGACCACTGAAGTCTCTTGGGTTAAAGAACTAAGAAGGTTAAATTTGATACACGTCCCAAGGTCAAATTCTGATCTAGATAGATGGATGAGAGATAGATAGACAGATAGATGATAGATAGATAGCTCAAACTGATATATAAGTAGTTGAGTATCCAGATAGGAAAACTAACAATTCGTGATATAATTATTTTGCTTTTCAGTGCATTCTTATGGAGAACATTTTTTAACCTACACACGTGAAAACATAAAGACAGCTCTGTATGACTAGTATTATTAAGCAGTAAAGTTTTCTGTAGTGGTAATTAACATCTTCCAGGAGCATACACTGATAGGGGCTCAACTGTGGGTAGAAGGCCCACTGGGCGTAGCAGAGCTCTTACACAAGAAAAGCAAGCTTTTCTCCTGAGGAACACATACTAATAAGTAGCCTCTCCTCCATTTCTTTGAAATTACTTCTACTTGAAACTAAGTTTTTATATTACTATGTTTTTGTTTTCAGCGTCTTTGTCCTGAGACCACAATAAATTCATTATAAAAGTCAACCATACCCAGGCATGGGGCTCATGCCTGCAATCCAAGCTGCTCAGGAAGCAAAAAGTTAGTGAGATCCCCATCTCAACCAATAAAGCTGGGCACAGTAGCATGTTCCTTGGTCCAGATATAGGAGGACAGCAGGCCTGGCTGGCCTGGGCAAAAAAGACCAGATCCTACCTGAAAATGGCCTAAAGCAGAAAGGTTTAGGTGTGTGGATCAAGTGGTAGAATACTTGCCTAGCAAGCAGGAGGCCAAGATTTCAAACTGTAGTACAACCCCCAAAGTTAATTAATCAAAAATAAAAACCAATCTCAAAAATAAAATGGCTTTAATAAAATACTAATTTTCTCTCAACTCAAGAACAAGCAAAGGGTTCCTCTGAGGCGTTTGATGAGAAAAGACATTTTTGACACACTACTCCATTTCCCACCTCTGTGTGCAAAAGTTCCTGTGCATTCTGTTGTCTTTCATTTACTTAAAAACTGGAATGTTCAGAGAAATGTTAGCAGTCTGGCTCCAGAGGGTTATCATCTTGCTGGAAAATGTATTTGTTCAGTTTTAATGAAGAGAAAATAAACTACTAAAAGACCCAAATCAAAAGAGGGAGTTAGGAAAGTCACGGTCTACCACAACCTGTCTCACTCAATAATGCCCTCTATTTCATTTCTAAGAAAGGAATTTAAACCTTCACTTTACCTCAATCATAATTTCTCTTGAAGCAATCTTCTGGAAACCAGGAAGCTTGGATCCTACTTCATAAAAACTTGAGACATCTCCTTAATCAGAAAAGTAAGTGGACATTTGCTGGAGACCCTAAATTCTGCGAAATATTTCCTCTAGTTTCAGAAAGACTTCTCTGGTCCTGTTTCAGAGCAAGACATGATTTAAGGAGGCAAACAGCTGGGACACTTAAGAAGCAAAACTAAAAATTTCATACCATATTCATTTCCTATTGCTGCTGTAACAAATTACTACAAAATCAGTGCTTTAAAACAGCACCGTTTTTTTTTCTTTCACAACTTCAGATGTCACAAGTCTAAAATCAAAGTGACAGCAGGACTGTGGCTTCGCCTGTAGGTTTGGGGTAGAATTCCATTTCCTTGTCCTTTCCAGCTTCTAGAGGCCACCTGCTTTCCTTGACTTGTGGATCCTTCCTCTATTGTCCAAGCACACCGCTCCATCTTCCAGTTCTGTCTTCACATCTCCTTTGTCTCACTTTGATTCTCTTCTTCCCTCTTTTAAGGACTGCTGTGATAACAGCAGGCCCACCTGGGTAATCCAGGAAAATTCCTCATGTCACGATCTGTCACTTAATTACATCTACAAAGTTCCCCTTACCACAGAAGGTAATACTCACAGGTTTCAGAGCTTAGGATATATAACTCTTTCATGGACCATTATAGACCTGCCACACACTATGCACATATGTTATACGAGACAAAAGAGAGTAAAAGGGATCCCAGGTATTAAACACTACTTCTCCACCACTTCTCTAGAATTTAAGACTTGCTCAGATGAGGCAAGACAAAAAAAGGAATAATGGTATTGCTGAAAATGCAGGATGCTGGAGTTTCCTTTGTATATAGCTTGGGTTTTTAATCAAAAAATTAAAGCTACTGTTTACATTGTGTGGCTCCAGTGTGATGAAGTTTTAACACTTTTGGCCTTGGCAATTACTATAATGCCATCTTTTGCCTGAATCCACCCTGCTCCATTTATCCCCTCACTAGGATTTGAGGATTTAATAGAAAAATGAATGGACACCCATAAAGATCAAGCTGTAGTAAGGTGTAATTGAAACACCCATAGCTCAAAGAACATATCTGCCTCCAAATTTCATGACAGTAAGCAGTGAACATGGGCATAGAACTCATTCCGAGCAATCAGGGTCTTAGGAAGGTAAAAGCTCATCGTTCTTCCTGATGCCATGAATCTGTGAGGCTCCGTGCACATCATACAACAGAACTTCACCCTTCTGTAAAACCCACTCTGTCCCTGTTTCATTGGTGTTGTCATAGCAGTGTTGTGGAGGAGGGAAGAAGGGGTTTCTTGCAGGGATGTGAAACTTCTTCTGAACCTTTCTATTAAATATTATTCACTTGAAGCTATTAGGTTATTTTAATCACAAAGCAACTTTTATTCCCTTTAATAAAATTTCTACATGTTCTGACACAAATGTTCAAATGTCTCAATCTGATGCAATTTCCTTCTGTGAAGCTCTGTCTCATTCACTCACCAAGAAAGGTGGTTGCTCTCAGTTCTTTCCATCACCTTCCAAAGACCCACTGCTCTTCTACCTAGACTATTGGACTTCGAAGAGTACCCTGATGGTGCCAAACTATTTAAATCTATATGCTCTCTCTTGCCATGTGAACAAAAAGTACCAGATTGTATCTTTTTTGGGATAAGATAAGAAATATTAGAGACTACAATAAAAATGAGTGAGGAAATAGAGTCTACTAGGGATTCAGAAATGAGGGAATCAAGAGTTCAAATTCAACCTTTAGTCTATAAATAATATTTCCTGAGGCTGTAAGAGCTGCAATGCTTGAGGAAGAGGGAAATGAGAAATGACCCCTTTGGGAACTTGCTGATTGCCAACTGTGCTATGACCATAGAGCTAGGATGCAAAGCATGGATTAGAAAGTAACAGTGAAAGAAGTAAAATAGGAATGGGCCAGCATTGGTACAGAACACCTCACAGGACTAGATAACTTCGCAGCATTATCTCCATATAGATAAGAGGACAGTTAGAGGAGATAGATTTGAATGGGGTACATTTTATGCATGTATGGAAACATCATAATGAACCCCTTTGTACATGAAATATATGTAGGGTATTATCCAATCATAGATAAGAACGAAATTATGTCATGTGCAAGAAAATGGCTGGAACTGGAGATCATCATGTTAAGCGAGATAAGTGAAGTTCAGATAGTCAAACATGATATGTTTTGGTTCATAATCAGAAACTAGACTTAATTTTTTTTATAATATGAAATGATTGTTAAAAGTAGAGTATTTGTGGGGGAACCAGTGGATGGAGGAAGAGGTAAAGGAGAGAGTGATGACAGCTGACTACTATAGGAGTACATTACATGTATATATGAAAATAACATCATGAAATCCACACAAGCTATTGAAAATGAGGGGCAGAAGGAATGAAGGCTAGAAAGAGTAATATAAACAGGGTGAATTTGATTAAAATACATTATGTGCATGTGCTCAATATTACAATGAAATCTCTTTGTACAAATAATATATTTTTAAAAGAAATAAAAGAATATATACATTAATAAAGAAAAAAGTATATTCACTTCTCATAAGGCCTTGAGAGGAGGAAGTGGAAATGTAAGACCTATCCTTCCTGTTTTCCAACTTATTGCCAAAGAATCTGTATTCTAACCAAAACTAAACTTTTTAACTTGGGCCTAATGCAAATACAACAGTGACAGCATTGTTGACAGTAGGAAAAAAAAATAGATAGGTCGAAGCTCCAGTGATGAACTCTGACTGATTGCAGGTCATTGGTGGCCCCTAGGACAGCAAATGTGATGAGTTTAATAAGTGTTCTGCAATTTCATTTCATAGCAGGAAGCCAGTGCTTTTACACAGATTGAAGTATTTGGCCTTACTTTAACAATTACTTTCAGAAATAGAGACATTCACAAAATGTTAGCTTATAGTTTTCTTGCTGGTTATTCCTGCTAAGGATATCAACCTGGTCTATCATTTCTTTGAGATAGAAATGCCTTTGGTGCATGGTTTGAGAAAAGACAAATGTTAATTTCTGGAGTATCTGAATAACTCTGTCAATAAAATTTTACTTGATTCTTATTTTCTCGTGTAAACATTTAAACCAAGGGACTGAAAGAGATTCATTAGTATTATCTTCATCCTTGAGAAAAACTCTCAAAGGAGGTAGTTATGGCAGCAGAGGCAAAAAAACAACCAAACAACTTATTGTGTAGCCCAAAACATTAAACTTTGGTTCAATTCTAAGTTCAGGCACTTTCTAGCTTACTGCCTTTCATCGTGACCAGCATATGTTTACGTCAATAGTAACTCAGTTAAAAAAAAAAAAAAAAGACCTAACTCTGGCAAATGACATTTCTGGGCTAGGTTTATTTTCCCTTGTTGACATGAAGAATGGTTGGTCCATTCCAGTGAGGTTGGAATGGTCTGGGCACTTGGTGTCTCCATCATTAGTTTACCCAGAAATGCAGGTCTAGAGCAGCATGGTGGTGCAAAGAACTTGACTGAAAAGCTCAAGACTGATCCCAGAACCCACAGGCTGAGGGAAAGTCAGTGACCACTGTGAGTTTTTGTTTTGACAGTTTAAAGTATGAGAAATCCGTTTTTCAAGAGGAACAAGTGTTATCTTCAGATGTTAGTAGACACATTTATATCTAGCCTATGGAGGTGACATAGGCTAGATAAGACCTTTTGGGAAGTATATATCATGTATATTTAGTTCATCATTGAGTGTGTATATGCGTGTGCACATGTGCTAAAGGTGCACCCACATCTGTGGGAAGGAGGGGTGAGTGAGTAGGTGGGAGCATGGTTAACGGTACCATAGCATCTGTTTACCAGCTTTGTCTTTAGCAATACCTGTAAGGTGGACCAGGTGATCCTTTTTAGCAGGTCAAGATTGTATTAAAGATTGCATGGAACAATAGGTGTAAAGTCTCAATCTTTATCCATTATCATTGTCATTAGTATCAATACCATCATTGAATGGGAAAAGGGGGACAAGAAAAATGAGATTCTTTGAGCATATGATATCTTTGCAATAGGTGCTGAATTTTAGCTTTTTTCTGAATTTTTCTGTTTTAATCATTGCCAGTCTGAGCACAATCATCAGGTAGGTTGTAAGTGATCAACAAAGCTGTGTTGGATGGATGAAAGATCCCACAGTCATAAACTTGGATGGCTTCTGTGGGACTGTATTATGACAGAACCCTCTTGCTTCCAGTGCAGGCTGAATTCTCTACCAGACTTGCCCTCCTCACATTTGTGATGGTTCTGTTTTCCTTTGCTTTTGACCTTGGCTACTGAAGAGCATGGCCTGTCCTTGTTAACTCCCAAATTATTCTCCGTAATGACTAGAAACTAAGAGTTGTACAGAATTCCTGTTATCTCTACTTATCCAAACCTTGTTCCAGAAAGGAAATTAAATTATAAGAGAAAGGAACAGAGTAGAAACATGAATTAAGGATGCTTGTTATACTTGTCCTGCTATTTAGACACTAGAGAGTGCATATGTCCTCAAGAAACTTGTGCTGGCGTTTCACTATTGTTCTAAAGGAGGCAATGGTGCAGTGTACAGAGTTCTATTGTGCAGGAACTGTTAGGTCTTTGTGTGGTTCTTCTGCTGAGAATAGGTGTGTAGGATGGTGACTCCCTAGGTACCATTTGGTCCTTTATAAAGAGGAGACAATGAAAGAAAGGTGGTTTATAAATCTGAAATAGGGAATACATCAAAGAAGTCACATAGAATATCTGCTTGCAAACTCTACTTTGGGGGCATTATGTATCTTGTTAAATAGTCTTTATAGATTTGTGTTTACCAATTAGCAAAAATGGTATAACAATTTCTAAAAGTCACCTTCAATGATTTGGATTTGGGGTTGATCAGAACCTGATGTACCAATGGAGCTGACTGAGGCTGCTCTGTGTGTCATATGCAGTCACTCTGGGCTTCACTCAGGGCTGCAGCAGCCTGAGGGACTGAAACCCTCACAGTTAGTGAGGCCACTTGAGACTCCCAGCTCCAGGTCCACTCACTCCAGTCCACAGAAAGCTGCACTATATTCTGAAGTACATGAGTAGGAAAGGGATCTTCTGGTTGGGTTGCCCTTGGTCTCCTGTGGCAAGACCACTTGAAGATTATCAATGTATGGGGTCTCTTCCTGCCTCCCTTCACCACTTTTCTACACTCAAGCAAGTAGTTTAGGCTCTCTTACTTTCAAAAAGTGTGATTTTTATTGCTAAACACCAAGCCCATTTGAGACACTCGGCTTTGTGAGAAAAAACATTTCTCTAATTACATTGAGATTGTGTGGACAGGGGTTGGTTGGGAGTTTGTGGGCCCCACAAGCCTTGCTGCCTGGAACACTAAGCACACATACTGGAGTATCAAAGGGAGTGGCTCTAGGGTAGTTGAGAGTCTGGATTCCAAGTTACCAATCTCTACCCAAAATCTGTGATGCTCCCTGTGTGGCTTGAAAGCAGCAGAGTTGAGGACCATAGGGTTTGGGACAAGGGCTATCACTGTGTTATCATGGACAGATGACCATGGATGGGGAAATGATCTCTCATGATGTGGTAACCATGGACAGAATTCCTGTTCCTTGGCTCGTGGGAGCAGACTAAGAACCTTAGACAAACCCCAGCAGCATCATGGTGGAAGGAACCAATATTGTCTGAAAGTTAAATTTCCTGTCAGCTCTGCAGGACGGGGTCCCTGAGTTGAAATTAATATAATTCATGAACAAATGTTAGCATGATGTATGCTGCTTGCAACTCCTACTTCACTTTAATTTTGAAGATGGAAAAGGAGAACAGAAATAAGATTTCAAGATAGGGAAACAGCCAAACAAAATATGATGGCCTATGTTTCATTCTACAGAGAGACATGGACCTCCAGACTTAGCCGCACAGAGACTATGCTGATTTGAATTTAGAACAGAAAGTACAGTTATGAAAATAGGGAGCTTTTAAAATTCGAAATTTTTCTCCATGTTTGTTCTTGTCCCACCTCCCCAACAAGAAAAGTTACTTACCCAATTAAAAAGCTCTTATGACCAGTGCACTTTTTCCCAAGAGATCAAATGATGTCTCCACTTAGGGTTGAAACATGGGAGAATTTTATCAAAACTGAAGTTGAGTTCGGATGCAGAACCAACTGTAAAGACAAAATTAAGGTTCTGAGATTGCACTGGTGTGTTACCTCAGCTCTGAGGAAGGAGAACTCAGCGTCTCAATTCACTTCTGGGTCAAGGAAAGTCCGATGTGAAAATGGGAGGCCTCTGACTGACAGCATTATTCCTGTGCATTATCCCAACCACAGTGCACCAGGAGTCAGAGGACACATCAAACTATTGTCATAGTTTTCATACCAATTGTAATCTTACATACGGAGCTTCTAGTCTGGGTTTGTTCCCTGCAGTAGTTGGAGCGTTGAGCTTCAATCCAGAGCTGCCACTTATACTCGTTGACGCCAGAAAAGCTTTTCATCAGTAAAATATGGATGTTGGGAGGGTCTACATTCCAACTTGCTGAGAGAATGAAATAAATGGCTTAGCATAGCACTGGTTTCAACATGTTGACATTTTAATTTTATCAACTTAATTTTGGAACGCATCCTACAGTCAACGCCTAAGGATTTTTTTGTGATCATATCTCTGTGTTCTTAACAGCTATTATTAAGTGCATGGTGAAGTTTTTAATTCATAGAGCATTAGAATTTAAGATATATGGAATCAAAACAAAAATTGGCATGCACAAATACTGAGAATTTATTAGCATTACCTTTCACAATTTCAGTTACTGTTATTTTCCTCTTTTATTTGAGGTTCCATTACTTATTTTTCCTTCTAAAGAGAAAAGCAGTTCACATTGCCAATTTCAAAACCAGCTACCAAACATTTAAACAAGACATTTATTAGAAATTTACTTTTCCCTTGAGCTAAATAATTTTATCTGGCACTAGACTGAGTTGTAAACAGTAAATCAGATTTTTAAAGTAAAATGAAAACACTGAATCATACAGAAATTTTATTTCCCTGGTACTGGAGATGTGAATTTTAAGTCTGGACTGTTTGAGCCTTTGGTGAACAGAATTGGGTAGCATGCAGACACAGCTCATTCAACTAAGCGAGGCTGCAGCTCTCTTTACCACAGAGGTCTCCACCCTCTTATATGGCAGTGATAGTCACTGAGGATTGCCACCGTGCGTTGTTCCTCATGCTTTACTCAAGTTAACAAATCTGGTTCCTACCTGCTGTGTGCACAGCACCATGGAAAGGTCTACTTACGTGAGTTGAGGACAGTGTACGAAAATATAAGGATTGTTTAATAAAATTCTGACATATTAAATGAACATTACAGACCATTACTCACAACTCATCCAGTCCTTCTGAGAAAATCAAAGAAAGAGGGGGTAGCTTGCCTATACTTACAAAAGGAGGAATGGCAAGAAACTTAACAGTGTCCAGTACTGTTGCCATCTTTGTGAGCAACCTGATTTTCAAGTGACACAAGGCAGAAAATGCAGGAGCAGAGGGCTTGCTGAGTAATGGGACTTCAGCATAATCAGTCCTAGCACTGTGGCCATGATCCACTCACCCCAAGTTGAAACAGAAGGCCAAGTGTGGGGAGAATGAGAGGGACCCTTCTGGAGTAGTGCATTGTTCTTCGTCCCTTGCTAACCTCATACAAGGGAATGGGGTATTTTTCTCTGCACCCCAAAGCCAAGAGGGAGACCCCAAGAGAATCACTTATAAACTTCTGAAATCACCCACCACTTTCAAAGTCAAAGATGGTGACAGAATGTCATCTTGATAGTTTTGAAGCCACTGGCAGGTGTGGGATGAGGAGAAGAAGAGTGAGGAGGTAGATAGCAGGTGTGATATGGGGCAAGGGTGTGAAGTATAAATTGGTAGGAAAGCAGGATCCCGGTTGGGCTGGTAGACCTTGAACTCTAAGCTCAAAGAGATGAGACTGTGGACTACAGAATTCTGAGTGATGCAGGGCAGCATGACTCAAAGGAGCTGGTAAAATGCTCACAGTAAGTCAGTAAGCTTGTCTCATAAAGAACCCCATCTTTTGAGAACTGTCCCCCCAGCAACAAGAAAATAAATCAAAGCAGCAGATAGGACCCAGACATGGAGAAGACTGGAGCTTTCCACAAGCAGAGCAGAAGATGTCTCCCTTTTTCCATTGATCTTCTGGACCAACACCAGAAAACAGGTACAAGGAAAAGAGGGATAGCATCTAAGAGTAAGAAGATGTCCTTCTTCCTCACTCTTCTGTGCAAATAACATCTGGACTAAGACAGGGCCAGAGATGGAAACAAAGGAAAGATGTGAACTCAATTATGGTTGACATCATAAAAAGAACAGGGCTGAGCCTTCAAAAGTGTTTAAGAAGTGGTTGAAAAGCTACGGACTTGAGCCAACATAGCCCCAATGGAAGCTCTCGCTCAGTGGAAAAGAGGGAAGGCACTAGTTGGAAGAAGGAGTTAAAAGCAATGAGTAGGAAAAGTAAAACAAATTAATATTTACACTCCAGAAAGTTAAGGCAAGCATATGTGTTGTGGGAAATAGGAAAGGGAGAGCTTGGTTCTCACCAGTCATCAAGAAGCTTCAAGGAGGGGATGGGCGTGAGTCCTACTATTTAAGCATAGGCAGTGGATGAGGAAAGTGAGGAGAAAGGTGAGCCCTTTGGGGTGGTGAGAGGACAGTGTGGCTGGAGCAAAGGTGAAGGAAGCGTGACAAGCTGGGCACATGCAGCAGGCGGGACCCCAGGTGTCCACACTCCCAGATGAGGACTTTGCTCCACCAGAGAGATGGTGGGAGTTATCACATACCCTTCAGCACTGATGTGACAGGAAGGGTGACTAGGAAATTGGCTGGCCTGTGGGAGAGAGAAGAGGCAAAGGCGCCCTTCAGGATGTTATTCCAATCCCAGGTGTGGGTCTAAGGGAGACAGCCACAGGACAGTGATTGTTCCTCCTACATCTTTCCTTAGCCTCATTTATTGACTTATAAATAGTGCATTTGTCCACTTGGATCCCTTCTTTGCAAACATTTAAAGGGCTCACTGGGTTGAAGGTGGAGCTCAAGGCTGTGCAGCCTGTTGACAGTTTTCCATTCAAAGCCAAGGCTCCATGTCCTCACACGGGCAGCTATCAACACTGGAGCAGCACCCTTGCCACATGTTCTGTTATGCTACTTGCATGTCTGCTGTTATCTATAATTTTAAACTGCTCTACACTTCCCGATCCTCTTGAAGTGCATTAGTAACTATGGGAACCTAATGCGATTAGTGGGTAGAGCTCAGTGACAGTATTACATTGATTTCCTGTGACGGCTGGCAGGGTGGACACCATCTCTGAGCAAAGTAGGTGACAGGTATTGGGACCACATTCATATACAAAATCATCTCTGGTGGGACATGTGGATATTAAACTTGTTTTATTAAACAGAAAATAAGGGTACATCTTTACATTGAAGGAGGCCAGTTTCCAGAGGCTTTTCAATAGCATGAAAAGGTAACTGTTTGGAGTACCAGAAAGGAGACTTCAAATATGCTAAAAATGAATACAATTTCCCCAAAGTGTGTGTGTACGAAAGCCAATTGTAGAAATGTCACACATCTCATAATAGTGAGACTAGTTCTGTGTGCATTTGAGTCCCTAAGAAAATAGATTATTGCAAGCTCAGAGGGTGTAAGTAGACTCCTCATTTGGCCCTCTCCCCATGGGATGTGAAAATTTCTCTCAAGGAAGGAAACATATCAGCAGCTGCCCTGTTAACTTCAGAACCCCGTTCCCCACACAACCTTCCTTTTCCAGCTGATTAGAGGGTCCTCTCTCTCAGTTCTTTAACTAATTTGCCACTTATTTTCTGCTAGGCATAATTACCAAGTATGTCAATGTCTATACCTGTGAGGTAGGCACAGTTGTCTGCATTTTATAGGCAAGTAAACTGAGGCTCAGGAAGGAAAAATGCCCAAAGTCACCCAAACTGCCTGGCTCTAGGGCTAACCTCCTCACCATTCTACTTACTGCCCCAATATGTGCCAAAGGAGGAAGCAGTATTGACAGAATAACCAAGGACTAGTGCCCTGCAAGGTCCCAAGGCAGATCTTGCACATCAAAGACACTAAATGCCAAACGTCTGTTGTCCTATTAAAAGCTGGTTATTAATTAAGTACATGTGGCAGGTACATAGGTGACTCCATCTCAAGGTACAAATAATTAATTTCCCTTCACTGTCCTGTGCTAATATTTTTGAGGGTCTCTAAAACATCTAGAATCTTGTGAGCAAAATGCAGAAAGCTAGTACATGATTTGTCAATAGGAAAATTGAGTTGTTGAATAATTAAATGATATTTTCAACATCAGAGAGTGAGTCAGAATGATGGCCAGAGGAAGTGAGGTCCCTCCATGGTACTGTGTAAGTTCATGCTCTTCCAGCCTGATGCTGTGTCCAGCCAGCCTTGTCAGTGGGTGAGGGGTTCACCATCAACAGATCTGTGAGCAGAGTGGGTTGAGGAGCAGAGTACACTTGGGGGCTCTGGTTTTGCTTCTACCTGATGATGTGACAATAACCAAATCTTAGAGGTTCTCTGTGAACCCACCTCCTCACAGGGAGCATCTTGCTCCAGTTCTCATTCTGGTAACCTGTGTCCAGAATATTAACAAGTATCCATTCATACTCCAACTCACGGAAAAGAATGGAACTCATCTTCTCAGTATCCTGTACAGGAGCTTCTTTTTTATTTTTATCTCAACCACAACTATTACAGGTCAACTGCAGCATAAATGAACCCAATGTGCACAAAATGTTCATATAGTTTACAAAACTATATAGTTTCATATAGTTTACAAAATACATCTTCATGTAGTATTTACCTTGTTCTCTAAAGCTATGGTATGTCGTCTTGTTACACAGAAAATTTCAACAGTGATCAAGTTCCCTTACTTGTAAAAATGCTCAAATATGTATGTGGGAGCTTAACATGTAATGTTGACTACCCTAACAAGGATTTGCATTATAGAACAACAATGGCATTTTAACTTACATAGTGAATAATGCACTCCACTCCACATGTGCGTGTTTGTAAATGCATATATGTACATACACATACATAGATACAGAGCTCTACATCTCAATACAGTTACAAATAGCATAATCCAAAGAAAAATAAGTTACGTTATTTTAAACATTATTGTTAACACAGCATTCATATCTCTGTAGGGTTATTTCACATTTATTATCTCATTTTTATTCTATAAGAATTGTGAGCACTGAATGCAACAACCTTAATTTTCCCCAATTCATAGATGATGAAACCAAGGCCTAGAGAAGCCATGTAGCTTTGGAAAATCAACATTTTCCAGCCAAGCAGTGGTAAAGAAAAGCTAGCCCTTTTCCTAGGCCACAAGCCCAGATCCTCTGCAGAAAGCCAACACAATGGAGATTCCATTACAAACCATATGCCATATTGGTTAAGACCTTGGCTGAGGTGAGATCTCAGTTCAAATATTGACTCTAGCATTTGCTAACTGTGCAATCTTGGACAGGTCCCCTGGGGGTAGCAAGGTTGCACCACACATGCAGGGATGAAGAGGGGAGCAATTACAGCCTCTAAATAGAGTGTGGGCTAAATAGAGTGAACTATTGGAGAGCGCTCCTGCCAGGACATTGGTTGACAGAGAAATATACCACCCCATGGCCCCAAAGAGACAGAGTTGGTAGACTAAGTATTACCCAGGCTTCATTCTCATAATACTCTGAGAAACTAGCTGAAGCCAAAGAGCAGGGGACCCCAAAAATGAAGTCCATGTAAGTGAGTGCCCAGGGCACAGATCTGCAGGAGGAAATGCAGAGTACCCAGCAAGGATTACGTCACAGGGTGGTGGTCATGAGCACTACATGAGGCAAGGCAGGGAAATGACAATCATGGGGTCCAGGACATAGCATGTCTCAACATGTATGTTATTGAAATGATTTTTTTACTATTATTTTCATCAAGTTTGGGTGGTTTTTTCCAGCTTCGGGTTGGTATTTTAGAACCTTGACTAAAATGAACCTACTTTGACCTGGAACCTAGAATAATAATTCTGCTCAGAGTTGGGATAGGTATGTCAGATGTTAGAAGTATAATTCTAGACATCTACAGGACTAGTTCTTAGGATTAAAGAGGAACATTTATGTGCACATTTTAACATTGTGTCTGCGGATATGTAATTAAGATTGTGTCTTGGTTTCCACTATGTTATGCTATTTTCAAGCATTTAAAAAGCTTGGTTATAAAATTTTGCTCTGGCAGAAACTTGGCTTATTATCTCAACCTTAAGATGAAAAAAATTTACAGAGAAAAACAACCTTTAATTGTCTTTCACTTGAGTAATGGAATTCCATGTGTGCACCGTGGGTGTAAGTGTGTGTGTATCTGTCCATTAATACATGTGGTAATAGCTTTCTGTTCTGTCTTCCTTCTTCCGTATCTCAATGCCTTTAACCCTGCTGCTTTTTAAGGGAATGACTCAAAAAGATGACTCACCTACAGTTCCACCTAAGGGACAGAGAAAAAAAAAGAGAGCAAAAGATCAGGAAGAGAAAGAAGTGAAAAGAGCAGTCATAAAACAGATGACTTACAATAACCTTGTAATAAATTTCTTAATGCCTACCAGCCCACATGTTTCTCACAAAGTAGTTCCACTGGAGCTGAAACACAGAACCATTCCTCTGCACCCACATGCCTTTTTGGATTCACTGTGAAGGAGAACAAGGATAGAGGTAGTAAATAACATTGCAGTGCAAACAGGACCTTCCAGAATCTCATTAAAGTTATACGCTAATTTCCATCCAATGGTTCAACTAAAATTCTAGACAGGATGTTAAATATTTAAGATAGTTCAGATATAGACCCCCTGGTTACTTACAAAACTAATCTGCATCTCCAGAACATAAAGACTGCTAAGAGAGTAGCTACACAAAGAAAGGGAATGGGAAGGAAGCAAAGGAGGCAGGGAGTGTACTGAGTATATTTCTTTCTTTCTGGAATAGTTTGGTCAAGTGAGAGATAGTGAAGCTAAAAGAATGAGAGGGTAGAAGCTACTCCCTCTTTTGCATATATCCATAGCTCACACTTTTCTGTAACACACTTGAAAACACTCAGTTCTCCTTTGATGTTGCGTGTACTTTTAGAATCATGACTCTTAGAGGTGAAGGTCTGAGAGGTCACCAAGTACAAGCATCACAAACTGGGATGCCCACAGGGCCCAGGCAGAAAAAGGGAGTGCCAGTCCTGGGCCTCGGTGAGCCTGAAGAGGCGGGTACCCTGTGCCCAATGTCAAGTTATCAGTGGCTCCTCAGCTTCTCAGAAGTACTACTTTTGAAATACAGACCTCAGGTTACAGACTCCCAAATATTCAAATAAAGTTGGGATCCTCTATAATATTAACTCCAAGAGGGCATGTACTTCTTCTATTTGTAAGTGTGACACTAGTGCATAAGAAGGTGTGGTACACATTAAGCCCTCAAAATATGTCTGTTAAATGAATGTATGGAGAAAAGAAAGTAAGCAAGCTGTGAATGTTCTTGGATTTTAATATCAACAAATAAATGTTTATTTTGTCATGGTTTAATGAAAAGTGGCAGGAGGAACCCACTCCTGTGTGATCCCAACCAAACCTATCTTAGGGCTATGTGCAGTTCATGGTAGGACACTAGATTGCTAGCTCTGGGCTAGTCAAGTTTCCTATGCTACAGGCAAGGAAACCAAAACCCCCAAGATATTAAAGAAATGTTCAAAAGTCACACAGTCACTGAATGGCAGAGCCAGTAGTCCAGTTGAATGACCTCTACCTCCCAATTCCCATTTGCAGCTTTTTTTCTTCTTCACACCACTCTACTGTCTCAAAAATAAATACAATAACAATTGCAAAAGATAAGCAATCTTCCCTCCCAAGGGGTCAAAGGAGAACCAAGCACTTTGAAATTCAGAGCAAATTACAAGAGGACATTGCCACATTGAGTGTTCCAGGACCTCCCTCCATAACTGCTATCAGCCAGCCTGGCAGTGAAGTCAACTCTCCTGACTGACCTTCTGTCAGTGAGAGTAGTTCAGCTTCTGCTGCAGGAACAGACAGACCCCAATCTCAGCAGTGGCCAGAACAGAGGTCATTTCTCACTCACTCTGCATTGTTTTCACTTGTCAACTGGGGGCTCGCTCTGTTGTCCTTACCTTGAGACCCAAGGTGACAGAGCAGTCACTTCTGGGGACATTGCCCATTGCTATAGCAGACCAGTAAAGAGAAGATGGCAGATGGCATGCCATCTTTTGAGTTTCTTCCTATAAGTGATATCCCTATATAACTGGGCTTTGTTAGTCACAAGGCCACATTTCACTTAAAAATGGCAGGAAATTAAAATCCTACTACATGTGTGCCATGCAGGGGCTGAACACACTAGTAAGCAGTGCTATGGATCACCATGTGCAACATCAGTTGGTCCCACTGACGAGTCCTAAGACTCGTCATCTTCCCTCAATGTATTCTTAATTTTAGACTGATGTCATGAAAAACAACTTTTTTCAACTTATGTTTTTCAATTTATGTCTATGCTTAAGGGCTCCTTTTCCCCTAGATCTTCCCCAGCATTTATTGACATTGTTTTCTTGGCATTCCAGCTGGGGTAAAATGGAAACTCAGTGTTATTTTCATTTGCTTTGCCTTTATAGCTAAGGATTTCTTCAGGTGTTCATGGTCCATTTGTAATTCTGTTGTGAACTATCTGTTAACTCATTTGCCATTTATTAATTAGATTGTTCTTTGTGAGCTCGTTGTATAATCTGGATACTAATCCTTCATCCAATGAATAGCTGGCAAAGATTTGTTTGCTTTGGGGCTCCATTTGCTTAGAAAATCTTTCACCATCCTTTCTTCTCAGTCTATATTTGTCTTTGACAGTGAGGTAAATTATAATGCAAAAAATGGTTGGGTCTTGTTTTTTTAATCCATTCTTCCAACCTGTGTCTTTTAGTTGGAAAACTGAGACCACTAAAATTATTATTAAAAGGTATGTAGTAATTCCCAGTATTTTATTTGTTTTGTAGTGCTTGATTCTTCCTTATTCTTTGTTTACTTATCTATTTGTCTAGTAAGGTTTATTTTTCTCATATTTTCATGGCTGCATTTATCTTTCTTTTTTGTTTCTAGGATTCCTTTACATATCATTTTACAGTGCTGGTCAAATGTTTGTGAATTGCTTTAGTTTTTGCTTATCATGGAAGGTTTTTATTTCTCTTTTAGTTTTGAAGGCTAGCTTTCAGATACAGTAATCTGGGATGGCAGTTATCTTCCTTCAAGGCTTGAATTACATCATTCCATGCCTTCCTTCATTTTAAAGTTTCTTTTAAGAAATAATGCTGCTATTCTGATGGATTTGCCTTTATTGGTGTCTTGGCATTTCTCTGTTGCAGCTTTCAATATTCTTTCCTTGTTCTGTATACTCAATATTTGAACTGTAATAGGACATGAGGAGGTTTTATTCTGATCTGGTATGTTTGGGGTACTAAAAGCCTCCTATACCTGGGTGGTCATCTCTTTCTCAAGATTTGGGAAATTTTATGCTATTATTTTATTGATTATGTTTTCTTTTCTCTAGTTTGAATCTTTTCTCTTTCTTCTATGCCCATGATTCGTATGGATGGTCTTTCAATGGTATCCAAGAGATCTTGCATATTCTAATTGTACTTATTTAGGTTTTTCCTTATGTTCATCTTCATGTTCTATATGGATCTACCTTGTCTTAAATAGCCCTGTTATTTTTGTCTTCAATTGATTCAGTCTACTGGAAAGACTTTCAAATGAATTTTTATTTAATTTATTGAGCACTTTGTTTTCAGAATTTCAATTTGATTTTTTTTCAGAATTTCTTATCTTTATTTACTCTTTCAATCCTGCATTATCTTCTTTATTTCATTCAGCTCTTTGAGTTTCCTTGAAATTCATTCAGACACATTCATGTTCTCTTCGATTTTGTTAATCATTCTTATGATCATTTTTTAAATTTTGAGATGTCATCCACTTCACTGTCATTAGTGTTTGTTGCTGTGGAGTTGTTGATTGTTGGAGGGATAGTGTTGCCTTGTTTTTTCAGATTGCTTGTGTTTCTACATTGGGATTTATGCATCTGAGGCCAAGACATTAGATGGAAATTTTAATCACTTGTAACCTTTCAGTTGAAAGATTCTCAATATTCAGGTAGGACAGTGTAGTATCCAGGTTGAGGTACTACTTCTTACCACTGGACAGGGTTTATGTCTCAGTAACCATACATTCACTGGTATTCAGGCCTGATCCCCTGCACTGCTCAGATGGAAGAAAACTACGTAGTCTTTTTGTGTGTGTGTGTAGTACTGGGATTTGAACTTAGGGCCTCCAGCTTGCTAGGTTGACACTCTACCACTTGAACAGGACCCCATATCTAGGTTAGAGTCTCTTGTAAAATAGTCAGTTATCTACTTCTGGGCTGATTTCATGAAAGAGACTTCCCTGTTTTGTGTCTTGAGAGCTAATACTGACCACAGAAAACATACTTCAGAGAAACAAGCAGTTTCCCACTTGTTCCACAGACTTTCGGTTTGTATCTCCAGTGACAAGAAGCTTCCAGTCATAGGAGTGACCTCCAAATATATCAGAGGATGGGAAGGGAGCAAACAGAACACTGAGTCTACACTGGCAGGGGAAGAACTGAGGGACCTAGACATTTTGCCTGCTGGCCTCCATGATTACAGACCCTGTCCAGCAGTTTACCTTCCTGTGGGAAGTAGAAGGCTGTGAAAGTCTCATGGTTTAGAAGGTCTGGACTCAGGGACCTCGTTCTCACCTGGCAGCAAACAAAGCACCAAGGACACAGTTCCTGGAGGCAGATGTCAGTGTTCTCCAGTCCTTCCCAGCAGTTCATCTTACTTGGGGGGAGGAGGTTATGGAAGTCAAATGATTCAGAGGTTCTGGGCTTAGAACCCTTAGTCCTGCTTGGCAGCAATCATATGCCAGATAAAGTTTCTGGAGTTGAGCCTCAGTACTTTCAGATCCTGCCCAATAGTATAGGAGGAAAAAAAGGCTATGAAGATCAAATGATTCAAAAAGCTGTGCCCTCAGACCCACCTGGCAGTGAACATACACCATAATGAAGTTCCTGTGGTAGGCCCTGCCCAGAAGTTCATCTCCCTGCGGGTAGAAGAGAGCTATGGAAATCATGTGATTAGAGGCTTCTGCTCAGAGCTTTGAGATCCAACTAGCAGTCAACACACATGGCCAGAAGGCAAGCCCTGGATGCCAAATGCTATACCAGGTAATGGAACTCACTTCTCTCCAGGGAAGCTGGGACCTCTGATCACTGTGCCTTTCTCTGCTAGAGCTCCACATAGCTTGAACTTCTCTATAGAAACATGACACACTGTCTCCTGCTCCATGACTACTTCCTGTGGCAATCTCCCACCCCAGTCACTCTGTCAAGGTGTCCCAAGACTGCCTGAGCCATGATTATTTCTTATTTTCAAGCCCCCAGAGTAATTCAGTCTCAAACAATAGGCCTTCTCTCAAGATAGTGTCTTGCTATAGCATTCAGTGAAAAAGGGAGCAATGGAATAACTTTCTGCATGGAGGCTAGCTAGCCTTCTACACTGCAGCAGTCAGTGTCACACCATAGCACCACACTGAACTTAGAGTTTGTGGGGATAGTATGGGCTTATCATGTAGCTAGATTTGCCAGTCTGTCACCAGGGCCACCTGACTTACTTTGTGATGTGTCTTCAGCTTCCTCTCCCTCTCCAGGGACAGGGCTTGGAACTGTTTGCTGTTTTTCTCTGTTGTCCCTGTTTCTCCATGCTCTGCTGTTCTGCTAAACATTTTGATTCCTGATGGAGTTCCTCTCTTTCTCTCTTAAAAATATAGTATCTCCTTTTTACCTTGACTCTTTGAATTCATGGGGGTGAAAATTGTGGACTTCTAATCTTCCATCTCTCCACATTTCCTCACAAAATCATGTTTTTTTTTTTTTTTTTTTAATTTGAGGATACAGCCTTAGAATTAAAAAAAGGTGGTGAAGGCCCATATAGGATTCTTGGTGTTCTCATTGCATGTAATCTATTTTCTTTTGTCATTTGTATAAGCCCATTTTCTATTGCTGTAACAAAATCCTGAAGCTATTATATTATAGAGAAATACATATTATAAATAGGTATATTATAAAGAAAGAGGGATTATTCAATGCATAGTTTTGGAAGCTGAAAGTCCAATACTCAACAGCTCATCTGATCAGCCTCTGATAAGGGCTTCTTTGACTGAGTCACAACATGGAGGAGAAATGGAAAGGAAATGGGTACAGAAGGCCAACCACATAAGTGGCCTAGTTTTATAACAATCCACTCTCTTAAGAATCATCTCAGTTCATGAGATTAGCATTAATCCCTTCTAAGTGTGTGATACCAATGAATACTAGACATACCTATTAAAGGTGCCTCCATCTCAATACCACCACACTGACGACCAAGTCTCCATCACACAACCAAAACATAGCACATTTTCCATGGAGGACATTTGGGATCCTGGAGGAGATCTGGCAAGTGGGAGGCCACCCAGCAGCACTATGTCCAGTGTACATTTGTGCACTAGAAAGCAGGGCAGGGCTCTAGGAATGTAGCTGGAAGAACTTCCATTTGTCCATCTGTCCTTTTTGTTCTGGATGCTCTGTACAGGTACCTCCATGGGGTCTGCCCAGTGGGCCTTGGGAAGCCTAAAGGAAGCTTCCTCCCTCTCATCACCTCACAACCACATCTGGCTCTGATGCAGACACACTCAGGCTACAAGACAGCAGGGAAGTAGTACAGGTGCCTAGCCCAGGAAAGAGCCATTCAGAAGCCAGTGAGGGGAATTTTTCCTTCCCTTCGGCACATCCTCTCCTTTATTTCCTTTCACATTAGATCACATATGCATTAGAGTAGATGTTTCTATGCTAGGCATGGTTTGGTTAAGATCACCAAATTTCCTGTCTCAAGAATGATTGTTGTTTGCAGTGTGCAAGCCATTCACACCCAGAGCAATAAGGGTTGGAGCAAACACAAAACTCTTGCTATGTGCAAGGTGTGCAACATCAGCCAATTATGTCCTCACACACACACACACACACCCTTTGATGGAAATATCCTATTATCCCATTTTACAGATGAGCAAACTCAGACAGATTAGCTAATCGGAATGAAAACCTTCTGATTACTGGTACTTGTACATGAACAGGCTGGGTCTTGCACTCTCAACCATGGCACTATGCTTCCTGTTCTGTAGCTTTTCTCCCATTTTTCTTCCAGTTTTACCTTGCAAAAGTAACAAAGATATATAAAAAAAATATATGTGGACTATTCTGGGAACCCACATACCATTTAGACAATTTAGAGCCTTATTTTGATACTAAAATGCAGTCTGACTTCCAAACAGCTAGTTTACAAATGAACTTTTGGGCCTCACTATATTTATAACCTAGATTTTCCCCCACACACTTCATTTTAAATTTCAGGTAGTTAGCATGGTATTTTGAAGAAAGCAGGAAGTCTGGTTCCAGACATCGTCTAACATGTCTAGAATTTAAAATAGTAAAGCTTCTTCTTACTTCAGGTTTATGTTTCAATGTCTAGGTACAAGGAGAAAACAAGATGTGGTTAAAATTATCCTTGGAAATGCCTTAGGAAAACTCCACACTGGAGGACGGTTTGCCACCATAATGGTGTCAAACCAACCATGGTTTCGTCTGTTGAACACCAAGTGAAGTAGTCAGCTGTGTGAAGACCATGAATTAGGCTATGAACCCAGAACCCCTTAAGGCAGTTAGACCCTTGCACAGTAACAGTCACAAGGGACCAAGTCTGACTAAGGAAACAGCAGACTCTCCCAGCTCATGCCATCACACAAACTCCTTAAATGACAACAGAGTTGTTCTAGTTATTTTTCCTGAATTTGAGTATGTTAAATGAATACTTCACGTGAACTGACCTAAATGCACAGCCTCCCACCCCCAACCCCTGTATCTGAGGGAGGTTAGATGCTGAATTCCCTAAATCTACCTAAATCGTTGAGGCCTTATTTTAACTGACATAGCATTTGCATATAACATGTGCACATTCTTTTGTATATTCTAAATTATTTAAATTTTATTAAAAAGTAAATGCTGTTTATTACAAGAAAGAGTCTGCAAATGTTTGGTACAGATGCAATTATGCTTTGGATATTTTCCATCTGAGGTGGGTTAAATTTGCAGATATACAGCCTACTGACGTGGAGGACCTACAGTACACAGTAAGGCAGGTCAGAGTAAAACTTGGGCCTCGGAATGATTTTAACATCTTCACAAAAGCATTCTAATTGTCTCTTCAATTGCCTCAGTAGAGTGATTTAATATTTATCAGACCCACTGGTTTCCAAGAGAATTCACTGGTCATGTGCTATTAAGGGACAGGAGAATTTCCAAGTGCTCAAGTGCTTCTGAGGTTCTGTGTCCCACTTTCTGCTTCTTTATCTCATGGCAGGCTTTCAAATTCTAAGTCCATTAAAGAAAGAGACTTTGCCCAATAGAGAAAGCAATTTAGATTATTATGAGATTGAAATTCTTCTTTTATTAGACGATGATGCTATGATGTGCCATGAAAGCCATATTTTTTCCATACTGTACTAGGACAGAATGGGCCACCTCAGTAGCTTCTGAAGCTAATACATTACTGTCACCACAATTACTTTAGCAAACCTGGTTCCATTAGCTTCTACCACATCATGCAGAGCTAGTGACCAAGTTTACACAGAAACACATATTTTTTATTGTTTTTCCAAAAGATAAATCTATACCAATTGGTGGTGACTTCCCACTGGCTTCCTCTTGGTGCCATGATTAGAATCAGCAGGTTCCTTGACTTATTTGCAGACTCACCATCCATTATTTGACTCCTAAATCCTTCTTAGTTTTTTACATAATTTGGGCCTTACATATAGATCAAAGAGTTTCCTCTCTACTTCATAGGTAAATTCATGTAAGTGACTGTTTGCCAGGAAGATGCTTTGGCTAAGATGGATATTAAGGAGTGGTTTAGAGTGGTTCTTTGGTGTCCTTTGAAGCAGCCTAAAACTGAATCACTTCTGTTCCACTGATATTCTGAGAAGCAAATGACATTTGCATTCCTTATACTTCTCCTCTAATCCAGGTATGCTGATTTGTGTTTATTTACATCATTAAAGTAGAACTTCAAACTTTTTAGCACTATAAAAACATGTAACTCAACCATTCACGCATTTGGTCATGTTCATTCTGCCCATACATCAATCCTCATTTCCTAAGTGTACCTGTCAAACATTAAAAATAGCATTAGAGAAGTATTTTAAAACAAATCCCTTGATCTGTGGGAGATCTGTGTCTTTCTGAGGAAAGACATTTGTGCAGTTGAAGGTTGAGTTACCATGGTAATGGCTATCATGTAATATTGAGGGAAGGCTTTAGGAACACTGCACGTGGTAACTCCATGTTGGGTTCTTGTGATTACAGCCTGGGCAGAACTTGACTTATCTTGGTCCCCAATAATCTTTCTACATATTTATAATAACAGGAATTTGCATCTCTATCCATAGGCTACCTTTTTCATACATCATGCTGCTTTTAGAATAACCAAAAGTGAACCGTTCTGAAAATGGTACCTTTCAGGTATTACAGATAAAAAAATTGTCATGATTTTTATAGCATTTTAAGCATATAAAGTACTCTGTTTTGAATTCCTTCTCTTATGCATTGTCACTATTTGATAATGCCAAGGAATATCAGAGAACAATTGTCAAGAACTGGAGCCACAGATTTTGAAATTTTTTACATTTCCTCTCATTTCCTTGGTTAGTACAAATGTTTTATGAAAATGTATGATGAATCGGTTGTGCTGTCAGAGCTGTATAAGAAATGTGAATGGGAACTCCCCCAAACCTCTCATAGGCCAAGCTGTATTGTCTAAATTGGTCTACATTGCAGTGTACTTTAATAAGGAAGCATAATAGATAAGGAAAACATGATTTCATTAAGACCTTACTCTATAAGTGCATTCTATCTCCAAGAAAATGTTGCTAGTATAAGTCACCTATGAATCAGTTACATTTCAGTGACTATGGTGAACAGGTGTTTTGAAAGATGCCTTATTTCTTCATGTATTCATTCACCCAGTAACTAGAATAAAGCACCTACTTTGTGCTAAGGGTGATAATTCCATGCCACCTACTCATCTCGTTGATGGAGTTCTCAAGTTCAGAACTGGTACCCAGTAGGAGCAAGCGATGAGAGACCACCCTGTTTCCTGGGGCTCTACTGGCTGACTTTCCCACAGTCTGCACAGTCATATTTGTTTTGTAATGGCTTTCATCAAGATATCATTCTTGCATTCAGCCATTCAACTGGCATCCATTGGACTAGGCTCTCTTCCATGCTCAAAGGATATGAAGACAAGAGCTCCACCCTAAGAGACTAAGTCGAGACCTTAAAGGAATCCACATGGCCAGCCCAGAGTATGTTTTATTATTGATTGCAACACGATCAACCTTTTTTTTGTATATTTCTTTTTTTTTCTTTTATTACGCATATGTGCATACAAGCCTTGGGTCATTTCTCCCCCCCGCCCCCACCCCCTCCCTTATCAGCCACTCAGCCCCCTCCCTCTGCCCCCCACCCCCTCAATACCCAGCAGAAACTATTTTGCCCTTATTTCTAATTTTGTTGTAGAGAGAGTATAAGCAATAATAGGAAAGAACAGGGTTTTTCCTGGTTGAGATAAAGATAGCTATACAGGGCATTGATGCACATTGATTTCCTGTGCGTATGTGTTACCTTCTATATTAATTCTTTTTGATCTGACCTTTTCTCTACTTCCTGGTCCACTTTTCCTATTGGCCTCAGTTGCTTTTAAGGTATCTGCTTTAGTTTCTCTGCGTTAAGGGCAACAAATGCTAGCTAATTTTTTAAGTGTCTTACCTATCCTCACCCCTCCCTTGTGTGCTAAAGCTTTTATCATGTGCTCAAAGTCCAATCCCACTGTTGTGTTTGCCCTTGATCTAATGTCCACATATGAGGGAGAACATACGATTTTTGGTCTTTTGGGCCAGGCTAACCTCACTCAGAATGATGTTCTCCAATTCCATCCATTTACCAGCGAATGATAACATTTCGTTCTTCTTCATGGCTGCATAAAATTCCATTGTGTATAGATACCACATTTTCTTAATCCATTCGTCAGTGGTGGGGAATCTTGGCTGTTTCCATAACTTGGCTATTGTGAATAGTGCTGCAATAAACATGGGTGTGCAGGTGCCTCTGGAGTAACCTGTGTCACAGTCTTTTGGGTATATCCCCAAGAGTGGTATTGCTGGATCAAATGGTAGATCAATGTCTAGCTTTTTAAGTAGCCTCCAAATTTTTTTCCAGAGTGGTTGTACTAGTTTACATTCCCACCAACAGTGTATGAGGGTTCCTTATTCCCCTCATCCTCACCAACACCTGTTGTTGGTGGTGTTGCTGATGATGGCTATTCTAACAGGGGTGAGGTGGAATATTAGCGTGGTTTTAATTTGCATTTCCTTTATTGCTAGGGATGGTGAGCATTTTTTCATGTGTTTTTTGGCCATTTGAATTTCTTCTTTTGAGAAAGTTCTGTTTAGTTCACTTGCCCATTTCTTTATTGGTTCATTAGTTTTGGGAGAATTTAGTTTTTAAGTTCCCTATATATTCTGGTTATCAGTCCTTTGTCTGATGTATAGCTGGCAAATATTTTCTCCCACTCTGTGGGTGTTCTCTTCAGTTTAGAGACCATTTCTTTTGATGAACAGAAGCTTTTTAGTTTTATGAGGTCCCATTTATCTATGCTATCTCTTAGTTGCTGTGCTGCTGGGGTTTCGTTGAGAAAGTTCTTACCTATACCTACTAACTCCAGAGTATTTCCTACTCTTTCCTGTATCAACTTTAGAGTTTGTGGTCTAATATTAAGATCCTTGATCCATTTTGAGTTAATCTTGGTATAGGGTGATATACATGGATCTAGTTTCAGTTTTTTGCAGACTGCTAACCAGTTTTCCCAGCAGTTTTTGTTGAAGAGGCTGCTATTTCTCCATCCTTTATTTTTAGCTCCTTTGTCAAAGACAAGTTGGTGATAGTTGTGTGGCTTCATATCTGGGTCCTCTATTCTGTTCCACTGGTCTTCATGTCTGTTTTTGTGCCAGTACCATGCTGTTTTTATTGTTATTGCTTTGTAATATAGTTTGAAGTCAGGTATTGTGATACCTCCTGCATTGTTCTTTTGACTGAGTATTGCCTTGGCTATTCGTGGCCTCTTGTGTTTCCATATAAATTTAACAGTAGATTTTTCAATCTTTTTAATGAATGTCATTGGAATTTTGATGGAAATTGCATTAAACATGTAGATTACTTTTGGGAGTATAGACATTTTACTATGTTGATTCTACCAATCCATGAGCATGGGAGATCTCTCCACTTTCTATAGTCTTCCTCAATCTCTTTCTTCAGAAGTGTATAGTTTTCCTTGTAGAGGTCTTTCACATCTTTTGTTAGGTTTACACCTAGGTATTTGATTTTTTTTTGAGGCTATTGTAAATGGAATTGTTTTCATACATTCTTTTTCAGTTTGCTCATTGTTAGTGTATAGAAATGCTAATGATTTTTCTATGTTGATTTTATATCCTGCTACCTTGCTATAGCTATTGATGATGTCTAGAAGCTTCTGAGTAGAGTTTTTTGGGTCTTTAAGGTATAGGATCATGTCATCTGCAAATAGGGATATTTTGACAGTTTCTTTACCTATTTGTATTCCTTTTATTCCTTCTTCTTGCCTAATTGCTCTGGCTAGGAATTCCAGTACTATGTTGAATAGGAGTGGAGATAGTGGGCATCCTTGTCTGGTTCCTGATTTTAGAGGGAATGGTTTCAGTTTTTCTCCATTAAGTATAATGCTGGCTGTAGGTTTGTCATATATAGCTTTTATAATGTTGAGGTACTTTCCTTCTATTCCTAGTTTTCTTAGAGCTTTTATCATGAAATGGTGTTGGATCTTATCAAAGGCTTTTTCTGCATCTATTGAGATGATCAAGTGGTTTTTGTCTTTGCTTCTGTTAATGTGGTTTATTACATTTATTGATTTTCATATGTTGAACCACCCCTCCCTCCCTGGGATGAAGCCTACTTGGTCGTGGTGAATAATCTTTTTGATGTGTTGTTGAATTCAGTTTGCCATTATTTTGTTGAGGATTTTTGCGTCAATGTTCATTAAGGAGATTGGCCTATAGTTCTCCTTTTTGGAGGTATCTTTGCCTGGTTTTGGGATAAGTTTAATACTGGCTTCATAAAATGTGTTTGGCAGTTTTCCTTCCCTTTCTATTTTATGGAACAGTTTAAGGAGGGTTGGTATCAGTTGTTTTTAAAGGTCTGATAGAATTCAGCAGAGAATCCATCAGGTCCTGGACTTTTCTTTCTGGGGAGACTCTTTTTTTTTTTTTTTCATTTTTCTTTTATTATTCATATGTGCATACAAGGCTTGGTTCATTTCTCCCCCCTGCCCCCACCCCCTCCCTTACCACCCACTCCGCCTTGGGGAGACTCTTGATTGCTGCTTCAATTTCATTTTGTGTTATAGGTCTATTCAGGTGATTAATTTCCTCTTGGTTCAGTTTTGGATGATCATATGTATCTAGAAATCTGTCCATTTCTTTAAATTTTTCAAATTTATTTGAATGTAGGTTCTCAAAGTAATCTCTGATGATTTCCTGGACTTCCATGGTGTTTGTTATCTCCCCTTTTGCATTCCTGATGCTACTAATTTGGGTTTTTTCTCTCCTCATTTTAGTCAGGTTTGCCAGGGGTCTATCGAACTTGTTTCCATTTTCAAAGGACCAACTTTTTGTTCCACTAATTCTTTGTATGGTTTTTTTGGTTTCTATTTCATTGATTTCAGCTCTTATTTTTATTATTTCTCTCCTTCTATTTGTTTTGGGATTTGCTTGTTCTTGTATTTCTAGGAGTTTGAGATGCATCATTAGGTCATTGATTTGGGATCTTTCAGTCTTTTTAATATATGCACTCATGGCTATAAATTTTCCTCTCAGGACTGCCTTAGCTGTGTCCCATAGGTTCCGGTAGGTTGTGTTTTCATTTTCATTAACTTCCAGGAACTTTTTAATTTCCTCTTTTATTTCATCAATGATCCATTCTTCATTAAGTAATGAGTTATTTAGTTTCCAGCTGTTTGCATGTTTTTTGTCTTTACTTTTGTCGTTGAGTTCTACTTTTACTGCATTATGATCAGATAGTATGCACGGTATAATTTCTATTTTCTTATATTTGCTGAGACTTGCTTTGTGCCCTAGTATTTGATCAGTTTTGGAGAAGGTTCCATGGGCTGCTGAGAAGAATGTATATTGTGTAGAAGTTGGATGAAATGTTCTGTAGACATCTACTAGGTCCATTTTATCTATTGCGTATTTCAGATCTAGGATTTCTTTATTGATTTTTTGTTTGGATGACCTATCTATTGATGATAATGGGGTGTTAAAGTCTCCCACAACCACTGTGTTAGCGTTTATATGTGCTTTTAGGTCTTTCAGGGTATGTTTGATGAAATTGGGTGCGTTGACATGGGGTGCATACAGGTTGATAATTATTATTTCCTTTTGGTCTATTTCCCCTTTTATTAGTATGGAATGTCCTTCTTTATCTCATTTGATCAATGTAGGTTTGAAGTCTACTTTGTCAAAGATAAGTATTGCTACTCCTGCCTGTTTTCAGGGGCCATTGGCTTGGTAAATCTTCTTCCAGCCTTTCATCCTAAGCCTATGCTTATTTCTGTCAGTGAGATGGGTCTCCTGTAAGCAACAAATTGTTGGATCTTCCTTTTTAATCCATTTCATCAAGCAGTGCCTTTTGATGGGTGAATTAATTCCGTTAACATTAAGCATTAGTACTGATAGGTATGTGGTGATTCCTGTCATTTAATTGTCTTAGTTGTTTGAAAGTTTGATTGTGTGTACCTAAGTTGAGGTTCCTCTCTACTGTCTTGCTTTTTCTTTTCCTGTGGTTTGGTGCTGCCTGTCTTTTCATGGTTAAGTTGGGTTTCATTTTCTGTGTGCAGAATCCCTTGCAGAATCTTTTGTAGTGGTGGCTTTGTGGTCACATATTGTTTTAGTTTCTGCTTATCATGAAGACTTTTATTGCTCCATCTATTTTGAATGATAGTTTTGCTGGGTAGTGTATCCTGGGGTTGAAGTTATTTTCATTCAGTGCCCGGAAGATCTCACCCCACACTCTTCTTGCTTTTAATATTTCTGTTGAGAAGTCTGCTGTGATTTTGATGGGTTTACCTTTGTATGTTACTTGTTTTTTCTCTCTTACAGCCTTCAATATTCTTTCCTTAGTTTCTGAACTTGTTGTTTTAATGATGATATGTCGTGGAGTAGTTCTATTTTGATCTGGTCTGTTTGGTGTCCTGGAGGCCTCTTGCATCTGTATGGGAATATCTCTCTCTAGATTTGGGAAAATTTCCATTATTATTTTGTTGAATAGATTACACATTCCCTTCTCTTGCACCTCTTCTCCTTCGATGCCCATGATTCTCAAGTTTGGTCTTTTGATGGAGTCAGTGAGTTCTTGCATTTTCTTTTCACAGGTCTTGATTTGTTTAATTAATAGTTCTTCAGTTTTTCCTTTAATTACCATTTCATCTTCAAGTTCTGAGATTCTGTCTTCTGTTTGTTCTATTCTGCTGGATTGGCCTTCCTTTTTGTTTTGCAGTTCTGTTTCATTCTTTTTTCTGAGGTTTTCCATATCCTGGCTGTTTTCCTCTTTTATGTTGTCTATTTTTGTCCCGAGTTCATTTATCTGTTTATTCATTGTGTTCTCTCTTTCACTTTGGTGTTTATACAGTACTTCTATGGTTTCCTTTATTCTTTTGCTTTTTCAAATTCTCTATTTTTGTTATCTTGGAATTTCTTGAGTGTCTCCTGTACATTTTGGTTGACCCTATCCAGTATCATCTCTATAAAATTCTCATTGTGTACTTGTAGTATGTCTTCTTTTAAATTATTCTTGTGGGCTTCATTGGGTCCTTTGGCATAGTTTATCTTCATTTTGTTGGAGTCTGGATCTGAGTTTCTGTTCTCTTCATTCCCCTCTGGTTCCTGTACTAATTTTTTGCTGTGGGGAAACTGGTTTCCCTGTTTTTTCTATCTTCCCATCATTGTCCTTGGTGTTGTTACTGTCCTTGTACTGTGTGCAATTAAGTATTTTCTAGCTTGTAATAATAACAATGGTAATATTTAGAATGGAAGGGTGAGCTGAGATGGAAAGCAAAAAGTTAAAGAAAAGGGGAAAACAAATACACAGACAAAAGGGAGAAAGCAGAACAAGGTTTCAGACAAGAAAGTTTCAAAGGTATAAACAGGGAGTGTTAGTGTACTAATCAACAGTAAGCTGAACAGACATTAGAGGGACAGAGATAGGATTGAAAATCAAAAATAAAAAAAAATTAAGATAGGAATAAAAATAAAAAATAAGTAAATGAAAGAAATATCTATGTATTAAAAATGCATTAAAGTAAAATGGAAAATAAAAAATTAAAAAAAAAACCAAAAGCCCTCCAAGTTCAAATGCAATGAAGTTTCAGTCTTAATAATTTGGGTGTCCGCCTCAGTCTCCATTCCTGGAGATGGTGCCTTAGATGTTGTTCTGTAGTTGTCTCATCAAAGGGGATGCATAAAGTAGAACAAAACTACACACACACACAAAACAAACAAACAAACAAACAAAACCCCACCTAGTGTCCCAAGTTCAAATGCAATACAGTTTCAGTAAGTTTTTCTGCTTGCAGGTGTAATTCGGTTGTTCTCTCATCAAACGTAGGGAGAAAAAGGAAAAAAAGAGTCTGGAGACTGTTCTGAGAATGGTATCTGGAGCTGTGGCTTGCCTGCCTGCTGCTGTCAGCCTGCTGTTGCTAGAGGAGTTGTTTATGCAGATCTCTGGAGTGAGCTTAGCACTCACCTGGTCCCACAGGCTTTGTTTGCTCAGAGTTCTCCTGTGCGGGAGCCTCTGCTACAGGCTTTCCCCTTTCCAAGCACTGGGAAAGGTGACACTGCACCCGCGTTGTCAGGCCTGCGTGTTTATTTACAGTTCATGTGGGAGGTGGGTCGTCCCCCCTCTCCTGTGAAGTTTTCCTCCCACTGCCACTTTCACAAGCTTTCCTGCTCCTGCTTACTGGGCGGTGCTGCTGCTCCTGCCAGCAGCCATGTTTGTTTACAGTTCACGTGGCAAGTGGGTCTTCCCTGCTCTCCTGTGGAGTTTTCCTCCCTCTGCCACTCTCACAAGCTTCCCCGCTCCTGGTTGCTGGGCACGCGCCCCGCCCCCGCTGCCGCCAGAGCCTCTCCCGCCCACCCGACTTGTTTATTTACAGTTTATTTACAGTCCTGGGAAGGATTCCCTTCCCCCAATCTTCAGCGCTCAGGGCGCCCCACCCTCTTTCCAGCGTGTCTTTATTGCTCTTATTGCTTATTACTCAGTTTCTCTTTTTTCCCTGGGTGGAGGTCAGTCTGTCCAGGGGGCTATGCTGCTCTGGCCCAGGCTTGTCTGTGGGAGTACCATGGTACCACGAAGCTCACCTGGTCCGCATCTTCCCAAGCCGTCTGGGCGCCGGCGACTGGCAGCCCAGGGGCCCTCCTTTTTTCTCCATTTAACGTGAAGTGGAGATTCTCTGCGCCGGCTGGAGATGTGGAGGGGTCAAAGTTATGCCTTTTCTCAGTGATTATGCCTGCAAAGTGTGTCTCCGGCGTCTCTCCAAGATTTCACTATAGGAGGCTTGCTTTCTGCTTCCTCCCTCTAGCCGCCATCTTGGAATCCCCCCACAATCAACCTTAAGTTTTCCTTCATCTCTTCAATTCTCTCCTCCATTTGCTCCTCCAAGCATGGGCTTATAAAGGTGCAGGTCCTAAAATCGTGGCACTGAAATTCATTTACCTGAGTTACCCAATAGCACAGGGGTAACTTCCACTTGTTGTGGGTTCATGACTTGTCAGATACGGTGGGAAGCACTTGACGTCTACTGTCTCATTTAACCCTCACAAAACTTATTATTCCTGTCTTGCAAATGAAGAAACTGAGGTTCAGACTTACTGTTCCAAGATCTCTTAAACAGATAAATGGAAAAGCTGAGATCCAAATCCAGTTTTGTCTCACTCTAGTGCCCAAACACTTAAATTTTGCAGTACAGTCACAATTACTGTATAGCAAGTTATGAGTCCAGCTGCTGTGTCCTTTCTCATTCATACACATTGGTAACCATGACACAACTCTTTGTGCTACCCCTTATTGAGGAATGTATCTCTCTTATCAGTCTTTTTCAAAGTAAATGTGATTCATAGACCTAGAAAGAATTGAATACTATCATTTAAGGCATTTCAGAAAGACTTGAAATTTAATTTTAAAACTTTCTCTTAATTTTTTGTATACATGTTCCATATTTTTTAAAAAATAAAGTTTAGAGCCAAGTACTGTGGTTCATTTCTGTAATCCCAACTACCCAGGAGGTGGAGAGCAGGAGGACCACAGTTTGAGGCAAAAAAGTTAATGAGACCCCATCTCAACCAATAAGCCAGGCATGGTGGCATGCACCTGTGATTTTAGGTACACTTGAGGCCATAGGTAGGAGGGTCTTGGTCTGAGGCTGCTCTGGCAAAAACACCAGACTACCTGAAAAAATAATAAAGCAAACCAGGGCTGGGGGAATGGCTCATGTGGTAGAATTCCTGCCTAGCAACACAGGGCCCTGATTTCAAACTCCAGTACCACCACCAAAAAAAAAAACCTTATATACTAACTAACGTAAATTTTAAGTAACAGTGTGCCTACATTAAGCCTATAATGTTTCAGCAAAATATGAGAGTGAAATAGATATTGCTAAATTAAAATTATAACACTAACTACCAAAGTTGATAAATACCAAACAGCATATATTTCCTTAATAATTTTGGCCTAATTAACTTCCTTAGTTGCACAAACCACAGCCCCCCTCACAAGGTCTCATGTAAGCTGGGGCTCACTGTATGGATACCCATAAGTAATGGACCATTAATGGCAGGGTCTCAGGGCATCCTCAGAGAACACAGAGCAGCAGTTGTCTCTTCAAGGGTCTCCAGCAGCGCTAGGAGCCTCAGAACACTATCTGATGTGTCACCCCCGGAGGATTCTCTAGCCACACTCTGCCCTTTTCCATGTGTCTTCTCCCTTCTTCTGCACCTCTGACTGACTTGCTTATTTCTTCTTCCCTGCATTTCTCCTGTCATGTTGGATCTACTTATTCCTAGCTCATAACTCTCTTTGCCATGTCAGCTCTGTGCATCTCTGCAGCTCCAGCTCTACCTGCTAAGAACTTCATTTTCTCAGCATATCCTAGTTTATGGTTTTAAGACAGAGCATCACACATGCCAGGCTGTTATCTCTGTTTAAGCAGCATTCTTGACCATACATCAGGTGACACTGGCCAATACAGACATCTCAGGCCTGTAGGAAAGTGCTCTCTCTGGTCCCGGCAGTTTTAGTGCACATGGGTAGCAATGGGAATGGGATTCTCATGAAGGGAAACATGATCTTCAGCCTACAATATTACCTACTTGGGAGGCTGAGATCAGTAGGATTGCAGTTTAACACCAGTCAAGACAAATAGTTCAAGAGACCCGTCTCAAAAATAACCAGAGCAAAATGAAGTGGAGGTGTGGCTCAGTGGTGGAACACCTGCTTTGCATGTACCTACTTTACAAGTGGGAAACCCTAAGTTTAAACTCCAGCATCACACACACACACACACACACACACACACACACACACACAAAACCACATGATCTCCTCTATATTTTTTCATGTCACTAAGTGAAACATCTTCCATGATAAGGAACTAGAGGTACAGTTGCACCATATCAAATATGTGTAACTTACTCTGAATATTTACTTCCAGACAAGACGTTTCAAAGTTGCCCCAGCATGGACAATTGTTGCCATTCTAATTGGTGGCCTTCAAGATACATTATGGTATTTTATGGATTTATTTTTGGCATATTTTTGTATTGATTATTGAAAGTATGATTTTCTATTTCTCTCTTTAACTTTTTCCACTGTTGTTTAATACATTTTGAAGTTCTATTATAATGGCATATGTGTATATGTCCGGCTTCCTGATTAATTAACCCTTTATTAACATTACTTAATTTCTAGTAAGAGTCTGCCTTAAAGTTCACTTTATCTAACAGTTGCATCGACAGTCCAGCCTCCTTCCTCTTCCTGTTGGCATGGTATAGTGTTTTACATCCATTTACTTTTAACTATCTTTATATATAAAGTATATCTATTGAAGACACTTTGGATTTTCATTTTTTTATTCTTTTTAACAACTACATCTTTTAGTTAGAGTGTTTAGTCTATTAACATTCAAAGTAATTGTACATAATACTGACTTACATTTGACTTATGTTTCTGTTTGTCTCCTCTGGTTTTTGTTCCTGTGTATTGTGCACTGCTTTCTTTTGAATTATTTGGATTTTTTTAATTTAAAATTTATCGTAGTTTACCTATTCAGCTTTTAACCTATACTAGTTTGCATTATTTTTTAAATGGTTTCTCTGGGGAATGCAATGTATATAAATATATATGTAAATGTAAATGTTCCTGGCTTTTAAAGTCTATTTAGACCTAATATTTTAATGCTCTACATAGGATGTAGAAACTTTGCAAGAATGTAGGCCCATTTAAAGATACTACAAACTATTTAATTCCATATGTTTTAAACCCTCATGACAATGTCACAATTTTTGCTTTTTAGAGTGAAATATTGTAAAGAAATTTAGAGGAAAAAATTATATGTCATGTCTACCAATATATTTACCATTTCCCATGCCCTCCATTTCTTCCTAATGATTTTATTTCCTACATGGTATTATTTTCTTTCCACCTGAAGAATTCCTTTTTCATTGCTTATACTAAAGAATTGCTAGTGCTAAATTTTCTTAGTTTTCTTTTACCTGAAAGATGTTTTCATTTCATCTTTTTTTCCCCAAAATACATAGAATTTTGGCCTGAAACTTTTAAGTGATTTGAAGATGTTGTTCCATTGTCCTCTGACCTCTATAGTTTCTACTGAGAAATTAGTGATTGTGAATTATTACTCCACATTAACAAAGCTCCATATTTCTCTGGCTGCCTTGCAAGCTTTTTTCTATGTCTAGTTTTCAGTATTTTGCTGATAATGTATCTAGGGTTGGTTTTCATTACATTTATCTTGCTTCAGATTTGCTGTGCTTCACAGATCTTTAAATTAATGTGTCACTAAATTTAGGAAACTTCAGTCATTACTTTTTAACGTATATTTTCCTTCACACTCAGTTACATACTTTAAACTTTGGAATATTGTTTCTTAAAACCCTGAGGGTCATTTTTTAAATATATTTTCACTTTTCTTTAACCTGGGCAATATCTATCCACCAGCTTCAAGCTTAGTGAGCTTCCCCCATTATCCATTCTGATATAAACAAATCTTGCTTTTTGTTTTTATTAACATATGCTATTTGCACAAGGAGTTTTCATTATGATACTTCCACACATATACTCCACACACCTCGATCAAATCCACCTCCTCTTGCTCTCTGCCGTGTCCCTTCTCCCCTTCTTAAGACAATTTCAACTGGTTCATAGTTCTATTTTCATCCATGGGAATAAAGTGTTTTGTTTTCCCATACATTGCATTATTTAATTCTGGAGATTGCATCCGATTTTACTGCATAACTTGCATTTTTCACTGACATGACCAATTTTTATTCATTATTAGTATATTTTGTTTTTCTTCTTTAATCAGAGTTATGATTGCTGCTTTAAAAATCATCATCTCCTAATTCCAGCATCTAAGTCATCTCAGGGTCATTCTCTACAGGCCGATTTTCATCTAGAGAATGGTTTAGATTCTCTTGCTTCTTTGTGTGCTGAGTGATTTTCTATTATATTCTGGACATTGTGCATGCTGCATTGTAGAAATGCTATGCTTATTATTTCTCCAATGAGTTTTTGTTGTTGCAATAAAAGGCAATTACCTTGGTCAAAGTCAATGTGCAAACTTTCTCTTGGGCAGTAGATGAAATCTTATTTCTATACTTTTTGTTTTGCCTTGGCTTTTTGTGGTCTGCCTTGCAAATGGATAGTTCAGGAGTCATTCAATGATGTTGACAGAATCTACATACAAAAAATACAATTCTCACTTTCATTCTTTTGTACCTGTGATTACCTTCTTACTTTTCAGGGACTATGGTTTCCTCAAAGTCTAATTTTTCCAGACAGATGCAAGGTTTCTGTCAGTCTTAGTCACTCCACCTGACAAAGATGGAGACCTGCTCTCAGTCCAGAAGTCATGAAACCCATCCAATGCTATTTTCTTTTGTCAAATGTTGACCCTTTGTTGGGGTGTCGTATGTGATTTTACTCTACTTACAAGCCAATAAATTAGCCTGTCACCATTTCATGGGTCAGAAACAAGGACTTATTTCTCATGAGTATCAATATGCTGGTATTGATTTCCCTTATCCCCAAGTCCCATATGGATGACACAAGCCTTAAATGGATGGTTTACTTTAAGCAGTTAGCCAGCCTGCTCTTTATCCCTGAGGAAGACTTCACAAGACTCTGCGCTGCAAACTCAACCCTTAGTAATGGCCTTGGCTAAAAGCAGTGAGGGCCTTAATGCTCAGCATACCCAGCAAGAAACTCAGAGACACTGGGAGCCTTGAGCAGACGATCTCTCCTGATGCTGTCCAGAACGTACCTTCTTGGGTTCCTCTTTAGTGCTGTCAGGTAGCTTTTTATTTTATTTTTATTTTGCCCACATCTCTCTAAAGAAACAGCATTCTGTTGTAGGAGCTTATTTGGCCACACAAGAAGACATAGCCATTCCACCACTGTAGCTCACACTGTGAATGAGAGTGATTTAGGGGAAGCCCCAGGCAGCACTGACTGCCCTGGGCACCGGCTGGCTTGTGTGGGGCAGCACCTTCATTGTGCTGTGCGTGGGTCTTGTTTAGACATCGCTCAGTCAGCATGAGTGAAAGGCCAGGTGTAGGACAGGGTCCTGAGCCACACCTATGGCCTCCTGCCCATCTTCTTTCTGAAGCAGACAGCAGATATGACATGCTCTCATCTTGAGTTTTGACTTAATAAACTGAGTTCCTCAGAAGGAAATGAAAGCAATAAGGTTTTCAAAATTCTAAGCTGTGCTAACAGGAATTCTCTTAACCTGAGAATTAAGGGGGTTCCATCCACCCAACACCACAAGAGGGTGTCAGACTTTGAGGACATTCAGAGCCAAGTACAAAGGAGCTTCACCTTGTTGACACCAGCAAAGGAGGATGGCTGTGCGGTGGGTTGCTTACAGGACTGTCCTCTTGAGGGCAGAAGACTGACCCTGCAGAGTTACTCACCAAGAATCTTCCCACTGTGAACAGTGAGAAAGAGCCAGGTGCCCATGGCACTAATGAGGCCACTAGATTCCCTGCCGTCAACAAGTATCTGGCTTTTCGCCACTCTGTCTTCTTCAGCAGCCAGAGTAACACTTTGACAACACAATCTCATCATTCCTCACCATTATTCAAATTTCCAATGACTTCCCACACCAATGAGAATAAAATCAAACTTCTATTCCAACTCTGCAAGATCTGAGATCTGATGACATCTCTAACCACAATTGTTAAGACTATGCTACAACTGTGCTCCAAGTTCACCATTACTGAAACACTGCAAGTATTCCTCCACACTCCATTCCACAAACACTCCTGCCTCAGGGCCTTTGCACATTCTGTTTTCTCTACCTGAAGTGCTTTTCTCTCAACAATTAATGTGGCTCCTTTCCTCACTTCAGTTCTCTGCTTAAATATAACCTCCTTCTTGAGCTCTTGTCTGGACACTGTTTCAAACAGTAATCAATATCCTTTCTTACCTCCCCTTATTTTACTGTATAACATTTACTTCTTGGCATAATATTGTAGATTTATTTATCAATTATTTGCCTTTCTGTGTTCCCTTCTAGAAAGTAAGGCCCTCAAAGACAAGATGCTGTCAACTCTGTTATTTTATGGTACTTCTCTGAGAAGTACCAACACACAGTGGGTACTCAATTAACACTTATAGAAAAATGAATGACTAAGGTCATTAACCTTAAGAGCAGAAAGAACATTCATCATTTTGTAGCTCAGACTCCAGGCCCTGAAAAGCAGTCAAGAACAATTGGCTAGAAACTTTGCACCTAAGCAGAGTTCTCTCCAAACTCACTCCACCCTGGGCTGGGGTGCAGCCCAGTGACAGAGACATGCTTTGCATACACAGGACCTGGGTGTGACTCCAGCACTGCAAAACCAAAAACACAAAGTTACTCCAACAACTTAAACAAGCTTTTACAAATCCGCTAAACTCAACTGTGGGACCAATCACAGAATAGCAGGATTCTAGGGTAGAGAGTGACCCAGTCACATATTCAAGACTTGAACAACAGTGGAAGGATTTGGGGTCAGTATGGGGCATTTTAGTTCCTTCTCAACAAGACACTTACAGTTCACCTAAACTTGCCCCAAATTCTCAAGAGTGCACATGTCAGAGCCACTGATCCAAACGTCTTGCCTTTAAGTCAATAGGATTAACTTAGAGCATGACTAAAACACATTTTTGCTTGATATAAATTTTAAGAAAGATGATTCTGTTACAGTGAGATGGGTTAGGATGTCTGAATTCCTCTGTGCTAATATTAGCATGATACTTTTAGAATAGGATTTAAAGGCATATTTCACAAGCTAGTTTTCTGTTGATTGACTAACACGGTTATCATGTGTGTCACTTGACAGGAACTGTGCTAGTCAGATGCAGTGCCATGGCCTGGACCCTGGGCTTGCACAATGAGTCATTCATGGTCCTATCATCAAACAAGAGTTCCATCTTGTAAGGGTTTTGGAAATATGAACAAATAACTGAAAGTCTGGGCACTGTGGGATCTAGTAGAGAAATAGTGATGGCAGAGGTGAATCAGGGGAGAGTGTGGTCAGCTGTATCATGGAATCATGGGATTTGGAAAGGATACAGATTAAAAGAGTTTCTGATGATGATTGATGACAAAAAGAGTTGGCAATCATCTCAGGTACATGGCTTCCCACACTCCCACTTATCTCCCTGGTTTCAGGTTCTTCATTCTCCCATAGCTTTGATGTCTCTCTCTAGGACCCGCCATCTGGCATTTGTTTCCCCACTTTTGCATAGCTCTTCTCTTTGCCTCTCACTTCCATCTGTGTCCTCTTATTTCCTCTGTGCAGTTATGCACCCTGCATCTACCCACCACCCCAAAATTCTGCCCAACAGTCAACATTCATTCCCACTCACACTTCCCCATACCTCTTAGCAGAGGCAAAAATGGAAGAGGACAACTTGAAGTAGAAAAAAGGCTTACAAAAACAGGCCCATCAGGGACTACATGTGGCCTGGAATGGGGCAGCAGACAGGAAGAAAGGACAGTGTAAATGTGGCTGCATAGTTGAAGCAGATCACAGAAGGCTTGGTGCACCACAAAACACAGATTGAGTTCTGTTCTAGAGTCATCGAAAAGCTATGGAATGTCTTGGAGGTGGAGCTGTAGAAGCTTGAGTTGGATAGAAGGAACATGTAGTTTTCTAGGACAAAGTGTAAAGAGATGAGTACTTCTTAGGAACACTGATGTGCTATCACTCCACACAGCCCAAACTCTACTACATTTCCCATCTATCACGTCCCATTCTTGGCACACATCACTATTATAGTTGAGTCTCCTAGGATACAATCTTCCTGCTCCTCTATTATTTAGTTGGGTCACTCCATCCTGCAGTTACAAAGTTAAAGTATTAAATATAACTAATTGCAAGACATAATTACTATTAAGTTGAGTTTCATCAAGTTAGTCTTGGCCCATTGTTGCCACCAGTCTGTCCTTCCTAGCTGTGGGCTATCTACAAATTCAATAATTCCCTCTTCTATTCATAGAAAAATCATTAATAAGGTTGTTAAACAGATTTTAGTACAGTACAGAACCATGTTGCACAACAGCATTAAAAATTCCTTCTGAGGAGAAATTGATCTATAACTCAATAAAATAAGATATTGTTCAGTCAGCTACAAACCCACTTGGCTCCACAGTCTGCCTGGTAAGTCTTTGCCTTGTTGGAATGGAGGTGTTTGATATTTATATCATTTCTCCAGTCTACCAATCCAGCATATTTGGACATCTGGAATTTAAATAGGAAAGGAGTTACCTTTCCATATTATATTTTTATAGGGAGCTGTTTTCTGGAAATGGTGTTATGGTGAGGTTTAAACAAACTTCTTTTTGTTGAACTTTCCTTTTTCTGGTCACTACCTCAAACTCAGCCAGTCAACTTGAGATTTCCAATATCTCAAAGGGGAGTAGAATCAGAGAAAAAAAAAGATGAAATTTGTGACCTTAAAGATCCAAAGTCAAGAGTCAGGGCCAAGATTTGAAAGGCCTTGAGGTCACTCAGAGTTATTTCCATCTTCCCCCTCCCTTTCCCACTCACTTCTGTACCCACAAGATTGTTTGAGCGGGGAAAAGGACAGAGAAAGTGGGAAAAAAAAAACCACGAGCATTGGATGCTGAGGGTATAGGCCAGGTCACAAAGAGGATAGAGATGATGGACCTCTCTTTACCTTTAGAGTTAGAGCTTAAGGAAGGGCCTATCTTGCAGCCAGGACTTACACACCAGTGGAATGAGGTGTGGATGGGGTAGTAGTATAAGAGAGATGGCTCCTGAACTGAGATACCAAAGAGGGTCCCATGGTGCCATCTGTGGCCCCAGAGGAAAAGGGCAGAAAAGCTGAGTTTTCCCAGTGTCTCAAGCAAAGTGGGAATTTAGCTGAGAAAGAGAAGGAGTTGAAGGAGCCCATCTGACTGCTGCAAGAGGGAAAATCAGAGAAGAGAGTGGTACAGGCCATCCAACAGATGGTGGAAGGACAAGGCTAGAGACTTAGCAGATGTGGACACAGCAGCAACATTCCCTTGATGTTCCAGTCAATCCCACATTCCAAGGGAGTCCACCCCAGGCCAGATTAAGATATAGAAGCAAATGCTTTCCTCATTCCACGCTTGCATTTGCATAACCCCAGAACTTATAATCAACCCCAGTGGAAGGATGTGAATGAAACAGAAGCCTGGGCTGGAGGCGTTGCTCAGTGGTAGAGCACTTATGTACCAGGCACGAGGCCCAGGGTTCCATCTTCAGCACTGCCAAAGAAAAAGAAAAAGAAAGGAATCTCCAATGAGACTGAGTTTTAATTCAAAATGAGTTTGAAACCATGAACTTTCTCTGACTTCTCCAAATGTAATTAGATTAAATTTTCTGAAAATGTTTCCTACAGAAAAATTTCCAAACTCACTTTATTTTTCACAAACTTAAGTATGTGAAACACATTCCATCTGCCACACTGATAATGAAAGGTAGGAAACAATGAACTGTTAGAAAATAGGTGTAGCTTTGTCCAGCTTATGATCCATCCATGCTGGTACCTACTTAGGAGGTTCACGTCTTTCACTGATAAGTTCATATTGCTGACCCAGGAATCAGGAGCCTTACTAAGGTCAACTTTCCAGGGCTGATTTCTTCACGATTTTAAAAACTGGGGCAACATTTGCTCATTTGCCATTTAGCGTGATTTCTCCCAGAGCCCTGCCAGTCTCCAGCTTCTGGGCCTCTAAGCTCATGGAAGTTGAGTGAGGAGCTTTCCAAATGGAGCTCTCTGTGACCTCAGACTGTTGCCTCTGCTGACCCAATGCTGGGCATCAGTTTCACTTTGAGTCACTTCTGGCATTTTCACCCACAGATTGTTTTCCTTAATGCAGAAAATGGGTTACAAGTACAGCTGACAAGCTCTGGTCCTGGGTAGCCACTAGCCCTATTACATCAGTGTCCCGAGCAGTGACAATTGTGTCTTCACACCCCTAAGACAATGTCGGAGCTGAGTAGGTGCAAAGAAAACCTCTGCTGAGTGGTGGAGTGCTCCCAGCATGTACTCTGTGGCCCCTGGGACTTTTTAGCTGTTTTTAATGCTTCTGCTGAGCCTCTGTTCCTGTCTGTCCTCCAGGGCACACTGCAGGCCTCCTTGAAGCTTCCTGGCCTTTCCTGCTTTGCAGCAAAGTTCCTGGCATTCCTCCGGGTTACTGTTCTGTGCTCCCCTTGTGGTAGGCCCCTTATCTCTCATTAAAAGTGCTTTAAAAACAAATAGCTACATGCAGAGCAGGGAAACTGGGCCTCCTCAGCCTCCCAAATGCAACCCTCACTGGAGAGCCTAGAGTTTTCCAAATGGGATGCCGCAGTAGTGGGTGCAGCACTGGCCCCAGACACCTCTGGAGAGGGGCTGCCTGTTCATGTCAACACCCAATCATCAGAAACCTGCTTCTGGGAGCCAGGAAGTGATTGGCTCAGCTTTGCAAACAAACGTTTTCTAACTAGCCACTAAAACCGTCTTAAGGCTCTGTTCCAAACACCTGTCAGGTCCATTGATCTTGGAGACTGTGGTGGGAGAGACTCAGCCCTGCTTGGGCCTGGGATTCAGAGGCAGCAAGAGAAAAGTTGAGTTGAGGAAAGGAAAGAAATGAGGTTGGTTGTGCAGATTAGTGGTGCCCAGTCACTGGACAGAGGTCAGTGACAGTTCAGGAAGAAGGTTCTAACAGTATGGTAAAATGAATGAAATAAAGAACAAGTTTTTTTAGTGGCACTGGGATTTGAACTCAAGGCTTTATGCTCGGTAGGTGGGCACTGTGCCACTTGAGCCATGTCCTCAACTATTTTTGCTTTAGTCGTTTTTTTTTAATAGCATCTCACATTTTGCCTGGGTAGGCATGGATTGCAATATCCTATTTACACCTCCCTTATAGCTGGAATCACAGGTGTATTCTGCCACGTCTGATTTATTTGTTGAGACGGGGTCTCACTAACTTTTCCTTGGCTGGCATCAAACCATGATCCCCAAAACCTGTGCTTCCTGAGTAGCTATGATTATAGATGTGAGCCACCCCACCTGACCCTCAGAGTCCATGTAAAAAAAAAAACCTACTCATTCAATGTAGAAAAGCATAAAAGAATACCCTCTTATTTCCTATTAGAATAATTTTTAACATATTTTTACTTGTAGGCACACACATAATTTCACATAAATGACAGCACATATTTGATGTTTAAAGCAAACTTTAGAGAGCATTTCCTTTCACTTTTTTGTGGTGCTAATGGTTTTTTTTCAAATGTATGAAACCCTGATGACACAGACAGTGAACATTTTGTTTGCATATTCACTAAAGTCCAAGTTTGGCAAAATATAAAGTTAGCAACCTTACGTCCATTCCCCATAGTATCTTAGAACATCTACTCGCTCTTGAAATCCAGATGTCTAGAAACCCCTGGGGTTGATGAGTTCCCCAAAGGCCATGATTTGGTTGTAGGGTTCAAATTTTCTTGTGTTCTGAAATTTACGGGGATGAGCCTGACAAGCATTAAGGGAGGGAATGAACATCTACGTGGAAGCTGACAGCGATCCGGAAATTCTCCCAGCTCCGTCAGCAGGTGCCTGAGTCAGGGGCCTAGGCTGGGGGCACCAGGGCTTCCCCAAAGCTGCCCTCTAGTTCAGCATGTGACACATGCACTGTAACTTGGCACCGTATTCTAGATGGGTTATACCTCTTGACAAATTTTACACAAAAATAAGCCGTGAATAATAAGCGGGTTTTTTAATTAAACTGAGTGCTTACAAAAATGATTATTCATTTCTGGTCTTTATGTGTTTGAATTTTTAATTACAGACTGTGAGCATTCCTGTAATAAACTGCATACAAGTTAGAAGGTTGGGGCTAACCTTGATGCCAAGTTCTCCTTGCTTTCATATGCAGATCCCACCCCTTCACCAAACTCTCTTCACCATGTTGAGTGATCCAGGTTCTTTTCCTGCAGTGAAATCCTTTACCCCTACCCCTTAACCTTTTCAAGTGTGCCTTCTTCACCACGCACTTGTGCACTGCATTTACTTGGACCTGGTTTACGGTAGAAGAGTGCGCCCCTAGCGTGTGGTAAGTTCCCACAGGTATCTTCCATGGCCTGTTTGCTGTGCAAGCCCAGCTTTTCCAGTCTTGGCATCTGCTGTGGAGAATGTCTCAGCCAACCAAATGGAGCCAAGGAATCCACACTCTACCTGCCTTGGAACTGCAGTGGTTTCTGCAGAATCAGAACATGGTAAGACCAAGGGATCTGATTTCTAACTTCAGAAAATACGTCCACTATGACACAAATTCATTGGGTAAAATGTTAAAGTACTAATGAAGTTGTGGTTGATTATTGTGAAAATTGCTTTATCCTTAGGTTACAAGATGACTTGTGACTCTCTCTGGATGACCACTTTCACCCCTGGGTGATATGTTTGTTAATTTCCTAGTATCCATGGTCAGAAGCTTAGATATAAAGCAGTTCTCAAAACTCCCCTTGTATTTCTCTTGGTTGCTTCACCAACACTTTGCTGTGTTGGCCATGAGGAAGTCGAAGCTGGTCTGGAGGAAAATAGAAGTGGAGTTGAAATCTGTCTGGGTAGGATTCCTGCAATCCCACCTTTCTTAATCATTTCTCAATCTTTTCTCCTGCCTATATTACTCCTTTTAGTTTTGAAGATGGGATAAATGCACACAGGATGAAAAATTTAAACTGTGAAAAAGGATACAGAGTGACAAGTAATTCTCTTCTTTAAACTGTGCTTAGCTCCTCCACCTTGGACTGTAACACGTTTTCTATGCATACTAATATTCCATGCACATATGAGCATATGTACACATGTACACACATCCGAGTGTGCATGCTTTTTCCCTTATAAACTGGTAATGTACTGTACAAATTCGTCTTCATTTTGCCTTTATCCTTCATAAAATACCTTAGAAGTCAGGTCATACCAGTATGTAGCTGCTTCATTCATTTTAGAAGACTGTTCTTAGTGGAACTATGTTGTAATTGACAATGAGAGTCCCTATCAATGGATATTTAAATTTTCCTAGTTCTTTTCTACAGTAACTACACTGAACAACACAATCAATGAACTTTTATATACACATGTGCATATTCATGGAAGAAATGTCTAGAAAAAAATTGCAGTATCAAGTGGAATGTGTGTTTAAAATTTCATGCATATTATCAAAACAATCTATAATAAGATAGTTTAAGAATACACTCCTACTGATAATATTTGAGAACTCCTATTTTCTCATATCCTAGTAATGAACAATAATATCAAACTTTCTTTTTTTTTCTTTATTCATTTATTCATATGTGCATACAAGGCTTGGGTCATTTCTCCCCCCTGCCCCCACCCCCTCCCTTATCAGCCACTCAGCCGCCTCCCTCTGCCCCCCACCCCCTCAATACCCAGCAGAAACTATTTTGCCCTTATTTCTAATTTTGTTGTAGAGAGAGTATAAGCAACAGTAGGAAAGAACAGGGTTTTTCCTGGTTGAGATAAGGATAGCTATACGGGGCATTGACTCACATTGATTTCCTGTGCGTGTGTGATACTTTCTATATTAATTCTTTTTGATCTCACCTTTTCTCTAGTTCCTGGTCCCCTTTTCCTATTGGCCTCAGTTGCTTTTAAGGTATCTGCTTTAGTTTCTCTGCGTTAAGGGCAACAAATGCTAGCTAGTTTTTTAGGTGTCTTACCTATCCTCACCCCTCCCTTGTGTGCTAAAGCTTTTATCATGTGCTCAAAGTCCAATCCCATTGTTGTGTTTGCCCTTGATCTAATGTCCACATATGAGGGAGAACATGCGATTTTTGGTCTTTTGGGCCAGGCTAACCTCACTCAGAATGATGTTCTCCAATTCCATCCATTAACCAGCGAATGATAACATTTCGTTCTTCTTCATGGCTGCATAAAATTCCATTGTGTATAGATACCACATTTTCTTAATCCATTCGTCAGTGGTGGGGAATCTTGGCTGTTTCCATAACTTGGCTATTGTGAATAGTGCTGCAATAAACATGGGTGTGCAGGTGCCTCTGGAGTAACCTGTGTCGCATTCCTTTGGGAATATCCCCAGGAGTGGGATTTCTGGATCATATGGTAGATCTATGTTTAGATTTTTAAGAAGCCTCCACATTGTTTTCCAGAATGGTTGCACCAGCTTGCATTCTCACCAGCAGTGTATGAAGGCTCCTTTTTCCCCACGTCCTCGCCATCATCTGTTGTTGGTGTTTTTGATGATAGCTATTCTAACAGCAGTAAGGTAGAATCTTAGTATGGTTTTGATTTGCATTTCCTTTATGGCCAGAGATGGTGAGCATTTTTTCATGTGGTTTTTGGCCATGTGAATTTCTTCTTTTGAAAAATTTCTGTTCAGTTCAGTTGCCCATTTATTTATTGGTTCATTGATTTTGGGGGAGTTTATTTTTTTGAGCTCTCTGTATATTCTGGTTATCAGTCCTTTGTCTGATGTATGCTAGCAAATATTTTCTCACACTCTGTGGATAGTCTCTTCAGTTTAGAGACCATTTCTTTTATTGTGCAGAAGCTTTTTAATTTTCTGTAGTCCCATTTGTCCATCCTTTCTCTTACTTACTGAGCTGCTGGAGTTCTACTGAGGAAGTCCTTGCCTATACCTATTAATTCCAGAGTATTCCCTGCTCTTCACTGTACTAACTTCAGAGTTTCATGTCTGATATTAAGGTCCTTGGTCATTTTGAGTTGATACTAGTACGGGGTGATAGACATGGATCTAGTTTCAGTTTTCTGCAGGCAGATAACCACTTTTCCCAGCAACATTTTTTGAAGAGGCTGTCTATTTTCCATTGTATGTTTTGGTGCCTTTGTAAAAAATAAGGTAGGCATAGCTGTGTGGATTCATATCTGGGTCCTCTATTCCGTTTCACTGGTCTTCATGTCTGTTCTTGTGCCAGTACTATGCTATTTTTACTGTTATTGCTTTGTAATATAGTTTGAAGTTGGGTATTGTGATACCTCCAGCATTGCTCTTTCTACTGAATATTGCCTTGGCTACTCGCAGTCTCTTGTGTTTCCAAATGAATTTTAGGGTAGATTTTTCAATCTCTGTGATGAATGTCATTGGGATTTTGATGGGAATTACATTAAACATGTAGATTGCTTTTTGTAGTATAGCCATTTTTACTATGTTGATTCTACCAATCCATGAGCATGGGAGATCTTTCCACCTTCTGTAGTCTTCTTCCATCTCTTTCTTCAGGGGTTTGTAGTTCTCCTTGTAGAGGTCATTCACATCCTTTGTTAAGTTTACTCCTAGATGTTTGATTTTTTTTGAGGCTATTGTAAATGGAATTGTTTCCATATATTCTTTCTCAATTTATTTGTTGTTGGTGTATAGAAAAGCTAATGATTTTTGTAGGTTGATTTTGTATCCTGCCACTTTGCTGAAGCTGTTTATGGTGTCTAGGGGTTTTGGGGTAGAGTTAAGACATAAGATCACGTCATTCTGCAAATGGGGATATTTTGACAGTTTCTTTACCTATTTGTATTCCTTTTATTTCTTCTTCTTGCCTAATTGTTCTGGCTAGGAATTCCAGTACTATGTTGAATAGGAATGGGGATAGTGGGCACCCTTGTCTGATTCCTGATTTTAGGAGAAATGGTTTCAGTTTTTCACTATTAAGTATGATGTTGGCTATAGGTTTGTCATATATAGCCTTTACAATGTTGAGCTACATTCCTTCTATTCCTAGTTTCCTTAGAGCTTTTATCATGGAGTGGTATTGGATCTTATCAAAGGCTTTTTCTACACCTATTGCAATGATCAAGTGGTTTTTGTCTTTGCTTTTATTAATGTGCTGTATTACATTTATAGGTTTGCGTATGTTGAGACACCCCTGCATCCCTGGGATGAATCTGACTTGGTCATGGTGAATAATCCTTCTGATATGTTGTTGGATTCAGTTTGTCATTATTGTATTGAGGATTTTTGCATCCATGTTCATTAAGGAGATTGGCCTCCTTAATGACACCTTTTTGGAGGTGTCTTTCTCTGGTTTTGGGATGAGCATAATACTGGCTTCATAAAATGAGTTAGGCAGTGTTCCTTCCCTTTCTATTTCATAGAACAGTTTAAGGAGGATTGATATTAGTTCTTCTTAAAGGTCTGATAGAATTCAGCAGAGAATCCATCAGGTCCTGGACTTTTCTTCTTTGGGAGACTCTATTGCTGCTTCAATTTCATTTCATGTTATAGATCTATTTAGGTGATTAATATCCTGTTGGTTCAATTTTGGATGGTCATAAGTATCTAGAAATTTGTCCATTTCTTCAAATTTATTGGATTGTAGGTTCTCAAAGTAGTCTCTGATGATTCCCTGGATTTCTGTGGTGTTTGTTGTTATCTCCCCTTTTACATTTCTGATTTTACTGATATGGATTCTTTCTCTCCTTGTTTTAGTCAGATTTGCCTGGGGTCTATCAATCTTGCTTATTTTTTCAAAGAACTAGCTTTTTGTTTCATTGATTCTTTGTATTTTTTTTGTTTTTTTATTTGTTGCTATTTCATTAATTTTTGCCTTTATTTTTATTGTTTCTCTCCTTCTGCTTGTTTCGGGTTTTGCTTGTTCTTGTTTTTCTAATAGTTCGAGATGTAGCATTAGGACATTGATTTGACATCTTTCTATCCTTTTAATATATGCACTCATGGCTATAAACTTTCCTCTTAGGACTGCTTTTGTTGTGTTCCATAGGTTCTGGTAGGTCATGTTTTCATTTTCATTAACTTCCAGGAACCTTTTAATTTCCTCTTTTACTTCATCAGTGACCCACTGATCATTGAGCAATGTGTTGTTCATCTTCTATTTGTTTGCATATTTTCTGCTGTTGTTTTTGTAGTCAAGTTATAGTTTTAATGGATTGTGATAAGATAGAATGCATGGGATTATTTCTATTTTCTTATAATTGCTGAGGCATGTTTTGTGCCCTAAGATATGATCAATCTTGGAGAAGGTTCCATGGGCTGCTGAGAAGAATGTATATTGTGCAGATGTTGGATGAAATATTCTGTAGACCTCAGCTAGGTCCATTTGATCTATGGTGTGATTTAGTTCTAGAATTTCTTTATTGATTTTTTGTTTGGATGACCTATCTATTGGTGATAGGGGGGTATTAAAGTCTCCCACTACCACTGTGTTGGAGTCTATACATGCTTTTAGTATGTTTGATGAAATTGGGTGCACTGACCTTGGGTGTACATAGGTTGATAATTGTTATTTCCTTTTGGTGTATTTCCCCTTTTATTATTATGGAGTGTCCTTCTTTATCTTGTTTGATTAATGTAAGTTTGAAGACTATTTTGAGATAAGTATTGCTACCCCTGCCTGTTTTCAGGGGCCATTGGCTTAGTAAATCTTCTTCCAGCCTTTCTCCTTAAGCCAGTGCTTGTTTCTGTCAATGAGCTGGGTCTCCTGTAAGCAACAGATTTTTGGATCATCCTTTTTATTTTTTTTATTTTTTTTTCTTATATACGCATAATTTGAAAATAAATCACCTTAAAGGGTTAGCCGAGTGTGCCTTTGATATTTGATTTTATATTAGCAGCAAGAGTTCAAGGGAATAAAGTTACCTTCACGGAAATAGAATTTTCCTTAAAATTGATTTTAAGCCAAGAAAACTTGGAACAGATTGAATTATATTGCAGTATTCTATGAGTTGACCACCAAGAACTTCTTCTTCCACTCATCAGTGAAGTTCTGTACTGGGTATAAAAGCTGCTTTCTGTCTTCAGCCACAGGTTGACACTATCAGTTTAATTAGGGTCAATTTCTCTGTGTACCATCTCGATGTTACATAATGTTTCACAGCAGAAATATATGCCTTCTCTTGTAGCATCATTCTAGCTACGTCAATGATGAAATGCTGACTCTAGGTTGAACATATAGTTCCATGTCCATCCATCCCTTGTTGGGAGAAAGTTTTAATCACTCAATATGAAGGTGTTAATGCTGTGAATGGATGTGTGTTAGGAAATGAATTCTTTCGTGAAGCAGTTTTAAATTTACTTACTGGTGGTTTTTATTCCGATAATATAAATAGGTCTTAGTCATGGTATCTATATCCAAAGCTCTAGCCTACAAAATAGTAAGGAAGGGTGGATCTGGGGAACAGGTGAATGTGTAGCTGGTGATTAGTATACTGTTAAAGGGAACACAAAATTTTCCTGTGCAATATTAACCACCTATAACACAATTTAGTTGATAAAGGCCAGCCCTGTGAATATTTAACTTTCACTGTGTTTGCTGTACTGATAGCGGGTCACTTTCATATATGAAATATAGCCTATTGCTTAATATTAATTAGACCTTCGTTCATCTTCAGGATTTAATAATCTTTCAACAATGATTTGTGCAATTTACATGGTTATATCCATTCAGAATGTGAGAACATTAGGATTTAAACTATCAAAGTCTTGGAAAGAATCTAGATATGCTATCTAGATCATAGCATCTTTTTAAATGAGCTTGCCAAACGGTGTCTTTTGATGGGGGAGTTAAGTCTGTTAACATTCAGTGTTAATATTGATAGGTATGTGGTGATTCCTGTTATTTAGTTGTTTTTGCTGTTTAAGAGTTTGATTGTGTGTAGCTGAATTAATGTTACTCTCTGATTCCTTGTCTTTTCTTCTCCTATGGTTTGATGCTTCCTGTCCTCTCATGGTTTTGTTTGCTTTCATTTTCTGTGTGCAGAATTCCTTGGAGAATTTTTTTTTTAATTCCAAATTTTCTTCTAGAAGAGTTATGTTTTCATTTCTTGCATTTAAATTCCTGATCCATCTGGAATTTTTTTGGTGCAGCAAGTGTGCTCTTACCTTTATTTTAGAAGAAAAAGAACTTTCCCAATTGTGTCAGCACAGGGTTAGGGAGATGGAAACGCAGAGGCATTTGGACTAGCTAGACATGAGATTAGCAGTCTTCACTGACCAGCGGATTCGTCACAAATAACAATGTGTTGAGGGAACAGTGCCATGGCTCCTCAACTCAGGACTGGCTGGATGAGGGACCTGGCTTGGAAGGGGGTCCCTTCCCTTTTAGATTAAACCCTCAGCACATGTTTCAGCATCACACAGACCTGGAGACAAATCTGCTTTACCCTGGTGATCGTGATGGGTTAAAAGAACTGAGCCTCAATTTCTGCATCTGTGGACTAATCACAGCAGTTAGAACTGTTAAATGAGAAAAGGTGTTGATATTGCCTGGCCCAGGGCCCAGCATCTCAAAGCTGCCCTATAATTGTGACTTTAACCCTCAATTCTCCTTTGTTTTAGTTTTGCTTGTTTGTTTGTTTTTTCATTTACTTTTTTCTCACATAAATTCAAATCAACTTTTGGGAAATCAGTGTTCCTAGCTTCCCATTTTGACCTTCTTCACAATTCCACCCCCACTTTTCTGGCCCTTGGACACTGCCCTCAATACTCCTCAGAACTCTCTGTGAAGTCATGACCACTTGAATGTGAACATCTAATTTGGGAACCTAGAGCTCCACCTGGATTGCCTCAACTTCCAGGCTTCCCATGTAGTACTGTGTTGTTTGCAAGGCCCTTCCCTGAATGCATACTAGAGCTTGATGCTAAGTTGATCTTCCAGAAACAATTCAGATTGCATTGCTTCCTTGCTTAAAGGATAAAACCCCAGTAATTTTGTGGGAGAGAAAAGTGCCCAGTGATCTGTATGGCATGATCTTGCATTCTGGCACCTTTGGTTTCTTCTCATGGATTTCCTGGTGTGTTAGTTAGGTTTCTATCACTGTGACAAAATACCTAAGAGAATCAACATGAAAAGAGAAAAAGTTTATTTTGGCCCAAGGTTTCAGTCCATGGTTGCTTGTCCCCATTGCTTTGGGTTTACCATTGCAACATATAGCACATGTCTAAGGAAGCCTGTTTACATAATGGTGGCTGGGAAGCAGAGAGAGAAAGAGAGAAGGAACAGCCCACAGTCCCAATATCCTCTTCAAGATCACCTCCTTCCAAAAGTTCCCACTTCCTAAGGGTTCTACCACCTCCCAAAAGCACCAGAGGCCTAGGACCAAGCCTTTAAGACATGGGCTTTTGGGGGTTCTCCATATCCAAACTATAGCACCTGGACACAGCTCTTTTCCATGCCTCTGTGGCTTTACCCTGCTAATCCCTCAACCCAAGATATTCCTTCCCTTAGTCTTCTTTGGCCCGATAAAACCCTTCCTTGTTCCTGAGAGCTTATTCGCTCTGTGTGTTTGTGCCTATTCAGCTTACTTTGCCTTTGCCTCTGTCTCTACCCAAGAAGAGTAACTGACCTCCATTATACCACTTGCCATGTGACACTGCCAGTACTCTTCATATGGTACTAAGTTATGTATATTATATATGTTTGGTCTTTCCTAAACTGTGAATTCTGGAAGTTGAGGGTTATAGCTCCATTGGTCCCAAGCACACTGTCCCAAACATACTAAAAACTCAAAATTATCTTTAAAAAATAAAAAATCTATCAATATCCAGATATTTTCTGGGCCTCCAGGTGAGGAATAATGGTGTTAGGATTTCCAGGTTTGGGAACATAGCATTTCCAACTAGCTCTGAGTTACCTCAAGGAAGAGCTTGCATTTGTCCGTTCATTGTTAACATTTCATTTGTGGTTTGGTGTTTTATACTGTGAGCTACAGTAAAACTGTAAATAATGAATTGTCATTGAGCTTTAAAAAGTGAGCACAAATCCTTTTTAAAAATACAGAATTCTGTCTGCCAAAGTGGGATGCTACACAGTTGTTTTATGGATTAGGCAGATATAAAAATAACAGTTGACATTCCTTATGTCTTTGACCAATATTGTGCATCTTACATTTTACTGTGAGATAGCATGGAAATGAGGTTGACTTGTGGTTATCAACTTGGGAGTAAAATGTCAGAAACCTCAAGGAGCTATAATTATTTATCTAATGTAGTTTTTCTAACCTAGAATGTATTTAAGAATAACAATTCTGCTAACCATAGTGCTAAGATCTTTGCTATCATTGATTTAGTTTTGTATTCTGTGGGAAAAAATAACCAAAATTATTTTAAGTTAAACCTAAAGGCCAAAATTCTGGACAGCAACTTGAGGAGAATCTGGAGTTTAATTCTGATAACTCATGGTTTTCGTGTGTTCAAGATGGCATGGATTGAGGAAACTTGGTTGCTGATGTTTAAACTGATAGAAAATTAGACTGATTTATTTGTACATGTGTGATCCAAGAATAAACTCAGAAAGATGCTGTTTGCCATTCTGACAGATATTATGGCTCAATCTTCTACTGTAGCAGAGTGTTTTTTCTTTGTAACAAGTGCTATGAGAAGGAAGTAAGGAGTAGAAAGAAGAGAGGAAAAGAGGGAGGGAGGGAAGGAAGGAAGATATAGCTTTGGACAGCCCAGTTGGTTGTAGAGTTCAATGAGTTGATACATCACAGCTCAGTTACACCCAAGTCTATAAGTAAATTTCACCTGAGAAAGCCAAGGATATCAATTTTAAACTAAGTTTTAGTGATGGATGCAGATTAGCACATATGTTGATGGCCACTTGTGGTACAAAGATTAGCCATATTTATGCAGGGCAGGGTACAGAATTGGTAGCAAGTAAAAATCAGATTCTCTTAAATTACTGCTATTATTTTATCACCTTACTTTCCCAGTTCTTTGCCCTTGCTGCCAATCTTACTAAATTTAACATAATTCTTATGCCATTTCCATGCAAGAAATTATGTCATCTTCTTCTAAAGAGATCAAAAACTCCTCTGTAAATAAAATTTCATTATGTACAAATGAGATAAGTTAGAAATAAATCATCCTCTTGGAGCTTGGGGGTGAGGAAGTAGAGAGAGGAAGTTGCTGTTTTGAGAAGGCTGGTGATTTAGAGTTGTTTGCCAAGAGAGACAGGAGCATTTCTCGCAGGAATCAGAGAGCTGAATGATAGTAACTGGCTTTCCCAGTCTTTCTTCTTCTTTACTCCATGTTTCTTTTCTTCATTCCTTACTTTTTTCCTTATTCTTTCAACTCCCTTCTCTTTTCATTTTCCCTCTTCTCTTTTTCTTTGCTTAGGTGTAACTAGCAGACATTGTGTGCTCCACTGACAAAGCCCCCTTTGTGGAGTCATTCATGGTGTGGCTATTGATACATGTTTCCCTATTCTGGAACCATCCAGGAAGTAAAAACACAGTATTGGAGCCAGGAGTGGTGGTATATGACAGTAATCCCAGCTACTCAGGAAGCAGAGGTAGGAAACTCATAGTCTGAGACAAAGTTATCATGAGACCCTATCTGAAAAACAAACTGAAACAAAAGGATTGGGGATATGACTAGCAAGCATGAGGCCTGGATCTGGGTTCAAACCTTGCCCCTTCCACCTAGTATTTGTCACTAGTAAACTTAAACAAGTTCATCCTGAGGTGTGAACCCATCTCAGACAAAGGCTGTGAGTATGAAATACTGTTACAGACTTGAGTGCCCAGCTCAGCAACAGCAGGTCTAATAAATGCTACTTTTCTTCCTTTACCCTCTTCCACGTTCATATATTGTCTATTTCAAAACAGCTGATGTTCTTGTTAAAGAGTTTATTGTCTCAGGGAAAAAAGGAGGTATACCCCAGTAATGTAACCCGTGAGTGCTTCATGCTGCCAGCCTCCAGGGATGAAGGAATGTCCATCTCTCCAGACCCTCCCCTCACTGTCTGCCTCAGGGAGGGATTCACAAATTTGATTGACCAAGTTAAGGAGACATGAATTAAGTTGGGCCTGCCAGTTTGCTGTGCATGCAAAGGTTTTGCATATGGGCACAGAACTCTTCTTTTTCTTCTCTCTTTTAGGTTGGAAAACAACAGCCCACTTTCCCTTGAGAAGCCAGTCATCTCATACTTTCTTCAGCATTTTCACTTCCTTTGCTTCAGCTTTCTAGAGTGTGGTAAATTTCAGGTTTAAGCTCAAAGAGAGAAAACAGACCTATTAGACTTCTTTCCCTGACCGTGTCACCGCTTCCAGTTCTCATGATTCTTTTTGGGACTGCCAGAAAAACTCCAGCTACAGAAGAGCGAGCTTTTTGCTCATTGAGTTCTTGGCCTGCACTTGTGTCTCCCTTTGTACCTCATGGTGCTACAGGGACAGACAGGCAGAATGTCACAGGTCAGGACAGGGGCACTATTGAGTTACCTGATCATGACTACCAAACACCACCAAAACTTTACCAATACTTCTGATACCTCCTTTTAAAAAGTACAGACAAAATATATTGCAATTCCAAAAAAGAAACAATTGTCTAGTAGGTGACATGATGAGGGTAGGGCTGGCAGCTCAGACAAGAGAGGAAGGCAAGAACTTGACTTGGGCTTGGGAGTCAGTGATATGAATGAGCCAGTGTTTCTGACCCACACTAATTGATAGTGAAGCTTTTCCCAAGAGAATAGATATGTTGGCTTCAAAATGAGAGTCCAGGTATATTCATGGAAGCTACAGTATAGAAAATATTTAATATTTTGTTCCATAACCACCTTTTTTGACATCCTAGAACATAAAGATTATTTTATTTCTCTCTCTTGATAAAGATCAACTGGATCTAATCCAAGTGTATGTCCCAGATGGAACCCAAATAATAATAATATATCCTCCCTGAATATTTAAGGACTGACTGTGTGTTCATTTCCAATTTTTGCAGCAACCTTGAATGGTGATTGTTACCTCATAGTGAGGAGACCTGTCCAGAGCTTCATGAGTAATATAGCAGAACCATTACTTGAACTTCAGTGCCTATTATCATGGCCTGTCCTCATGACTTTGCCTACTTAGTCTAGGCAAAAGGCCATCCCATTTTGTTTATAATAACACCTGTGTTCATTGTCTACCAATGGTTTACTTAGTCAGGTAGCAAGACACATGCCGTGACTTTGCCCAATAAAGTTGGGGACACTGCAGTGTGGGTGTATTATCTAGCATTTTTACTCTGACAACTCACAGTGGAGGAATAGGGGGCTTGCAGTCCTCCCAGAGTTAATAAACCCCACTTTCCACTTCACCAGCATTTTGTCATCCCTCTTTGGCAGCTCTGGAAAGAAGTGATGCTGGAAGCCAAGATAATCCAGTCCATTCTGTCTTTTCTGCTAACCAGTGAGATGTGAGAATCTTGTGTCACATTTCCATGACTGCACTCTCATCTGTGATGGTAGCTAATAATATCTGCTTACTTCTCTTTCAAGGTGATGCTGAAGATCAAATATGATTATGGATATAAAAACAATTTCTGAAGTTAAAGTGCTGACATTATGGTCTGTGTCAAAGAGTAATTGGGAAAGGCATTGTTTCTCAATATTAGTAGTGGAAGCATTTCTACAGAATCTATAAAAGAATCATATCTTTTGTGTTACCCCAAAATCATCCCAACTCCCCAATGTCCTTCACCAAGGCCTAGTGGAAAAACTGTTCTTGACTAGAATTCAGCTAGAGTAAAAGGAAAACCCATGAAAGAAGACTTAATGATAAGCTAAAAACAAACAAACCCAAATCTTTGAAATACTTAGCAATGACTCAGTTTGCCCTTTGAAAGGGAGAAAAATTGTTCTGTGAAATGCCAAACTCCCATGACAACTTTACAGAGTGTGGGGGGCATTGAGAGAAGCACATCCAGCATCCACAGCCAGAAATACCTTTCCTTAGCATGTGAGGTGTGGGCCCTGGCAGAGATGCTGCCAAGGGATGCTATGGCAGACCAGCTCACTGGTTACATCTCCCCCCACACTTCTGTAAGACCACATGCCCTCCTCTGGGAGCACTCACCATCCTTCATCACCCATCCTAAGCTTGCTGTCACTGCCGTATGCTGACCACCAGTTCAGACAAGGTGATCTGAAATAAAGAGCCCGATACAGGACTTTGCAGGTGAACTTTCCACCTGATCTTCAATAGGTCTGGAATAATGACAACTAATTGGTCAAGTCTGTGTGTATGAGAAGAGGAAATGGATTTAATAATTTGGGTGTCTGCCAGATCTTTACTGCTGTTTCTTTGTTGGTTATCTTTGTTGCCAGGATAGCAGTTGCAGCCTCCCAATATGCAATAGCAGGATATCTTCTTTTTCATGTTTCTTCCTGAGAGTATTAGACTGTCCTAGGAACTCCCATCTCCACCACTCCCAAAATTAAGCTGAATACTTACAGAAATCTTGGTTTTATTATAAGAAAAAGATACCCCTCCCATTATACAATACAATGGTCTAGAAAAACCAGCATATTTTTACATTTAATATACATTTATGGCAAATTTAATCATTTGAAATACACTTTGAATTTTGATATAATTCAAGGAATACAAAAACTTCTTTTATAATGTTATGTGTTTGTGTTGTTTTGTTTTATTGCAGTGCTGGGGATGGAACCTATAGCCTTGCACAAACTAGACAAGCACCCTACCACTGAGCTGGATTTCCTAGACCATGTTAAATATTTATTGATATAGACATATTGATATAGACATGTATGTTAGATTCTTTTATAGTACCAATCCTACATTCATGGATAATTTATATTATAAATGTGTACTATGTCCAAAAAATTTATCTTTTATTCTGCTGCTAAGACATGTAATCCAGTTATTTCTACCCCAACTTTCTGTTTATTAGGAAGCTTTATTCCACTGCTGTTGGAGCTTAGCTTTTTCTAGTTAATGTCCTAAAGGGTCCTACTGTTAGGATTATATAGGGAAGGTACATCCTCCTAAATAAAACCAAACTTCTCTAAGGGTTCTCTAAGGAATGGCTGAGAAATTTATCTTGAGGCAGAGAACAGGTCAACCTCTCATCACCATTCTCGTCTATTCTTTTCTCTCTTCCACTTCCGAGAGCCATTTTCCTTCTGTGAAAGTGGTTTCTGACATCCTGCATCTCATTCATAGGCTTAGCCACTGGGCACCTCTGACATTTTTGCTATGTGGATGACCACTGCTATACTGCAGTCTGCCCGATAGCATAGCTAAGAGAAGATGAGAATATTTAAACAAGTCTTTACTACAGATCGAAGCAGGTAATCTCAAACTCTTATGCTTTGGCACAGGATCTATAGAAGGATATCAACACTTTCAGTAACATGACAAGACAACCCCCAAAGATTCTGCCTCAGTGAGTATGAGATGATCCTGAGTGATTTTGTAAAAGAGAATCCATTCTACATTCAAAAATACTAGCTAAGAAATGAAAAAGAAAAAAGAAATAAAATGAGACGATAGCATACAAGTAAATAGGATTCATTTGTAAGTTTGCACTAAGATTCTAAGTTCCCATAATGTCCTATCTGCAGGAAAATAGAAACTATCCCTATTGGATACCTACTAGCACAGGCATGGTACCCTAGAAAGAATGGGCCTCCTCCCAGAGCTCACATTCTAAACAGGCCAAATTTATCCTGGAAATCCTCCCCTATAATGAACAATAAGCTGCCTAAATTCTTTTCTGGAATGAAAAGTAAAAACAGACAAACAGCATAATTTGTTTTATTCATTTGTACTTTAATTGCATGCTGTGTTCAGCAGGCAGTGGATAAGATTCAGAAGACTTTATAATCTTCTTTTCCTTGTGAAAAATGAAAAACCCATCTCTACCCTGATAATGTTTGTTTTGAGGTTAAAAATGGACTGATATTTTAAGACAAAATGCAGCTTTAGAAATTGCATTTAAATTTAGTTGTTTTTTATTATGGTCTTATATTCTATCAGTTTATCATATGATTAAAAATAAATACCTTATCTTTGTTCAATTATAATCTTATTATAAGGAAAAACTCAAGTTTGCTAAAACTTGTGTACCCTGGAGTTTTAGATTATGAAACCTGAATTTAAGGTAAATCAGTAGATTTTTGTCTTGATGTCAATTTCCACAGCTATCATTTCATTATGGCCTAGTTAAGGATGTTCTATTGAGAACCTTGGACTCAAGACAATGGGAATATGTAATGTTGTTTGTACTCCTACATTTGGCTGGCACAAACCCTCTTGGAAGCAGTGATGAAAAGTGGCCCTGGTACTGGAGCAGGACTTTTGTCTTTTAGAATATTGAGGACAGAGAGAGGGTATTACCTGGGACTTTAGTAGTTGGGGGATGATGGGAAGAGCTTGAGGCAGTAATACATTAATGAATTTGAAAGTACAATGTTTGAATATTTTCTACCAACCTTATTTTGAATTAGAAACACAGAGAAGAACAATGATCAATTCCAGCCTGTATCTGTAAGACGATAAGGAAGAGAGAAAAGAAAGAGAAAGGAAAATAGACTAATGAGGACGTCTTGTGCCATGTTACTGAACAGCCTCTCACTATAGTGCTAACTGAATTGAAATAAACCCAATTTTTGGTGCCATCTCATTGTTCTGAGGGACAAATGGGAGGAAGCTTAATCAAGTGAACATTAAACATTTACTTAAATAATAACAATGTATTCATGTCTGTCATGGTCTGATACATGAATTTACCACATTTATATAGTTAATTATATTGTCCAGAATAGTTATTAAGAAAAAGATCTTATAGCAGACACCTAAAGAGATATAAGGAAACCAACCACAGTTTAAGCACTGTATTTCATTATTTTTGAACTGGTAGGAGAAAGCTCAGAGGAAATGATGTAATTTGTATGCATGAAGGGCTGATATATATGTAGTCTATGACAAGTATGCTCACATCAAGTCCATGAAGAAATAAATGAGCAAAAGCACTCTGTTTCCAAAAAAATAAGGAAGTCATGCTTCACTACAGAGAACAGCATGAGGCAGAAAAGGCTATAGAATCTGTAGTTGGCCAGTGTTCCAGTAAAATTATGACAGTGTCTCTTAAATGCTCTACGACCAGGACAATCCTTACTAAACATCAATTTTCTTTTCTAAAAACAGGTGTAACAAGCTTTAGCATAGATGTGAGGATTCAATTAAATAATATGTGTAAATTATTTTATTCATAATAGGTGATCAATTGGAGATGATTATTGGTAGTTGCAGTAATCATCAAAAATTAAAAATAAAAAATATGAAGGAGTCTAGGGAAAATGCCAAGCTGTTAATTATGAAAACATGTCTTTTCAGTTACAGAGCCTATACTAATTCAGCAGATTAATTTTCAGCAGATGTTTTCCAGACATCTTGCTCAGCCTGTTCTGTTCTTGTAAGCATGTCTCTGTCTTAAAACTTGTGAGTACAGAGATTAGAGCAAAAGAACAAACCCAGCTTTTTTGCTGAGAAATGAGAGAGGAAAAGAAGGAACTAACTGATATTTTCTTTTCAGGGTGCAGTTGCTTACAAATTACTCCTAGTCTATGTGACATAAACGCATAAATGAAAAAACTCTAAAATATGAATCGTATATTTATTACTGTTTTACTCTTAAGTTTAAAAATTAACAGAAATTTTATTTAGTTTAAAAATACAAGAAAATTTAAAAGTTTAGTCTCAAGTACCAAGTGAAAAGTATGATGCAATATTTGTGATATGACTAGGACAACTGCAGACACAAGGGGAAAAAAAACAAAGCAGGGAACTTCACGCTGAAATAGTCCCAGGAGAAATGAGCACTGGTCTAACATCTAACTCAGCTCAACTGAAATTGCAAATTTCAACCACTAGGGCTCAGTCCCAGGGTAAGTTGGGAGTCATGATTGCTTGCTGTTTGAGAAGAAAGTCACCTTTCTGGCCTCTGCAGTCCCCTTAAGACCTCTGTGAAGACACCTCTGTCTTTGTCTCATGGATTCATCATTGAGGAGTTCCTGGGTCCCCAGAAGGAGCAAGAAAAATCAATAGGGTAGAACTTGTGCAGGTTCATATCCTAAGAAACTTATTTAGCAGTTATCACATAGTACACAAAAACTGTTTCCGTCTTGGCATTATAGTTTCTCTGTGAGAAGATCAATCAAAATTAATCACTTGAGTCTGGAAACTTCTAGTCTTCAAGTCATTTCACAAACTCCCATGACAGCTAATTGGGAGAGCTTGTCCATCATTTCTGAGTAGTGTTTTTCTTTTAAACATTGTTTTCTAGCACTTCAAGTTGTGACCTTTACATTTTCTCAAAGTTCACATATTTTTGTATGCTTTGACATGGTGCTTTGGGTGATATTTCCCTGGGCAATTTTTTACATGTGTGCAGTATAGATCTGGCAGGATAGTGTCAACGAAATCAGAACAGCTTCAGAATTCTTGTCTATTCCTTCTCATTTTTTTCTCTTTCAGGAAATATATGAAGATCATCTAACAAGGGTCAGACATTGTTCCAGACACTGGGAAGGCAGGGAGAGCAGGACAAAGGGAGAGCCCCTTTGTTTTAGGTATAAACACAAAAATAAACAGGTATAAACATACATTAATAAAATAATGCAGGCTGTGATAAGAGTTATGAAGGAAAAAACCACAAAAAAACAGAAGGTTGAGGTAAAAAGTTTCAAAAAGAGACCTCTTTGAGATGGTATGATCAGTGAGGTCTTTTCAAGGTTGTGATGTGTAAGTTCAGGCCTAAAATTAAGGAGGTATTCAGGAGTGGGCAGAAGAGCATCCAGACAGTGGGAACAGCATATACAAAGGCCATGAATTGGGAAAGAACTTGGCTTGGGAGAATGGCTTGGGTGCATGAGGAGAAGCAGGCCACACAAAGGCTTTTGCAGCAGGCCAGGCGGATTATCATGGTGGCAGCAGAGATTCAGAGCAGTGGCTAATGCTAAGATACATGTTGGAGATGGGACTGACTTTTTTGTTAGTGAATTGGGGACAAGATGTTGAGAAACAGGGTTGTACTCAAGCTTCAGGTCCAAGCAGTTGGGAAGGAGGTGGTACCATTTATTGGGCTGAGAAACAGGTTTTGAGGGAAAACACTAAGAGTTCCATTTGGGACACACAAAGCTTGGAGCATCTGAATAACATCCAAGGGGAGCTATAAGATAGACAAGAGGTGCTTTGGTCTGAAGAGGTAACTGTGAGAGTCATCAACCTAAGTTTAATATTTTTATTGAATTATTGCAAATGGATGTGATCTCCCAGAAAGCATGGATGTCTGACTGGGGCTCCTCTCAGTGAAGGGAAAGGAGTGTCCTTTCATGGCTCCCCTCCTTGATGGGTCTCTCCAATTTCAAAACACATCTTTAAAATTAGCATTTGGGGTGGGGTGTCATGGTATACACCTGTAAGCACTCAGGAGGTTGAGGCAGGAGGATTGTGAGTGTGAGGGCAGTCTGGTCTATGAAGTGAGACCGTCTCAAAAACCCAAGAGCTGGGAATATAATTCATAGTAGTACTTGCCTAGCATGTTCGAATGCCTAAGTTCAATCTCCAACACTGGGGTGAGAGGAGACTAGTACGTAAGGAAAGTCTATTCCTCTGGACCTTCCAAAATTGCCCTCCAGTCTAAGCCAGACCCCTGCCTCTGTTATACCACCCAAAGGCAAAATGACTTTCATTGGCTGGTGCTACCAGCCTACACTGAAAGACATCATGACAAAACACATAAGACTCATCCTGGTGTTCAGTTATGCATAGCTGCTGTTTACCCACTGCACAGATGGAACAGAGGCACAGGGGGGTCACATAACTTATTGTGAACTGTTAGGCACTGCATTATACCTCATTGAATAACTGAAATGGGCACCATCAAATTTGCTGCTGTTTACCCACTGCACAGATGGAACAGAGGCACAGGGGGGTCACATAACTTATTGTGAACTGTTAGGCACTGCATTATACCTCATTGAATAACTGAAATGGGCACCATCAAATTTCAGGTTACTTGGAAGCAAGTGGAAAAAAAACAAAAGGAGAGAAGTCTGGAAGCAGCACGTTCAGTGAGACTGTAACAGAAACAACCCTTCCGGTCTCAGGCCCAGCACCATATTGGAAATTCAGCCCATGAATAGTGCCACTAAAACTAAAACTCTACAGGCGGTCATACCAAATTTCTCTGCTTATATCCCCATGTCATATACCTTCTAATAATGAGGAAAAGAATAACCAGTAGCATTGAGGGTGGACACCTGCCACTTCCCCAATGCTGCCCTTTCAACTTCAAAGTCTCTAGTTTCTTAGCTTTGTCTGTCTTTAATTTTCATTTTCCATTGAGTTCTTTTCTCCCCTATATAATTTTCTTTTCCCTCTGTTATTTCATTTATATCTTTGGTCCTTCTGATATTAGCTAAAGCCATTTCTGAGTTTCCTTCTTACCTTAAGACAGAGACCATTGGAATCTTGTTCTTTTTTCCAACTATTTTCAAAATTCAGAGGTAAATGTTCTGTTTCACAGAACATTTTGTGTGTATATCTTGGTTTTTTGTGCACATATCTTGTTTTCTGTGTGATATTGTTACCTGTGTCTACATCATTCTATTCTGAAAGCCTTTAGTGGATAGTGGCCATGTCAGAATTACTTTGGCTTAGTGCAGAACACACCAGTACAGAAGTCTTTTTTTTAATTTTTAAATAATAAAGATACCTACACACCTATGTTTATAGCAGCATTATTCACAACAGCCAAACTGTAGAATTGACCTAGATGCCATCAACTGATGAGCAGATCAAGAAAACGTGGCGTATACACACAATGGAATATTATTCATGAAGTATTAAAGAATGAAATTATGTTGTTTGCAGGAAAATGAATGGAACTAGAGATCATCATGTTAAGTGAAATAACCCAGACTAAGAAAGATAAATATCATAGGTTCCCTCATGTAGAATCTAGACCTTAAATAATGAATGGCAGGAGTGTGAAACAGGGACTGTTTGGGAGTGGGCCCCACTGGGAGGGTGAAAAGAGAGGGTTGGGGAGTGCATATGATCAACGTACTTTATATGAACATATGAAAATAGAGTAGTGAAACCTGTTGAAAATTGTTTGAAGAGGGAGCAGGGGATGAGAAAGAGTAGTAGAGGGTGAACTTGATCACAGTGCATTGCGCGAATGTGTGGAAAACCACAGTGAAGCCCCTTTGTACAACTAATATTCACTCATTGAAAAAAGAAAAGAAAAAGGAATATCCCAAACCCAGCAACAGTCTACTTTTGTTGTTTTCAGTCATACCGTGTATGTCCTGTGCTGTGTCAGTCAGGGAGGGTAGAACCAACAGGGGACCTACTGAACCTGAGAGTCAGGGCTAGCAAGTGGCCCTGGGATGGCAGAGGGGAGCTGTTAATGTAAGAGCATGCCTGGCTTCCTGGGAAGAGGCACAGAGAGGCGAGAACAGATTTGGGCTTTCAGTCCCTCTGCCTGGCATGCTGGGCTGATCCACAGTCTCTTGGCAGCCACCTGATGTTAATTAAAGCTCCAGATTATCTGTGATTTAGCACTTAGTCACTGTCCTATTGCTCATTGCCCCCTGCTTTCTTTTTACTTTTCACTCATTTGGGGCTTAATGGGTAGTGGAAACTTCTGGAATCACACAGAGAATTTCTCACAGTCTGTATGGAGGTAGAAGGTCATAGGTAGCTGGTTATGGTAGAAGCTCCCCTCAGTCCATACATCCCCTAACTTGCCCTCCTGACAAACTGGAGGCTCTGAGGTAGTAAGAGTCTTGCCCCACCAACTGAGCTGAGTGAGACCTCTGAGGCTCTTTACTTCTGTATAACAACTTATTTATTTTGTCCCTCATTCAAGTGAGAGTGTGAAACTTAAGCTCAGGCAATTTAGCATCTCTCCCTGCTCTTCCTCTGGGATGGTGCCTCTATTCTAGGGATTTTTGAGACAAGTTTGAGCTGGGCTGCTTTTGATCCCTTTCAGCCTTAACTCTCCATCAGTGATGGTTTCATGACAGCCTGTCCCACCAGCAGGGCCTCCTTCTGAGGAAGTTATCATCTGCCTTCCTAAAGCCCAGGGCATATTCTGCAGACCCTGTGCCATACTGGGACACTGCAGAGCTCTGGAAAGCTGACTCTGCCAAACTTCCTCCCTGCCATTTTAGCTCAAGTCCATACTGGGACACTGCAGAGCTCTGGAAAGCTGACTCTGCCAAACTTCCTCCCTGCCATTTTAGCTCAAGTCCACAGTGAGAGTCAGTGGATCTGAGTCTGGACTGAAAGACGGAGCAGGGACACTTCTGCTATCCTGTGTCACACTTCTACCCTCAGCCTTACCTCCCCACCTCCAGACCTATCAGAGTATCTGCCAATATACCCTCTTCATGGGCTCCTCTCAGAGACTCACATCAACCTCTAGCTCTTCCCGCCAGGGGATGGGGGTGGTCTCTTCCTTTCCAGCTGTGAAGATTGTTGCCGTCTAGAATCCTGACTATGCCTCATCACCAATTCTTCCAAATCTGTTACTTAAGCCCAGGATTCTTTCACTCCACGTATGAAGATGAACTTTTGAATCCCATGGTGTCAGGCTCACCATGAATCTTACAGCACCTGTTTCTTAAACAGGGTGGTTGTGGGGGGCAGTGATTGAGATAGTAGGGATGTAAGAGAGTGAGCCTCAACAAACATGTCATCAGATAATGTTCACTCCCAGTTTACATAGTTGAAAAGGACCTCAGAGCTCATCCACCCCAACTCCTCACTCCTGTTGGCTCCTCTCTACACTAACACCTTAATGGGCTTAGAACAGCTCTTCAGGGGCTAGACCATCTCATCATTATCAAATCTCCTTGTAACTCCCACACCTCTGTCAGGTCTGCCCTCAAGGTCACACTCAGTGGATCTAATCCATGCTCCCTTCATGCTCCTGACCACCCAGGCCCCAGGTGACCAGGCTGAAAAAGAAACAATCCAAAACCTCAGGGAGGAAGGCTTTGGACAGAAGCTGTCAGACTGGTGGGGAACAGGGGCAGCCCCATGGGGAACTCAGCTGGTCTGTTCCTGCTATCTGCTCTGTCCTCTGAGGCTTCTGCCTCAGGAGTTCCTCACAGTGGGAATTTGGCTACCTGTCAGCAAGTCCATCTGCAGGCTCCCTGGTGGATCTGAGCCTCCCAGTCAGGAGCACAAATGCCTGGGTCAGCCCCATCCGTTTAATGGAGTAGGACTTCTGTACTCACGTGTTCAACAAAGCTCCCCAGATGACTCCAGCACATACTCAAGGTGAGAGCTCTGCTGTGAGCAATTGTTAAGCAATTCACCAAACACCAAGTTAAATTATTAGTGGAGGTAAGATCTGTCATTGTATGAATGTTCTTCCATGGCAGTTGACTGTTAATTCTCAGATTTCTGTCAAACTGGAACTTTAGTCTCAATTTTTCACTGATATCTACCTTTTCTCTTTTCCTCTTCCTGTCCTTTTATCTTTTTTCTTCCTTCTTTTCTTTCTCAAACCTTTACTGAGTTTCTGTATATGCCTGGCAATGTGCTGGGTGCCAGACATACAAGGTTGCATTAGACCCAGGCTCTGGCCTCAAGGAGCTCACAGACAAGTGAATATGTTATTATTAGTGTAAGAGGCTATATTAGTTGTCTATTGCTATGTAACAAACCACTCCCAAGTCTTGTGGTTTGCACCGCATTTATTATCTTACTGGTTCTGGGGATCAGGAATCTAGGTGCAGCTTAGCTGGGTCCTCGTGTTCAGGGATTCCCACAAGGCTACGGTCAAGGTAATGGCCTGGGCCGAGGGAGACACACTTCCAACCTCACTGGGGAGTTGCGAGCCTTGCCTCCTGTCTGGCTATTGACCAGAGGCCTCCCAAGTTCCTGCCACATGGCTTTCTAGGGAGCAGCTAAATACATGGAATGAACAAGAGAGAGTGAGCAAGAAGGAAGTCAGTTTTTTGTGACCTAATCTTAGCAATGGCATTTCATCACTCCCATGGAATTCTATTTGCTAGAAGCAAGTCCACACTCAAAGGGAGGGGACTACACAGGGCATGAAGATCAGGAGGCCAGGATGTAGTGGGGAGGGGCATGTTAAAGACTGCCTGCTTAGGAGTTGTCACTAACATCTTTAATGACATGTAAGCCTAAACTCACCTACCCAAACACAGCGAGTTAAAAAAACACCAACCACCTTCTTCTTAAGATTAAAAATCCATCTGCTACCCTTTCCTTAAGTTGCAGTGAAGAAGGTGCTGAGAAGACTATAGTAGGATTAAAATGAAACCCAAAGACAGAATAAGGATGGCTCATAACTCTTGTTATTTGTTTACTTGTTTTACTTTGCCCAAAGGTAGATCTCTGTCTCTAACAGGGAAGTGAGATAAACTCACCAATTCTGTTCAGTCAAGCATATTCTTCCCACCCACTCCCCAAAAAAGGCAAGTGTCAGGGAAAGGGTTAGAGAATAAGCCATTGGTCCTGCTTGGTTCTAGAAAAACAAAGCCACTACAACTTACAAGGTATATAACAGTTCATATGTTCATATTCAAATTTCCAACCAGCAAAACTTGCCACCTTAAAAATGCTAGAGCATATACAATATCCAAATGAAAGATTTCCATTCAAGAATGTAGTCTGTGAGACCAGTTATTATGCCTTTATTGTGTCAGATGAGAGAGAGTGAAAGTATCGCTAATTGGCTGCCTTGGAATAGTGCATTTGAAATGATATTGATTGATATTTCAGTGTCTGTTAGGCCTGATTTATCGGGACTCATGTTTCAGTCTGAAGATTAATAATGTATCATGCAGATGGATTCTCCAGGGCAATTTGTTTAAGAATTTTAAGAGCACACTCACACTTGTGCCATCATTTTAAAGGAAACATACAGATTGAAAAAATAGAAGTATTTGATAAAGAACATATGATAGATCACAAAAGAATTCACTATTCTAATTAACATAATTTACTGACATTGAAATGCGACCCATATCCTTAGATTCCAGCTCAGTCTCACAAGCATTAATGCAGTGACCCTTGTAATCCCTGAGAGGAAGGTCATAGTCCAGGGAACAGAGGAGTCCAGACTGTCTGGCCAGCTTCCTCATTCACATTCAAAAGCTGCACTGGCCTCCTTGTAAAACAACTAGCCCTGCATGTTGACCTATCTGCAAGGTCATTGTTAATTGGAATACTGGACAAAAAATAGTACAAAAGTAAAATAAAATAAAAAACATTTATTACTAAAAAGTCACTTTTTCATTGCTAACATTGTCAATGAGTAATTTTGCCTCTTTAGTCAAAATTTGGTTTGGGCACATATTTTTAAATACTCACCTAGAGATGCATTAGAATTTGAACCCTCAGAGATTCAAATATCGTTTTTCTCCCTCTATATCATTACTTCATTACTCTCAAATGTTCGGAATTTCATACTATAGAAAACATGGTTCCATGTCAGCAATGATTTAGAAGAAATACATGGAAACTTGTCTTACTATGTCAGTTACAGAAGGGTGAATGTAAGCATAAAAACTTTTCACTCTGCAAAACCAAGTTCCAAAAGAAACACATCTAGTCTAAGGCAGTGACTATGAAAAATAGCTTAAATTATATTTTTGTTTTTAAAATGCTATACTTTCTTAAGAATTCACGCTTTATGGTTTATATTATCCCTTTGACTGTGGCAGGGGCAGGGATCATCACCCAAGTTGCTGGTAGCAGAACAGTCACACAAAGGGGCTGGGTGACATCAGAAGTCAGGTACTAATTAAACCAAGACTTTCTCATTTTCACTTGCTATTTTTTGTAAGCCCAAAAGGCTCCTATTTTTTTTTAATTTAAGCACTTCTCAAAGCTCTGTTTCCCTAGATTTTCTGTGCAAATAATATAACAAAATGCAGTACAAGTTGAGTCTGCAATTAACTTGGGAATTCATCATCACTGGCTCCACAAAACACACTTTAGGTTTCTAAATAAATTTTCCTTATTGACTGTGCAAGTGTATGCAGAAGTGTCTTTTGCCAGTTTAGAAAAAGGAGGCTGGAAGAACAATGTTACTTTGATTCTTCCAATAGTGATGAAATCCTACAGAGACAGGACCAAGGAACAGAAGAACTCTGGTATCGGGAGCAGATCCCAAGAGGAAGCTCCATGTTGCTGGCTCTGTCTTTCCAAGTTACAGCAATAGGGAGTTCCTCGAACTTCCCACTCAACTGGCAGGATGCCTCCGGTGTGTTGTGAGATGGTGGGTGTTTTATTTGAGGTGGTAAAGTGTAAGAAACAAACAGACTCTACGGCCGAGTCATAATGAAATATGGATGCAAGCATGAGGCAGTCACACTACACACCGTCCACCCACTCACACAGACTCTTCTTCTGGCAGTACTGGGGTTCAAATTCAGGGCCTTGTGCTTGCTTAGGAAGGCACTCTACCACTTGAGCCACACCCCCAGCCCAAAACCTTCTTCTGAAACCAGACTCTCTCACCAAGATTGGATAGATGTATGCTGCTTCCTAATAAAAATACTGAAATTTCCCACAGTGAATCCGTAGCTGGCTGGGGAGTGGGTTCATGATGCAGTGGGAGGGAACTCCCAAGTGGAGACACAAGTAGGAAAGGCAGTCTTAATTTTTGAGCTATATAGCAAAACATTAATTATTTTTTATGAGGCTCTCAAGAATTCCACTTATGACACAGTAGGACAATTTAATACATTTCACAAACCTAGTGACTGTATTATCTATAATACAAAAGTCTCACTGCTTACTCTTTATGCAAGATCTATTCAAAAGCCACCAAAGCCTATTTGATGCTTAGAATATTGTTTCACACTTTTAATAAAACCTTTTAATAAGTCATGAGAAGTACTAAGTAGCATTATTCAATAGATACAGTACAGCTGCATATGCAAGTTAAAATTTTATATTTCAAAGAGTAAGAGAAATAGGTGAAATTAATTTTAGTGATATATTTTATTTAACCTACTATATGTGTAATATCATTTCAATATGTAACCATATTCCACATGATTCAAAATCATATCAATATGTAATATAAAACTTACTGAGACATTTTACCTTCTTTCTTCATTCAAAATCCAGTGAGAAAATTTGGTATTTTATACTCAAAGGAAATTCAATTTGGATGCCAAAGTCTCATTAGAAATATTTAATGTATGTCTTAGATTTCATAAAATTTACAGTTGAAAAAGTTGATTCATTATTCCAAGTTGTTCCAGACATACTTAACCTAATTGAGTGTGTTTTAAATTTTAAATTTAAATTAACAAAAATTCAATAATATTAAAAATTCAGTTCTTCCACTGCACTAACCATATTCCAAGTAAACAGCAGCCACACAGACTAAGTAGCTACCATATTAATGCAGGTTTACACCAATGAGTGTTGGTCATCTTTTGAGCTACCACAGGTATCCCTGGAGATGGAGTCTTTTTAAAGAGTGTAACTTTTGGCAAAATTTTCCCTTCATTTTTCCACATCTTCCCTCCACTTAAATTACCACATCAACAACAAAGCTAAGGTTATGACATAATTTTAACTGGTCATTTCTGTCCTTCCATCACCCAGCAGCTGTCCAGAGTGATGTAAGCTCCGTTTTCCCTGTGGGGCTGCATGCAGGGAGAGAAGCGAAGCAGAAGAGAAGGAAGTTTTCTCTGGGCCCTGCTAGAGAAGCCAGAGCAGGAGCTCAGAGTAGGGCACCAAGGAATCCAAGGCTCAGCTCTCCACAGTCTCTTCTCTGGCCAAGGCCATCCATTCCCCTCCCTCACGTTGCCTCCCAGTCACTGTAAACTGCCTCACAGTAACTTGGATGTGTGCAATTTCCTCAGGAGTCTCCTGGGAAAGGCTAGAGGTTTTCAAGCAAATTAGGTTTCCACACTGCATATGCCTCTAGAAACAATTACAATCAGTTATCGTTTTTCTCTTTCCATTATTTTGGAGGGGAGGCTGAGCTGGCACTGGGCCAGACTTGTAGCTCTTTCTCTCTTTTCCCACCTGTGTATCCTCAGAGGAGAAAACACAGCTCAGTTCCCCACTCGTGATGCATGGCTTCAGTGAGCATTAAATGAGTTGGTATTTAAAGTACCTTGAAGGACGTCTGGTGGATAAAAAGCCTTTAATAAACAGGAGAGCTTACTATTTTGTTTTAGACTATAAATGCTTATAAAGTTTATCTACAAAGAACTGAATATGCACTATGTCCAGAACAGGAAAATTGTAAAGACAGTACATCCTATTGTACATAAAGCAGTACATGATTGGCATGGACTGGGAAAAAGTATAGATTTTTTAAGTAAGCAAATTCTGGGTTTATTTTACACATATGTGCCTAGCAGCACCTTCCAGTCTTACCCTGAAGAAGAACATATATTACCTGCAGACATCATTTCAGACTCATACTGTTTGAGTCATTTCATTGGTACTCATTAAAAATAAATACAGACCCCTGCATTGCAGAAGAAAAATGCAAATTTTGCCAGTGGCCACTCATTTGCCTTTCTGATAAATTTGTGTGTTTTTTTCCTTAATCTTTTTTCCTCTCCTCAACTCCCTCATAGGCACCCTCTGATATTATGATTTTCAGAAGAGACCATGGCTTAGAGGGGACATCAAAGCCAAGCTCTCATGATTCTAAGGAATTTGCAATGATCTCAAGCTTTATCCATCCACTGCATTGGCCCCTAGCCGTGGTTATTTTTAAAGGGCTTTCAAAATGGTGAAGTCCTGTGAATTAGCAAAGATTTTTCTTCCGGTTCATAATCTCAGATCAGTGGTTCTTCTTGCCCCCATGTTAGAAAGATCATTGTAACCTTAAACCAGGATTCAGGGGACAAAATGAGTAAGGCCACCAGGAGTACAATGAATGATTTGCTTATGGAACAGTGAGGAAATGATCGTGGGGGTGGGTGTACACTATGAGAATTTAAGCTGTCTGTAAATGATCAGCTTAAATAGAAGTTGCACATCACCATGCTATGCGATACATGGAGTGTGTCATTATGGAGTCTATTTTGGTGCAACATCCTCAGATGCTTCACAGATATTTAGCTACAATAAATGCTCTATAGATTTGTCATAGTTCCAGAAAAGTGGGACTGAGATGTTATATTAGAGGCATTGGTGCTTTGGTAGAAACAGCCGAAAAAGTCTGAGCTAGTATCTGATCTCTGATGTACTAGTGCTGACCTTGAGTGGCATTTCACCCCATTGAAGCCTTAGTTTCCTTATCAAATTGAGCATCAGAACAACCACACTAAAGTACATGAGGATTAAAGAAGGTAACCCATCTGTTTCTCTAGGGCTGTTCTTAACCTTAAATATTTGACTGGTTTGTTACTTTTACTACATTTGATTCTTTTTCACAACAAAAGAAAAGGTTCATTCTATATTGTTCAGTGAAAACAGTAGGTTACTATATCATCCATAAAATTATCTAAATTTTGCAATTAACTATTCACATCATTGAATCCACCCTGAGTTTCTTCTATGCTCTAGATTTGTACCCCAGCTGTGCACTTGTCATAGGACTTTACATGTCACAAACCAAACTCTTGCCTCCTCATCCTTGTCCAACTTGCCTCTGCTCATTCCACATTTCAACTAATGACAGTTAATTTCCCCCAGGCTTCCAGTCAAGAAGCCAAAACTTTGGAGTCATTCTTGACTCTTCTTTCCTGCCTTAGGTAGGGGTAAAGGGAAAGCTTGCTTTTTGCCTTCCAGATGTTCACTAGAATGAACTGAAGATAGGCAAATGGGAAGAAAAGACACACAAATTGACTAATAGGGAAAAAAATCATAGCACAGGAGCCCTAGATTATGAGACTTCAAGGGAAGGTCAGCTAGTTAAAGCTTAAATACACTCTTCATAGAGGAGAGGGAAGTAGAAGTGCAGGTAATTTTTAGGAGCTACTATATGTTTTGAGGAGAATTCAGTAGGCTTGAAAAACACACAGTAGCCTAACAATCCATTGGATTAAAAACAAGCAATGGTTTATAAGTTGTTTTCATTGTAATACTGAATAGGGCCAAAATAAAAGACAATGGATATGTGACAGAAAGTCTGTCCAGGTCTGTTGACAGACTTCAGTCTTTCTTCCTATGATCTGAATTTAGTTTTCTTGCCAATGAAGTTTCAATAAGACTGAAAAGCAACCATGTTCCTCTTCAGGTGGATCTGATCAGGGAGATAAGGGAACTTTGCAGAACAGAGACAGAAAAACAAGAAAAGGTCAGATGGTCCTAGAGGTAGGCCCTAAGGCCTCTGGGCATGTCAAATTCCAGTCTTTGGGGTATTGTTTTCTGAACTCTAACACTTACATCCAATCTATCAGCAAATCCCATCGGCTCTACCTTCAAAATATCCCCAAATCCCAGTTGTCCCTCTCCTTTCCATGCCACGATTCAGCCCAAGCCAACACCTCTCCCTGACCCCCAAGCCTACCCAGCAGACAGAGATTCCTTTTAAATCCTCAGCTATTTCATGTCTCTGCTCTGTGCAGAACTTCCAATGTCTCTCCATCCACTCAGAATAAAAGTAAATTTCCTCACAATGGCTTAACAAAGCCCTGATGATCTGGCTCTCCAATTCCCCAGTACGTCCTGGCCCTCATCATTTTCCCCATCTCCACTTCCTGTGCTCCTGGCCCACCAGCCCCCTGCTTCTGTGCTTTGGCACGTACACCTCCCTGCTTGCTCTTTCTTGGCCATGCCCAAGGCAATTCCTTTCTCAGTTTCCAGTCCCCAACTGGCCCTTGATCAGTGAAGTCAGTATTCCTGATTCATAAAATCACCCCCACCTCCTCTTCTGCATTCCCCAGGCCCCTTCCCTGCTTTATCCTTCCTCATGAAGCTTACCACCACCTGACAGAAACCATTTGATGTGTGTGTATAGGTGTGTGTGTGTGTGTGGATGTGGGTAACACACACACATATGTAATTTGCTTCTAGTTCACTATCAGTCACCCCCACTAACACAGAAGCTCCATGAGGGTAAGGATCATTATTTATCACTGCTGTAAAGCACCACAACAGAGCTTAGCACAGAGGAGGCTCTCAATAAACACTTTTGAAAATAAATGAGTGCATTTTTGTCTATATTCACTCCACAAATATTGTTGCACTTGCTCCCTATTCCAAAAATTGTTCTAAGAAGTTGACATAGAATAGTAAATAAAATAGAGAAAGATGTGGTTCTCATGAAGCTTACCTACATCCATCTATAACTGTCCTCATCAGTGTATCTATATGTACATCTACATGTACCTATCTTTATCTATCTACCCATCTGGCTGTCTATCTAAGATTAGAAAATGTACAGAGATAGGATTGTGGGTGATTTCCCACTATTTGTAGTCTTCCATACTTTCTAAGTTAAAGTGTAATTTTTAAAATTCTAAATTGACATGTGATTACTCTTGTAATGAGAAACAACTGTGTAGATAGAAAAGAGGATGAAGAGACAGTTAAATGCAAAAGAAAACTTGGATGTCTCTTTTGTGCTCTTATGGTCAGTCAGATGTCTGGTTAAGTCCAACCCTTCATATTCCAGCCATTGTGGAGGCAATGTGGCATTGACTTCAAGAACAGAATTACTGGAGACAAATTGCCTGTGTGTGAATCCTTTATAGTTATCCAACCTTGCTTCAATGCTCTTAGTTTCTGCATCTGCAGACTGAAAATAGTAGTAGTAGATATAATACTTCTTGGTTAATGTGAGGATTAACTGAGTTAATACATATGAAGTGTTTAGAACAGTGCAGGCCACTAATAACCCATGATTAGTATTTTTACTGTTCTTATTGCTAATGTATTCTTAGTAAATGAAAGAAGCAAAAGACATACTCTCTAGACCATTGTATTTAATTATACATCAAGTAGAAAAAATATTTTTAATACTTCATTCTCATACACAAGTCTGAATAATTTATTTACATTATATTCTTCTGCTGATAAATTTATCAGGAACTAAACCACAGTTCTGAGACTGGAAGCAGCCAATCCTGATAAGCCCAGCTTAGTTCTCAGAACTTTCTCAGACATTGTCTATGGAAGTAAATTTTCTGTCCTGGAGAGAAGAGAGTCAGGGCATTGCCTACAGAGCTGTCATGAAAAGAACAAGTGGCTATGAATTTGTATCATTGGCACTCCATTGTGACTGAGTGGATACCCAATGTGAAGTTAATTATATTAAATCTAGAGAAACCATTACATTGTCTTAGAAAAAAATAATTGGCTTAGCCCAAGATCACATTTAAAATTAATAACACTACTGCATATCAGGTAAATTCATGCAATTTTTTGAAAAACATATTCAGATTCATAGTCTGATGACTGGTTATGCTTATCAAGTTTAGCTTTGACAGTTTTAGTATTTTGCGTATTTATTTCTTCATTTCTTTTTGCTACTCTATGTCCAGCCAAAGCCAATTACGTTATTCATTGAAAACATTGAAACATTTTCATTGAGCATTTTATCATATTCACTTATAAAAATCTAATTAAATCTGATCAAGCATATTGTTTAATGTAGGAATAAGTATCAAGACATCTTCAAATTCCATTCTTCACAATCATATTTATCATAGTCAGGGATGTTTATAAGGCAGCTCTACAGAACAGCAAGGAGTCTCAGCCTTAACCCATGTTGTTCAAGATAAAAGACTAGACTGCTCCAAGGCAAGACTCCAGACACTAGAACACATCACTTCTATTTCAACCACTGATAGAGATGAAGAATTACCAACCAGTGCAGTAATTCGGGTGCACTGTGCTTATGTACTTGATTGAATAATCCTTATTTATTCTCCATTTTACATAATCTTCAGCTCCCTCTCAAAATCTTTCAGTTACTGCCTACTCAATTCTTATCATTCCAAGAGAGACCACGAGGGTGCTTTGCCAAAGCTGGCACAGAACGTCTAAAGGACATTTCCGGTAATCTGTTTCATTCTTCTGGATTTAGGCTGAATTGTACAATTAAGAGTCCAAACTTTTACAGTCCTTTACCCTTTCAGAGCAATTGAGATTTATGTGTGATAAATGAGGTGTATTTAAACACCAAGGTAAAGTGCTTAGTTCTAGTTAAAATCAGACAATTTTTCATGTCAAAATTTCTCCCCTTGGACCTCAGCTAAGCATGAAATCAGGTCCTTTGATGAATATCAAATGATCATCAGCTCATAAAAGCATATATTAGGAAGTAATCTGGGGCAGGTGGTCCCTCAGCATGGAGATGGGGACGCCTCTATGCAACACAAACATAGTCACCTGATTGGAAAATAGTTCAAAAACCTATTTCTTTTAAAATAACTTTATATTGACTGCCAAGGAAGAGATGTCAAAGGAGAGAGAGAGAGCATGGGAGGATGGTGGCCAGGAAAAAAGTAATACCAAAGCTAAATATCAAATACAATCCATTAGGTTTGGACAGGGACTGTCCTCTCCAGAAATGAAGTACCACAAAGGCACTTGAGGGGCTTAGGCCTGATCTGGAAAAGGGAGAAGAAATTTAGCATTTTCTTAGGTGTTTGTTTTCCCAGACAAAAGACACTTGAGCAAAGCTATGCTGTGTGATATAAAGAAGGTAAGAACAGGGCTTTGGACTTGGTTTGAATTCTGGCTCTATTACTCACAATGTGACCCCAATTTGCCTAACTTCTTGGTTTCTTATTTATAAAATGGGAAAAATGATAATGTTATGGTTTGACCCCAAGGGTTCAAGTATCTGTCAAAGACCTGGTCCTTGAGGTGGCAATGTTGGAGCAGTAGAACCTTAAGAGGTGGGATCTAGTGGGAGGTGGTTAGGTCGATGGAGACATTGCTCTTGCAAGGGATTAGATAGTTCTCATGTTAGTTCTCAAGAGAGTGAGTTGTTATAAAAGAGCAACCTTGAGCCAATGGGGCCTGATCTTGGACTTTTAGCCTTCAAAACTATAAGCTAAATAAGCCTCTTTATGTATTACCTAGACTCTGTTATTTTGTTACAGTAATGGGAAATGAACTAATACAATCGTAATAATAGTGCTTAAGTCATAAGGTGGTTGGGATGCTTAACAATGGGATGTTTGTAAGGGGCCTGATACATAGATACTATCAGCAGTATTTGTTTATAGTATTAGTGTATTAGTGTCATTAGTATTAGTAGTGATGAGCAAGATGCTCATCTTCTTGCTGACCTAAACAAAATGCTATTTGCCCCTAAACTTCCATTGCTCTCACAGATGGTAATATTACTAAGGCTCCCCAAAATCTCCTAGCATTGCACCCTTTCCAGTGTTGTCTTTTATATGCCCCCACCTTATTTTTTTTCACAGTTGTAATCACAGTGATTACATGCTTTCATATTCAGATATTTCCTTTCATTTATCTTTTAGTCCAGGTTCCTGGTGGGCTGTGGTGATTTGGAAAAGGTCTTAAACCAGAACAAATCAAACCCTTTTGTTAGGATGCACCTGAGTTCCTTCATTTTGAATTTATACTCACTAATGCTTATTATCTTGCAAAGCATTTGGCCTGGCTTTGGCCTTTCCAAAATGAAGTCAAATGGACAAAGTGCCAACATCCAGGAGTTACAAACTCATCCAATTCAAATAGTACGGATCAGGGTAATCAAGGCAAAGAAGCTTTGAAAATTGCAAAAATGAAATTTGCAGACTACAAAAGTCTAAGATATGAACACCATATAGCTTGGGAGGATGTTCACTGATCAGAAAGGCTGAGATGGAGGAAAAAGACTGCTCCTTTCCTCAGCTTTTCTCTTTCTCTTCATTAGATATTGGGTATTTTCTCTATGCTTGGACCTTGACATCAGAGTGAAAGAAAGTAGAAGTTATTGACACTCAAAGATGGTAAAAATTATTATAACTGACGTGCAAATATAATAATATACACAGTATGACGCACTATGACATTTTCGTGACTATTGAAGATGGAAAATGACAAATTTTATAGCTTACATTTTCTTTTTTGAGATTTTTTTCCCTCTTTCTCTCCTGTAGTGTTGAAAACAAATGGCAGGATGAAAGAAGGGTAAATTTCAGATAATTAAGCAGAAATTGAGAGTGTGAATGGATGACGCTAGAACAGGGTGGAAGGAGAAGACATGAGACTGTGTACTTATTGAAGACTTGTCATCTGTCTCTGCCTCTGGAACAATAGGGACTGCTCTTTCATGCTAGGGACATTGGCTGTGAGACAATAAGACATCACCCCTGTGACCCTAGCACCTGGCAGAGTACTGAGGCACTGTAGTTGCTCAATAATCACTTGTGAAAACTTGGAAGGAAAGGATGGAATTCCAGATCTCTTGGGGACGCAGGGCTTGATGCAACTGCTTGATGCACTGGAACTGCCAGCACACCATGGGCCTGCAGCTCTCAGGAGCCATCATATTCTCTAAGGTCATCTGAAGGAGAACGCCAAATCAGGAACTGCTCATTCTGTGCATGCATTCCTTTTATTGACCAGAGCAACACTCCAGCAGGGCATGCTGCTGCTCCCTACCAGTCAAGCTGATGTTCAGCGACATAATTTGGAATTGCTACCCAGTTAGGATGGAATCCAGAATCTCTGCATCTTAATTTTGTTTTAATAACATTCAAACAGGGAAATCACTTTGCTCACTGTGACCTCCCATGTAGCTTATAGGTTGTTTTATTGTAAAGTATTGCTGCATTTAAATTGAAATCACCCAGCTCCCATGCATAAAATCATTTGGCTACTGAGAATAAGCATGAAGTTATAAGAGTGAAAGGATCCAGTTCATGGAGTCTTGCAGGAAACCTGCAAGAGAAGCAGAGTCATTGTTGTATCAGTGGCTAATCTAACACCTGGGCAGGTCAATTAGATTCTTAAATTTAAGTGAGAAATTTGCAGAAACTTTTTAGCTCACATAAGTCCTTTGCATGAGTTATTTAGTGCCTTTAACAATTACCTTTTCCAGTAGAGTTTTCTGACTTCCTTAACACAAATCTATTATTTTTACAGGAATCTGTCTGGGGGATGAATGTGGTGCAAATAATGTATACACATGTATGTAAATGCAAAAACGATGCCTGTTAAAACTGTTCCAGGAATCGGGGTGGGGGAGGTGAAAGAGAGTAGTGGAGGGGGTGAATTCAAGTATGATATATTTGATACATTGTAGGAAACTTTGTAAATATTCCCCACCCAGCACAACAGTAATAATAATTTAAAAAGAAGCTATCTGGAAAATAGGCAAAAGCAGATTCCCTCTTCCCTATCCCCCAACATCAATAATTTAAATGTTTTTGTAGCTGGACATTGGGGAGGACTTTTCATTTTCCTTGACAAATTGCCAAATGGAAATGGCTATAGCAACAGAATTGTAAGGCCTAAGAAGGAGTCAACATTAAACCTCTCCTTCTCTTTGCTGCCTTGTACACTGTGGACAAATATCCAGAAATGCAAAGGAACTCTGCCATAAATTCATTTACAAAGCTAAGAGATTTTCCCCTCTATTCCTGAAATAGAAAGGTCTTTTAACAAAATATATACAAGACAAAATTCATAGGTAGCAAAACTTCCCTATAGGATCCATTTCTCTACCCCACACGCTAAGACCCATCAGAGCTGCTCTCAAGGTTTTGTTCCTATATTTTTAGTTTTTTGCAGTTAAAGGTAATTTCTGATTGTGAAAGGAAAAGCTCTAGGACTTGTGGGTGTCATGGAAAAGATAGGAATGGGTCATAGAGTGTGTTCTCAGTGTCTCCAACCCCAGGTAGATCAAAAGTACATAGCTTGAATGGTAGACTTGCAAATATGTTAAGAAGGGGGCAAGGGAGGGAGGAATGAAGAAGAAAAGATAAGGAAAAAAAATAAAGAACATTAGTCTATCTCCTTCGCCAAACCTCACCATCCTGAGATGCTTGCTTTACACTCATGTTTCAGAGCAGAAGCCCCGAATTTAGGAGAAGAGCTTTTTTAACACTGTTCAGAAAGCCAAATCTACTGAGACTCTTGGGCTTTATATCTTCAGTCACCTACGAGTGATGTACTTAAGTTTAAACAAATGTCATTTAATATAAGAAGAAAAAGTGTGCTTTCTTCTTACATAAAATTTATGTTCAACCCTTCACATCCATTTATCTCACATCAGTGTGGAACAATACTTTCCATCAATTCTCAAGTTACTTCAACTGTCACATCATACCACATTACCTCTTAAAAATATGAAAATACTTCATGAACAAGTCAGTTTATAAAGGCAAAAGATATCCTACAATTGTTTCCACTTTGGACATAAATAAAATATATTGAATTTTATGAGAAATAAAATTTTTATAAACAGGAAGAATGAAATGCTCTCCCTTTCTATCCCCTTGGGCAGCTGGTGCCTTTTGCTGTCGTTTCCTGGCACAGGCCTAGAACGTTCCTCTTACATTCTGACGGTGAGGATGGCTAAATTGTGGCACAGAGAAGAGAGGGGAGAGGAGGAGGTGCTGCCCTGCAATAACATGGCTGAGTCTCCGAGTACACCATGCTCGCTGTGTACCTCTGATATCAGTTCTGACCACCCAGGCCTGGAAGCTCATGGGGGAAGTTCCTCAGAGAAGGGGGCTCCTAGGGGTGAGTCAGGGAGAAGAAGCAGAACCCACCAAGAAAAAGCCCATGCAAATTAAACCCTAAAGTTCAGAACTCTGTTATAAATAAGTTACTTACAAATATGGATGCTCCCCCATGGAAGAGTGTTCAAGTTAGGACTTTTTGACTTTATGACAGTATGAAAGCAATACGCACTCAGTAGAAACCATTTTTCTGATTCTGAGTTTTGAGATTTTCATGGTGGCAGCTCCAGTCAGCCATGAGATCAGGAGGGTGAACAATCCTGATAACACTGTATTATTAAGCCAGGATGGTCGGTAGGTCCAGCGAACTGAAGCATTTTTAGCTTACGATGTTTGCAGCCTCAGGTGGAGTTATTAGAATGAAGCCCCATTGTAAAAAACAGGTGCATCTACATTACAAAATGTATTTTCTGACTGAAGCTATTTTTCAGCACTGAAATAATCCACAATGCCAAAAGTCTGGGCCAGGATTATAAGATTAAGCCCCGAGGGTTCTTGTTGATCATGCCACAGGACACTAAGCAGGAGGAGGGCTCAGGAATGACATTTGTTCATCACACACATCTTACAGAAGCTGGAGGACAGGATGGAAGCAGGTCACCAGAAACAGAGGGAGATACGAGAAAACCTGACTTTCAGAATTGCAGGGTCAAAGCTCCCCTCAATCATTCTTTGCTCACCTCCTCTCAAGCAGTCAAGGAAGTTGCCTTCATGAATAGGATGCCTTTGTGAACATGAGCTGCCTGAGCTTCCATTTCCTTATCTGAAAAGCTGGGGTCAACAGAGGCCACTGTAGAATGGTTGTGAGGGTAGCCTCAAACAACAGAAGTTTGAGGGTGAACTCCTGCCTCCACCCTCACACCCCTCCCCATTCTGCTTTGTTTGTTTGTTTCAGTACGGGGGTTTGAACTCAAGGTCTCACACTTGCTAGGCAGGTGCTCTACCCCTTGAGCCAGTCTTTAGTCTTACCCCTCCCCATTCTGTCGTTCTGCTGAAATATCCTAGCAGAACAGTCCATCGTTTCTCCCTCTTGTGCTGTCTTGCATGCTGATACTGGTGTTTCCGTTCCCTGAGACAGGATTTTATTCAGAGGAAAATAGGATGCTCTGGACTAGAATCTAAGCAGGCTTTGGAGAATTAGACAAGTGAATTCTGAAAGGAGGAAGGTCAGAGTCCATTCTTTCCACATGGTGATAAAAACAGGGGAGCAGAGGCTGGGAAGCTGATCAATTTTAGTAAAAGCCAATTGGAACTGCCCTTCATTTTTACAGCGTTTTGCACATAATAAATACTCAGTGTAGCCAATAGGTGTTGGAATGAGTTTTAATGGTCAGTCAGATGCTGTAGTAACATAAGCAGAGCCAAAGCCAATTTCCTCACAAAAACTACTTCAGCCACCAGAAGGTGTGAAAGGAAATGGTGAATCTATAAATCTTTGCTTCTTAGAGAATTCTGAAAACAGTTTCAAGCTGATTTTACTGCATGGCAATGTTTATAAAACCTTGTGGTTATTTCATTTTTTTTGTTCATTACAAGCAAATGCTATCGAGCATCTACCCCAAACCTAGCGCAGGGTTGGAGATAATTACTTGTAGCATTCCTGGTCTGGAGAACCTCACTGACCTCAGGCAAGCTGGAGACTTAGTGGTCACTTGCCATATTACTAATATGAAAGGGAGATTGAGCTGCACTGTGGGCCATACAGAAAAGAGAGCAATTTAAGGGACGAGGGAATTTCTTCACAGAGAAAACACAATTCTAAGAGAGGCACTTATTGAACATGAGGATAAGAGCATGGCTTTGGGGCCAGCAGTGTGGCCTTGGGCAAGTTACTTAACCTCTCTGTGCCTCAATAAACTCAGCTTGTGACAGGAAGATAATATCATCTACTTCCTAGGATTAAGTTAAAATGGCAATTCTCAAATTTGAACATTCACCAGACCACCTGGAGGCCCTGTTAAGACAAGATTTCTGGGCCCCAGCTCAGTGATTCTGATTCAGTAGGTTGAGGTGGCCCCCAGAATTCACCTTTCTAGCAAGCTCCTAGGTCATGCTGGTGCTGGTGGACGGTCTACACTGAAAACCACTGGGCTCATACAGTGGGGTGAATGGCCAACCTTGACCCTTAAGCCAGGTTAAAAGGATGAAGAGCTTTCCGGGCAGAAGAAGGCACTTCAAGAAGAGAAAATAGGCAAAAAGGACAGTACAATGTTCGGGAGATAAGTTACATTTGGTAGCCTTGTGGTTAAACAATGGCGCTGTGAGAGAATATTGAAGAAGTGAATGTCACAGAGACTACAAGTGATGGTCTCATGAGCCCTAGCATTGCAGTTCTCTCTCATGTCAGATCTCTTACGACACTGGCTCTGGAGGGCAGACACAGGCATCAGCCCGTGCCAGGCACACAGTGGTGTGTTTTGTAAATGCATCAGCAGAAAGCATGTAATTGGTGTAGGTTAGGAAGGGCAGCAGCTGGCCAGTTAGCAATGTCCTGACGCAGAAAACACAGACAGCCCTGAGCTTGTGAGGCCAAACATGATTTCACAGCAGCTGAGCAGCTGAAACTTTCTCCTCCCGTTATTTCATCCCAGCAGAACAGCACAAATCCACAAAGCAATTTTATCTACTAAAAACAATTATAGCTGGGTTGGGGCAGAACTCCAGGAAAGCCTTGGAAATTTCCTGAGAGCCATGGAATATGAAATCTGGACAGATTTAATTGCCCTTGTTGCAGCCAATCCTTAAATAGAGAGCTTAATCTCATTTTTATTTTCCATAAAGAACAATTTGGAGAGTCTTTGGGGAAGTGAGAGTCTGGGCCTCTCTGAGCTCAAGAGAGACCTTAACATTTAAAACGAATGAATAAATGCACAATAAAGGTTGCAAAGGCAGAGGTACTCTTTAAAGGTCTAGCTCCTGTAAGTCTACCCTTTTAACATAAACTATAATAATTGTGATAGTCACAAGACAACAAAAGAATTTTTTGTTAAAAAAAAAACTGGCCAGGCATGGTGGCACATATCTGTAAGCCCAGCTACTCAAGCAGCAGAGATCGGGAGGATCTCAGTTCAAGGCCATCCCAAACAAAAAGTTAGCAAGACCCTCCCCCACCATCTCAATCAATAAGCTGGGCACAGTGATGTGTGCTTATAATCCTAGCTCCTCAAGGGGTGAAGGTAGGAGGATTGTAGTCCAAGGCTGGATGTGGGCAATAACACAAGACCATACACAAAAACTAACTTTTAAAAAGGACTGGGGGCATGGCTCAAGAGATAGAGCACCTGCCTCGTGTTAGAAGTGTCATTCCCAAAAGATGACCAAACAAAAAACACTGGGAAGTCGCTCAGCAAGGAAAAAAGAAGTTTTACTTCTGCACAAGGGTGCAGCCCCAGACCATAATCTGACAGGAAGAACACACAGAGTGGGGAGTTAGCTCAATTTTTATATCTTTGCCCTCACCCTGATGGACTGGTTCGGGCTCACAATCTTCAAGATTGGTTACTTAGAAAGGGGGGCATGTGAGGAAAAGGGGACCTTGAAACAGGAAGAACAAGAAAATTCTTTTGGGCAATATTCATCTTTAAGCTAGCAGTTTGAGACTAGGATATCTGCAGTAAACAGCTCTTTGTTTGACTGCAAGAACCTTACAAGGTCAAGTAGCATTTCATAAGGCATGTAGGCAGCAATTTGGGGAGGTTACTGGTGTCTACACAGTTATAGTTTTACAGTAAATCCTTTGACAGAGAAGACTGAACTTTAGTTGATTCTCACACTAGCAAGTGTGAGGCTGTGAGTTCAAACCCTAGTACACAAAAAAAATAAATTTAACACACACACACACACACACACACACACACACACACACACTACACACAGCCTGCACTGTTTAAGATAAGCCATATTGTCAGGCGGCGTGATGAAATTTGTTTCCATCTTCTCAGTGTCTCTCAGACACCGTGCTTGGCCTCAGGAGAGCAATGCCAAAGTTGAAACCGTAGGTCCTTCATGGTCATCGGTCTTGGAACAATCCATCTTTCTGGAGTACCACAGTATCTCTGATACCATCTCTAGTATTCTCTGACAACCACAGTATCAGAGAAAGTCTTAAGGGTCTCATCAGTAGGGTCCAGGCAAGGGACAAGCTCCCTGACTGTCCTGTGGGAAAACAGAGTGGCTTGTGGAGGATCCAGAAGGAAGCAGTGAGGAAAAGCCAAATGGCCGGGGTTACACTCTTGGCTCTGCCTTCAGGGCACAAATCACCTAATCTCTCTAAACTTCAGTTTCTTCATCTGTAAAATGGGAGCCGTAATATTGTCTCCCTTACAGAATTGTGAACACTGAGTGGATTAGATTTTAAATGTCCCCCACTCCAAAGTCAACGACCAGACGCCCACCAGCTTGGTGGCCTCAGAAAACCCAACTTCTCTGGGGCTCAATATTTTTGAGAAAAAGAGGGTGGGAGAGTGTGTATCTGAGAATCTTCCTGTTCTTAGCACTGATTCTGCAACTGCACCAGTGTTCTGTTATGAAAAATAAAGGGACACAGGAGGGGCGAGGACTGACTTTGCCTCTTCTCCTCACTAATTTTTCCATAGATCCCTGAGGTACTGCAGATTTTGAACCCAAACCCTAAGAACTTTTTGATTGCTCAAAGCTTCATTTGTTCATAACAATTTGTACATAGTAAGTGTGTGCCTGTCAAACATCACTTTCTAGAAAGCACAGCAATATTGAAGTTTAATTCCCTGCATGAGGCATTGCCATTCCAGAAGTGCTATGGAAACTGCAGCAGAGACATCAGCCCTTGTGATCAAGTGGGCAGGGACTCCGTTGGCCTTTGACCTTTCCATGAGAGAGGTGAAAGAGCAGAGGAAAATGACAGGGGCTTTTGTCTCATTAGGATGGATGTGGTTCCATAAGCAGCTCTGCCAGTTGGCCTTGGCTAAGCTACTCAACTTGAGAAAAACCAGGGTACTGTTAGCACAAAACTGAGGAAGACTGCTGGGTCAGGAAAAAACACAAGAGTGATTTTCCATGACTACTTGTGACAGGAGATAAAAATACTTCAGAGGAGGTAACAAGGAAATGCCTCTGTTTCATGCATGAGGTGGGAGACCAGGCTGCCAGGCAAACCATGTAGCAGCCTCCCCTACTCAACTTCTTCTCACCTCATCAGAAGGGAAGAGGAAGGAAAAAAATGCCTATCCAGAGATGGAAAGAGGCTCTGGTGCAAGGGGAATACCTGCAGGTGAGATAAGAAAGAGTAGCAAGGAAAACTTAAGCCATGCCAGCCTGGAAAAATAGCTTTTCAAGTTCATTACTTATGAAAAGAAAGTCACAGGGAAAATCCCAGAAGAACAAGCTAAGCTCATGGAAAATACTGAGAAAAGCTGGTCTATTCCCAGTGTGACTCCCTATGTTTATAACGTACCTCAACTCTTCTCAGACAGGGATGGCTGGTTTTGTAGCACTGCATGGAGACAGATGCTTGAGTGTAGATGTTCTTGTGAAATTCTCCAGGGATATGCTCAAGAAGGTGCTAGCAAGCTTGGGGATTAGCCTGCCTGGCTTTAGGAACAAGAATGATTGCCATGCATGTGGACACTGAAGAGCCTTTATCTTCAGAACACATTTCAGAAATGAAAAAGCAAACAAAGCTGACTGTGAGGAAAATAGACATGCAGTGACCATGTAGGTGCAGACCTAGGAAGAAAAGTGAAGGCCATAGCTCTTCAGAATTTGGATGCTCCAGAGCTTAGAAGTGAAGATTGTTCATGCTTTGGATATGTAAATTAGGGCACCTCCAGGGTCCCAAAACAAAGGCCATGGTTCCCAAAGGAGGGAGGGATGGAGCGAGCTTTCTCTCGTTCCCGTTACTACTGAACCTAACTGGGCTAATTGGGGGCAATGGGAGATGCAGAAAGGACAAGCAAGAGACAGACATGCATAAGTTGAGGCCAGATGTGCTGGGCATTCAGATGGAGATGCACAGCAGCCTTGTTGCTTTTCTTACTTCTCTTCTCTTTACTCTGCTTCTTTTCTCTATCTTTATTCTTTAAGGCCTTGCTTCTAAAGTCTTTCTTTAAAACCTTGCTTCTTTTCTAGTCTCTAAAGTCTCTTTCCTTAGACTCACACTGTCCCATGTTTTCTTTAGCATAATCTCTCTTAGAGTCTTGGCCCTCAGACTTGCACTGTCCCATGTTCCCTTTAAAGCCTCGGTGCTCAGACTTGCAGACACACAACAGCATCCATGTCTAAAACCTGCATTAGGCCCTGTATAGCTATCCTTATCTCAACCAGCAAAAACCCTTGTTCCTTCCTATTATTGCTTATACCCTCTCTACAACAAAATTAGAGATAAGGGCAAAATAGTTTCTGCTGGGTATTGAGGGGGTGGAGAGGGAGGGGGCGGAGTGGGTGGTAAGGGAGGGGGTGGGGGCAGGGGGGAGAAATGAACCAAGCCTTGTATGCACATATGAATAATAAAAGAAAAATGAAAAAAAAAGAAAGCTCTTGAGATAGCTGCACATAATTCTTTTCCTTGATTGTACATTGACTACTCCTTTCATCACTAGTGTTCAACTATCTTTGCAAATCTCCATACCTGAGGATTTTCATCTGACTCTTGTCTCTCTTCCTCTCTTACACAATCTTCTTAATTATTCTCCACTCTTATGTATGACCCTAAGATGACTTTTTTTCTCTACTTTGTCAAGAGCTTTCATTGTGTGCTGACTGAACATTCCCTCCTGACTTGAGGAATAATGGGACAATGCCATAGATTCTAATAATTGCTTGCAGGATACCTCTAGTCCCAACATTATCTTACCTGGAATTTCCTCTACAGAGACTTGTGGGCAGAAGAAGCATAGAAGTGAATGAACAAAGCAGCATACTCTACACACACATTGGCTATTGATCATCTAAGCAAGACTTTTCTCAGGGATTTATCAAAATTCTTTTTCAAACCCTGTAATCTCCATTTACTAATGCAATAGAATAAAGGACATTGGCCCAAAAAAAAAAAAAAAAACCTGCATTAGCATAACTCTTAAAGTCTCAGTGCTTAGACTTGCCATGTTCTCTTTAACTTTTCTTCAGCATAAGCCTATGTATAAAGCTCTCAGTGCAGAGAACTGTTCTAGTGGAGACACAGCAGCATCAGCAGCAGCCAATCAAAATCCCCCATCAAAAAGCCTTGTGTACTCCTTCAGCCAGTCTTTTATATCCAGTGGTAAACAAGGATGTGGAACAACAGTTCTGAAGGGGGGGTGACATTGTAATGAGAGAAACCTACCTCTCTGTAAACAACTTACGAAAAGCAGCTGTGCTGCATCCTGCACTTTTCTGCGGCTGGGCCATGCCAAACTCAGGCTGGGATTATTGGGCACAGCTGTGCTTATGTCAAATTCTCATAGGCTTCTCATAATCCACTCCCCACAAGGGAGCCATGGTTCTGAGGAGCTGCTCTGACCCTTCAAGTCCACCAGAGAAAGGCAGACATTCAACACAGACATTGGAGAAAGATCTCTGACCTTGCTCAACCCATAATTTCGCCTCTTAAATTTAAGCATTGAACTATGTAGGCATAGTTTGGATGTTTCCAAAAAACCTCTTTTTTAAGCTGGCCTATCTCTTCTCAGTCCTTCTGGGCCAGTGTGAACCCTGCCCATCTGTGAACTCATCTCTGGGCTTCATGGTCATGACTTCCCTCACCCTTCCTCTGAATTCCAGAGTACTCCACTTAACTTAGAGTAACTGCTTCCTTTCTGTGTGCATTAACACCATCTCCCTAGAAGAGCAGAGGAGTCCTAGAGGGCAAGTCCTTGGCTGGTTCATTTTAGGATTCCTACAACCCATCAGAGAGCCCACTGAGAACATGTTTATTGGTTGGATTCTCTCTTGCCTTGAGGTTTGAAGTCCAGGAACCAGGAAGGTCAAAAGCCATGCTGGCTCAACGGAAGGCAAGAAGACAAGGACAAGGGAGGCACATATGAGAGAGAGAAGGAGTAATACCCCAAGCTCTTGTGTCTGGCATGGGAACCAGCCCAGGAGTCAGTGTGAGGCTGACACTTTGACAGTTTCTGCTGGAAACTCCCAGAGCTGCCTGAGGGATCTGGAAGGTCCTGCCTAAGGGATCAGGCTTCCTGTGGGATTTACAGTCAGCCAGTTCTTAGGAGGAGTTAAGTGGTTTGCTGATTCATTTGACTCCTCTAGGGAAGATTGTGAATGCATTCATGGCAGAGCTATGAAGGCAGGTAACATTCCTGCTGGGAAGAGATGAGTTCCTGTGCCTTATGAGCTTGGTTCATTCAATAAATATTTACTAATGCTCCTCCCCAGCCCCCACCCATTACATCTGCAAGCTCTACTCCAAACATTGGGCACATAGCAATAAACAAACTCAACAAAAATCCTTGTCTTTTTGGAGCTTACATTTTCATTGAGGAAGAATAGATCATAATTAAGATGATCTATTAAGCCAGTCACTGGTGGCTCACGTCTGTAATCCTAGCTACTCAGGAGGCAGAGATCAACAGGATCATGGTTTGAAGCCAGCCTGGACAAATAGTCTGAGAGACCCTATCTCAAAAATATCCAACACAGAAAAGGGCTGGCAGAATGGCTTAAGTGGTAGAGAACCTGCCTAGCAAGTGCAAAGCCCTGAGTTCAAACCCCAGTACCACCAAATAAGTAAACAAGATGAGGAAATATATACTGTGATAGGCAGTCAGTGCTAGGTGTTGTACAGAAGAATCAAGCATACATTCAATGTTGTATAGGTTCAGGAATTAGGCAAGAGACTAAGGACACAAGCACACAAAATACTGATGTCCCTTGCTTTTGAGGGATATAATCCTCTGAGGGGGACATTAGTCTCCAATAAATTTACTATCATATGATGTCAAAAAATCAATGTTTTTGACATTGAGAGAGCACAGCCAGGTGTGGTAGTGTACTCCTGTAAGCCCAGCACTTGAGAGACTGAGGCATAAGGATCAAAAGTTGGAGGCCAGCCTGGGCTACATAGTGAGACTCTGTCTTTGAAAGGCCAGAGAGAAAGGGTATTTACTTATTTGAGGGAAGGTGGGAAGGGTCTTGCTATATACCAAGACTGGACTCAAACTTACTCTGTAGCCCAGGATGGCCTAAAACTCTCAACCCTCCTACCTACCCTGCTTAGAAAGGGTATTTAATGATGAGTCTTGGAGTAGGGGATTTTGTAACCAGCTGGTGATGTCTGAGCTGGTTGATTAAATCATGGAAATTTCAGTAAAGGGGGAAGAGCATTTTAGGCTGAGGGAACTATGTGAGTGCAACCAAAGTGTGTGGCCCAGCGCCAACACCAAGGGGATCCCAGCAACACTCCAGAGATCGGAACCACACGGTGAAGGGAGGGAAGGGAATTGAACAGAGCACTCACTCACTCACCAGAGCCACACGCAAGTCTTTTTGCATGGATGTCCTCCTAGGTGACACAGTGAGAGCTGTGGACAGACTCTTCAGTTAATTTTATAGACTTTCTCATGTAAGGGAATCAGTGGACACTGGGAGCTGAATGCTGACCCATGTTAGGAAAGAGTATAGTTGGGAATGTGGAGTGTTTCAGATGGAGGAAACACCACCACTATACCTAGTTCCTTCCCTGCTAACACTGGCAAGACCCAGTCACTCAGTATGTGAAGAGAGCCTCACAACTCAAAGCCCATTAGCCTTGCTCAGATGCTCAGTCTTTCATTAAAGATTTGCCCCTTTAGCTGGGGAAAAAAGAGGGATACAAACTCTTTTTTGTTGTTGTTGTTTGCTTTTTGGACAGTACTGGGGGTTGTATTTAGGGCCTTGCACTTGCTAAGCAAGCATTCTGTCAATTGAGCCCTTTTTGTTCAAGTGATTTCTTAGATAGGGTCTCCTTTTTGTCAGGGGTGGCCTTGGACCAAGATCCTCCTACCTCTGCCTCCCGTGTAGCTGGAATTACAAGCAAGAGTCTGTAAAGTTTCCCAGCATGCTGCCCAGTCTGAAATCCTGGCATAGGTTCCACCCAAGTCCACTGAATCAGGATCTCCAAAAGCAGGACCGGAAGCCTGCGTTTTCCAGGCTCCTTGTTGTGCTGCTCACCAACTACTCTCTGTCCCATTGGTTCTAAGAACCAGGTATGGTTCCCTTTTGTAGCCCCCCTTGTGGTTGGGTGGGGACACATGAATGGTTTTGGCCACTGAGTTCTGGGTAGATAGGACCGGTGTCTCTTCTTGGATAGCTTCTTGTGTTGCCAGAGTGAGACTGTCCTGAGTTGCCTTTTCATTCTGGCACTGTGATCTGCCCCCCTGGGGATTCCTGAGTGGCCACAATGAGCAAAGCTCCCTAGCCATAGTAGATATAGAGACTGGGTCAAGCTAACTTTCTCTGTTATGAACTCCTGAGACAGGGAATGTTTGCTAGCTTACACATCCATTCTCTGGAGATTTGTGCACAGCCCATCAACACCAGGCAGGACTCCAAAAATCCCTAGCTAGATGACCTTTCAGGTACCTTCCAAATCAAACTTCCTGCTCTATAGGTGGATTATTAACTATTAAATTCTGATGATGAACAAGACCTTCTCATGTCCTTCTGAGGGGTGCATAACTGATTTAGGGAGTGCAAAGAGCTCTCAGAGAGAACAGCTATAGGCAGGCAGAGTGAGGACTGAGGCTTCCCAAGACTCAATTCACCCTGGCACTGAGGGCAGCTGGAATATCTACCTGCAACTTTTCAACTACATTTCTTTGCACTAGAATTTTTTTGTAAGTGGATTGATAAACTGCTTCAGGGATTTTCAGAGGGTGAAGATGGTCTCTTAAAATCGTGCTGCCTATAGACCCTTTTGTGAGTACTAGGCCTAAGCTTCTTAGCACCACAATTAAGGCTATTTCAATCCCCTTTTCTGGCTTGCCCAGAAATATTCCAGTTGGCACTAAAAATCTCACATTCCAGGCAACTCCTCAGTCCTAGGCAAACTGGAACAGTTGGTCACCGAATAGGTCCCTTTGTTTCTTACTAGTCACTTTGAGTAAATTCTCCCCACCTTTCCCTGAGTGTTGGCAAAGTCTGTTTTGAAGATCTTTCCATGTGCTCTGGCTCAAGTCAGGAAAAAATAAACCCCAAGCAGCTTCTGTTCTACAGAAAGAGATTTACAGATTTCAATATGCTAGCCAAAAAGAACAAATTCTTCTCAGCTTGATTCTTTTCCAGCTTGATAGGCAAAGGCAGAGATGGGGGTTTCCAGCAGCCTTATTCTGCCCCTAAGCTGGTTTTGAGCTCACAGCTCTGCCACTTGACAGCATCCAGGTTTCCCGACGCTGGCAGGGAAGCCACAATCCATCACCATGAGGGCCACTTAAATTTTCCTGTTCTGACAATTAGACAAGATGTCTTTTAAAGAATGTTTAATGCTTGGAAGTTTTGTTTTCAGGATAGACAAGCCCCAGAGTAGATCTGCTTTGAGAAATATTACATACTGGAGACTGGTTGCAGCCTATTTGAAGAGTCTGCTTAAATGGTTATACAGCTAGACATCTTTTGTTCTGCAATTGAATAAACGCACTGACGTTTTGCTGAACACGGATAATGAGAACTGAATGGGAGCTTGTTGGAAAGTGGCTGACTCCCTGAGTGGTCAAAGCTGATACAGCATTTGCTTTAGCCTCTGGCTCATGCAAGGTATTATGAAGTGACTAAGAAGATTATATGGAACTTTAAGAAAAGGCCTCTGAAGTGAGCTATCTGCCTGTACGTTCTTCTACTCTGCAGCCTTCCAGAAAAAAAGAGATTTCAGGAAACGCCAGATTTCCCCCAGTGTATCACCCTCTTTCCTCCTCCAGTTCTCAGAAAGTTTTGGGTCCCAGACCAAAGGTTGTTCCAGAGACAATTTGCTCTTGGAGCAATGCATAAAGGAAAAATAGAGTACAAAGGGGGCAAATGTACTTCCACGGATTAGGAAGAAATGAGAATGTGGGACACCAATAAATGAGTGGAAAGGAAAGAAGGGAAGGGCGGGCATTTCGGGAGATAGGGGTGGTCACATGGGAGACAAAGCCTCTGGGTGCCAAGGAATACAGCTTAAGAAATGTTGCACAGATTTCTTGTTTCATCTATTTCCTCTGGCACAGGAACCACTGTATCAGAAATTCTTCTCTTTCTTCTTTTAGATTAAGTATGTTCCTCCTCAGAAAGCTTCCATTATATAAAAACTGCCTTGGAATGAATATACACGTAAATGGATTTACCAAACAGGAATTATTCTGCTAGCAGGAGAATCTGACATCTGAAGCAGTAGGGATACCTAGAAGGTTGGGAGGCATAGGAAGGGGTCTGAGGTACAACAAACACTATCCTACTTCAACACTTTTTCAACAGCTTGACTCCATGAGAAGGAGAGGAAAACAAGAAAGCCAAAAACCATTTTCTTTGGACTTTCCTCCTAACCAGCCTCTTCAGAAACTTAATCTCAGTAAGATTTGTGCAAGTAGATCTCCCGTAATGTCTCAGGTTTTTACAAGACTCTGGCTTTTTTCCACCAAGGCCAAAGCACCAGTCAATGGGTTCTGGGCTTTCAGCTTTAAGGGAAGCACCAATTTTTGAGCAATGTTTGTCTTTAGAAAGCTCAGAGATGGGAATGATGGGAAAGGTGCTCCTCTGGGGATATTGTCTGGCTATAATAGGGCACATTGCTTACTGTCTCCACAACCCCCTGTCTGATTGCAAAAATGCCTAGCTGAAGCAAATGGCCTCCAGTGCCTTGTAGATCTATAAGGCTATTAGTATCGAAAGAATAGCCTGTCAGAGCAGGAACTCATTTTGCTCTCCTTTAGATAGAAGTTGGATCTAATTGTATGGAAGAAAAAGGAAAACATCTAAGTTAAAGATACAGATGTTGCCTAAAATAAAAATTAATTATTTTAATGCTCTTTTCAAAAGAACGTGTTTAAAAATGGATTCAAAATTAGATTTAAAAGTCGGATATGGCACAGCTACCTCATATGGGAAAAATGAATGCAAAAATAAATTATATTAAATGAAACATTTATAGGAAATATTTCAAATAAGACCAAAAAATGAGGTTGTAAATGAACATAGCAAAATAAAGTCTTTAAATGTTTCTGAATGTTAGACTCTTTCAAAACTTTGTTCATTTCCAAAAGCAATAATTTCCCCATAACTAGGTACTTAAGTATATCCTTAAATTAAAGTGAACACTTTCAATTTTGTTCATTTGTCTTATTTTGCAGATTGGATTTCAATTTTAATGTAGTTTTTCTTCTTATAAAATCATTAATGATTTAATCACTTCCCTTTGCCCCATGAAAAGCATGTGGTCCTTCTTACTGCCCTTAAGCCTCCAAACAATAGGTAGTTCAAATATTCTAACATCATTATACATATCAATGTCAAATTAAAGCCAATTTACTTATTAGACATAGGACATCGGATTTCCCCTCTGAGGAAATCTATCATTCCTTTACCAAATTGAAGCCAGATCCTCTTGTACTCTTACCAAATAATGGTGGTCACTTCCCATCTTGGAGCAAATGAGAGAAGTCCCAAAGGAAAGATGAAACTTTGAGAATAGGAGTCAGGGCTGTAAGACTCAGCTGCCCTTCCATGTCAAGTCTTTATTCTTTTCTGACCTTGCAGGATCTGAACTTAATTTAAAGAGAGAGAGACTGAGAGAGAGAAGGATAGAATGAAAGAGAAAACAGAGAGAATGCCAGCATGCTACTCTATAACCTACATAAAACTACAAATCCTCCTTCCTAAAATTGACAGGTTCTATATGTTCTAGGAGGTTGACTAGGGCAGGGCAGGTGTGGCCAGGGATAATTGATACGAGGCTAAGATCCCAGAGGATTGAAGGGAGCCCCTAGGTGGGCACTGAAATAGCCCAGGGCTACAAAAGCCAAGAAAGAGATAAAAACCTTGGCATTCTAGGGAATGCCCAAGGCCAAGTCAGGAGAGCTGAATGTTGAGGTCAGATCCCAGGGAGTACACACAGAGCTAGAATGCAAAAAAAAGCTGAAAGAGTCGAAATTAAATAGATGCAAGCAAGACCTGGGAGACCAATAGCAACAGGGGAGTAATGCAAAGGTTCAAGACAGCCTCATGTTCTCAGGTAAAAATGTAGAACCCTGCCTTTTAACCCAGGGTATGACCTCTTCCCATTATTTAGAATTTTAAAACATTTTTAGTGGCTGCAGTATAAGATTTCTAACTGTTTTCCTATTGTTGACTTACAGTGATGGATTTAGAGATTGCTCTTCATTCTGGGTGACAGTGGTTTTATCTATAATACTAGTTCAATGGGAGGATGAGATTGGGAGGGTCATTGTTTAAGACCAGCCCAAGCAAATAGTTCTTGAGACCCCAGAGTAATACGGATTGGAGGTGGGGCTCAAGTGGTAGAGTACCTAGTTTGCAAACTCAAAGCCTTTCGAAGCCTTGAGTTAAAACTCCAGCACACCAAAAAAAAAAAAAAAAAACTTGTTCCTCATTTGTAATTAATACAGTTTAAAACTGAAATGGAACAGAAACTACTAGGCAAATTTGGATTCACAAATTTAGGGGGGAAAAGTATTCACTATAAACAATATAGACATACTTAAGAAGTAGGGGGTATCTTGAATCACTTGAGTGAATCAGTGTTTTAAACCAAGCATTTTTGAATCCTGAAGAAAGTCTGGATGAACAGGCAAAATCTTGATTATGTGTGAAAAATATGCACACAACATCAAATGAACTATAGATGAAAAAGGTAAAGCTTTTTCGTGAATAATGAAGACTAAATTAAATTTTGAGGAAAATTCACCTGTATCTGTTATTGTACACTTTAAAATCTTTCTATAGGTTCAGGTTCTGTTTAATTTTAAATCACACGAGCGCTATTTATACTGAATGGGAAAGGTATAAATGACTTAGGGTCAGGGTGTTGCATTGTTGTCTGTGCTCAGTAAAAATCTAGACAATTTGTTCATGGAACTCAAGGGGGCTATCACCGATCACCTGGCAACCATTAAGTGAAATACATGCTTGGTAGCCAGTGTTGGAACCCTGAAAACCTAGAAAAAAGCATAAGAAGTAGAATCTTATACTTTGGAGTTAATCCTATGTTTAAAAAGTTGCTTCTGAGATAAGAGTAGAGCAAAGCCTTTAACAGAAACCAGGGGTGCAATTGGGTTCCGAATTCCTGGATGGTAAGGGAAGACTCAGAGCTGGGAAAGAGCAAGAAGCAGAATGGCCAAGACAGTTCTGCTTCTCATGACCTGGTCTTTAGGCATCCTAATAGTGTCCCAACATCGTGTGTCCCAACACTCTGCAACCTTGAGCTGACTCTCCTCAGTCCACCCTCTTGGGAAGTGCTAGTATGAGTCCCAAGCAAGTCAGCATCCCCTGTGTTGCAAGTGTGAATTGCATAATGGACTTTCCCCTGTAAGGAAAGAGTAGAGGAAGTTACATGCTATTTGAGCACATGTCCATGGAAATATTTACACCCACTCATATACGCCCCTGTAGAAAACCCCAGGGCATGTTCCACCTGATTCACACCCTGTGGCATCTCCACTCGCAAGTCAAATGAGCTCCAGCATCTGCTCACCAGCTGGCTGGCACATCCCCTGACAAGTTCGTAAGAGGACAAGGTTTAGCGTCCAATCTGTGTGCACACAGCCTTTGGCTTTGTCAAATCTGTCCTTTCACATCAGGGGCATTTAATGATTAAAGAATCTCAACTCTCCTAGCCTCAGAGTTGAAAGTATTGGCAAGTGAGAGAGCCTGAGATGATCTGGTGCAGATGTTCAGCTAGGTTCCCTCTCGGATCCCCCAGAGATTTCACTGAACCTTGCAGTTCCATAACTACATGTGTAATACATTCCATTCTGAAGGTATAAGATCTGACACCACAGCAAAGAAATGGGGCCCAGTCATGTCACAGCCTTTCATGGTGTGCCAGGTCTTTGTAAATTCTCCCCGTGTTCTCTGCACTTGACTCAAAAGTTCCCCTGATCTCTCCTTTGCCTGAATCAAGCAAATGCAGTCACCCCAGCCAACTGAAGCTGTAGAGAAAGGGGACAGCCTGACACACTGGAAACTTTTCTCTAGCAGGACTTCCTATCAACACCAGCTCCAGAAGCTCTCTCATTGCTATGACTTCGGCTCCTTTAGCTTCTTGGGTGACCTGACAAGGAGTCAATTAGAACAAGCAGGTCTGAGACGTCCAGCAGCTCCTTCTACTCCAGCTCCTGCTTCCATTGCATTCTCCTGATCACATGTTCCCTCCCCAGATTCCACGTATAGGAAATGACTTCTTCATGGCAGTGGTTCTAAAGTGTGGTCCTGGACCTGCAGTATTTGTATCATCTGGGAACCTGTGAGAAAGACAGATTCATAGGCCCCAGACCAGACTACTAAATCAGAAATACTGGGGTTAGGGCCCAGCATTCTGTTTAACAAGGCTGCCAGGTGATTTTGATATATGCCAAGGTTTGATTATTTGCATTTCTAACAGTTTCCCAGATAGTGCTGGTTCAGTTGATCTGAATTTCACGTATTGAAAACCAACACATTATACACTCAGGAAATGGTTGGTCCATACCAAGCGTCGGCAAAATACAGCCAGTGGTCCAAAAACGGCCTACCATCTGTCATTATTGGGCATGGCCACACCCGATAATTTACATATTACCTTTGGCTGCTCCTTTGGCACATGGCAGAGTTGAATAGTTACAACAAAAACCTTATGTCCTACAAAGCTGAAAATATTTATAGAAAAAGGTTGTTGATCCCTGACATATCTGTTCTGGACAAGCTACATGACACCTTGCCAAATGGAGTTTAAGCAAAGACAACAATAATAACACAATAATAACAGGAAAGAGGTCAAAAGTGCTATTTAACTTGTCGGCCTTCTCCTTTGAGAACTTTGGGAACTGGGCACTTGCATATTTTTTTCTGTCTACAAATGAAAGAGATTTCTCCAAGCCTATAAAAGCAGCTGTAACTGAAACCAGAAGTCTGTGGTAGAAACCGTTGCTAGCAGAGTGCCCTGGCCCAGATCAAGTGTGAGGACTAGACGAGTGGCAGAACTTGCAAGTGCTCAGTGGGAGAGGCAGAAATGCTGTGTAGGTTATGTGGAGAAGAGGCTAGTTTTTAGTAGTCTGTGCATTCACTGACACAGTGAGAGAGAACCTGGAACTTTCTAAGAAAGCACACTCATGAGGTCTTCCAGATCAACATGTTTATATAAAATGAAAGGTTTCATATCAATGGTATATTTGATTAACTTAGACAATTTGTTGCCAAAGAGCCTCTCTTTTGTGAGTTCTGTTAAATTTTGTGAAATTGCAAATCAAAAGAATTTGAAAGCATAAAAGGAAAAGTTCAACTTTCAGGCCAGGATATAATGATCCTTAATTTATAGATCAGGAAACCAGTTCTGAGGAGTTAGGGTTAAGAAACTTGCCCAAGGCCACTCTGGTAAAAAATTACAAGGTTGAGATTTCCATCTGGTTTTCAAATTCCAGGGGCTCTGCCACACTGTCTTTTTGACTTTCAGGGTCTGTTCTCAGAATGGCTCTTCCTATTTTATATATTTCTTAAGAAAGGGGAATAAAACCTCCTAGATGAGCACCTAACACTGAAGTATGAATCTAAACCGGAGGTTGAGCTGGAGGCATTTTCCAGCTTCAGATATTTACAAATGGCTCTTGTTCTGGAAAAGCCTGCAGCTGGGAAGTGTGTGGAAGACACATTTGATCACTATGAAGAGAGGTAACAAGGAAAAATGGAGTTTCTTGGCTGCTAAGAAAAAGTTCGAACACCCACCCCAAAACATTTTTTAAATACCTGTGTGCACATTATGTAGCTCAATGGATACAAAGACGCCCTCTGTCAGTCCCACCTTGTCCTCAGTTGTGTTTAAACCATTGTGTGATTTGCTGAATGTTTCCCTGACCTTAATTTTGTGAAAATTCTGCCTCCCACAAAGCAAATGACGCCCCCAAAGCAAGGCAGAAGTGAATGTGCTCAATTGAAGTGATAAAGAGAAATTTTGAGATTTGTTGAAAGGCAGCTTGTCTTTGGTGGAAGTTGGGCACCATTGTGGGGGAAAAAATGAATCAAGCATCTGTTGTACAGCACTGGGCATGTCCGGCTTTCCCAGACAGAGGTGTTCTTGGAACCACACATCTGCAGATCCCGAAGGTCTGTATTTTACTTTGCACATTTTGCTTGACTTAATTTGCTAATATATGGTCTATGTTCATAAGTGAGATTGGTCAACAACTCTCCTTTCTCATAATGTCTCGTCTGGCTTCCTAAGATGAAGTGGGCATGTTCCCTCTTTTTCTACTTTCTGAGAGTTCATATAAGGTGGGTGTTATTTCTCCCTCTAAACTTGGTAGAATTCACTAATAAAGTCATCTGGTCCCGGAGTTTTCCTGTGCTTCTATCAGGGTTAGCGAAGCAGCAGATCAGGTTCATCTAATTTGGGGTTTGAGAGCAATCAGAGCTTGGCTTCAGTCCCTTCCAGGCCCAGTGTAATTCTGATTAACCCTAACTTCTGTAATTTAGCTACTCATAGTCCCAAACCAAGGTGGAGGGAATTTATTCAGCCCCTACCATCATTTAGGATTCAGATTTTATCCTTTTAGCCCAGGAAAGAGGTCTAAAGTGCTATTTAACTTGTCAGCCTTCTCCTTTGAGAATCAGCAGAACTGCTGCCTGCCTCCTCCCCAGGATGAAGCAGCCCCCAGGTCCAAGCTCACTGGTCTAGGTTTCCAGCTTCTCCTAGATCCTGCTTCAGTGATTTTACAGTGAAGTACTACGCCTCTGATGCCTTCATCAGGATGGCTTTTATCCTGTCCTGACTGCGTGGTGGATATAGTGTCAGAGCCACAGTAGCAATGGTACTAGTTTGTCTGTTTAAAAATTAAAAAAAAAAAAAAAACCCTACAACCAAGTGAAGTCTTTCAGAGAAGTCATTTGGGATGGTCCTCATTCTTGCTCCAACAAGACTGCTTTTGCTGAAAACTCTTTGGATCTCCTCACGGGAATCCTCTTCAGGGCCAGGTTTGGTCTACACCCCAAATCAACTCAAGTGTTCTTGAGTATCTATTGGCATAAGACCCTATGCAAGGTATGAAGAATCCAGAACAGATAAGAGAGTAGGTAGTTCACAGTCTTGCAGAGACAGACATCTAGATGGAAAAGTCACAGCTGAATGGAGTAACTATGACAGAGTCAGGTGCCAGGTTATGTGCAGAGACAGACTGCACCACTGCACTCCTTAGAAGTGCTAGTTAATCAGTTATATTTCAGTCTGGGCTCTAAAGAAGGAGCAGAAGTTGAGTAGCAAAGAGAAGGAAAGGTCATTCCAGGCAAAGGGAGCAGCAATTGCAAAAAAGGAAATAAGAATGAGGTGAGTGGCAGCACGGCACCGTGGGAAGGAGGGTGGCCCGCCTGAGGGAAAGACTGGCTTCAGAGCAGTGTGTGCAGTCACTTAACCTTCTCAGCCTCAGGTACCACTTCAGGGAAATCATAGTAATATTTTCTACCTCAGCTGACAGCTTAGTTAAAGGAGATGTTGCCTGGATAGTACCTAAATCAATATTTATACATAAAAGCACTTGATAAGCATTAGTTTTTATTATTGGAGCACATAGTGTAGGTGAAGGGATGGTAAGGAATAGGGAACATAGATTTTGTTCTCATTCTTTTTTCTGGTTATTTGAAAAGACGAAGCAATCTTGGGACAATTCAGAGCTGAAAAGACATAGAAAGGTGTTAGAAAGGTTAGCCCGACGGGGGCTCCAGAGAAGGTTGCACAAAGCAAGATTGTGGGGTCCACATCTAGAGTCTCAAAAGATTGATTAGAAGTTGATGGCACTCACCTGATGCCCAAGGTGAAGAGCTTGTAATAATACATTACTCTATGGTCACTGTGGAGTTTTACCTCTTAATAATATCCCATCCCCCTGGGCAACTCCACACACCTGCTCATCCCCACTTCTACCCTTCATGGGCTTCATCCTTTCTCAGTACTGCCCATCTCCCCTTGTGGCTGTTCAAATCCCACCTTGTATCCAGGTCCCACTTCCTCTGTAGAACCTTCTCCTATTAATCCTGTCCCAGCCACCACACTACACTCCTCAGCCTTTTATTCCCTCATGCTTTGCTTTCTGTAACTAATATTTCAAGTCACCGTTCCTGTCTGTCAATCCATAGGAAAACTTTTGGCAATGTGTGAGCCATATTTCCTGTCTTTTTGTAGTACATGCACTCCATTCTCAATAAATGCTTCTGAGTTAAATACTAATAGTCAAAATGTGACAGATTAAGTGGCAAGATCTTGTTTCTTCTTCAAGTCCTTATTATCTGGAAGGGGTGAAAATAGAATGTTCAAAATAAACAGTTCAGGGGCTCAGAAAGAGTGATAGAGAGGACGAAGTTGGTCAAAGTACATTATGTGCATATATGGAAATGTTGCAGTGAAATCTCTTTGTGCAATTAACATACAACAATTAAAAAGAGAATAAATAAATAGCCAGATATAGTTAAGAAATATGTGATTAATCTATTCATCTGCACATTTTGGTACCTATCCTGAATTCATCTGCACATTTTGGTACTAAAAATGGCTACCACTGCAGCACCAGGAAGAAGACACTAAAGAGAAAAGGCTTTTTTGTCATCCTTAATTCCTTTTCTTCCTCAGGTAGAGAGGCACCATAATCTAGGAATCTAATGGCCCAAGTTTGAAGCTTAACTCCATCCCTCCACTTCTGCTCTACAAAGTCAGTTAACCTCTGGAGTGTTAATTAGACACCCATGAAACAAGAACAATAACTGCTCTTCCCACTTTAAATGAAAATAATGAATATTGTGGGGTTGAAAAGAGACAGCGCTATATAAATGCACAATTGCTGTTTTACAGAGTCAGGATTTGGCCTATGCTGAGTGAGAGAAAACTGGTATTAAACACTGCATTTTTATTAGCTTCACCATCTCTCCTAGAATCTTCTAGAATGGAGCTCGGCAGTACTGAGGGAGCAAGAAAAAGACAGAAATGTTGTTTCTGCCATGTTCTAAAAATGGGCCCACAGGTGTAGAGTCTGTTTGCAAAGGTAGGGTCCAGATTGGCAGGAGAAGTTAGGCTAAGAAAGAAACAAAAACCTTGGAAGTATTTCAGCTTGAGAGATAATCGCACCATGTTGACTCTGTGCAGAGGAAAGGTGAAGAGAGACATCCTCCTCAGATGACCTGAGGGGAGGCAGAACATTAACTGAACCTGAGGAAGACAAGCCCTGGAGGGTTGAAAGTAAAAAAGAATGCTTGAGGTCAAACGCTTCCTGTGGATGAAGTTAAGCCATTAGGCCTCCATGTTAACTCATAGCACAGTACCTCCAAAATTAGCATAGTCACTAATTCTTGTAACTACTAATTGTTCTCCAGTCCGTTCATATTTCTCTTTACCAGCCTTATTCTTTTCCCAAATCCAAGAAAGAATGCGATAGGGGTTCCTCCTCAGTGCTCAATGAAACTTGGAAATGACCCAGGATATAAATGAATATAATAATTGTATGTCAATCATCTAGTGTTATTGAAAGCCGCTCACCGCAAACAAGGAAATATTCCTATGTAACCAAGCACAGTAAATTGTGAGCTGTTTGAATTGCAAGTTCTCATTAATATTGTGCCATTCTCTTTTATACGACATTCAGATATGAAGAACTTCCCTACATTGTTTGCTTAAGCTTCTTTGTTCAAAATGTTGAACTAATGGACCTGCACTCTACTCCCATGGGTGTTGGAATCATTTTCTCCAAGTCTAAATACTTGCCATACACAGTCCAATGTTCATTCATCAAAACAAATGTCGTGTTCCTCTCTTTGCATACTTAATCAATGCATTTGCAGCCACACCATAGCTTGCAGTCTCCAAATCAAGCATTGTGATTTTGAAGCCATCAGTTCCAACGTATTGTTTGCAAAAGGAAGTGGGTGTTGCAATTTTTATTAGTTTTTTTCCTACTAGAAAGCAAATGGATTCTGGACCTACAATAAACATTCTCAAAGCAGATTGTTTCATCTTAACAAGCTTACTTTCTCAGTTTTAAATATGTACGCTGAAACTGGTACGCAAAAAAATCTAAGTGAGTAGGGTGGCAGAATGGCTCAAGTGGTAGAGTGCCTGCCTTGCAAGCCTAAGGTCCTGAATTCAAACTCCAGTACTGCCAAGAAAAAAAAGAAAGAAAAAAATCTAAGTGAGCAAGCATGAAGGGAGAGGCATGTGACTGTATACAGAGTCACTCAATAACTGAGGTGCTCAGGAAAAATAGCCCCTTTCCTTCCACTTCCTACCTTATTACCATATGCAAAAAAACCCACTCAGCCCAGCCCAGGGATGCTGCTTCTAAGCAATAGCAAACCAGACTAAATGGTTATTACTTCAAAGAAGTTAGAGACAATGTAGTGGTGACAGGTGATAAGAAAATAAACAATACAGAATGAGCCCAAGAGCATTCTTAAAAAAGCATCTTGCTGTGTAAGCCTTGTTTTTGATGCCTTTGAGAAGCTGATGCCATTTGCCGGTGCTAGTTTCTGTGTCTTCTCTGAAGCAACCTCTAATCATCTTAATGATTTGACAGGCCGGGATGACTTTTCATGCATAACTAGCACTACTCTTGCTAATTGCCAAGTAGGTAGAGCTAAACCAGATTAAAACTGTTTCAACATATTGACTATGGAAATTCTAAACATAAAATTAAAACTGTACTTTGTTTAAAATTTTAATTTAAAAACTATAAAAGTCAGTTGTAAAATATAAATATCCAACAGGACAATCACCTCCCTGTTACATTCTTTAAAATGCATCTTTTCAATCAGAATGAGGCAAACATTTATCACCAAGATCTTCTTAGTTGTGGACTCATGTCTTTGGTTGTGACATTGCTACCAATCAATCATATATATGGCTCAATATTTCAACCTATTCCTCTCTACTTCCCGTGACTCCATCCCCTCTCTCCATCTACTGGGCTGAAGAACACTGCAAAGGGATCTAAATATTTCTGAAAAACACATAATTTAGTAAAACACACAGTTCCTCCTGCCTCAGGTTTTCTGGGTTAGCCTTATCTGCCTGGGTATATATTTGACAGAAATATTCATTTTCCAACATCTCTAGTGACAGTTATTCTAAAATTGGGGGTGGACAGCAGACATGTAATCGATCAAGTATGAGCACATGGAGGTTGGGAAGCCTGAAGTTCTATCTCAGCTCTGGCTTCCATATAACCAGTTAACTTCAGATCATCTTAATTAGGACAGGCAAGGTAATGACGTAACACATATGGCAAGAATTATAAAAATTTGGATGGCTTGTCTGTGGCTCCTCTCTGGTGATATTTTCTAAAACATATTGATGCATACATGAGGAGTAGAGATCACACTGTGCCTTGAGGCAGAAGTAATATACTGTGGCTCCCTGATAAATCAAAAGCAAGGCATCCTTTTTAACAGCATTGGAGAGCAAGCAGCACATCACAGTGAGTTGGGTGGAATCCTCAATAATGCTTGCTAGCTAAGAAACCATCAATCAGTCCCTGGAAGTCTCTGTGACTCACTGTTCTCCTCTAAAAGATAAGGGAGATACCAACTCCCAGTTGTTATTTATCAGAGTAAATGAGGTAATATACAAAAGAACTGGGCCCAAGGTCTCTGTAGAGGGAGTGTCACTATAAGGACCTCAATACTTTCTGTGCAGATTTGAACCTATTTACTCTGCAGACTCTGAACTGTCTCTATGTTTACTTTACAATAATAGAAGACAACTCAGGAATGGCTCTCATTAGAAGTCATGGCCTTTCTGATGACAATACCAAGATCTTCAATGACTCTTTCACACTGTGTAACAATGCTGGGGAGCTATAGTGGGCTTTTTTTTTTTTTTTTTTTTGCGAGACTGGGGAGTTGAACTCAGGACCTTACACTTGTTAGGAAGGTGGTCCACTTCTTGAGCCACTCCACCAGTCAATTTTTTTGCGTTGTTTATTTTCAAGATAGGGTCTCGCTTTATGCCCAGGCTAGCCTGGACTGTGGTCCTCCTATCTGTGCTTCCCCCCGTGTAGCTGGGGTGACAGGTGCCTGCCACCACGTCAAGCTATTGCTTGAGATGGGGTCTTGTGAACTTTTTGCCCAGGCTGGCCTCAAACTACAATCCTCCTGGTCTCTGCCTCCCAAGTAGGTAAGATTACAGGTTTGAGCCACCATGCCTGGCTCCAGCTTGGCTCTTGACCCACCCACATGAAGAAGTTAAGTTTACTTCCCCTTTCCTGTCATACATAGTACAGTAAAATCTACTCACATTGATGTATCAGTAACCCTGCCCACTTTATAACAACTTCTACCCCCATAGACCAGTCCATTCTACTTATTCTTTTCCCTGCATCTGTCCCTGTCCTTGCCACATTCATTATGTGTGCAACTGTTTCTTTATGTCTGTGTGTCTTTTCAACTCCCTCATTAGAATGAAAGCTCTTTAAAAACAAGAATTCTTTTTAGTGTATGCTTTGCTTGCAGTACAGCAATATTTACAAAGTGCTTTAGTTGTATGCTTTAACCAATATTTGCAAAACATTTACTTTAAAGAAATACACATGTACTACTATGTTCATATTATAGTAATTATAAAATACCCCCAAAAGTAGAAAATTTTTAAAAGGATTTAAAATGTGATTACTTCAAACATTTTCTTTCCACACTGCTGTGAGTTGTCTCATAAATCATGTAACACATCCCATTTTGGAGATGGCAGTCCCATAGCACTGAGCAATAGTAAGCTGAGCTGTTTCAGGACTGAGCAGTCATGCTGGCTACCAAGAATGTGCAATGTGTTTTCTCCATTGCTTTTCTTCTTCCACGAGTCTCTTGCTCCTGTGCTTTCTCTTCAATGCCTCTCTCTTCCTTCCCACTGACTCTGCAGGTCTCTGGGGGACCCCTTGAGTGGCTAGTTTCCTACTTACAGTACACTCTTGCTTTCCAGAATCACTTTCTGGATGGAAAAATGTATATCAGCAGCCTGCATTTTCCCTCTTGCTAATAAATAAGCAATGCTTAGAGACTGTTCATTTTCAAGGAGCCCACAGACTGCCCAGGGTTTTGGTCACCTAGGTGTCACAGCTGGAACCACTCACAAAAAAAACATGGAAAAAGTTCTTTGCAGAGACAATCCAGCCTTCCTTCCATTCAGGGTGCAGAAAATGGTGTGGAGAAGATGGGGTGGGCATAGCTAGGGTACATGTGACAGTACAGCCAAGGTCATCCTGCAGGTTTCCAAGAAGCTCACACAAGAGCTTTCTCACCAAACATGTGCTGAGAATGCCTAAGACAGGCTATGCTCCTCGGAGAGTTTTCATCCTTCCTGTGAAGATAAAATATGGACTGTAGACACAAAATTCCAAAGCAAGCAGCTGACATTGATGGGACATAGCAAAGTCATTCAGGAAGATGTGTGTGGCCTGTCCAATCCTGACAACACAGACTGTGAGGCCAGAACTACCAAAAAAGATACCCAAATTGACTGGAGATGGAAACCCATAGTGTACAGTACCAAACACAACTTTCCAATGTTGCCAGAGCCTTTCTTGACTCAAATTTGCCTTGGAGGGCCAGACCTCAGAGTAAAATTTAAGAAATGGGAGATTTCATCTCTGGGAGAATTTTCTATCCCTAAAAGCAGAAAATAGCAATAATTCAGTTGTATGACAATGTGAAATTCTCCTCTTGAGGAGCACTGTCAAATATTGAACCACCTTCTCAACCCCAGCCCTTCCCTCAGGCTTTTCACCTCCATCCTCCAGGTGGTCACCAGCATAGAGGGTTATCCTGTACACCGCCAGGGGCAGCAGGACCCCCTGCATGCCTTCATCATAAGGCTCCTTTGTGTGTGTTCACAGTGCTAAACATCACATAGTTGAGATGAATTCATAATTAAGCCTTCCTGTAGTTCCCAAATGTGAGCTTTTCTTTGGCTTTCAATAGCTCCAAGGGAGGAAAATAAGCTGTCTCTCAGTGATACTGAAAGAAGGAAAAAAGACAACAAAAGTTTGATAGTAATGCTAAAAAACAAGTCTAAATTTCCTGAGGATGCTTCCTGAGTTGGTCCCCCTTCATTTGCCAAGCACACAAGCAGTGCTCTTAAGTCTTCAGAAGCTCTGCAGTCTGCAGAGATAACAGCCTCCATGCCCCAGGTCCCTTAGAAACCCCTGCCAATTGCAGGCAGCTGCTGTATGCTTTTTTCTTGCAACTACTGAAATTGCCTCCTAATTGATCTCCCTGCCTCCAATCACAGCCTCCTCCAATCCATCCTCCACACTGCTGTCAGTATCTTTCTGAAATGCAAATTGGATGACATTTTATCTCTGCTTTAATACTCTGATAGCTCTACATTACCCCCTGGTTACATTTCAATTAGACATTGTTTCTATATATGAAGATGGCATACTGAAAGCCACTAAAAATGTTAAAACCAGGTGGTGGGACAGGAAAAAGAAAAAGCAATAAAGGAGTTAATCTGATCAAAGTGTAATACATGAATGTATTAAATGCTACAGTGAAACCCCGTTGTACAATTAGTATGCACTAACAAAAAATTTTTAAACATTACATTTAATGTAATGTTTAGACTCTGACTGTCTGTCTGTCTGTCAGCCACATAATGTGCCTTCTTGTTTAGATTCAGCTCTCTATGCCCCCACTTCTTCACATGGTGAGCCTTCTTTCTCCTCAGATCGCAGCCCAAAGTCTTCCTTCCCTAGAAGCCTCTACTGAACACCACCAGCCGGAGTGACATCTCTGCTCCATCCCACCTCCACTTACCTCTGTAATGTCCTCACCATGTCACAGAATGATTCTTGTCTACTTATTTTTCCTGCCTCATACCTCCAGATCACTACATAGGGCTGATCAATAAATCTGTGACTGACTGAACAGAAGGGAACTTATTGACCTTCAGGATTTCCTAACAAGGAAATCTCCTTCTTGGGTGGGGGAGGTTATATAATTATTTAAAGGTAAACCAATTCCCAGGTTTCTGGGTGCAGAGGAACTCAGACTCAGACACCACTTCAATATAAATATCCTTAATCTTATTATAGGACTTGCAGTAAATAAACAGAAAATCTCTAGGTGAAATAGAATATAAACAAACATAATTCAGAAAGTGTCCTTCAGTAACTTTTCTTCCCTATCATATATATTCACCACTTTTTTGCATATTAGTTTTGTTTTAGGCGTATGTGTACATGTGAGTCATACGGGTCTTGGGTGAACCAGCTGCAGGCTTGTTCTGCATCAGCTCTGCATCTGATGTTCTATGACTAGACCAGCCCTTGACACTGAAAATGTACTTAGTGAATTGCTGAATTGGGTCTTGATTGTCTTTTGCTTTCTTTCTATTTTTGTAGAGAGGCAATGAAATTCAAGTCAAGGGTGCCTTAGCTAGTGGATCCACATCCACATTGGTATTGAAATAAGGCTGTTTTGACCCGTCAATGTCCAAAGTCCAGTCCTTGGAAAAGCCACCATGAAGATCTGAGTCTATATTTCCACTCCCCTTGTCTAACAGTTAGAGCTTCCTTTTTCCTTCAACTAGCAGTTCCCTACTCCAAAGCTCCAGCCACCCAGTGAAATCTATAATTTTTTTTCAGAAAGGCAACATAAGCATAAAATGAGCTTTTCTGAGCCAAATAAAATTTAAAGATCATTCTAGAACATATTCCTTTCTATATTTGTAAAAGTATGACTACTTGATAAGGCACCATTGAGAGAAAAGGGCAAAGTCTCCCCAAAGGTTTTCAGTTATATTTTTTACACTAATTAATGTTTGGAAAAGCAAATTGTGCTGTGGATAGGAATGTGTTAAGAAATGCAATAGGCATAGTGTTTTTTAATTCCTTGAGACTAATATTAAGTACTAACAAAATCTAATACCTCTAAATCTAGAAGACAATATTTTTACAAGTTAGTCAAGAAATATCTTTTTCTATTTAGTGAGAGAAAAGGAATAGGTCTATTCCCAAGCTTCACATGAACATGTATATTTGGCCTACCAGTATTTTCACTGAAAGTATTTCTTTTAGAGAACTTTACTGTAATTATCATCCAACTTCCCAGAGTTAAATAAATAAACCCCTGCAATTTTAGTGATCCGCTATTTCTCATCTGCCACTTTGCAGATATGGAAATGATAAGTAATTATTTAAAATGCATTTTGCTCAACTGCTAAAGACAGGGACACTGGGATTTCCTTATCTGAATCAGATCGATATAGACTATAATCTTTTAGCTTGCCTCTGGCTGTATCCTATGAAAAATACCAGAGTAGAATACTAAATCCTTGTAACATTTAAGACCAGCTTGTAATATTATACCACAGGGAGACAAATCACTGTCTGAGGTTCACTAGTTGGCAAAAATGGTTCTTTAAATTCTTTTGTTGGCTCTTCCCCTCCCTGTTATGATAACTATAATTGTAAATGTTACTTCAGGAAGTGTTTTAATATTTCGGTAGGATTATACTAGAATAGTCTAAGGTTTATTGTCCTTTTTATGATTTAAGTTAGAATCTCCAGTTCAACAAACATTTGTTGAGGATTTGCCCTGCCCTGATCCTGTGATGAGCTCTGAAAATATAAGCGTGTTGGAAAAATATTTACCCCTACTACTTAGATGTGGGAAAAAACACTTTTTTTTCTTTTGGTTTCCTGTAACTGATCCTATTCTTGCAGATGGCAGGTGAAGAGGCACTTAAAATATCCCATTCAAAGCTAATTCCGTTTCTTCTGATTTAAAAGGTCAAATGCTCTCAGGGATTTCTCTTCTTTCCTCTTCCCTTCTTCCCAAAGTGAGAAAGAAGGTGTAGAAAATATCAGGCTGCTAGAGAGGAGTGTGGTCATCATGCACTGCTGCCCTCCTGACCAAACCATGCTAAGATGAAGCTTTCATCAAGGCTTAGCACTCTCCTGGGTATTCTAAGAATGCCAAAGTCTCTGTCAGATAACTTCTCATTTCTCCTTACCTCTGGAGAGTTTGAACCATAGTGAGCAGGTAGGGAGAAATGAGGAAGGAATGAGTCCTATGAACTGGATTAGAGTAGATTGACCACATAATTTGACATCCAAGGTGGGATAGTTTTGAGGTAAAAGAGGGGATCAACACTCATAATTAAGCACCGAGCAATAAATGTAACCAGATTGTGACCTGAATTAACCAAGAGGCAAGGTCTCTAGTTAGATGGTACTAGACATGTATCCCACTTCTAGATTTTGGATTCTTAGTTCCATGTTTTTAATGGCTCTTCTTAAATAACAAGGCATAGTTGACATAGGAAGAGATCACCCAGTAAAAACTGTGTGCACTAGAGTTGGTGGTATTGGAGTTTGAACTCAGAGCTTCATGCTTATATGGCAGGTGCTCTATTGCTTGAGCCATGGGGCTCCAGACCTTTTTGCTCTGGTTATTTTGACACTTTGGGCCCAGCCCAGTCTAGACAGTGATCCTATTTTAAGCTTCCACCATTACTGGGATGACAGGTGCATACCAGTATGCCCAGCTATTTTACATTGAGATGGGATCTTACAAACTTTCTTTGCCCACGCTGGCCAGGAGCCATGATCCTCTGGATTTCATCCTTGAAAGTAACTTGGGATAGCAGGCATAAACCACCATACCCAGCTATTGGTTGAGATGGGATGTTGTGAACTTCAACAAATGATCAACAAATGAGGCTGGCCTCAAACCATGATCTCAAACCATGAGACCTCATCTCAGTCTCCCAAGTGGCTAGGATTACAGCCTTGAGCCACCAGCACCTGGCTATTGGAGTTCTTAAAGATGAAGTCATGCTGGGTGCCAGTGGCTCATGTATGTAATCCTAGCTACTGAGGAGGCAGAGATCAGGAGGATTGTGGTTTGAGGCCACCCCAGGCAAATAGTTCACAAGACCCTATCTCAAAGAAAAGGCATCACAAAAAAGGGCTGGTGGAGTAGCTTGAGGTATAGGTCCAGAATTCTGTATACCATAGAGTCTGGTAACATAGGCAGCCCTTGACTGAAATCATTTCAGCAGCTGCTTTTATGTTGCATCCTCAGAAAGAAAAGACACAAACAAAAAAGGGAAGCCTCACAAGTGAATTTTGATCAGCAATACATTTTCTAAAACTATCTAGGGGGTCAGTTTTTTAGGTATTGCTTATGGTTGTGGGCATTGTTCTCTCTAGCATTTACATCCATTTGGTGTTAACTCAGGGAATCAATATACATGCCCGTGCCCAGATCTATAAAAGTCAAGGAATGAGTCAGTGTGAGGCAGAATCTTCTTGTTCTGTGAAATTGCAGAGAAAATGCCCAACTCCTGAGCACTGTCTAGCTGAAAGAGCTTTTCCTTGACTTAGTTGACAGAGATTTGTTTATCCATCCATGTCCATATCCATTCATTTATCCAGAGCATGTATTATTTCAGTTGAGAAAATCAGATGATGACTAAGAATGGGGTACAATTTGCACACTATCATGACAAACAAGTGACTGCTCTATGACTCTGAGCTTTTTAGATCCAATCAGCTAAAGCTTTTGCAAGTTGCACAAGTTAGTGTCCATTAGATAATAGCTAATAATACAATAGATAGGTATAATAGTTAGCACTTTTGAGTACTTACGTATGTTAGGCATTGAGGTAGGCTTCCTATAAGAGCAATGTTTTAAGCCTCTCATAATCCTATGCAATGAAAAGTAACATATCCATTTTATAGTTGGGAAAAATGAGGCTTAAGGAGAAAAGGTGACATATCGGCAACCAGGTAGTCACAGGGCTACCTTGCTCTTTGCCATTCTGTTTACATTGTTTCAAATTCTTGGAAAATTTGCCTCTCTTGGTAATTGGATCTTGGTAATTAGTACCTTTTTAAGGGTTCCTAGTGAGGTTCTCTGGGCTGTGATATGCAAGCCCTTAATAACACAAGAAATATGTTCATTGCCAACCCTCTACTGCTTCAAAACACTCAACAAGATGTAATAGAATAATTTGTTTTCTCCCAGTTACACTCTAAGGACCACGAGGTCAGGAACTGTGTCTGTCTTTCCTATTGCCCTGTGAGTCCTTGCACACAATAGACGTTCAACAAATGTGTTTGAAATAAGTGGCTGTAATAACAAATCTTACTGCAGTTGCACAAAAGAACTTTAGTCTGCACATGATATTTAATATTTTCCTTCCTACTTTTCCCTCAGTGTTCCTTCTCCTGCCCTCCCCTTTTGTTTATTACTTTAATAATTTCCATGAAATTACTTTCTAATTTCTTGTCCTGAATATGAGTGGAAATTTCAAAGAACAGAAACCAAATAAGAGCTTTCTTTTTAAGAAAACATTTGTCTCCACTTCTATTATATTTTAGTTTTTTTCTTTTCTTTTTCCTCCTCCTCTTCTTCTTCTCCTTTTTGCCACATAACTGCTAGGCAGGACATTTCAACAGGGTCCATCAGTCCACGTTCTTGAGAGCATACTAATGATGGATTGTCTATACCCCACTTGCTCCAGTTTATACAGCAGTTTCTGAAACTAATAATTCCAACAGTTATTGTCATGGTAATAACTCACATTTGAAAGAGCACCAAAGCTCCCTGAGCCCTTTCTCATTGTGGTTTATCTCAATGAATCTTCACAACTACCTATAAGCAGTTTAAGGCAGGCACTGTAGTTATACACATTTTACACACCAGACATTGAGGCTTAGGGAGGTTAAGTGACTAGCCCAGTGTCCATGTGCATAGTGGTCTGCCCTAGTGCTAGTGACAGGTAAAGACCAGCCTGAAAACAAGAGCTTCTTACTGTAGATCCCAGCCCCTCATCACTGCACTTTGTTTCACTTAAAATTTTATTTATTTTTTGATGGTAGGGGCAGAGTGAGAAAGGTCAGAAATTACTTCATGCAAAGCAATCTGATGTGGAGTCTGTTGTCTATCTGGAGGAAATGAAAAAGAAAGGTATCAGCCATGAAATAGATGAACTTAAGATTCAGAGGCAAAACTCTCTTGAGAGCTTTACTCGTAAACTTCACTTATGCCTGAAAGGTTCTGCTCCTGGTAACATCATTGCCAGACGGTGGTCAACTATTCTAACAACTGATTCTTCACTTGCAAATATGGCCAAAAAAAAAAGTATGAATTCTGCTGAAGTTAGGAGCTCTCTATACCTGCGGGGAACATACCCCGTGAGGTGGTTCCTATTGAGCTGTGCAGCCAAGCTGGGACCAGAGTGTTTATTCCATTTATCCAAACCCCTCGGGCTTGGCCTAGGCAGGCTGGAACTACCCCAAGACATGCCTTTCTGCTCTTCCACCTCCTGATTACTGAAATCAGAGTTTTGGATTCAAGGCCCAAATTCCCGTGATTCCACATGCCAGGTCTAGCCACTCATCTCTACAACAGATAACGAGGCATGGTGAAGACAGAGAAAGCAGACTTACTACACAGCTTGGGATATGCTGTGAGAAGAGACAGAGGCAAAGTAAGCACTCAGCTATCTTCAGGGTACAAACATGAGTTTTAGGTTTAAGTAGACAAAAGAACTGGGAGTCAAGGACAAAAGGTATGTGTAAACTGTCCCAGTCACAAATGTGTCCTGGTTGACCAGTTTCTCAGGTCGAGTACTCCAAGAAGGGTTCTGGAGAAGTTGTTAGCACTGTCTTCATTTGAGGGGAGCAATCTGGTTCCCATGAGATGATTTTTCCTGCTCCAGTGTTCAGCCTCATCATTATAGGTTATTGTCCTCATCTGGAGGGGTGGTCTGTCCTGCAAGTCACCTCTGCTCTGTCAGGAAGTTGTTATCGGTTCTGTCCTTTCTGGAATCCAAGGGGATCACAAAGTGACTACAAAGAGAATGGCTTAGAGAAAAGGCAGATACAAAATGAAGGAGAGATGCCATGCTTTTCTCCTGCTTTTAGTGAATTTGTGGGACTAAGCAGTCCATGTTTTTCAGCAAAAGCAGTTGAAGCACCTCTTACATTACACTGCAGGGACCAGCATTCGTGCTGCCCCTAGCCTTTGTGCCCATTCTCTCAAGGGCTCACCTTGCCCATAAAGCTGCCCCACCCCTTCTCATTCCAGCTCCTTTATGTAGCTGACTTCAGCAACTGGGGAGGCCTAGCTCTGTTTTTCACCCTAGTCACTTTCTTTTTCTCATCATAAAAGCAAATACGTGTTCAGAACAAAAAGCTTAGAAAATAAGAATATGCAGGAACTAGAAACCAACCATTATCTTTCCTCTAGAAGGACTATTTATATTTTTGAGTGAGTTTCCTTCTAGGTTTTTTTCTATTCATTTTTAAAGGACAAACTGCAACAAATTTTATAACTTGCTGTTTTCCATTTAACATGGTAATGAAAACATTTTCTTAAGTGTTAATGAAATCCTCTTTTAAATAATTTTAAATATTTACATAATAACCCATATACTGATAAAACTTAATGAGTCTCATATTATTAGTTTTCTTTCTTTCCTTATTATAAGTAATTACTATAAACTCTATATTTGTGCGTGAACCTAATTGCAGATCTTTGAATTTTTCTTCTAGATAGATTATGAAAAGTAGAAATATCAGGTCTTGACTCGAAACTCTTGATTCAATGCGGAAGAAAAGAGTAGCTCTTTGTCTATTCCTTAGTCTTGGCATGAGCAATGGGACTGTGTAACACAGAGTAGATAAGCAATAAATGACTCCTTGTATCAATGAATGGGCTTGATCCTATTAGAAGTATTTGCATTTTAAAAGAAGAAATTTGCTAACAAATGTATCTTAAAAATGTAGAAATTTTTTCAGTAATATTTATAAAATTTATGAAATAAAATTGTAGTGAATTCAGAACTATAGAGGAGGAACAAGAACTTATAACAAACATTAATCCAATCAATGCTGTGAAGACCATAGCCTCCCATGGTCAGAGTAAACACACGCTGCAATGACCCTTCCCAGAAATTTGGTCCAGTAAGATAACATGAGCCTGGCATTGTACTAAGACCCAAAACGTGAGACACAGTCTATCCTCAGGAAGGCCACACACTGTGAGACAGACGAATTCACCAGGCAGTGCACAAACTACCATGGAAAGGGCAGAGTTGAGAATCATAAGCACAGAGATGGAGAAAGCAACTAGCTCTCCCTAGGGAAACCTGGGACTTCAGAGCCCTGGGGACTATGGGGTTAGGCCTTGGATGAAGATATGTAAGATTCACATTCCAAACTGATGTACCGTGCAGTAATCAGAGGACCCAGAATGAAATGCTAACCTTCCCTCCCCCACCTCAGTCAGCACTTCTCCATGTTGTCCCTTTACACCTTAGTGGGAATAAGCAGCTCTGACTTCCTTCAGAGCAGAATTTGATAATGGGAAAAGAATAGAGCCTGAGAACTGGAGATACTCGAAAAAGGACAGGAGAGAATACCATTAAAAAGGAGAAAAATGTGGACAGCAGAAGCAGGGAGCCCAAGACAAGACCACTGAGCTGTATAATTGGCAAAGGGCGGTTATGCACACAGAATGCAATGCATAGGTAACCCTAGGTCCAAACACCAAAACCTCCCCATTATAGGAAGATGTGGCCTGGCACCAAATGAAGGTTACCTAACCTAATCCACAGTCTCCATCTTTTTCTAAAAGTTCTATGCCAAGTGTTAATCCCTTCTTATTTCACAGCTCTATTTTATTTGCTCTTAGGATACAGTCTATAGCAATTTTCAGACCATTCCCATCTGCTCTGGTAGAGGGGGTTAGGCTGGTTGCCAGAGCCTTGTAAATCTGGGATGCCAACTGCCTCTCTAACCCCATCCAGTCTGGCTCTCCCTTCACACACTGAGCCCCACCCACCCACCTCCTCTGGTCTCAACCTCTCCTCTGAGCCTCCTTGAACTAGAACTCTCCTCCTTGAGGTCTTTGCAAGACTGGTTCCTGCCATCCTGCCAGTGTCATCTCTTCTGAAATCTATCCCTGACCCCTTACCTTTGCCACTGTCCTGTTTCTGTGTTTTCAGAACACCTTTCATTCCCCTCTCCAAGACCCTCAAGCTGCAAATATGGTCTCTGCTAGCCACATGGCTCCACTCATCTCCAATCAGCAGAGCACACAAATGATTTCTTTTCTTTTTTCCTTTTTCCAAAAGCACACAAAAAAAAGGAAAGAAATCAGTTCTGATGAATTTTGAACCAATTCAAGTTACAAATTTCCTTCCATCTTATTTTCTTACCCTGTTGTTTCTGGCTGAGGGCTGATGGGGAGAGGAGGAAGATAAGTGGCAGTTCTCCAACTCCCACCACTGCCAGCACAGTGACATCAATCATCCAGAGACTGTGGAAAGCTACGGAGGTGGGGGCAGAACAAAGGGAAGACACTGTGAGTGCTATGCACAGCAACAAGACCTGCAGCAACTTTTATCTCCCCCCTTCTCCAGGCCTCCAAAAATGGCCAAACCAGGCAGGGATGCTATCCTGGGTCCCAGGACCCTTCTGAATGTGCTTGAGTCTTAGGGAATAGCTAATGATTGGGTAATTTCAGTGGGGAGAGCATGTGAAGAAGGGCAGAGCAGCAGAAAGAGCAGATACCTCAGCGCCACACACACTGCTCTGACACCCTGACTCTGCACTTGCTAGATGTGTGGGATCCGGTCTATTACTTAATTTCTTTCATCCCCCACCTCCTCATGAGTGCCTGCTTGGCAAGGTCTTGTGCATTTACATGTGTGCGTGTGTCATACATGTAGAACAAAGCTATGCACAGCAGGAGCTCCACATGTAGTTGTTGTTATTAAGAAGCTGAATTTAAGCAAAGACAAATTAACCAGAGGTGTATTTATTTTTACCCATTAAGTGAAAAAGAAACAAAACCTACATTAAATTTGGTTGTACTTTTCTATTTTTAAGTCAAAGGCATGTACTTTCACTTTGCTAAACATCCCAGGGGAGGCAAAGTAGAAATGAAAGATTTCCTCCATTGGCCATTTTGGCTTCATATTGTCCAAAACATTAGGTATAATTAGAATTTTTGCTAAAATAACCAGCCATGTAACTGCGATATTGTAGATAGTCCCACCTCCACAATAATTTTCCTTCTCATCTTGCCTTGATACCAGAACAGGATATTGACTCTTTGGAACCACATCAAAGAATTCTCAAACCTGCAGCTACTCTGCCATCGGCACTGGGCTCTATCCTATGAAATCCTGTCATCTAAGTCTTACTTAGGATCACTTAAGTCATTCAACTTGAATAAAGTACCAGCAGTGATTTTAACCAACTGGAATTTATTACTTTAACTTCCTGGGATGCATTAATTCATCAATGCAAAAAGCAAAATTATTTCACAGGATTCTGCCATGCAGTGATTAATTTTAAAATGCCTGAAGTCAATTTTAAAAACTTACTTGCATTGGTTAAAAAAAAAATCACCTTGGCCCACACAGAGGTAGCTTTGATTCCATTTTCAAGAAAATTTCTGTAAGGTTTTATTTAAAGGTCCTAAAAAATATCTTAGTCTGGTGCCTTAAAGTTTTACAAAAATGAAATCTTCTCTCCCTTCCCCCCTTCTGTGTGCCTATGACTTAGAGGCAGCAGATAAAATCAGGATTGGCACAGACACTTCTGTATCTAGAACAGCAATTCCTACCCTGTTGGAGTTCTAGTCACCACAAGGTCACAAAACCTCTTGCCCACCAGTCAGACACCACATCCTTGCTGGTCATCACACAATGAAGGCAAGTTCCCCACTTTAGAGGCATAGCTAAGATGCCAAGAAGAACTTTTAAAGCTAAAGTACAGATTGAAAAATGAATGTAAACTGAAACCAGAACTCCGGCCTGCCTAGTCACTAGCCATTTGTAACAAGGCTCAAAGAACCATGTGGGTCAACTACATTCAATTTCCACTAACTACCAGGTCAGGTTTCTGCCATCATTCTTGCCAGAGGATCATTCATCAACATCGAAGTCCACTGCTAGCTCTCAATGCATCTTGGTAAATACCTACTGAATAGAAAAACAATAAAACCAATGTGATGAAATTAAATACAAAGAAAGGGTGTTGGATTTAAGAGGTCCTCTATTTTGTTCTGCTGTTATTTACTTTCTGGGTCTAGTGTTCAGGTCTTTCCTCACTACATTTTTGGACCCATTCTAGTATTCAGTACTAGTTTCAGAGCTGCTGACTCATAACCCTGTAAGAAACAAATTTGCCAAGTAGAGTGCTTTTCCGTACAGTTCTTATCTTCAGCTCCCCAGTATCCAGTCAAAGACAGTCTACCCAAGTTAAGTCATTTCCTTTGTTGCCCCCTTGTTCTGTGTGGTATGTTATTCATTTGTAATGCAGTTAGATTAATTTCTGACAGTCTGCATGTCTTCTCAGTTTCCTCTGGCATCCTATTGGATTTTGTTTTAATTTGCATAGAATATAATTCACTTTTTATGTTTTTATAATTGTATGGGTTTTGATCAGCCCACAGTAACATACAGAACGGTTAAGTAAGCCCCCAAATCTCCTCTGCAGTCAACCTCTCTCTCCACCTCCAAACTGTTAACTGCTCAGCTGTTTTCAAATCCTCTGGTTTTGTCTTTGGCAAAATGCATATAAAGGCAATCAAACAATATGGAGCCCTTTGAGTCCGGCTTCTTTTGCTTAACAAAGTGCATCTGAGATGCATTCATATTACCGTGTGGGTCACAAATCAGTAGCTCCTTTTATTTCTGAATATCCCATCACATGAGTGTACCCTAAGTTGTTTATCCATTCATGCTTGGATGGACATCTGGGTGGTTTCCAGTTTTTGGTAATTATGAGTAAAGCTGCTATAAATATTTGAGTACATTTTTTGTGTGTGAACAGTTTTCCATTTACTTGGTTAAATACCTAGGAATAGAATTGCTGATTCATCCAGTATGAGTGTCTAACTTTGTAAGAAGCCCTCAAACTATTTTCCAAAGTAGGCTGCACATCTTGCATTTCTCCCAGCAACGTGTGGATCCATTTGCTCTGCATCTTCGCCAACTCTTGATACTGTGGGCCTGTGTTTGTTGTTTCTTTCTTTTTTATCTTACATATTCTAACAAGTAAGTGTTGGTCTCTCATTCATTTTAATTTGTTTTTCCCCACTGTCTAGTAATGTTGAGAATTTTTTCATATGCTTATTTGCCGCCAAATATTTCCTTTAGTGACATCTTCATTCTGTAATTTTGATTATTTTTATTGGATTTTTGCAATAAATTATTTTTATTTTCTTTTAATATGTAGCTTGTGTTTTTAATTTTTTGACAATGTTTTTCACACAATGAAAGTTGTAAATTTTTATTAAGCTTAATTTTTGTAGATTTGCATTAGTTTATCCTTTTTTGTACCGTACCTAAAAACTGTCAAATCCAAAGTCACAAAAATTTTCTCCATCTTTTTTTCTAGAAATTTCATAGTCTTATGTTTTACATTCATGTCTGCGATCCATTGTGAGTTAAGATATGAGGTTCATGCCAAGGTTTGTTTGTTCTTTCTTTCTTTCTAATTATGGGCAATTGTTTCATAGGTGATAGCACCATTCCTTGAAGCATACCTTTATCAAATTGTCTTTTCACTTTGTCAGTAATCAGTTAGCTGTATGGGGAAGGGGAACTCTTTCTGGCCTATGCATTCTGTTCCATTAACACGTACTTCATTCCTTTTGCCGATACCACACTGCCTTGATTAATATAGCTTTATATTAAATCTTTTTTAAATTTTTGGGAGAGGGCCAGGCTGGCCTCAAACTCATGGGCCTCCTGTCTCAGCCTCCCAAGTTCTGAGTACCACCAAGTACCCAAGTGTACCACCACACCTGGCTTTCTTTATATTAAATCTTGAAAAAAGGTAGCGTGAGCCCTCCAACTTTGCTGGTTTTTTTTTCAAATTGTTTTTAGATATTCTAGTTCCTTCACCTTGCCACATAAATTTTAGAACCACTTTGTTAATATTTATAAAATATTTTGCTAGAGCCAGACATGGTGGCTTATGCCTATAATCCAAGGTATTTTGAAGGGCAGAGATAGGAGGATCACAGTTTGAGGCTAGCTTGGGCAAAAAGTTAGTGAAACCCTATTTCAAAAAAAAATCTGGGCATGGTGGCACAAGTCTGTGAACCCAGCTACTCAGGAGGTGGAGGTAGGAGGATTGTATTTTCTTTCTTGGCCCAGGCAAAAACATGGGACTCTATCTGAAAAACAAATTAAAGTAAAAAAGGCTGGGGCATAGCTCAAGTGGTGGAGCACATGCCAAGCACAGGCCCCGAGTTCAAATCCCAGTACTGCCAAAGATTAGCACTTATTATACTTAATTCATAGATCAAAATGAGGGAAATTCATATTTTAACAATATTGAGTCCTATGGTCCATGAACATGGTGTTTTTCCACTTAGTTGGATACTCCAAAAGTTCACATGAGAGAAGTAAGAAGACTTCTCAGACTTTGTCAGTTGATCATTCATTTAGTCTGAAAGTTTTTACTTGTACCTACATTGTGCTATATGCTACAACAAAGGCAAGATAAATCAGGCTTGGATCTCCCATCAAGTAATTGAGAAAGGAAACAAGACATGGACAATTTTCACTATAGGCAAAAGGAAGGTGAAAAGCTAATCAAAGATAAACAGAGAAAAAGAGAGAGGATCTAGAGGCAGAAGAGCAGGAAAGAGCCATTAGTCACAAGGATCTGACCTGGTAGTAGTTATGAAGATGTCAATATGGTGGTGAGAGACGGTGCCAAAGGAAGCTCTTTGGTATTTGCTGTCAGGTTTTGGAGGCCAGAGGATGGGGCGGAGACAGAGATCTTTGGGGTTTGAACCTTGTTGCTTTTGCAGAGGGAGGGGTACTCACAAGTTGACATTCTGAATGTGAAATGTACATGAAAGATTTGAATGTGGTGATGTACAGATAGTTGAAAGCATTAGACTGACTGGAAGCAGAGTTAGGTCAAAGCTAAACATGAAAGTAGACCTTGGTCTTTGTTCCCCATCTTTCTCCAGCTCAGAGGCTGTAAATACTTGAGCACTGGGACTTGTCCCCATCCTCCTCCCCACCCCCACCACCGCCCCATTGGGAAGCAAGGGGCCAGGAGAAGAGTATGAGTGGAGATAGAAGGTATCCTGCTAAGCAGGCTCAGAAGCTCTAGCCTCTTGTAAAATTAAAAGGAGCCCTAACCACTATATTGGTTGCAAGAAAAATGAAAAGCTGAATTGTTTACTGCATTCTTTCACTAAAAGAGAGGACTGATACTCACTTTAGAAAGGAGAGAACAGCAAGAATGGAAAGGATGCCCATAGCTACCAGGGAAAGAGCTTGGACTCAAACCCATGTTTGTCTAATAACACCTTGAACTTGGAGAGCATTTCCCAAGTGTCAGGCACTGTCTTAAATGCTTTAATCCTCACCAAATCTCCACAACCACCCTGCTGTGAGGTGGTTCCCATGATTGTCCTCGTGGAGCAGATGTGGCCCAGAAGGTTCCATACATTTCCCCAAGATTTTACTGACAGCGAGTAAGAGAGACACTTCTGACCTGTACTGTACTCAGCTGCCCAGTGTTTTCCAGTAAACCAGAGCCTCCCTGGCCAACAAGAATGTCATAGTGAGTAACAGTGAAATCTTTATCCACAGCAAGACATGGCATTAGAGCACCCGCTATGAGTATGTCTGAACATCTACTGTGCACCCTGCCAATGCATCAGACAGGTCCCATCCCTCCTGGGGCTTGGTTTGGAAACAAAACAACCTCATACACAACAGGTCCAATATGTGCTGTGATGTATGACATTCTGACAGCAGATGTAAAGGATGTGGGTACACAGAGAAAACTGACATTAATTTTCTCTTTTCCTGTCAAGGAAAATGAAAGGCAAATTTACGCATTCTGGGTAAAAGACCCATCGTAAAATCACCCTCCTCCCAGTCTCAGCCTCTGCCAGGGGACTGTGTACTCTCTAAAGAGAAAGCAGAGGATTTACCTAAGAAAACAGACTCAGAAAGATATGGAGCCTGGAACATCCACTCATGCTTTTTACATTATTTGATCTTTGAAAGCTGTGCATCTCATTACAGTGGGAACCAATCATGACTCTCGTTATAAAGGAGATGATAGAGAAGGCTCTACCTTCCACTTTGGACTTTAGGTTTGAAAGTAAATCATCACCACTAAGTGAAGAAAACATTGAAACCTTTAGATCTGTCTTCCTAGCTTTGAAGATGGCCAGTATGTGTATTATATTTACTTAGTGATCTTAGACAAAACTTGGAAAGTATAAAGTATGTTCTTTACCCTTAAGGGTCTTCTTCCTTCATTCTCCCACTATTCCCCCTCCTCCTCACCATATGTTAGTGGGGAAAACTGCTTTCTCCTACTCTGCTGTCAGCATTCACCATAAAACACATCTGTGACTGGATGTGGTGGTTTTTCCCTACCCCATTCAATTCTGGGTTGTCCAACAATTTAGTTAAATTCTGACACTATTAGTACAGGACCCATAGAGGTTAAGGACCAGTCCCACAAGACTGACCCCATTTCAGACACCAATCAGGTGTCAGGCTACCTATAACTTATGTCCAACTTGGCTACAAATCAAAGATTTCCACGACTCCCTTCTCTTGTTTAATTATTAACTAGAATGACAGAATTCCAGAAGAGTATTTTACTCACTATTACTATTTTACTTACTATTACCTTTTTATAATAAAATTACATATAACCCAGCAATAGCTAGGTGGGAGAAATGCACAGGGCAAGGTAGGGGGAAGGGTGCAAGAGCCTCCATGCCCCCTCTGAACACACAACCCTCCACGAGTTCAACAGCCCAGAAGCTCACTGAAACTCCATTATGCAATTAAATTAAATCACTGGTTATTGGTGACCAACACAACCTTCAGCCTTTCTCCCTTCCTCAGAGGCAGGGGTGGGGAGTTGGTGGCAGGAAAGTTGAGGCTGGAAGTTCTAATCACATGCTTGATCCCCTTGGAAACCAGCCTCATCCTGAGATTCTCTAGGATCCCCAGCCATCAGTCATCTCATCATCACACAAAAAAACAACTGGAGAGCTTTGTACCAGGACAGGGGGAACAGAGACCACATCTCAAGTTCTTATTCTTCCATCCCTCTCAGATGTTTAGTGCTTTATGCACTCCAAACTGATGTAAGAAAAAGCTCTGACCCTCTGACAGCAGAGGGTGGTCCTGGACCAATATAGCACACCCCTGAGACAACAAAATTGCTTGCAGATTTACAAAAGAAATGTTATTTTATATTAAAACAAAAATAACTATCATATGAAGTAGAATATGAAAAAGTTTAGTGAGGGAGTCAGGTGAAAGTTATGAGAGATGCATTGTGCACGAGATAAGCCACTTCTTGCTAGCATCCGAGCCCCAGGATTGACAGATCCTCTCCTCTACCCTCAGGTGTAATCAGGGTGATATCCCCTCTGTAGCCAGTTGAGTAAGGACCTTGAGGGGTCCTGAATGGGAGGTCCATGAAGGCAAGAGCTTCATATTCAGTTGGAAATTACAGAAGCAACAGTCCTGAGTTTGGAAGTAAATCTGCTTAGAGCCTAAGAGTTATTTTTAATATATTATAATTAAATAAATAAGAAGGGATACTAAGCTGGGCCTGATGATGCTCGCAGCTACACAAGTGGTAGAGGCAGAAGTTCAAGGCCAGACCAGGCAAAGTTAGCAAAACCTTATCTCAAAAACCAAGTGAAAACAAAAGGGTTGGCTGGAGCATAGTTCAAGTGCTAGATACTTGTCTAGCAAATGCAAGGTCCTGGGTTTAGTCCCCAGTACCACAGAAAGAGGAGGGGGACGGGGAGACGGGGGAAGGGGAGGAGAAGTAGGAGGGATCCTGAACATCAACACCATAACTATATTATACACATTTTAAATAGTAGCATTCAATTCTGATTTTGAAAACTTTTAAGGATGGTCTTCCTCCCAGTTTAAAAAAAAAAGGTGCTGGTAAACTCAGTTGCTTTGTGGCAGATGGATGTTCCACCCAGAGGCATTTTGTAACAACTTATGCTTTCATGTGCTTGTGACATCCTTGATGCGTGAATCCCTCTGGCAGTCTTAGTGAAGCCTGCAGATGCCTTCTCAGCAAAAAGCTTTTAAATTTATAACATCAACTGCACAAATTCCAATTAAACTGAAAAGCAGTCAAAATATTTAAAAACTAAATTTGTGACCTAATAAGACATGCACTTCTTTATTAGTGTATTAAGTACACTAATACACTAATTGTGGGTTAAACACCACAATTTCCAAGTGGTTGTGAGTGTAACGTAGCTGAATGATTCTTTGAGATCTTCAAAGTGGCCGTGATATGACAGAAAAAGCCTGTAATGGGTGACAAAGTCACAGGGAATGTAACACCCTGGTTTCTTGACTGTTCTTCATTGAAGGAGGTGCTAGTTTTCAGCTAAAATTTGGTGAAAAATAAAGATGAATTTATTTCCATTCAAGTTCGTGGACCCCAAAATTAAATACCCTTGAGGAAGAGGTTCTAGAGTCTTCTAATTTGAGGCTCTTAGTTACTGGTTTCCAGCTTTTCTTGGTTGCTTCAGACAAAAAGGGCACTGGTAAGCTTTTATTTAAGTAATAAGTAGACCTGAGTGGGCATTTCTCAAACTCCACTTCCACAGAGCATCCAAATCTGTATAATTCTATCCATACAACTTTGTGTCACTTCTCCATTCTCCCCTTCGGATGTCATGGAAGCATGATTAATTCCTCAGACCCCATTATTTCTCGAAACTGCCTCCTTTGCCTCCCTTATCTGTCTTCATCCCCTAGTTCCCTCTTTTCAAATGACTCTGGCAAAGAATTTATAATCTGCATAAAGCAGATTCAGAATATTTGCAATGTCAGAGCACAAATCCATCCAGGCTGCAACACAACTAAGAAGGTCATTAGGTTGAAAGAGTGGGTGTTGCAAGACACAGAGGAAGCCCCCGGCCAGATTCAATACAGTATCCACCAGGGCTTGACATAGTACTTTTCCTAAGAAATAAGGAAGGCAGAAACAACTTGCACTTTTTGAACATGTAATTGTGCCACGGCTGGCGCCATATTTATATTTCCTCAATTAATCTTCAAAATAAATAATAGTGGACTATTGTTATCTCCATTTCTGAATGAGGACAGAGGCTTAAAGGGCTATGCAACACTATAGGTGCATATAGGTATGCACCAAGTTTGCGCATACCTGTAATCCCAGCTACTCAGGAGGTAGAGACAAGAGGATCACAAGTTTGAGGCCAGCCCAGGCAAAGTTAGAGAGACCCTATCTCAAAATAAACAAACAAACAAACAAAAGGGTTGAGGGCATAGTTCAAGTACAGCATTTGCCTAGCAAGTATGAGGCCCTTAGTTCAATGCCCAGTCCTGCAAAAAAAAAAGAAAGAAAGGAGGGAGGAAAGCAGAGAGAGAAGAAAAGAAGGAAGAAAGAGGAGAGGAAGGAAGGAAAAGAGAGAGAAGAAAAGAAAAGAAAGGCTATGTATGCAACCTGGCCAGTGCTACACATAGTTATAGCCCTCATTTGATTTCTGCATCACCCCATCTCCTTAGTTGTCCAGCCTGACTTTGCATTGACCTCACAAAGGGCATCAGCGACCTCCTGGAAGCTGAATGTGAAGGGCATGTCTCCATCCTCCCCAGGCTTGATCTCCCAGCTTCCTGCAGCTCTGCTGCCCACTCGCTCCCAGTGACTGTCTCCTGCTTGACGTCTGCACCAACACTTTCCTCATCTCCTGCTACATCTTTGGCTCCACTTCCTTCTCACTTCCTTTGCCAATGCACCTTGCCCTCTTCCAGCTGTAGAGCTAGAGCACCTCGAGCCCTCTCCCTGGCTTTCCTCTCTAACTAGCACTGCCTCTCCTGGTCGCTAACTCTGCCCACGGCACCTGTTACCCTCAACTCCCCCCAAAAAAACCCTTTCCCTAGTATGGGTAACCTGAATATCTCCTGGGTGTTTTGACTCCCATGTACCAAAAGGGAGTTAAAACCATTCTGTTTCTCAGTAAACCCTACTTCAGTGAAAAGCACCCTCTCCTCCCAGCTGCCCAAGTCAAAAACCTAAGATGGGCCCATCACTCCTTCTATTCCACCCTACATGCAGTCACACACTAAATCCTGCTAGGAATATCTGAAGGCTTCCCTAGTCTACCTCCACTAAGACCTACTTCAAGATGCTATCATGTCTTTCCAGGTTACCTGGCTCCTCCCTTCAGCCCGTTCACCCTGCTGACATGTTTCAGTACTTTCCATTACCCCTCCATATGAAGCCCTACACCTGTGGCCTCGTCTGTAGCTCTGGAAGATCTGGCTCCTGCTTCCCTCCCTCATCTGCCATTACCCTACTTATGTTTTCTGTCCTTCTGTCCTTCTGCTGCACTGAACTTCTAGTTCTTCAATTGCCTCTGCTTCTTCCAGTCTCTGAGTCTTTGCACCTGCTTCCCTCCATTTAGAATGCTAGTCCCTGCTCTAATCACTAAATTACTTCCTACTCTTGAGCTGGTGGTATGGCTCAAGTGATAAAGCACCTGCCTAGCAAGCATAAGGTCATGAGTTCAGTGCCAAAGAGAAAGAAAGAAAAAACCCTACTCCTAGCTTCAGATCTATTTAAATGCCACTTTCCTGGAGAAGTTTCTCCTGACCACCCAGACTAGGTCAGCATCCTCAACATCCCAATGTTACATTTAGATCATAGACTTTTGAGTTTTTGTTTTGTTTTGTTGTTGTTTGTTTCAGATAGGGACTCACTCTACAGCCCAGGTTGACTTCAAACTCACAATCCTCCTGCTTCTGCCTGACGAATACTGGAATTACAGGTGTGTACCACCATACCCAGTATCATGATATCCTTTTATTTGCTTTTATAATTTTTGGAATTTATACATAAATCAGGGCTGGTGGAGTGGCTCAAGTGCTAGAATGCCTGCCTAGTAAGTATGAGGCCATGAATTCAAACCTCAGTACACCAAAAAATATTTTTTTTACTTAAATTAAACAGAGCTTAGTTGAGCAAAGAACAATTCATGAACCGCCATCCCTCAAAACAAGAACAGGGTGCCAGGCACTGGTGGCTAATGCCTGTAATCCTAGCTACTCAGGAGGCAGAGATCAGGAGGATCATGGTTCGAGGCCAGCCCAAGCAAATAGTTCACAAGACCCTATCTTGAAAACACTTCACAAACATAGGGCTGGTAGAGTGGGTCAAGGTGAAAGCCCTGAGTTCAAGCTCCAGTACCACAAAACAAAAACAAAAACAAAAAAACCAAGAACAGGTTCAGACAGCTTCATTGGCCTTATTCAAACATGTTCTAATCAGCGGGCATCCTGGGACTGACTGAGACTCAGCTGCTGGGATTGGCTAAAACCCAGCTATTTGTTACAAAAGCATGCTCCGAGGTTGGGCTTTCAGCTAATTTGCATACTGTTTAGTTGTAGTTCACTACTCAAGGACTCAGATTACCCAGGCATCCTGAGACCACACATAGTCAAATAATTAATTCACCATTTAATATCTGTCTCCCCTCCAATGATGGAAGCTGCATGAAGACAACAGCTCTCTGCTACTCAGCCCATCTTCAACACCTAGCATAAGGCTTGGTACATAGTTGAAATTTAGTACATCTCTTTTAAACTAATTAATTATAGAAAAAAATCTCTTTTTCCGTACTTCTCTAGACTCTTCCAGAATGATACAGGGAATGGGTGATTTTATATGTCCCAAGAAAACAAGGAAGGGCCTGGTTGGAATTTACAACTACAATAACTTAAATCTTTAAATCAAATAATTTGAAAGAATCTTAATCTCCTTTGTTGCTACTTAAAGATAGGAATAAAGCAACTTTCACAGTGCTACTTGTCAATGTGTGTCATCAAAATGCATGGTCATTTGAAATACATTGATATTAAAAACTTTTTTCCAAGGGAAAAAAATGCATGGCTAAATCCTTTATGTGGCTTGTGGTTTCCAAATGAGTTGTTACTCACTTACCAACAGTCATGAAGAGTGCTCTTACAAGAAAATTTTATCACCTTCATGTAGTCACCTTCCTAGTGTCCAAAAGTTCATCCCTCTTCAGCATCATTTGCAGCTGGATGACAAATGAGCATGGTTTTAGTTCTGGATTGTTAAAGAAAAGTTAAATATCAATTTATTACAAAAAACAAACCCTAAATTTGAATAGTAACTTCCAGGTAAGTCACGACACACAACAGTGTGACTTGGAGGGATGAGAAAGATGTTCAAATAGAGTGAGATAGCAAGTGATATAATGGTCTGATCACATGGAAACCAGGTCACACTGGGTTTCTGCTGCCTCCGCAGCACTGGAGCCCTTTGCATATGCTTTCCGTCCATCCCTGCTGTGTCAACCTTTAAATCAGGGATTCTGTCCCACGCAATATGCTTCTTTCTTGGTCAAGTGCAGGCACATATTTTAGCTAGCTACTCCTCTCTTCCTAGCAGTTTAAAACTGTGAATAATGTCTCAGATGCACATACCCAGAAGCAAGCAACTTAAAACAACACATTTGGGCTGCTAATCTTCTGCTTTTAGCATCTTTGATTTGTAAAGGAACTGTGAGCAGGAGAGTGGTATATGATTCTGTGCTGAAGTGACACTCGATTTCAGTTCTCACTATTCCATGATTGCCTTAAAAGCAAAAAGAGCTGGGTGGATGGTCCATAAAACGATGCTAGAAATTACATTTAATGCCTCGGCCATGGAACTAACCATTGGTCTAAAATAAGCTGGGGTATGTATTCACTGAGTGGAGAGCCTGCCTCCTGAAAGAAAGGAAAAACATAGCCCTCAAGTTCTCCAGAAGCTTTGTTTTTCCTCCAGATGTCTTTACTGAAGCCTTAAGGTTTAGGATTTCCAAAATATGACTGACAAAACTGAGTGCCCCGTGCAACCATATTGATGTCATTCATTTCTAATATTAGCAGCAGAGCGCTTCAGGTTCACCTGGGAAAGTGGAGCTTTTATTTTTGAGTTGAACAAGAGCAGATACTAAAAATGAACGGGGTGAGACTTCCTTCTTTATATCTGACACAGATAAAATAGGTAAACCTGTGCAGTGCAACTATTTTGAATCAAATGTGAAAGGAATTCAATCTCATTGGAACTTTAATTTACTTATAGAAATTTTATGTAGCCTTGCTCACCTAAACACTGATGAATTAAGAAATAAAATGAAATCATACAAAGTTGTTTTGTTGCACAATGTCACACAAAATTGTGAAATGTTTGTGTAAATTCCATGCAGGCAAGATGAAGGTTTCAGGGGATGTGTTGCAGCCAGCATGACTGGTAAAATTGGTCATTATTTGATATTACAGTTCTATAAACAACCACTGGATCACACACCTTGACCTCATTAGGTCACATGGGTCAGATTCGTGGGCTTCCATTACCAGCAGAGTTTAAATGGATCGGAGTAGTTGCACAGTTATCACATCTCTACTTAGTGTTGTGCAGAAGTGGATAGAGGCAGGAAGATGCAGATGTGCCACTTATAATAACAGAAATGGTGTTGGAATTCAATACCCTGAACAAGACACAGTTCCTACTACCATCTCCATTTACACAGTGAGTGGCACCACTGTGTGTCAAGAGTACTTTACTAGTACAAGTCTCACAAAGAGATTTACACCAGAAAATGCCTCTCACTTGAAAAATGACCATGAAAATTGGGTGGCCTTTCTCTCTAGATAAAAAATATATTTATATAAAGAGTAATAAGAATTAAGGAGTTAAATGTGGTGATATATCACCACTGTGTCCATATTTGTCTGTAATTGAATTTCCTTACATTTAAATTTTTTCTAAGGCTTTTGTTCCAAAAAAAGAAACTGTCCTGTGTGTTTAAACAGCATTGGCAAGAAAATGGGCCATATTTAGTTCTTGCTAGTCTGCAGTTTGTTTTTGCTGACATTCCTCAAGTCTTCTAAACCCAGAGCTGAGTGATCATTATCTTCCTAAGTCACTGTCATAGGGAAAATAAGGCAGGTCTCCCCACTGTGGTGGCTGAGCTGTTTGTTGCTCAGTAAGTACCCAGTAATATAAGCTTGCTTTTTTTTGTTTGTTGGAAAAATCTCTGGACTGCAGAGCCTTAGCCTTAGAATCATCTTGCTTTGCATGTTTTTTGCACCTCTCCATTGTTCTCAGAATCACTGAAAGACATTAAAATGACATGAAAACCTTTATCAAGATAAGCACAAAGTTGTGTGAATACAAGCCACCCACCCCCAACACCCCAACAATTCCCGTGGTCGAGCACACCCCACTGTACTGTGATGACATTTGCTTTCCTATGTTCCTCACTGAACTCTAGGATCCCTAAGGTAGAGAGCTGTACCTTCTTCTTCTCTGTATCTCCGTGACCTTGTACATTGCCTGGAACATGGTATTGAATATTTACTGATTCATCAGTGCTGAATGTCTCTATCTGGAAGACTAAGATACTTGTATTTTACTTTTGTTTTTGTTCTTTTCCTCTTGCTTCCATTTTGATTTGGTCTTTTTTATTCTTTCTACTGCATAGCTTTTGCTCTAGATTCCTACCACTTAAAATCAGTAGACTTGTAGATTGCAAAGAAAGGTCTTCTGGCTGCACATCCTATGGGTTTCTGAGAAATTACTAAAAGGACAATGTCTTATGAAAATTAATTTCATGAAATTAGTCCAATCATTTTTCTCTTATTTATTTCTCTCATTTAGAACTTAAGATATTTTTCACATGTACCTTTATGTGAGTTTCCTTCCAGTAGGAAATATCCAATTAATATGAGGAAAATTATCACCACATCACTCTCTCCTGAGAGTCAGCAGAGTCAGAAAGCAACAAAATTCATGATGCCTTGTATTTATTTATTGAGCAACACATTAGTATGTATTATAACATTCTGTGCCGATAACAGAGATGCTAAATGAATGGCACAGATAGCAACACTCCATCTTACTAATAGAGAAATTGAACTTAGGAAAGGAAAGGAAGTCTTTGACACAAGGTCACCCAGCTAGTTATGACAATGGGTCAGAACCCCAGGCCTCTCCGCTCTTTGCTTGTGATGCACGTTGAACCAGGAAGGACATGTGTTTCTTAGGTGCTAGTTTATAGATAGCAATGATAAGCAAAGGAAAGAACTATGATTCAAAAACAAGAGCACTAATTAATTGCTAACTCTAAAGCAGCCAGAACTGACACAAATTGAGGAGAACCAGCTGGAGAAGTGAGCTGTGTCACTGGTTGGCAGTTGTGTGTGTTGTTTTGTCTGACATAGAAGCAAGGAAGTAAATTATATTCTTATGAAAGTATCTGATCAGCGAATAAGGGAAGCCCTTTTCTCTGATGTTACAATCATTTCAGTCTTGCCTCCTTAGTTTGGACCCTTACACTGATTCTATGGGGCATTGTCTCCTTGACAGCTGTCAGTCAGAAGAGAAAAATGGGTTGGATCTGGATTTCCACAAAGACTTACAGGCAAATAAATACTAACACTTGTAGTTCCATCTCTATTTAGAAACAAAAATAAATCCTTTCCTTGATGAACATTTGGGGATGAAAACAAAAAAGTATTGAAGAAGAAAAGAAAAATAATTTTTAAAAGGATTATCTGATTTCCCTGTAGTAATTTCATGTAGCCTTGCATTAAAAATAGAATACAGCTTAGATACCCATTGTAAATGACCTGTTTTAGAAGTCTGTTGGTCAACAGGTCCACAGACAGTTATTAAGGGCCTACTGTGTGCCAGGCCTGTGATGAATAATGAATGATTAGTTGGTGAAGAAGGTAAATTTCCTTGCTCTAGAGGAACTCAGATTCTAGAAGAAGGGAGAAAGACAATAAATATGCAAGTAAATTAATAAAGAGGTAATTTGGGACTGGAGAGCTGTGTTTTGTGGTGGATGTTTTACTCTTCTACTGAGTCTGAGTAGATTTTGAGTTTCTCAGGGATGAAATAGCTAAGAAAGAGAGAGGCTTCCTAAGACCACAAGTACCTCTGCCTCTGCTCTTCTCAAGAAAGATATAATATTCAGAGCTAAATGTGTATGGTTTCGCCCAAGAAAGCAATGACCATGTGTTGCTGTATTTTTATTCTAGGAATCTTGGAAAATCAGGACTCAGAGTTTCTTGCTTGGGTCTTGGTAAGTACTTGGGGTGTCTTGTGGGGGTGGCTGTCAGGTGGGAGACTGGAGAGGCACCAGGGAATGACTACAGCACAGGTTGGGGTGTGGTTTCAGGTGAGAAGGTGACTTCCTGGCCAGCGTTGCCCCATATCTGAGCCTTTCCCTGCCCAACACAACCCTCTCCCTCTCAAGGCCCAAAGAGCCACTATGTTCCTGGTGTCTTATGAGGACCCACCAAGCAGAAAGCAATCTTAGAGGAGGGGACTCATGCTCCTATCTCATTTAGCAAGTGTGAAGGATCTTATGGTATACATTTGTGTATTCACCTCACATTGCCCTCAGTTTACCTGAAATTTTCTCTCTATCCTTATTTTTCCTTTACCTAATTTTATCTCTTATTTTCTAATATTATATATTTGATTTATATTTATAATCTGCTTTAAATTCTTAGGAGGCAAAGTGCGGTAATACATACATATATACGTTAATAAATAAAAAATTGTTATTCATAGAACAGGGGATATGGCACTTGCCTAGCATGTACTAGACCCTAGATTTTATTCCCAGTACCACACAAAAAAACATAATTCCTCCCAGAAAAAGGAATGTTTAAAAAAGACTAAGGAGTGGTGGCAATTCTAACAGCATAGGGATGACTCTGAAATAGTGAGATCTAAGTATGAGACATTGGGACACACAAGGTTTCCAGCTATGCCCCAGACATAGGCAAAGGCAGCCAGGGTTTTCAGGCCACTCAACACCATCAGAGCTACACTTGCAGCTTAAGAAAGTCTAGACCAGAACACTAGCTGAGGAAATAGTGAAAAGTGGTCAGATCATAGCCGTGCTTCATGGGTAGAACCTGGAAGATTTTCTGTTGGATTCCATGTAGGACATGACAGAAACAGAGAAAAGTCAATGGTAACTCTAAAATTTTTTGTCTGAGCAAAAGAAAGGACAGAATTACTAGTATATGAGGTATGGAAGAATGAGGGAGAAGAGAGACTGGGAGATTAATTTGGGACATATTAAGTTTGAAACACCTATTACATATCCAAGAAGAGTGACACGAGTAAATGGGTATGTGAATTTAAAGTTTACAAGAGAGATCTGGGCTAGACGTACAAAGTTGGGAGTATTTAACATGTTACTACTTAAGCCAGGGTACACCAAGACACACTCATAGGGAGTGACTACAGATAATATGGAAAACTGAAGCATGTGAGACCTAAGGTTTCCAGCATTAGAAAAATTGAGAAATGAGGAAGAGCCAGCAAAGAAAACTGAAACTAACCAGTGCAGGAATAGGAGAGTCAAGAGAGAATGGAATCCTGGAACCCATGTAAAGAAAACATTTCAAGGAGCTTAGAGTGACCAGTCCTGCCAAGTGCTGCTTGTAAATCAAGCAAGATGAGGGTCAAGAATTGGCTATCAGGTTTAGGAACACAGAGACCACTGATGACTTTGAAAAGATGAATTTTAGTGGAGTAGTAGAGGCTAAGACACTGTTAGGTTAGGCTCAGGGGAGAATAGAAAAAGAAAAGCTTGAGCCTGCTCTTTTGATGATGATTACTACAAAGAGAAGCAGAAAAATGGAGTAGCACTGGATGGACAGGTATGGTCAGAGAGGTTTTCCTTACACATGTAAAAAAATGACAGCATAGTCAAATGCAGATGGGGAAATCCTTTTGAGAAGATGAAGAGTGATCAGGAAAAGGAGAAAGGAAAATATCCAAGAGGTTTTTCAAGGGCACAAGAGAAAGGTAGGATGAGAAAAGGCAGAGTTAGTGAGCTTTGCGGCTAGGAGGAGAGAATGGTAGCGATGTGGAGGCATCTCGTTGAGATTGTCTTCTGTTGCTACTGTGTTCTTATGGAAATCAGAAGCAGGTGTTGGAGGCTTGAAGAGGGAGTGCACAGAAGACTGAATAAACCAGGGAAGTGCATCATGGGGGCCAGATAGCTCTGGAGCATGCCTAAGACTCATGCTAATAACTTTGAAATGGGATGGTCTCTGTAGCCATGCTCAGCTGTGCAGGTACAGGTGGGATTTTTAAAGTAAGAAGGAGAGAGAAACAAAAGAGGGTTTTCGCAAAGCAATTATGACAATGATAGAGGGAGGAAAATGAGGACTAGACCCAGGAACTAAAATGAGGAAGCTGCGGGACAGTGAAAAATGGCTAGGATCCATGAATGGTGTGCCCCAGAGGGAAAAAGGACTGTCGGAGTAATGGCGTTAGAGTAAGTTGAAAGGATAGAAAGTGGTGGTTGCAGAGGCAAATGTTTGAAATTGAAATGATGTAGGAGTTCAGCTATCGGCAATGATGTGTCCTTTGGAGAGTGGCTGAGATTATGTAGAAGACAAAATCAGTGGAGGAGGTCACGGAACCAACAGATGGAGGTGCAGAGAAGGATCATCTTCAGAGTCATTGAAATCACTAAAAAGTATGGAAAACTAGTATTGGAGAGTGACCATGAGAAGGAGCTAAAATCTCCAAAGAATGAGAGGGAGTGAAATTGGCAAGGGTAAATGCAACATGGGATCTAAAGGATGTGAGATTCGAAGCTGGTGTGTAGACAGAAGATATTTCACCTCTGTCAGGCTGTCAGGTTCTTCCTCATGATCTGACTTGGGAGGTAAAGATAATTTTTGTTTACAATTAAACAAGGATTTAATGGTCTAGGGTATTTTGGCATTTTCTAATTTCTGTCTCTGATCTTGTTACTGCTTAGTTGTATTTGCAAGACCATGGAAATTCATTATCAGGACAATCTGACCCTAGGTTTTTTAAGAATGTGCAAGTATTCATTACTTATTATTATTTATTACTAGCCAAAAATTTTAAATATAATGAATTAAAAATATATAAATTAAGAAGCATAGTGAAAAAAATCATTGATCAATTATCTTTGAGTTGCTATCTATGTTGGAAAATAGTTTAGTCAATAAATACATAGAGTAGAAAGTTCAATCAAAAACCCTTAAGAATATAACAAATTCGGGTGCCCATGAAATGCTACATGTGAATGAGTCTCCAGGGGACAGACTGCAGTTTGCTTGTTTGTTTAAACTCAAGGTATATAAACTGTAGGTGTTTTAGTGAACTCTGAAGCAGGCTTGATTCAGAAGCAAGGAGTCTTGATTTGAGCTTCCAGTTTTTCTGAGAGCCTGAATATTTGAGATGCTGCAGTAAAAAAAAATAGAACAAAACAAGGTGGTTCATGAGACTGACTGGCTTTATTCAAAAGAGTTAGCAAAGCTTGACAGCATGAATAGGCACTCCTTGAACTTTTCTGAGTGCCTCTATAAGCCAGAGGAGACAAAATATGCATAGAAAGGAATAATGTACCAGCCTTGGATAATTTGTCAGGCTCTGCAGACCCCAGCTGTCAAATCCAGGTGGAACTGGGTTTACTGCCTTAGGTTTGGGTGTTAGCTTGTCATGGACCATGTTCAATTAAGGCTTTGGAAATTATTAAAACTTCCAGGCAATCAAAAGACTACTGATGTCTTCTATTGAAATACTTTAAAGGCCTTAGTTAAAGCTAACAGTTCCATCTTCCTTCTTTACCAGAAAAGGAGCAGCAAGGAATTCCTTGCCCTGACAAACTTCCTTTTGATAAACAAGAAAAGCATGTGTAAGTGGGAGCAGAATTGTGAGATAATTTGAGGGTGAACTGATTATGTATCTGAAAGAACACAATTCTACCAAGGGGAAAAAATGTGGGGTGGGGGGGCGCAAATTGAACAGCCAATCCCACCTGTATTGCTGTGACTAGGCTGATGTGTAAAAACACTGCCCACTGCCAAAGCACCTGAAATCAAAGAAACTAAGGGGAAAGGAATAACTATACCAGCACATGATTCCAAATTATTCCCTTCTATTAGAAGGTGGGATTGTCTTATGTAGAAATTACATATTCATTCACTCTTAAGAAGCATTTATGCAGCTAGACCCTGGGCTTAGTTAATGAGGATGCTAAAATGAAGACAGCAAGCATCCTACTGTCAAGTTGCTCACAGTGTAGTAGGAGTTGTTCAGCATGCAAAAGAAACTGTAAGTATATTTGATAGTTCCCTTCCTGGAGAGCACAGAGTGAACCAAGCTTAAGGAAGTTCTCCTGGGAGATTCAGGACAGATTCACAGTCAGGTGTCATTTGACTGAGACTTGAAGTGAGAATCAAATGCAGAGGAGGGCAATGAACTCAAGACAGCACAGCAATGCCTGGAAGGACACCCCATGGAAGGGAAGGGCTTGGGGAACTAGTCATATGGATGGAATATGGTGAGTGCCAGGTGATAGGGAAAGCAGGAAATAAGGCTAGAAGGTAAGCAAGGCCTGGGATGAGGACCCTAGTTTGCCTTGCTAAGGCATTTAGCTCTTACCCTTTGGGTCTCTGGAGTTCTTCCAAGTCCTAAGGTCCCGAGATCTTAGGGAAGGCTTGGGGAATAGGCAGAGACAGGCCTTCACCTTTCTTCACCCTTCTTTACTTGACACACTTCCATAAAAGCAGCTCCACTTGATCTTCATATCTTATTTTTTTAACAATGGACTTCATTTTTTAGGCAGTTTCCTACTCCCTGTCCCCACACACACAACTTCCCCACCAGAGTGGCACATTTGTCACAATCAGTGAACCTGCATTGACACATTATCACCCAAAAGTTCATGGCTGATATTAGGGTTCACTCTTGCTACTGTGTATTCTATGGGTGTTGACAAATGTGTAATGGCGTGGATCTACCTTGACAGCATCAGACAGAGTAGTCTTGCTGCCTTCCAAATTCTCTCTGTTCTGCCTCCCCTCTAACCTCTAAAAACCAATGATCTTTTCATTGCCCTCATAGTTTTGCCATTTTCACAATGTCATCAAGGGGGATTCATATAGTATGCAGCCTTTTCAGATTGGTTTCTTCACTTGGATGTGCATTTAAGTTTTCTCCATCCCTTCTCATGGCTTATTTCTTTTTAGGGCTTTATATTACTATTTGGAGAGGGGGAAAGGTATCCAATGCCTAAAAGAAGTTTAAAACCTTGATTTTGCTTTTGAAGAGCCCTTGAAAAAGTTGGATCAGTAATAGGATATGATCAAATGTGTTAGAATTACTTGGGGCCAATGATATAGAGACTACACTAAAGGGAAAAGGGTTGAGCCAGGTACTGGTGGCCCTCTTCTATAATCCTGCTACTTGAGATTGAGAGGAATGCAGTTCTAGGCCATCTGTGGCAAATAGTTCATGAGACCCCCATCTCCAAAATAACCAGAGCAAAATATACTGGAGGTATGGCTCAAGCAGTAGAGCACCTGATTGGAAGTGTAAAGCCCTAAGTTCAAGCACCAGTCCCACCAAAACAAAAAAAGTAATAAAAACTAAAAGAAAAGAAAGGGTTGAGATGAGGGATAGATTAATCATGAGTCAATGATGAATGAGGTAGTTGTATGAAAGATGTCAGGGAAGGAGGTTATTATTTATGAAGATCCATAAACAGGATTGATAACCTTGAGATACAGAATAGGAGGGATTCCTGAGCAGAGGGGGATGCCCAGTCTCATGGATTGGGCATGGGGTGAATGAACTGAAATCTTAGATGAAATGCAAGAGAGAGCTGTGAGAGCCGAGAATACTCTATAGGGAGTGATGATCAGACTCAGTCTGTGGCTGGAGTCTGCTCCCATTTCCTGCGTAGGGAACAGGAAATGTTTCTCTCTTTTCCTCTCTTCCTCCCCACCCTAATCTATATATTATCCTGTTATACTAAAATAAATCCTTGCTAAAACAAAAAAAAGAAGAAGAAGAAGTAGAAGAAACAAAAAGCCTGTGACTTTGGGCTTCAGAAGGGTAGAGAATAACGGGAGCACTGGAGAGACCTCCCCCCACCCCCAAGCCTGGAAATGAGACTCAGGAAGTTCTAAGAATGAGCCAATAGTTGTCATTGAGGTCACCTGGAAAACAAAAGACAGAGATGTTGGGAAAGGTTTAGGACATCTGTCCCGGGCAGCCAGCAGACCGGATGCCCCCTGACTATCTGTTTTCTCTATGCACCTGTTGTGCCTTTAGCAGGTCACAGTAGCTAGCAAGCATTAGGTGCTCAAAATATTTGTTGAATGAATGACCGGTTAGATGGGTCAATCTACTGGGTAATAGTGAGGATCCAACTGAAATCAGAAAACATGAATTGCCAAGGTCCAGCCAGTACAACTCTTTGGCATGGCAATGAAGTGGCAACATTTCTATGAATAAATGGAAATAGTGGGTAGGGAGGAGAACTAGAGAGCCCAGCATTAAGGATTGTCCTAAAAGAGGGTCAGGGACCAGGGAGTCTGCCACAAACACACAGTGAAATGGAGTCTAGGCTATGTTGGAACTCAAAGCTATCTCGAATGGCCTCTCACTCTACAGGTAGAAAAGGTCATCTGTCCGTGTTCTGAGTTGATCCACAGAGCCTCACATGAGAATCAGGAGGCCAGTGGATGATTGGTTAGATGGTTGTCATTGAGGTCATCCATGGGAGGTAGCTGTCTTACAGGGACTTGCAAGAGGTTGTCTTCATCCCACACCATTCACTGTGGGTGATGTGCTTCCTGACAGATAAGATGCTTGCAAGGACAAAAACATGACATGCTTCCATTTCACGTGTCAACTTGACTGGGCCATGAGATGCCCAGATATTTTATCAAACATTATTCTGGGTATGTTTGTGAAAGTGTTTCTGGGTAAGATTAACCTTTAAATCAGCAGACTGAATAAAGCAGCTGGTCCTGGCTTATGTGGGTGGGTCTCACTCAATCTGCAGAAAGTCCTGAATAGAATAAAAAGTTGAAATATTCTGTGAATAAGAGAGAACTCTTCCTGCCAGACTGCTTTGAGATGGGAACTTAGTTTTTCTGGCCTTTACACTCAGACAGAAACATCAGCTCTTCTTGGGTCTTGAGCTCACTGGCTTCAGACTAGAACCATAACATTTCAGAGCAGATCTTGGGTTTCTTAGTCTTCGCAATCAAGTGAGCCAATTTCTTTATAATCTCAATCTCTCTCTTTGTCTCTGCCTCCATCTCTCTCTCACACACACACGTACATACACATACAACACACACACACACACACACACACACACACACATACACATACACAATTGGATATGTTTCTCTGACTCACCACTAACTCTCACAAGACATCTTGCTAATTTTTTTTAAAAACAACATACAGGTGTATGTGGTGAGCAGAAAAGTCAGACATCTCTAAGAAATTATCTAGGTAGATGCAGTCACTTGCTCAGTTTTCGCTAAGCACATATGAACTTTGAGTAAATATCAATACCATCCTCCAGTTCTGGGCTATTCATGCACAGAGGGTCTTTTGTTGTTGACTTTTTTTGAGGGGGTCTTGTTTTGTTTTTAGCAAGTGGGACCACCCACTTGCTAAGCATACACTTGAGCCATGTCTCTAGTGGGTAGGGTTTGGTCTGGCTCTAGACTGTGATGCACCCCATGCCTTGGGCCCTGCTTCATACTTCTAAGCCATTTACTCTGCTACCATATTTTGTATCCTTTTAGGTGGTCCTTTCACACTTTACCCTTGAAGGAATAAAAGCGTAGCATCAAATATTTCAAACCTTGAGCTAGGCACTTGTGCCTCATACCTATAACCCTAGCAACTTGGGAGGCTTAGATCAGGAGGATTGTGGTTCAAGGCTAGCCCAGGCAAATAGGCTGCAAGACCCCCATCTCCAAAACAACTAGAAAAAAATGACTGAAGGTATGGGCCAAGTGATAGGGTGTCTGTGTCACAAGTGTGAAGTCCTGTGTTCAAACCCCAATTCCACATTCAAACCCAAAATGTCAAACCTTGGGAAACCTACACTGAGTCTCCCAAGGGGTTTCCTCTTCAACTCAGGCTGCACAGCAGAATCACCTGTGGTGCTTTAGAAAATGCAAATGATCAGTCTCTACCCAGACCTGCTGCAGGGACCACTCCTTTCAGAGCAGGTACTTTGAAAAGGCTGCACTGAAAGGACTGAAGCAGGGCCCATCCTGACCAGATGAGAGGAGATGAAAAATAAGCAAACTGGCATCTGGTGAGTTAGGTGCCATGATGCTTATTTCCTTGGTGACCCCCAAGAAGAGAATCTGCCCAGCTTATGACCTCAGAGTTTCTCTGGAGCCAAGGACATGGGGAGGATACTGAGGCCATCAGATTGAACTGTCATCCTGCCTTATGCTCTGTCCTAACCAAGCCAACCTTCTAGAGCAAAAGCAGTGCATCTAAGAATAACTGTTATGGCACTATTATGGCTTCTTTTTAATGAGATGCATATGTATATGCCTCTGAGATGCTCCCACTGCACTAAATATTTTGACACTAGAAGAACATGACATTAAATATTTAACATGGAGGTATTATTTTTATGACACCCTTCGTGATTCCCATTTTTGTTGCTAAGACTGCTGTAAACTAGCCACCTTGCCAACTACTATAACAACAGTCATAAGTATTTACAAAGTGACTCTGGACACTTGCAAGAGTAGTGAAAGAAATATGTAGTTTCTTCCCTTAAAGGGTTTATTTTTGTGCACAACACAAACAGAGTGAATATCTTAAGACCAAAATACCTACAGAATTTAAGTGGTGCATGACTATTAAACATACAAGAGAATTTTAAACTTGTCATTCTCCCCGAAAAGTCTAATGAATAAATGCCATGATTCAGGCACATTAAAAACGAGCAGACAGGGTGAACTCAACTGTAATAAATATGCATGTTACATATACATATATACATAAAGAACTTTGGTGAACATCACAATGCATCCCCAGTAAAACATAATAATAATAAAAATGAGCAGACATATATTTTGAGAAAACAGGATTTTAAGTGATATTTAACAGATAAAATGCTTCTTATAAATTGCTGACAACTCAATTGCCATCTGAACTACCATGGCTGCTGACCATACGCCTTTGCTCAAGAGTCTTTTAGAAGCAAAGACACAGTTGAGATGTGGGAATGGCAACCTGGTGTTCCACCCAGGGCTCATTTGAGAAGGAAAAACAGAAGGATCTGTACAAAGGGGTTTATTCGACAACCATGTGCACGCATGCACGTACACACACACACATACACACCCATCTTCCTCAGCACAGCTGCAAACAGATGAGGAGCTGGTCTGTGCCAGTCTATGATCCAAAATGAAGTGAATGGTCATTAAACCATCCAGTCCTCCCCAGGCCCAGTGATGGGAAATCTACTGGAAACAATAATGATTGATAAACACAGTCTCACTAAAGCGCATAGCTGCCATGAAAGAATTAGTCCTTGTAGTCATCAGCTGTTTTGCAGAGGAGGGAAACAGCCAGCAAGACGGGTGTGCCTTGCCCAAAGCCAGTGGTAGAGATGGAAGACCCCTCATTTCCCACCCTCACCCCTTTGTATTAGTTACTTTTCCTGTCACTGTGACAAAGTACCTAACAGAACAACCTAAAGGATGAAGGATTTATTTTGGCTCATGGTTTCTGAGGATTCAGCCCATCACAGCCAGTGTGTTTCTGGGCCTGTGGTGAGGCAGAACCTCAAAGTAGCAGGAGTGAGTAGAGTAGGATGCTGTTCTCCTCATAGTGGACAGGAAGCAGAGCAGTCAGAGGAAGGGGCAAAAGTAAAGTACAGCCCCCCGCCAAGGACATTCTCCCAGTGACCACTTCCTCCAACTAGGCCCCACCTTTCACAATTCCACCACCTCCCAAGAATCTATTCAAATTTTGAATCCATCAATGGATTAAACAATTCATTAGGTCAGAGCCCTCAGGGTCTAACTGTCTCTGGAAACAGCCTCACATCTGGACATACCCAGAAGTGTGTATGTCCCGAGGCATCTCTCAATCCAGTCAAGTTGACCGTGAAAATTAACCATTGCACCTCTCCACCAGAGGCCTCATCCCACAGCCCATCTACCTGCAGCCTCCGGGTGTATGGAGCAACTGCCTCCCCACTTCTCTCCATCACCCACAGTCCATGCAATCAAGCATGGACATGTTGCTTTTTTGTGTAACTGCCTTGAATGAAGCTCCTGGCGCCTTTTCCTCCTTCTCACACTTCCCTAAAATGCCATGTGGCTCCCCGAGTTCCTATACTATCTAAGAAGCAGACTTAGCCATGTGCACCTACATGATTCTTACTGCTCACTGAGTTTCCCTGTGCACTCTACATTTATGTAAAGATTATTTCCCTTCTGCAGCCTAAAAATTCAAATGGAAGCTTGGCAATTTTGATCAATAATGCAAATGAGGTCTGGGAGCAGGTTCAAGCAGTAGAACACCCGCCTGTCAAGCGCAAGGCCTTGAGTTCAAACTCCAGTAACACCAAAATTAATAACAATAATAATAATGACGATGATGATGCAATTGAGCTCTTCTAACAATGAGGCAAAAAAGTGAGGGAATCATTTGCAATGCTGCCCATCAGGATGGAGGTTGTGTGTCTGGTGCGTTCACGTGAAGAGAATGCAGAGTCTCAGGCAGCTACCTCTGAATGGGCAGTACTAGTGCCTGAGGAGTGACCCTTTGTGGGTCACCACATCTCATTATGCCTTAGGGGGTCCCAGCTGGACAAGGTTAGGTCTATTTAGTATGAATCAATCAGTAACTTGCCAAAGTTAGTGAAGAAAAAACTCAGCTCCAAGAAAGGCAAACATACCAGCTTAAGCAAAAACAGAAATTTTTAGCCTCACATAGAATTTATAGGCTCACATGAACAGTGGATTTATATGGGTGGATCCAGGGATTACACTATGAGTTCTGTAAGATTTGGTCCATTCTGAAGCTGTCCTCAGAATGGCATGATGGCTGCAATGGCTCCAAGTCTCATATCCCATTGACTCTGATTGGATTGTGTATCTTTGCCTGAACCAATTGCTAAAAGATTTACACAGCCAAGATCTACCCAAAGAGTGGGAAGTGCTTAAACCCACCAGCACTGCCTTCTGAGAGAAAGGAAACTGTCAAAACAATGTAAAGAATTCTTACCTAGGGAGGGGAAACAGTGGCTAGTGATAATAAATAGAAGTCCACCATGAAGAGTTAAGAAGAAAATATATTCCTGAATCACAGAAACCCTTTCCACTTATTTCAGCTTATCTGAGCCTTTACTATGTTGTTTGTAGACAAGCTTGAACATTTAAATTCTTCCAGCCTTCTCTGTGGCTTGAGGTATGCTCAGAGTGGTTAGGTCAAGTCATGTTCGTCCAGACTACACATTTTCCTTGGCTTTGGGTTTTTAATATACTCTTTCCTCTCCATGTTTCCAAAATCTCAAAGGATCAGTGAGACCTGAGGCTCATTCACTGATAAAAAGCCTCATCCTAACACCTGAATAATGGAAATATGCAAAGGAAGATGTCCACGAGAGCGAAGCACAAAATACCACTAATGATCATTTTATGTCTGACGACTAATTAAAATGAGAAGAGAAACAGGCTGCCCAACATGTAATTATAGAAAATGGGTGAAAAGGTAATGAGCTGTAGCTAAATTAGAGCTGACAGTCTAACCACAGGGACTTCTTGAGGCTTAAGAGATGGAAACAGAAAAATGGAAGGGCCTGACTTGGCTCTGTGACTGGGAGGCAAACATACTTTCTGATCTCTGCTTCATTTTTCTTCTGACTACCTCCCCTCCCATGTCTACCCCTCATGCTCTCTAACACTCTTCCTGTCTTCACTGAGAAGAAACCACAGGTGTCATCTGTGACATGTTCCTCTAAGCCACAGAATCCAGTGCACTCTTAATCATTTCTGTGTTCACAGACTGCATAAAAGTGTGGCAGATTCTGTTCTGGGAAATAGAAGGGAAAGCACACAGGTGCCAGTCTCACACAACCTGCAGTAGAAGGCCTGGCTCTCAATCTGGATCAACCCCTAGAGCTATGTGCCTCCAGAAGACACCCTGCATTTTTAAATGATGTTTGCTGGTGGTAACTTTTTAGTCTGATTATCAGTTCAGAACACAAGCCTTAGGACAGAGAAGATGTTCAATGTATCTCATTTAGGAAATGAATGAGTGAATGCTCAGTGATCTGAGAGAAATGTGGTATGCTATGGGAATATCTCAAAGGCTCCCTACACTAGGATTAGAGAAAGCCACAGAAGTCTTCTGAAAGAAGAATACTAAAGGGCAAGGAGGTAGGAGGCAACCAGGTCAAGGAGAAAGCAAGGAAAGGAGCAATGGAGTGGTTGAAGTGGCCCAGCAGAAAGACAGAGGTAAAAGACACAGAAACAGGGCAAATGAGGAAGTGGCTGCCTCTTTTGGGGAAGGGGCAAGTGCTGCAAGAAGCAGCCAGATTTTGAGGGATGACTCGGAATCTGTCAACGCCATAAGGGAAAGAAAGCATTTCCTTTTGTTGAATTTTCTGCTCATTCCAGGCTAGACTGATGCTCTATCTTAGCTAGAGGTTTCCTATACATTCCCTTCCCAATCCCTCTTAACAGTATGGCCCATTGGGTGTCCTGTACTACAATTATTTGAGTATATGTCTGCCTTTCCCACCAGACCATAACTCCAGAAAACAGAGGCAATAATATCACTTGCTGTCTTTATCTCACCATCAGGCATGGTTTTGAAGGAATAGAGGGGTCTCAGTAATTATTCCCCAAATAAACTGATAAATAAACTTCAGGAAGAAAAGCATAGAAGCCTAAATTAGCAAGACCTGAAGAGGGGACTCCATGGGAGAGAAAAATGAAGACAGACCACCTCCAAAAGATTATGGAAAGCATAGTCTTTGAAAAGATATGGAATTCCATTCTGTGAAGCTTGGGATTTCTCTGTTACATGACTGCGTGTCATGGAAGCATTTTACTCTATTAGCCACTTGGCCAGATGCATTTTAGGAAGCTCATTTTAGTCACGTGGTCACACTGCAGACAGCAAGGTGGAAAGGACTGGAAAAAGAAGGAAGAAGATAAGCTCAGTCACTCAAATAGTCTCACTTTTACAGAAGATCAAATGTAACGACAAGTGAATTGCCCACTGACTTGAAAGCCCAGTGCACCATTCTATGACCATGTGCAGGGAGCCCATACAGATCACATATTGGGTGTGAAGTAAATATGGCCTGACTGCATTAGCAAAAGCAGGTAAAGAAAATTAAAAAAGGTTTCAAACCCCAGTAGCACCAATAAATAAATAAATAAATATGAAAGGAAATATTTTTAAAGCACAAAATCAAATATCAGGAAAAAAAGAGCTACCAAAGATGACATCATAGTAAGCCACCAAGTTTCTGGAACTGGATGGAACAGGTGCTAGTTTCTAGTTATACTGTTTAAGAAAAAGGACAGAGATAAATGGAAAATAGATAAATGGGCAAATAAAACTACCTAATTTCCCTGGAGACAATACAAAGAAAAGGAAGTAAAATTAATTATGCAGTAAAGTTGAGTTCAATGCAAAGAAAAAAGTAATATAAGCGGGATCCCTGAGAATGAGCAAGGAAAAGGGGACAGATGAGCCTGGGATAGAAGGAGCCAGAGAGGACAAAAAGCTGGTACTGCCCTACTCTATGTTCTCTTTGAAGCAGATTCTGAGGCAAGAATTTGAAGGCATTTATCTCTCATTTATTTAGAGATGATTTTTAAAAATCAGCAGAGGAGTGGCGATGTGAGAATGGAAAGGAGGGCAGCCAGTGAAGGTGTGTTGACAAGCCAGTGTAGATAACTAGAGCTGAAAGTCCCCTGGGGACACAGGAGCCAGTCTAGTTGCACACTGGGTAGAGGAGGAGGAACATGTGTATACCAGCGAGAATCCTCAAGCAGCAGAGCCCAAGGTCACAACATCAATCTTACCTGCTATGAGGAGTTGTAGGCTTGATACCAAGAAGTAGAGGGTATTAACAGCTTATAGCATTTATTTTCTCTGGGAGGCTAGAGGTGGGACCTGAGGTTGAGAAAATGAGACAAATTGGAAATGCAAAAAGTGGAGTAAAATAATTAGAAAACAGAGGACTGATGACTTCAGAGGAATGAGTGGTTAGTGGAGAAGGATGTACAGTGTGCCGTTATCTGTAGTCTGATTTTCTTCAGCATAGCTCCAGTGACTCGGTTGTAGGTGGTAAGCAATATGAATAGGGCAAGAGAACCTTCTTGATGGTGAACCACACCATCTAGTCAGCCTAATCTTCCTGGCAAGGGAGGAACTGAAGACAGAAAATACAGATACACTGGAAGAAGGGAAGGCATTTAAGGTCATAATGGGGAAGGAAACTGTGTAAGATCTGCAAGAGTGAAAGATTATAGTACATGGGGGCTAATGACCTGATCTTTAATACATGTGTTTGGAATGTGAGTAAGGCACACTTCTACCTAATTTCCCCAGTGACATGTTCCAGTCTACTTTTCAGGGAACTCTTGTGGATTTCTGATTTTCCCATCATCAACATTTTCTACTATTCCATCTAATAGTCAATGTCTGTCTTACTACATTTTAATTGAGGTTTATGCTTGGAATTTGCAATATCTAGAGTATACTCAATGTAATTCCCATACCACTGTGACTTTAAGAAGGCTTGGATTTTATTCACAGAAATCAGCAGCTGTTGTGTCTGTCACTCCTCCAATTAACCCACTGGAGCCATATGTAGAGAACAATGGATTCTCAATTGCCTTTACTAAGAGAAGGGAAAAGAAATGTGCTTATGTTTGTCTTTGGAATGCATTTTGTATCTCTACTTGAATATGGTATCTTGTTAGTAGAGATCTAAGCATGATCTACAGTTCATACAATATGGAAGAGCAGTATTAACAATCTAGTAACCCATTTCCAATAAGGCTTCAGTTAAGCTTCCAAATCTACATAATGAATTTATCATTCTACCTAGCACCAGTGGGAGAAATTCTGCCCCAACCCCATCAACCTAATGCATTTCATTTGAACCCCATTCTAGCAGGAACAGAGGCCCATGTAGTCTTGTTCCATAAAACGAGAGTGCTGATGCTCTTTTTTATTTCATCATTTTTTATTTCCACTAAGCTATTTTCACTATAGTCATTTACTGCCACTGGGATTTTTGCAGAAGGTTAATAGTACTAATAAAATGAAGGGCAAAGCACTAAACACAGAATCTTGAAGGAATAGTTTTTAACTATTGGTCAGGGCTAAAGACCCTTCGAGGCATTAAAACCTCCACTTTGGGTTCAAGGCCACCTTTAACCTCCTCTGCTGAATTGTTCTTCATCCACTGGTCCCAGTTCTACCTTTCTATCCTCTGAGGCTCCTGCTGTCCTGGGAGTTCCTAGAAGTGTTGGGTCTATTCTACTAGTGTCTGAACCTACTACTTAGGCTGCCATTACAATCTCATGGGGAGAGTTTTATAAATACCTGTGCCCAGGCCTTTCTCAGACCAACTAAACCAGAATGCATAGTGGGGCAGTGTGTCAGCTCCCCAGGTGGTCCTACTAACTGGACTAGAGTTGAAGATCTACTGGCCTGGAATAGTTGCTCCAAACTACCTTCCTATGTGGTTGAGACGAGTCCTGGCTCCCCACCTAGTTACTGGATCATCATGGCTGTGTCAAGCATGGAAGCATGGAACACCTGAGAGCATTTTGCTTTCCACGCAGCATGCATGAGGCACAACCAGAGATTGGGGCAGGTGCACTTTAGTGACCATTGAAGAAGCAAGTGGCAGATGGGGTATTTGTGTTCCATTTTGCTTTGGTCCCCAATTCAGAAATTTTTTAGCAGTTTTTAATGTTTTGGTCTATTTATAATTCTCCATGTGTCACTTCAGAATAATCCATAATAAATAACAAATTTCCTGAGCTTTGTTAAGATGGGTTTGCTGTTAGAACCAAAGCATTTAAATATGACCTTGCCTTTCACTAAGGTCTCTAGAAAAGTCATTAATCTTCATAAAGAACTTCTGCTGCTTCAATATTATCTCTTTGGAGATAAGAAGGAAACTAAGATTTAGTGAGCTCAAATTGTATGCTGAAGACTACTCTGGACACTGACATATACTATTGAAATCATTTAAGAGTGCAGGAGTCAGATAGCCTAAACCCACTTCCTGGCCCAGCCACTTACCAGAATACAAGCTCAAATCAGAGTGGTCATGAGTTTTAAATAAGATAACGTCTTTAAAATGTGTATCACAGTGCCTGGCACAATGTAAGTTCTCAAAAAAAAGTATTAGCGGATATCATCATCATCATCTCATTTAGTTCTCACAACTGTAATATGGGCTGGTACCTTTATCCACTTTAGATATGAGTCAAGTCTCAAAGGTGAACTAAGTAATCATCCATAGACATAATGTCAGGTGTATCTGAAGAAAATGAAAAATATGCCCTTCAAAGTGGTTGGAAAACAAATTGAATCATCTTAGAATGTGCTGCCTACAACCTGGGAGATAGTTAACTAGCAAAACTGAACTCCATTTTGGTGTTGGAGAAACAATGAGAAACATGACAGAACCTCCAGCCTTGCAGAGAGAACCCTGGGTTCTCTGCCGGGCCTTACATTTAGGAACCATCGTGGTGCATTCTTCACCATAGTGTATACTCTTTCCTACGTAACAGTTCAACACTCACAGTGAATGGTCCCTGAGGCTTTTGACCAATCACAGAGCTATGAAAGATGGAGCATCACTAGGCAAGTCTCTTTGCCCCCTAGAGTTCCCTTGGGAGTACCTCCCTTGTTTCCCACAGTGAGGACCCCTGGTGCCATCAAGAGAAGAAACTGATGTCATCACTGCTTTAAGATGGCAAATGCTGGTCTTATCCTACTATATAATGATTCACCTGCCTCCCAACCTCCCAGCCTCACTCCAGAATGTTCTTCCCTTTGCATTCAGATAAGTGACTGATGAATACCCAGACCTCTAATTCACAGAAAGACCACAGATGGATTCATTCTGACTAACTCATTTCAAAGCAATAAATTAATAAGAAACAGATCATCAGGCAATGAACATGTTCATTGAACTTTACTTCTCTGTTGATTAGCTCTCCACTGCTCTTCTTGTATTCATTCATAAAAGACTGCATAAGCACATCTTGTATGCCAGGTTTTATATTGTCTCTGAGAATACTGAATTCATCCCAAGATGTTAGTAGTTTTAAAAATGTTTTAAAGCCTGTTGAGATAAAAATGTAATATTTATATTCTTTGATATCCATTTAACAAAATTTATGGATAACTTTCCATATAGAGTGTTAGGAAATTTCACTCCATCCCTAAGTAATCAAATCTGTGTGGCTCTAATGCAATTGCCTCTGTGCCAAAGCCTCCTAAGGAACACCAGCACCTGACAACAGAATCTTATCTCCAGACCAGGCTGCCCAGAGCTGTTCTGTGCTTCTCCTGCACCACATTTAACTTTTCAGTATAGTACATTGTTTCAAAGGAGAATGGCTCTGTATACAGTTTGAATTAAATGGGATCTCCTAAAATGAAAGATGTGTCAACATGGTTTTATAATTTAGGATTGGTTCATTTTCTTACTTGACGTGCTCAATTTCTACATATAATTATCGAAGAGGGAAGACCTCTATTCTTCAGTTAGAAATAGAGTTAGTTCATAGAAAGAAAGTCTATCATTGTACTATGGGTGATTCAAAAATCCCCCACCTACATGATACAGCTATGGATTTTCCATTAGGAAAGGAGATTGTAGACTTTTTATAAAGCTAAAATCCAGTTGGCATCCATTGGGCACAGATTAAATAAGTTAATCCTTATATGTAAATTCATAAATCTGCAGGGAAACATGGGAAATGAGTTACTTTGAGTGTAACGTGGTTGAGAACTTTTTTACTTTTAGGTTTTTGCTAAATTAACCTTTCTTATATCCTCAAGTTTAATTCTTCCACATTTCTAAAACCTCTTAGCCAAAAAGTGCACAAATCATTTGGTATTCCTATTTTGATTTAAACTTTTAATAATATCTAACACCCTAAACATGAAGAAGTACATAGCCCAATAAAGAAAATTTGAAAAGACTACTGTAAGATACTTTCTATTCCCAAGAAGGAAAATTTAGAAGGACTATTGCAAGATAGTTTCTATTTGCTTTCATAGTGTGTTGTCGTTTTTTTCACCTGGAAAGATTCTTTGCCTTGCCAAAATTAAAATTTATCTCCTGACAGGTCTAGACAGCCCTGTGAGCATACACTATTATTTTGTGTACAGAAAGATCAGAGTTATTCAAAAGTATTACTGTTTGGGGCACAACAACTCACTAACCATCAGAAAAATATATCCCTGCACAATGATGAAGGTTTTATGTGAACTTTCAGAGGTAAAAGAAAATGTAAATGATGTCACATTGACATTCAAACCGCTTGACAACAATGTTTTTCCAGAGAGTTCATATTCATAATAGTTCACTGTGGAAAATCAAAAGATAAATCCAAAAAAAGAGAAAAATATATTTTGAAGCCATACTATATTCCAGGCACTGTGCTAAGAGTTCATGGAAAGAAGAAAAAAGTGATTTTCTATCTTTATACTAGATCCCATTTTAGAAGAAGATATTGAAAATATTTCAACTTGCTTAAGAGTCAGAAATTGTCACTGAGCCCTAGTGTCCCAGAGTCTGTGTCTAATTCGATTCTAAGACTATTCATTTCACTTCTTGAGCTGTTCCACACGGTTCTTACAAGAGTATTTCAAAGAATAACATGAGTAAGACTCATCAATGATGCATAGTGATTTTAAGTGCTCTGGAAACTTCATTGTAAAAAAAAATTTCAATATGTAAGTGTGCACAAGAATATGAGGAATTGTGGCCAAGAAGCTTAGGACAAAATATTAACATAATATATACAGTGACTCTTTTTCATAGCCAGAAAGTAAGAAGTGCTTTGATTTGTTGAAACCCTTGCTTATAGATAGATTTTCCAGCAATAGGGATTTTTTAAAAATCTGAAAGTAATAATATTCATTTTAACAATATAGCAAAAAAATAAAATATGTGAAGAGGAAAAAAAATTTTAACTTCATTTTGAATTTTCTAAACAGGGTCAAGATACTAAATCAATCAATCCAGGAGTCATACCTTCATAAAGAATTTAAGGAAGTGAAGCTACAGATTCAAAGTGCTACCTATGGTTAATTCTAACATCTGAGTGGAGAGGGTGGGCTGTCATTTCTGGAGAAGGTTTAGTGTACTGAAATTTCTGTGTTGTGTTGTGCTCACACAGACCCTGGAGAGGAATAAGGATCCCACTTCCAATTTGCTTTATAACACAAAACTGCCTCTTCCAAATTTCATGTTCCCTTCATGACCCCATCCTAAAGCCACTCCCTTGCCTTAAATTTGTACTGGTTAGATCACTGAAGAAACAGAACAAAAAGGTTCCAGACTGTTACAGTTTGAATACGAAGTCTCCCACAGGCTCATGTGTTGAAGACTTGGTCTCAAATTGATGGCACTATTTTTTGGGAGGTGGGACTTAGGGCTATGTCTTACCCTTGCTCCTTCCTATTACTTCTCCACTCTGCTTCCTGGTCACTATAAAGTGAGTAGTCTCCTCCTACCATGCTCTACTCTCATGATGATCTGCCTTACCATGGGCCCAGAATCAACAAAGCCAACGACTGAGACCGAAATCTCTGAAACCATGAACCAAAATAAATCCTTCCTCCCTTAAGTTGTTCTTTCATTATTTTTCACAATGACAAAAAAGTAACTAGTACAGGCGAATTGGCCCTGAAACAAACCTTAAAACAAAATGTGGAGCTAATAGTATCCCTTGGCACCAAAATACAAAAACTACTAGGAAAGAAAGAAAATATCTTTCTCTATAAAGATATTCTCTATAAAGATCACGAAGACCCTTATGTCATTCAGTCTTAGCCCTTTTATCCCTCAAAACCTCAAGCCTTCACTCAAGCTCAAAAGAAGAGTCCAGCTCTCTACAAGTATTTCTGGGAAGTCTAGCCAGACAGTCCCAACCCAGCAGTACCCAACTAAAGGTCCTCTCTGTCACTGGACAGCCTGACCCAGGATCCCTTCCACAGTAAGCCAATCCCATTGCTGCCCAGCCCTCAGCCCTGGCTTGAGTGATAACGGATTTTGAGGGCTTCAAGTCAGTAGATGGCTTTGCACTTGAGATTGCACTGCTGCTCGTGGGAGGACAAAATGCTGAGACAAACTCTGATCTCAGGTGCTGTTCAGAGAGTCCATGAGCAGGGAGGTTGCTCGGAGGTGTGGAGACAAATGTGTGACGTCCTTCCTCCACAGATGGGCAGTTCGAGAACAGAAAGAGGTGTAAAGCTGATCATAAGGAAGGAAGTTTCTGTGGGAGAGGCATTTGGCAGAGGGAAGAACATGGGACAGATCCCTAAAGCAGGATGTCATTACAGACATTTGGAGCAAACACGTGGCCATACCATTTGGCTGGAACAGAGCATGGGGTGGGCGGGGAGAGCAAGGAGCATCATCACCCAAAATTGGCTTGGAGCTGTGGGGAGACCAGGGTTTGGACAGCCTACCACCAAACATGAGGCAAGTTTCTTCTCTACCTTTTCACTTTCTCATCTGGAGAATAGGTGAAAGTATTCAGACTCAGAGTTGCCGTAAGAATTAGACCTGATGTGTGGAAAGCACCTGGCACAAAAGAATCTAGAAAAACACAGTGGTGCCATATGGTGGAAGCTGAGAATTTCTTCCTCATTTGGCTGTAGTTTCCTATTTTGCTAAGTACTTATATAGCAACTGTAAGTAGTGGAAAAGGTTTTAAATAGCATTTAGACCTTTTAAAAAAAAAAGTGTGTGTGCATGCATGAGCATGTGTATTCCTTACCTGTAAACGGGGATACTACTTGCGTTTCACCTGCCTCAAAATCACACTTTAATTCCACATGGCCTTTACCAATCCTCTGCTTAGTTTTATTGCTATTTCAAGCTCTTTTGTAAAGTGCAGGTGTGAAAGAACTCCACCCTCATCCCCTGAGAACCTGGGTGGTATTGGTTCTTGCAAGAAAAAGTAATCAAAGTAAAAAGAAAAGACTAAGCTGTTACCACATTTGTTAACTCTGGCCAGGTGCTCATTAGCAACACACTAGAAGCCAAAAATGAAAGATCAGGCTGCCACGAGGATCCAAAAATAAGGGCCAGGCTCTGTGGAAAACATTGACAGATGCAAGCCAGAACAAGGAGGAAAGCTTTGCCTGTGTCATCTGCAGAAGATGGAGCCCTGAGCTGTGTTCCAGGCACTCAGACCAGGGTCTGTATCCAGTGTCTCTTGTGAGGCCATAGCAGGGTTTCTCAGTGTGTCTTTTTGCCTCTGAATCACGTGGGATGTTTATTAACTGTACCGAGAACATGGCTGCACATCTGATCCACAGAGTCAGAATATCAGGGTAGGGCTTCTAGATTCTAATGTGTAAGACTCATGGAGATGACCCTGAGAATTAATGCCGGGGCTGTGGTAGTCTGTTAACCTCTTACCAAATTTCCCTGAACCCTCCTAAAAATCCTGTGAATGAATTACTATTACCACCATCTCACCACCCTGCTAGTGAGTGGTGGAGTCAGAACTCCATGCCGGGTCTGCCTGGCTCTCCCTTCCTCCCCAGCGCTTCAGTTGATAGAGGTAGAAACCACTTCCTCATCTCTGCCACCTATCCATCCATCATGAGAGACTTTCCTTCAGATCAGATTTCTAGGACTTTGGTTTCTGTTTGATTTATTTTGATCTTGCATCAACGTGTCTCTCTTATTGAAAGACTAGCACTAGCTCCACACCATCCTGTGATTAGGGAGCAGGTGTGGGATGGGAGGGGGAGGATGCTGTGTTTAAATCCCAGAAATAATTTCCAGTTTTGCTCACTATTGTATCCTGATTATTTAGTACAACACCTAGCAGATGAACGACTCAATAAATACTTGTTGAATGAAAGTGTTAAGGAACATTAACTCTAGCATAATAAATGTTACAATTGCATTTATATATTCCCTTTTTCATAGCTATAGAGTTATATCCTAACCATAAGCAAGCCAGCTTATTGTATGGAAACTGAAGTCGCCCAATCTAAAACATTTACATGAGTCAAATCTAAATTGAGGGACATTTTACAAAGCAATTGATTAGCACTCTTAAAAATGTCATGGTCATGAATAACAAAGAAAGACTGAGGAACTGTCAAGGATTGGAGGACGTTCAGAGGAAATATAACTAAATGCAATCTGGGTCTTGTTTAAGATCCCAGAATAGAAAACAGCAGTGAGATTGGAAAAAACCTGTAGGTTAGTTACTAGTCCTAGCAATGCTAAATCCCTGGTTTGATATTTGCACTATGGTGACATAAGATGTTAACATTATTGCATCAAAAATTTTTAAATATGTCTTCATACTCAAAGCAAGGATGTCATTTTTTTATTCATATTTGCATACAAGGCTTGGGTCATTTCTCCCCCTGCCCCCACCCCCTCCCTTACCACCCACTCCGCCCCCTCCCTCTCCCCCCTACCCCCTCAATACCCAGCAGAAACTATTTTGCCCTTATTTCTAATTTTATTGTAGAGAGAGTATAAGCCATAATAGGAAGGAACAAGGGTTTTTGCTGGTTGAGATAAGGATAGCTATACAGGGAGTTGACTCACATTGATTTCCTGTGCGTGTGTGATAAGCATGATTCTGAATTCATAAATAAGAAAAGAAGCAATTACCTGTAAGCCACCAAAAGATAACTATGTAACCAAGATAGGGGTGTTTACTTGGTTGTGTGTGTGTGTGTGTGTGTGCATGTGTAGTCAATTTTCTTTTCTTTTTTTTTTTTTTTTAGGTTTTATTGGTCATTTTTCTATCCCACAATAGGTATACTCCAAGAAACCTTAGCAGAGGTTTTTTTCAAAGTATATATTCTTTGGTTCATGGAGGAGGTTCATCAGAAGACACAATGACAGCTCCCTTTATACCCCTGCTGCTTTTAAGAGGTTAGAAATAACAAATGTCAGTTTAGTAAAATTTACTTCTAAGTAACATCCCACTAATTTGAGATTTTGTAGTGAAATAATCATACGCCATTCTAGCTCTCAGGAGGGTATGTTCTCATTAGAGGCATAAAAATGATTAAGAAAATTGTCACAGAGGGTTTTTGATAATTATAACTTATAAACCACCTTAGCTCTTCTGGAGTGGGGCATAGTAGAGAACAAAATCACAGGAACAGACAGTAAAAGGCTGCTGTCCACCACTCTCCAGCAGGAGGGAATGTGTCCTATTTGTAAATGGCAATACTTGGGGACAACTCTTGGGCCTGCCCACCCCCTCCTCACTAAAGGCCTTGTAGCCAAGGGGAGGACTTCCCCTGGCCCTTCTCCAAGAGTGACATGGCAGGGGGAAGGGGTTCCCAGAGATGGGAGAAACATCTCAGCCATCTAGAGACTAGAAGAACTGAAGATTATTAATGAGCATAATCCATTTTTCTGTAAATCAAAATAAATGTTTGGTAGGAAGTTATCCTAATATTTTGAAGACTGATGATAGAAAGGGTAATTGCACTCAATTTAACCAACACTTACAGACCATCTACTAAGTACTCACGTCTATTCTAGGATTTTGGAGATATAAAGATGAATAAAATAAAATCTTGGTGTTCAGTCAGCTTACTCTGTAGTAAAAGACACAAAGTCTATAAACAACTCTAAAACAAATTAGTAGCAAGTGTCTAAAGGCCAGAGAGGTAGCCCCCTTGAAGTAAGTTGAAAGTAAGAATGACAAACTCTTAAAAAGGGACATACTTTATTAAATTATTATTGGGTATATAATAATATTAGTCAGTTCTCCATTACTATAATGGAATACCTGACACAGGCTACTTAAGGAGAAAATTTAGCTAAAAGTTTGGAGGCCCAAAGTCCAAGACTGGGGGGAGCGGTCAGGAAGAGGGGCTTGGTTTGGCCTCTGATGAGGGTAATGGATGGTAGGACAGCATGATAGGCAGGCATGCAGGAGCAAGCAGACCAAGAGCAGAGGGGACAAGAGGGGCCAGGCTTGCTCCTCTTATTACAGAGAAGTACCAAGGCTTGCAGGAGAGCTACCTCATGCACACTATGGCTTAAGGACTTCCCACTAGAACCCCACTTCTTAAAGGTCCCACCACCTCTCAACGGCACCACTCTGGAGACCTAGTTCCCAACATACAAACCTTTGAGGGGACACAAACCACATTCAAACCACAGCAGTAACTTAATATAAACATATATTAGATTCCTGTGCTATTAATAATTAAACTAATAAAAAGAACATACGTAATTATATTTTCTTTCAGAATTCATTACTGCTTTGACCTAAGGTCTTTTCTTCTGCACCAAAATGTCTTTCAGTTTCTCCATATTTTTCAGTGCAATGTATACAGTGCAGTCTTAAATACTTAAACCAGGGGTGGAGAGTGTTTTTCCAGATTCATTTTGGAACAGAGCTGCTCCTAAAGACAGGCTCTTCCCAACATGGATAGAATCACTGTGAATGGTTCTTCCATGTAGAATGAGCTCCTCAAAGATGTGTGTATTATCCTGGCTTTCAATATTTTTCCTGTTTAATCTTCAATAACATTTGGTACTACAGTTTAATAATTTCAAATCACAGCCCTTCATTAGTACTATCAATAATTAATTAAGAAATGTAAGCTAAATATTACTAGTTCATTTTCATGGAGTTTGAAATTAGAGAACTTCTTTGGAATACAGATTTAAATGCACAATTTTGGAAAATGAATGTCAGGCTATTGTTTTCATTTCTGGTAACTCAGTGTAGCATAGGAAAGTGGACCAAATTACTCCTTAACAAATGACTCAATTTTTTGTTTCTCCTTTCATTCTATTGTTTTTACATTTACTTACTATGTATATACATTGTTTGGGCCACCTCCCCCTCCACCCCCCACCCTTGAACCCCCCCTTGAACAGGCAGAACCTGTTCCACCCTCTTCTTTTATGATTTTGTTGAAGAGAAAACATAACTGATAATAAGAAAGACATTTGCTAGTCTAGGATAATGACGGCTATAGAGAGAGATTCCTAGTGTTACTTCCATGCACTTATGTATTGCAACCCACATTTGTTCATTTCTATCCAACCTATTCACTGCTTCCTGGTCCCCTTCCCATAATGGCCTCTGCCTGTTTAAGATTACTTTCTTTGCTCCTCAACAGTGAGCATATCAACCACATTTATGTTTTAGGTTTCCTTCCCTTTCTCTATTTCTCCCGTGCATGTTCTCCCCTTAGTGTGTGACCCAAGTCCAATAATATTACTGCATTTGTTTTAGGTCTATAATCCATATATAAGGGAGAACATGTGATTTTTGGTTATCTGAGCCTAGCTAACTTCACTCAAGATGATGTTTTCTAGTTCTATCCGTTAACTTGCAAATGAAAAAATTTCATTCTTCTTTGTGGCTGAGTAAAATTCCATTGTGTATAAATACCATTTTTTCTTGATCCATTTGTCAGTTGTGGGGCACCTTGGCTGTTTCCATAGCTTGGCTATTGTGAATAGTGCTGCAATAAGCATGGGTGTGCAGGTGCTTTTGGAACAACCTATGTTGCATTCCTTTGGGTATATCCTTAGAAGTAGTATTGCTGGATCATATGGCAGATCTTTGTTTAGTTTTTTAAGAAGCCTCCATATTGTCTTCCAAAGTGGTTGTAATAGCTTGCATTCCCACCAGCAGTGTATAAGAGTTCCTTTTTCCCCACATCCTCTCCAACATTTGTTGGTGGTGGTGTTTTTTTTTTTTTTTTTAGGTGCTCAATGGAAGATTATTTTATTTTGCACAGGCATTGGGGTACAAGGCTGAAATCCAGCTCTCAGGAGGATGTAGCAGGTGTATGTGAAGTTTAACTGTTACTGGGCTACACAGAGAAAACAAGAAAACCTTGGAGTACATACTTACACCCTATTATAAGAAAAAACAGCAACACTAAAGACCCAAGTTAGGATATATAGCTCAGATTTGGAGACATTGCCTAATATAGAGAAAGTCCTGGGTTCCACCCCTATATTTAATAAAGAAACTGGATGATTTAATTGTAAATTATCTACAGACCTGAAGAAATCATTCTAAGCCTTACTTATTTTCTTTTAGCTTTTCATTTTTCAGCTCTAGAAGTTATGGTTTGGATTGCAAATTATTTTAATATTTCCTTAAAAACATATGTATTGCATTACTGTCATGTGTATTAAAAGCTGTAGAACAATGGGGTTGGATTAAGGAGTTAGGGAGAGTAATAGATGGTGTTGAACTGACCAAAGTAAAGTATAAACAAAGCAGGATACACTGAGAACCCCTTTGAAAATAGATTTATAAATTAATAATAAATTACAGGATGTAAAATAGATACAGAATGTTGGAAGAAGTATTTGTGGAAGACGGAATGGTGAAGGAGGAGATTAAAGTGAGGGAATATGGTTGGTGGACTTCAAGGAAACCACTTGCAATTGCTTCAAATGGGGCAGGAAGGGGTCCAGGTGGAGAGAACATGGAGAAATCTATGCAATGTAAAATGTAATCACATTTGGAACTGTCATGATGAATCCCCCATGTACAACAAATATATCCTAATTTTAAAAAGCAGACAAACAGCATTATAAATAACTAAATACTCTGAGGGGGAAGTGAAATGATCATATGCATGTATGATTATTTTATGTAAAGATTTGAACAGGGATGAGGTGGAATCTTAGTGTGGTTTTAATTTGCATTTCCCTTATGGCCAGGGATGGTGAACATTTTTTCATGTTTTTGGGCCATTTGGACTTCTTTCTTTGAAAAAGTTCTGTTTAGTTCAGTTGCCCACTTTGTTATTGGTTCATTGATTTTTTTTTGGAAGTTTAGTTTTTTGAGCTCCCTGTATATTCTGGTTATCAGTCCTTTGTCTGATGTATAGCTAGCAAATATTTTCTCCCACTCTCTGGGTGGTCACTTCAATTTAGAGACCATTTCTTTTGTTGTGCAGAAGCCTTTTAATTTCATGTAATCCCATTTATCCATCCTTTCTCTTAGTTGCTGAGCTGATGGAGTTCTACTGAGGAAGTCCTATTATTTCCAGGGTACTCCTTGCTCTTTTGTGTATTATCTGATATTAAGGTCCTTAATCTACTTTGAGTTGATACTAGTACAGCATGACAGGCATGGATCTAGTTTCAGTTTTCTGCAGATAGATAGCCGCTTTTCCCAGCATCGTTTGTTGAAGAGGTGTCTTTTCTCCATCATATGTTTTTGGTGCCTTTGTTAAAAATGAGGTGGGCATAGCTGTGTGGATGCATATCTGGGTCCTCTAATTCTGTTACACTGGTCTTCATATCTGTTTTTGTGCCAGTACCATGCTGTTTTTATTGCTATAGTGCTGCAGTGTAGTTTGAAGTTGGGTATATACTCCAGCATTGCTCTTTTTACTCAGTATTTTCTTGGCTATTCACAGTGTCTTGTGTTTCCAAATGAATTTTAGGGTAGATTTTTCAACCTCTGTGATGAATGTCATTGGGATTTTGATGGGAATTGCATTGAACATGTAGATTGCTTTTGGTAGTATAGCCATTTTACTATGTTGATTCTACCAATCCATAAGCACGAAAGATCTTTCCACTTTCTGTAGTCTTCCTCAATCTCTTTCTTCAGTGGTTTGTAGTTCTCCTTGAAGCAGTCATTTATGTCCTTCATTAAGTTTACTCCTAGGTATTTTATTTTTTCTGAGGAATTGTTTTCCTGTATTCTTTCTCAATTTGTTCATTATTGGTGTAGAAAGGCTACTGATTTTTGTAAGTTGATTTTGTATCCTGCTACATTGCTGAAGCTGTTTATGGTATCTAGAAGTTTTTGGGTGGAGTTTTTTGGGTCTTTGAGGTATAGGATCATATCATCTGCAAATAGGGATATTTTGACTGGTTATTTACCTATTTGTATTCCTTTTATTTCTTCTTCTTGCCTTATTTCTCTGGCTAGGAATTCCAGGACTATGTTGAATAGGAGTGGGGAGGGTGGGCACCCTTGTCTCGTTCCTGAGTTTAGAGGGAATGGTTTCAGTTTTTCCCCATTAAGTATGATGTTGGCTATAGGTTTGTCATATATAGTCTTTACAATGTTGAGGTACATTCCTTCTATTCCTAGTTTTCTTAGAGCTTTTATCATGAAGTGGTATTGAATCTAACCAAGGCTTTTTTTTTGCATCTGTTGAGATGATCAAGTGGTTTTTGTCTTTGCTTCTGTTAATGTGCTGTATTACATTTATTGATTTGTATATGTTGAACCATCCTTGCATCCCTGGGGTGAAACCAACTTGGTCCTGGTAAATGATCTTTCTGATGTGTTGCTGGATTTGGTTTGCCATTATTTTATTGAGGATTTTTGCATTGATGTTTATTAAGGAGATTGGCCTGTCGTTCTCCTTTTTGGATGTGTTCTTGTCTGGTTTGCGGATGAGTGCAATACTGGCTTCATAGAATGAGTTGGGCAGTATTTCTTCCCTTTCAACTTCATGGAAAAGTTTAAGGAGTGATGGTAGTAGTTTTTCTTTGAAGGTCTGGTAGAATTCAGTTGAGAATCTGTCAGGTCCTGGACTTTTCTTTTTTGGGAGACTTATTTGCTCCTTCAATTTTATTACATGTTATTGATCTGTTTAGGAGATTAATATCCTCTTGGTTCAGTTTTGGATGGTCATAAGCATCCAGAAATTTGTCCATTTCTTCAAGAGTTTCCAATTTATTGGAATATAGGTTCTCAAAGTAGTCTCTGATGATTCCCTGGATTTCTGTGGTCTTTGTTGTTAAACTCCCCTTTTTTGTTTCTGATTTTGCTATTTGGGTCTTTTCCCTCCTTATTTTAGTCAGATTTTCCAGGGGTTTGTCAATCTTGTTTATTTTTTCAAAGAACTAGCTTTTTGTTTCATTGATTCTTTGTATGGTCTTTTTGGTCTCTAGTTCATCAATTTCAGCCCTTATTTTTGTTATTTCTCTCCTCTGCTTGTTTTGAGTTTTGCTTGCTCTTGCTTTTCTAGGAGTTTAAGATGTAACATTAGGTCATTTATTTGAAATCTTTTTGTCCTTTTAATATATGCACTCATGGCTATAAACTTTCCCCTTAGGACTGCCTTTGCTGTGTCCCATAGGTTCTGGTAGGTCATTTCTGTGTTTTCATTTTCATTAAGTTCCAGGAAACTTTTTATTTCCTCTCTTATTTCTGCTATGACTCACTGATCGTTGAGCAATGTATTATTCAGCCTTTTGCTGAATAATTTGCATGAAACATTTGCATGTTTTCTGCTGTTGTTTTTGTTGTTGAGTTCTAGTTTTAAAGCATTGTAACCAGATAGAATGCAGGAAGTTATTTCTATTATCTTATATTTACTGAGGTTTGCTTTGTGTCCTAAGATATGATCTATTTTGTAGAAAGTTCCGTGGGCTGCTGCAGACTCAAGTTTTTAACACCAGGAGAAGCAAGTGAGGTATTTGTAAAAACACAGTCTCTAACCATTTTTCAACTTTATGATGATACAAAAGCAACACACATTTAGTAGAAACTGTACCTCAATTTCTTCTTTTTTTAACCTTTTGGCAGTGGTATTGAACCCACAGCCTTGTGCATGCTAGGCAAAAAATTCATACTTTGAATTTTGATCTTTATTCTGGCCTAGCAATATGTGATATAATACTCTCTTATGACTCTGGGTAGTGGCAGGGAGGCAGAGCTCACAATCAGCCACACGATCATGAGGGAAGACAGCTGGTACTCTACAGCAGGCTGTGTTGCTAAGCCAGTTAAGTGTAGTAAATGTACTTGACTTAAGATATTTTTCAATTTGTGATAGATTTAGCAGGATATATAACCCCATTGTAAGTTGAGGAGCATCTGCATTTGTGAATGTCCTTCTAGAAAGATTTTCAAAGGTTAGGGTGAGTTGCAATGTCAGAAAGAAGCTGAAGACTTGGGCCGATCTTCATTGCTTGCTGGAGACAGGACCATCACCTTTTGTGATATGAACAGTTAAGAAAGTATCTTCAGCACCACAGCACAAGTAAGCCAGCAAATTTATTAATCAAATATTGACATGATTTTGCTTGAGGACATAGAAGAAGAACAGCTAATTTGTAGTATTAATTACTGAACCCATGGCTTGTCCCATTTTAGCTCTTTAGCCCAAGGCAATTCCTGATAAGTGAAGAAATTAAGGGAAATAGGTATAGTGTCCCTACAAAACAGTACCCTCTCTAGTCTGTGGCTTGACAGACTTGACACACCACCCATCCCAAGAGCTCATCTATGTGAGTGACTTTGGCCAGTGTGTTCTACTTCTAAGTGGTCTGAGACCCTCCTCATCACACAAGGCAAGTCATTTCTTGATGTTTTGTTTTTCATTGGCTCCTTGTCTAGAAGTTCTTTGACCCCTTCAAAAATAAATAAATTCAGTTAACAGCATGCTGTTATTTATATATCTGCAGTCTCATTGGTGGCAATAGAAAATGTCACCAATAATTTAACTTGTCCAGAAAGTGCTCAACCATATTTTTCATGCTGAGCTACAAAATTGCTGGTTATGCTAACATTTGCAAATGCTTGTTTATGCTCTGAACACACAATTTCTGCAGCATTTAAAAGAGACTCTTTTATAAATGGGTTTTCTGTAAAAAGGTTTTGAGGCCCAGGCAATTTTTTCACTTAATAGAGAACAGCATTTATATTTTGTTCTCATTCATAAATAAATGCTACCATTTCTTCAGTCCATTAAGTTTTTCAATGCCCATCTTTTCAATGCCCATACACCAGTCATGGTTTGTTTGATTATGGTGCCTTAAATGAGATTTTTCTGTGCAAACATTCTTTGTTTGAATATTCTCCCTATCTACCAAAAAAGAAAGTGCATTCTTGCTATCTACCAAAAAAGAAATCGTGTATTTTTTTTCTTAAAATACAAAATTCTTTATCTTGGGAAATATACAAGTTCATTTTCCTCTTATTTTGCTATAAGAAAACTGGTAGTAAACATATGGTAATAAATAACAACACTATTTGATTTCAGTATTAGGAACATAACAGGAAGATGTGGGCTTTCACTAACTGGGGTGGGCATAGCACTTTCCAACAACACTGACCCTCAAATTTCCAGCATGCTACCTTGTGGGGACACTGACCCTCTGTTGTCAAGAGAAGCTAGAAATCAGAGAATTTCAAGAAAAATCTCCTAAGTGTTTAAGTATTGGTAACTCCTTCAAAATTTATTAAAACTGAGTCAAATCCATTCTAGTCAAGCAAAACAAGTGTGTAAGCTGAGTGTAATCTGTAGCTGTCCATTTGCAACCTCTGGGGATATAGAGTGTAACAGAAAGATAGTTTATAACCTACCTTTGTTTAGTTCCTGAGAACCAAGAGAAGAGATATAATTCCATCAACATACTTCTACAGGGTATGAAATTCAAGGGTCATATTAATTTGGTCGTATTCTAATGGAACAGGGTGGTGTGGTAAAGGGAACAGTCTTCTAGAAACCAATTATGTTTGGAAAAGCCTGGGTATCTCACTTATTTAGGGTTGGTTATGTTAGATTGCTCAACTGAAAACATGGATAAAATTGGCTTATATGTTTGTCAAAATGATTAGCATTCTGTCTGACATTTGTAAGGTGCTCCATCATGGTAGCTAGGACTGTTACTATGAAATCCAGAATATAAGTTTCCAACAACATTTCTTTCATACTTCCCACAAATACCAACTATGCTTGGCTCTAGATTCTCACACTCCTTCCCCACCCCCTGCATTCGGGTTTCATCACTTGGCCTAACAGCCCCCACACTCTTGCCTCTATCTGAAGTGTTTATACCTTCCTTTACCATTCGGCTAAGTCCTGTGATATCACCTCCTCTAGGAAGCCTTTCTTAAGTGCCTCCCCCTCCAGTCTAGGTAGAGCCCTCCCTCCCCTACTGCCTATGTTTGCCTCATCAGAGCATTTATCAAGAGGTATTGTGAACTGTGAGTTCCTGAGAAGTGAAAATTGCATCGCCACCTCATTACCCCTAGCATCTGTGCAGCTCCTTTACCTGGCATGTGATTAGGGCTCAAAAGACAATAATAAAATAAAGGAGGGAGGGAGTGAATGAGATGACAGAGACTGGTAGGCACACACCTGCAGTGTCTGCTTCCCTCTTGATTTACACATGTAAGGAGAAGCATGTGCTCATGACTTTCTCCCCTTGTCTTCCCTCCCAGTCCTCACTCTGGCTACTGCCTCTACCCTCACCCTAAACCAATGGAGATTCCATTATGAAAAAGCAGGTCAAACCACATGTTGGTGTCTCCTTCTGAGTCTTGTGGAAACTGGAAGAACATCTCAGAGGGTCCTTTTGAAAGGTACTTAGGGATATAGAATAGAGACTCTTATTGGAGGCAAAGAAGGGGAGAACCATAACCAAAGCTCAAGCTCACTTTGGTTACACATGTTTTTGCTCTTACTTTCAGAACAGGTGTGTTTGCTTGTTTGTTTGTTTTAGCTAAGAAAGACAAGAATGAGAGTGTGCCGAAGAGGACTTACTGGTACTGACTGCATTCCTGTTCCTGTAGAATATAGAAGAAATATTATTTTAGGACAGGGCCAACATGAGCATATATGGTGGCACCCCTTCCTCCAGAAGAATGCAGACCCCTCTGGGATACTTAGTAAGGGAAGGAAAGGCTAGATGCTGCAGCCCATATGTGCTCCTCACCTAAGCACCTTTGTGAACTCCCTGCACAACCTATTGAGGTGGCCCTGATGTAAAAGAGTTTCCTCTTATAATGTAAAATATCAAAAACATAATTATAAATAATGTGCAAATCTTATTCTCTTCCAGGAACATGGGTGACATTCGGAGGCCAAATTTCAGATGAGGTAAGTTGCTTTTGGCTTCCACTCTGCTGATTAAAGAAAATTCAGAGAGCACTGTGCAATGGGATTACTCATACTGAGATCCCAAAATTTGATAGGGATAATGTTTAAATCATGGGAAATGGTTAAGATTCACTATATGGTTAAGATTATCTATTGTAATTTTCACATTTAGACTATTTATAGCCCTTGAGATTGTCAATCTCAATATGTAGAAGTTCAACAGTTAGAAAATGAAAGCATTTGGAATTAAGGTTAGCTATTTTAGGAAAAGATTTTATTGCTGTTGTTACATGCATTTGTTTTATGTATCTATTTACTTATTTTTAACTCATGTGATCAATTGGTCTAGTTTGCACAAGACTTTCCCAGTTTTAGCACTGAAAGACCAAATTATAGTAAGTCTCTCAGTCCTAGCAAACTGGGTAGTTGGTTACCCTGGCTTAGTCAAGTTAATTCAATCTCTCTGAGCCTCAGTTCCTTCTTTGTAAAATGGGATAATAAGGATGACCTTGAGGTCTATCAAAAGGATTAATACATCATGCATGTCAGATATTATGTAGCCCTCTGGCTGAAGTAGCAGACACTTGATAAATGGCAGCTGTAGTAATTATATTTACTATAAAAAGTCCTTGGGATCATTGTTTGCTCATTCCAAACAGTGCTTTTTCTTATCATTGCTATTGAGGAATGCCTCCATGGCATGAGATATGCAGGCATTGAGCATCAAGAACTCCCCCAAGGAAAAGGAAATAAAGAGACATGTCATAAAACTTCCTAATCAGTCATTTTTCTTCAGATTTATAGAACCCTGTAACTCTGGTGATTTTCCAATGCCTGTGCATCAGAAAATCAGACCATTGTGAAATTTGCAGCTACCCCAAGGCCCCCACTCATATGATATATCCCTCCCAAAATCACTATATAAGCTCTCTGCCCCACTTCCGATTTGCCAGCTTATTGAGACTTGTTCTTCTCCCACCAAACATACACAGGGAGAGAGTGAGAGAGAGAGAGAACTCCCCTGACATCAATGCACTTGAGTTTTCTGATTTTTTCTTGTCTCTGCCTGCAAAACCACTGAGGAGTCTAGGGCAGTGCATCTGATGTGGATGCAATCAGTGGAGTCCAATCCCCCTCTGCCTTTGATGAACTTGATTTACTAATGTTTACTTATGAGCTATTGCCACATAAGAAAGTGCCTCTTCTTGACAGGGTCTGGCTAAGATTAATGAGATGATTCCCGTAAATTGCTTAGACAGGAGCCTGGTGCAGAACAACTCCTTGACAAACGCAGTTGCTCCAATATCATCCCTAAGGAGATGCTTGAGGTAATGGTGGCTTTCCTCACAGCCTCAGTCACCAGTGTAATTAACCAGATCTGGGAGAGGGCTTAGCTGCGTGTTGTCACCTGTCTAAATGCCTGATCCCAGAGGTGGCAAAGGTCACCACAGAGGCTGAATCATGGGACTCCCAGGGCAATAGACTCTGGGTTGGAGATCAGCATGCAGGACAGTGTTTAGGAAATGCTCTCAGGACCAACACAAGCCAGGGACAGAAGCAGACAGAAATGTCAATGAGGTCAGGAAGCAGTCTCAACAATGATCTCAGCCAACCGCATGGGGAGCTCTGGAGCTGAAATGGTCCCACAGACTTATTTTAAGGTAAGGAAAGGGGACTCGGCCTTTCTATCCCTGTGCTGAACAGTCATTGGATAGAGGCTGACCTGGAAGCAGGTCTGACCTTGGGGAGTTGACTCTAGCCAAGTACAGTTTTTAGGGGTTGGTAACAGAAGGCCATTTGATGGCAGCATTTCCAACAATTTGAACAATAAGTCCTTCCATTCAGAAGGAAGACCTGGGTGGCACATTGCAGTATCTTCTACTGATTGGCAGAGGTATGGAGAGAAGGCACAGAACAAATCCCCAGAGAGCAGAGCAAAGGCCACAGACTGCCCGTCAGATATGAAATAAGCATATCTGATGGGCAGGAGGTGAGTTGAAATTTCACAACCCACAATGTGTGTAACTTACTATTGTGTGGAGTGGTGCTTGGAGGGGGAAAAGACAAAAATATTATCCCTTTTAGAATGGAGGGCACAAGGTGTTCCAGTGGTGCAATTGGTTAGTGCACAGTACTTACATAGAATGGAGGGGATAACTGTAAGTGCCCCATATCACCTAATTTTTGCTCTCCCTTTCTCAGTGTCTGCTCTCTGCTGCAGTGAGCCCAGCAGGGCTGACCACTGAGATGAATCATTTCAAAATTCTAGTTCTCAAAACTGCACAATAAAGTTGTTATGAATGGTGCAGAGCTGGATGTGTGGCTCAAGCAGTAGAGCACCTGCCTAGCAAGTACTAGCAAATGAAAAGTCCTGAGTTTAAACTCCAGTACCACAAGAAGAAGAAGAAGAAGAAGAAAAAGAAGAGGAGGAGGAGGAGAAGGAGGAGGAGGAGGAGGAGAAGAAGTGCAGAGGCACTCACCTCAGATGCATACCAGACAAATAGCTATTGTCCTTCCAGAGACCAGCTATGGCTTTCCCCAGGTCCCTGCAGGAGAGAGGAGGAAGGGAGGCACAGCCATACCCAGTCACACCAGTGATTGAATTGCTCAGCTCAGCTGTTCCATGGGGCAAAAATTCAAGCCAGATATTCCTGCTGTCTCTCTGACTTCACATGGTTTCAACATAAGGCAGGTGCAAAAATGGGACAACACCAGGGATGACCACACCATAATGTGCTTAGCAGTGCAATTTTCAACACTGCCTGAGGAGGTGGTGATGTCCCTACCCCCGGAAGAGTTCAACCATATATTGAATAACTATTTGCAGGGATATTACCAAACTAAGTAACTGCCGGGTACTTCTCAAAGGTGATTTCATTTCATCATAAAACCAAGATATATTTTACTTGTATGGATAAAATTGTCTTTAAATTAATAAGAACATGTTAGCATCTTACAGCACTTAATTCTTAATTTTCAGTTTTATTTCAAGCTTTCTCATTTGTAAGGTAGAGTGCCTTTAATTTCAGGTAACAATAAACAATACTCAAATCAGTTTAAACTGACAGGAGAAAAATAATTTTGACTTTTAAACTAGAAGTGTAAGAGTAAAGCAAACTTCAGTGACCACTCTCTGCTCCATTTCCCAGGTATCCTCTCAGACCTGTACTCTTGTGTTTCGGCTTTGTCCTTAGGTAGTAAGAATGGAATCATTGCAGGAATTCTAGCCATGAATTAGAACAGTAACTTCAGGAAAAGGTTGCTGCTTCTAAAAATTCTATAAGAAGGAAAAGGAAAACACTTTCTTGTGCACCTCATTGGTTCAATTGTGTCATAAGACCTTTTCTGAACCTCTGACTCACAGGCCTCTTGGGGCCCTGTTGGCGGAAGTGCAGTAGCTTCCTAAGACCTACAGCCTCCATGGGGTGAGAGAGATCCCTGGATAAAATGATCCCCATTTTGCAGGTAAGGAAGCTAAAATATGGAGAGCCCCAATGATTTGCCCATATTTAGTATATAGTAGGGCAGATGTGATATTAATCAGTTTCCATCACTATGACAAAACCTGAAATAATCAACTTTAAGGAAAAAAGGTTTATTTGGGCTCACAGTTTTGGAGGTTTCATTCCACATTCTCTTGATTCCAGGGAATCACTGTTTCTCTGCCACAATGTACTGTCTCTCTGTGGTGAGACAATACATCATGGTGGGAGCACCTGGTGAAGAAAGGTGCTCACCTCATGGCAGCCAGGAAGCAAAAGAGAGATAGAAAGGGAATGGGATCTAATATTTCCTTCAACAGCACACTTCCAGTAACCTCACTTCCTTCCTCTAGGCGCTATCTCTTAAAGGTTCTACCACCTCCCACTAGTGCTCTGGGACCATGCTTTCAATACAGATACCTTTGGAGGATATTTCAGATCCAAACTATAGCAAGGCCAGAATCAGTCTTCAGATTTAATTCAAGTTTCTTTTTTCATTATTCTACATTTAGGTCTTCAGATCCTGTTTGAGAATATTTCCATCATCAGTTAGTCCAGTGTCCATTCAGAATTCTCCATCTTATCTTGAAATTTCTCCATAGAGAAGATTCAATTTTATACATTTCCCAAATAATAATTCACCAGTATGTCATATGCCATATCACAAAGACAATATATAATACAAGCATAATAATTTCTAAAACATAGGATAGTCATAGTGGAAAAAACTATATTTCTCTTAACTTTTACCCTCTAGGTAGAATATATGTTAGAATGTAAGCAAATCAAAATAAGTAATAGCATTTTTGTTACTGTTCTGTAAAAGGATTTGCATGTTCTCTGTTTTGTTAGCCTAACAATTTTTCAATGTGCCAGTTTTCAAAACAACAGAAGAGTCGTTTATGTTAGAAATGCTGACGGAGCAACTTTAGACTACCATCCAAAAACATAATGGAAAAATCAATTGTAATTATTTATGAAGTGGGTAATTTTTCAGACAACTAATAAATCAGTCTACAAAATGAAAAAAATGGCCCTTCTCCATGGTTGTTTATCACTGCCCCTGAAGCTGTTGTTTGTGGCTCTCCCTCTACTCTTCTGTTGCATTTACTGCTGCATTCAGCACCATAGAAGTTGGAAAAAGGAGCTCTGGCAGGCTGAGCAGAAAAGAGCTGAATCCCTGGTGAGTCAGGATGCTTGCTGCCTCCTCTGTGTTGATTTAGCAGTCTGTCTGTGATGGTGTCTGAGATTTGACTGAACTGTGGGTGGCAGGAGTTTTACAACAGTCATGGCTCTTCCTGACCTTGGGTTCATCAGCACAGTCTACTAAGCCTCCAGGAAAAGTCACAGGCTTTCAGGTCAGGAGTCATCCAACTGCCAAAACCTATTGGCTTAGAGAAAGTTGCTGAGGAGTGGAGTCAGCAGGGATACAAATGACCTTCTTTGTCAGAGAGATTAGATGCCACAGAGAATGTTGTCAAGCCAGGTCTTGGCAGCAGAGGGGGAAACACAAATCTGTCCACCTCCCTGTGCTCTGAGGGCCGCCTTAATCCTGTACTTGAAGTGAAATCACAGTTGGCTCTATGTCTGAGGGCAGGAATCTCCTTTCCACATCATGCCTGAGCCTCTTTTGTCCTTTTTCCTACAACTGAGAAAAACAAGTGGTTTCCAGGTTTGGAAAGCATTTGGCATTTCTGGCTGACCTTTGTGTCCCCCTGCAGGTTGCCGAACGGTTGATGACAATCGCCTATGAAAGTGGCGTGAATCTCTTTGATACTGCCGAGGTCTATGCTGCTGGAAAGTAAGTCAGTACGTGTTTGTGTCCCTCAAAGGATGTCTGTGAAACCAACTGATTCTTCCCAGATATTTCTGAGAGCTGGTGAAAAGGAGCTGTTGTCCTTACCCACAAGCTGCTTCCTCCCCTCCCTTAATGTCACTAGAATTGGCGGTATTGACCACTCTAGCCCTCTCTGCCCATCCAGGAAAAATGGGCTGAAGGGAAGTAAGACCCAGAAGTATTTATCATGGTCTACATAAGGTGCAGAGGTGGCTGTGCCAGGGTGGTGGCAGTGGAGAGTGGTAGATGTTACTTGAATATGTGAGAGAGCAAATGAATGAGCAGAGTCCAAGATTAACGTACAAAAGTTAGTCTTGTTATTTCATAAGCACATCTTATAGTTCTCAAGCACCAAGTAGAACTGGGACAGCCTCCCTGAAGGCATGGGCTGTTTTTCCTGTTTACCAGCCTGTACCGATGCTAGCATTCCAGGCAGATCAGACATAAAGGTGGGATTCCCACACATGCCAAGAAATCAATAGCTTTTGTAAGAGAGAATTCGGAGCCTATTTTGAGGACATAAAGGGCTGCAGAGGGGCCTCACTTTTTCATGTCAGGAGTCACCTCTAGCTGCATCCTTTCCTTGGACCTGAATGAATGCTGCTTTAGGGCTCCAAGCAGGATTTGGTAAGGCAGAGCATACCTCTGATGTTCCTTTGGCCCAGGTCTCCAAGTATAACTGTTCAGGTCCAGATTACTATCTAGGTCCCAGCCTAACAAGCACATTTTGGCATAAATCTGGGGCCCTGGCCTCCTGGAGTAGACATGAATGTCTGGCTCCAGAACTGAAGGAACCAAATGGCTGGACAGAACTGTCCAGCTAAGACAGTGTTGAGCATGATCACCTGCAGGCCTAATGACCTCCCTCCCTGGAGAACTGCAATCAAACCGTTGGACTTTCCCAGTCAGATCCATCAAACAGTCTAACTGCATTTTCATTGCCTAGTTTTCTCCTTTGTAAGGACAGGTCTATATTTAAGGACCATCAGGGATGTTTAGAGCCCATATCCCTGCTGTTTTCTGTTGAGTCCAAGAAAAAAAAAGCAGAAGTTATAAGGCCTTGCTCCTTGCTGTGGCCTCTCCTGTCCTAGCATTTCTTCTGTTGAATTCTGGTAAGTACCAAATGGGCTAAGATAGAAAAAGGGAAGCATAAGTAGCAAGTCGGCTAGAGTCCTGTTTGTTCTCCTACTGTGAGAGATAATAATTTGATTAATTATTGATTGATTGTCATTGTGGAATTGATATCACACCCCACTGTGAAATCCAAGGTTGCAAATGGCAACAGTGAGAAAGACAGGAACACTTGTACCACTTAATTCCTTTCTATTTGGTCCATACTCCATAGCTAACCTGCACCATGATTTCTTGTAGGCTATACCTGCTAACAAAGACCAAACTTCTGGCTAAGTCAAATAACAACTCGTGAGACACCTAATATAGCTCACTAATGAACAAAGGGCTAATTCCATTATCCTCCCATTCACAAAACCTCTGAGAGTCTGTGTACTTCTGGGGGCCTTTTGGGAAATATCTAGGAGACCGTCTTAGTTTCCTTAATCTTGGTTACCCCCTGGGAGAGGTGGCAGAGGAGAGGACAGTGGTGTGTCTTTGGTAGACTCTCATGACCCAGCCTTCTGAACAGGAAAGAAACTTTGCAATATCTCATTGTATCTTGCTCCTATGACAAAGTCTGTCACCACATTCCAGAACACTTTCATGTGGACCACTGCATCTGCAGCCTTGGCCTTGGAGACATCTAAACCCACACATATGTTCTTTGTTTTTCCTCCATGATCACCTGGGAGTCAATATTTTCTGTCTAAATACAGGGAGGTCTCCTTGTCCTCCCTGGTCACAACTGAATTGCTCCATAGCAATTAGAAAGAAAAATTTGACTCTCATTGGACGCCTCTAAATAGGATATTTATATATGGGATCAGTGGTTCAAAAACACCAAACAGCCAAATGACTGCACTGTTTCTTCAGATCAGGACTGCAGGTGGTCTCCTGCCAGCATGTCAGGCTTTGGCAGGTGTTTCTGCAATGCTCCAAGACAGGATTCTGCAGGCACAAGCAGAAACAGCGGAAACCATGCTACCAGCCGAGAGCACTTCTATTTTCGGGATCTGTAGGCATGGAGAGTTCAAACAAAGAATGTCTCTGGTGTTTGGGTTGACTCTTGCTTTTCCAGGACACTGCATCCTAAGACATTATCTGTTTCCCCTCCAGGGCTGAGGTGATCCTGGGGAGCATCATCAAGAAGAAAGGCTGGAGGTACCACATTCACTGTAACTGTTTGTTTATCTTTTTAAAAACCTATCATTTGTGCCAGAGAAGGGAAAAAATAAAATCACATGATACCTGACCAAAAGGTTGTCAAAAAATCAACTCTTAGTAAAGAAATGATTTACTGGACTGTGGCCATGGCTTAAGTGTGCTTGCTTAGCAAGCATAAAGCCTTGAGTTTAATGCAAGAAAAAAAGAAAGAAATGATGTGTAGTGGTTTGAAAATAAATGCCAGAGAGTTCATTAACTGTGCTTTTTAAATGATTGGCTAGTCACTGATCACAGTGAATTGCTGTGTGGTTGGGCAGAGAAAGAGGAATGTTTATGAGATATTTGTACATAAAAGAAAGTGACATTTTCATAGTTTTGACTGCCATTTGTGGTAATTTGGTGGAGGAAGCAAGCTGCAGGAAGCTGGTTTTCTATACACACATTTTTATGTTCACCATTCATTTTATATTAACAACTCTAGATGCAAATAAATGTTGAAACAAGAAGCCACTGGGCTAAGTACCCTGAAGCTGTCTTATCTGAACACACTAGCCAGCATCCGTCCTATGTGCCTGGGAGCCCTGTTCAGAAAAGTGCTTCGTCTGCTAGCCTTGAGTGGTCCCTCCAAGAAACACAAGGGGTTATGCTTACCTATCCAATCCATCACCTCCGTGGCCAAAGTTTAAGGGATGGCATAGCATCTACAGCAGTGAGGGACAGTCCCCCTCCAGCTCACAGTGAGTGTCAGCCACAACCACCAACTCTTCCCCAGCACGGACACCCAGCAAAGATCTTTGGACAAGTTTGGGGTCCTCTTCTGCTCTGAAATAGTATCTGCTGATGGCCAAGGAAATAAGAGTGCTATCGTGTTAGTGAAGAAAACTGAGCCAAGAGCTTTGTACTTCTGCAGGTGCATCTAGGCAGTATTTCTAAAACTGTCAGGAAGCAGGGACATTCCCAAAGGCTACAGCTCAATATTGGTTTTATTATACCTTTTGTACACATAATAACTTAAGCTCCCTCTGGGTCAGGCGTGGTAGCTCATGCTTTATAATCCCAGCTACTCAAGAGACTAAGACTGGGAGAATGGTCATTCAAGACCACCCCAGACAAACAGTAGTGAAACCCCCACATCTCAATCAACAAGGTAAGTTACATGGAAGGCATAGGCCAGCCCCAAGCAAAACAGCAAGACATTATCTGAAAAATAACTAAAGCAAAAAGGGCTGGGGGTGTGGCTCAAGTAGTAGAGCAGTGGCATAGCAAGCTGGAGGCCCTGAGTTCAAGCAACCCCAGTACTGCCAAAAATAAATAAATAAATAAATGAAAACTCCCTCTGAATGGGAAACTAGAAGGGTAGAACAAAGATCCGTGTGTTTGGGGGTGCTGCCTTATGAAAGTGGAAAACCATGCGTTTATGGAAATCTAACCAAAGAAAATTTGATGACCTGCTTCTCCTTCCCCCTTCTCTTCTTCTCCCACCCCTAGGGACTTTAAGGGTGTTAAGAGATAACTGTATTCCACCTTAAAAGTGGAACTATATCCACATCCCTGCCCAGTCTTCCATCATGCCTGAGTCACACTCTCATTCAGAATGCTGGTCCATCCAACCTGCCTGACCAGGTACTGCGTCTGTCCTAGGGCTGTCTCAACAGAAGCACCACCAACCAACTGGGTGGCTAAAATCAACAGAAATTTATTCTGGCACAGATCCACAGTCAGCACAGTGAGGCCTGCAACAAGGTGCAGGCTGCCAGATACACCTGAGGTGGATTGGGAGGCATCTGCCCCTGTGTTCAGGCATTCTTTCCCCCTTGATGTCCAGAGAACATTCAGTCATCATCCTCCATAATTGCAGAACTATCACCTGTATCTACTATGGAAAATAGGTTAACATTCATATTTCACAAGCTGCTTGTCAGTTTTGAACAAAAAGTCCCAAGCTATCACTATACTACAGAATGTTATATGGCTTCACAACTGCTACATGAGACTGCCGAAAAGGTAAACCATGTCACCCTAGCAGGGACCCCTTAAAGCTGTTTCAATTTGCACACTTGGATCCTTGTCCTGGGCTGTCACTTGCCAGCTGTGTTTTCAGGGCAAGTTACCTCACTTCTCTGATTCTTCATTTGCACTCCCTATAAAATGGACAGCCTAACTGTTCATGAAGTGTCATGGTGACAGAGTGAGATAAGGTGTGCAAAAGCCTTACAAAGGCAAGGGTATATTGCTATATAATGCTCACATTATTCTTTACCATGGGAAGCTCTAAGAGCCTCCACAGGAGTCACTGGTAATTTGCCAGGCCACTGTCTACTCTCACTACTCGAAGAAAAATGTGAGTGTGCACACTCATATAAGCCAAACATTTTTTCAGAAAACCTAACTTTGGAAATATAAGTCTATATTGGTGTTTAGGTAGAACAGGAAGCTTTAGCAGACCTGACTGCTCTGAATAATCGAAAGGACTGTGTTCATTTTTGTAAAATTCCAGTCAGGTTTTTGTTGAAGGTAGAAAATGTTGCTGAAGGAGACCTGCCTCCCCTGTGCAGATTGATGTTATAAGAGGCATCACAAGAGTAATGGATCAACATAGAAAGTACATCAGCCATTGGGTGGGGGGAGGGTAATCTCCAGGCACATTTATCTGTAGAGCTCCCATTGCTGTTACTCAGATTACCTTTCAGGGAATTAACTTCAGCAGTATGGGGATGCTGACATTTTCAACAATTTTTTCTTTTTGCATCCAAATTGTCAGAACTGTCCCTGCATTTCCCATTGGTTATCATCAATCATGCTAGGCTTTTATACCCGAGAGCCTCGAGGCAACAAATCTACAGCTGATGGAATTATAAATACCTTGTTTCAAATTCTCCTTAGTTTGGTCTTAACCTTTGAATCTCAAATGATTTTTTCCCCTGGATCAGTTCAATTGAAATACATACCTAGAGAAACTAAACTGTTCTGAGAACTGCCTCCCAATTTGAAAAAACATGCCTAGCATGCTCAAGAATTCTTACTCCAAATCCTGACTCTGTGATTGCATTTCCCAACCCTGGGTGTGGCTTTGAGCAGGTAACAAGTTTGCAGACAATTACATTTCATTCCCTTAGAGGTAAAGCAGTAAGATCTTAATTTAAGGATTTTAAAACTGTTTTCCTAAAATGATATTAGCGTTTAATAAGACACTCAAAGAAAACGTTTATTAACTATTAGGTTTTACCCAACCCCTCATAGTCCTGTGTAGTGAGTTTCTGCCTGTGAAGGATATGCTCAGAGAGAAAATGCTCGGCACCATTAGGGTCCACGGTCCTTGGCAGAGAACAGACTTCCTCCCAGGAAAGTTCACAGGCAATCAACATTCTGCCAAATTCTAAATGAGTGTTAATTAGTGGCTGTTCATTTGAGCTACTAAAGCAATCCATCCTTGAAGTCCTTTACTTACATTCTCATGCACCATGTCTGACCCTCCAACTGACCTACAGCTCACCTAAACTTTGCACTGCCATTACCAGATGGCTGCCATTGTCATAGTCCTCCTCCTCCTCCTCCTCCTCCTCCTCCTCTTCCTTTTCCTCCTCTTCCTTCTTCTCCTCCTCCTCCTCCTCGTCCACTACCTCCAGGCAAAGATCTTGTCCCTTCATTCCCTTCCTATAAAATCTGACTTCACACCACTGCCTTCTGCTTCCCTTTGTCCTTGCATTTCAGTGACATGAATTCACAAATTTATCTCTATTGATCTTTTTAAAATGTGAAGTACAATAACAAATTCTTTCTGGCGCTGTACTATGATTCAGCCCCATAACATGCAATGTAGTTATTATTTCTCTGTGTGTTTGATATGCAGGAGGTCCAGCCTGGTCATAACCACCAAACTCTACTGGGGTGGAAAGTAAGTCAAATACCTTTCATTTTCCCTTCTAGATAGGAAATAACTCGAAGTTAATGCTTTTTTTTTTCTTTAAGGCACCTATTTTACATTTAACTTATATTAAAATTAATTGGCTTAGAAAGAGGTTTTTTCTTTTTTCTTTTTCTTCATGCTTCAGAAATAGCAATTAGCCTAGGATTCAATTTTAGCAAGGTATTCCCAAAGAAATTTAGTGAAAAACCATGTAGTCATTTATACTAAGTGATTGGTGAAAATTTTTTAAATACCAGTGTCATACTTAGAACCATTTCTGAAGCACAGTTCAAATTTCAGAAAAAGAAAATAAACAAAGCATTAAAGTAGAAGAAAAGCTACTCAAATCTGCCAAAACTCAGAGCTTTCCATGGAACATGAAGATAAAAATATCTTGTCTGGCTCTATGCGTGAGTCTCTGATCATTTCTGCAGAGGACTCTGAAAGCGGAGATCAAAAGGACCATCTCATTGGAGAATAGCATGAAGCTGTACCTGTGTCACTCACTGTCAAGCCAAATGAAAGAGAAGTCTCCCTCTGTAGTGGGATCCAGAACAAATCTCACAGGATGAGTTAGCTTTTGATGGACCAGCCTGCTAGTGTTCGAGTTGGTGCTTATGTTATTCAGTGAGAACCAGAAGGCTGGCCTTTGTGACAAACATGTAAGAAAAGAGCAAGCTAGCACATGTAACAGAAAATGGTGCACTCTGTGCTTCTCATGGAAATCTCAAAAAGCACTGGAATCTTAACAAAAAACCAGAAACAAGAAAAACGTTATTGCCTCGCCATAATTGGTAGGGAATGTGTTTTGTTTTGTTTTTTTAAATGGAAGGCAGAGGCCAGTTCTTCAGGAATCTTCTTATCGCAATGCATATAAGCACATATACACACACAAACACACACACACTTATATTTGATTATATTTCTTGAACCTGTTAATGGTGATGAAGACAGAAAGATGGAATTTAAATTCGTATTCCCATAGTATATGTATAAAAATAAGGCAACATTCCTCTAAGGAATATGAATACCCATTGACTCACAATGGGTACACAAAACCTTGCCTTTAGTGTAGAAATAACCCAGAAATGAAACAATCCACAATAACCATTGTACTACATACAATATTATCAAATACACTTTTAACCCATACAGAACACAGATCCCTTCACAAAGGTGAATGGTAAATGACTATGTGTTTAAAAGAGCCTGCCACAGTATTGACGTCTGAGAAACACTGCACCACACTTTAAAGCTCAACTTTTCAATTGCCCAGAGTTTGAAAATCATCAAGGAGGGCAAAAGTCCCTATCATTAAGGTTTGTCTTCTTAAGATACTAATTTAAGAAAAACTTCGTTCATCTTATTTTAAGAAAAAATAGTTGTTAAATTTCTTTCTTTCAAAAGGTACTTTCAAATTTGCTTGCTTTCTCAGAAAGGTTAGTATCAGTAGTCAGGTCAGGTTGTCTTAAACACACCATCCCTCATATGGAGGCATTTCCTTTTTTCTCCTTTAGATTGGTTAAGAACAAGCTGAGAGAGTTGAAGTGTTTGTCAAATTATACACAGAAAGGATGTGCCTGGCTGACATGTTAACTTGAGCCTAGAGCTGACTCATGGTATGGTCACAGTAAAATCAACTCCTCTCCTGGGGTCTCCAATGAAAGGGGCTCACCAGGGCTATTGCTCACCAGCCTTTCTCTTCAGCACCCAGTGCAGAATGTGCCAAGAACAGGGTGTAAAATTAGCAATGCAGACTAAGTAAGAATCAGTATCTTTCTGCATTTTGAAACGAAATTAAAAAAAAGAAGAAGAAACAAAAACACACAGCCCCAGTCAAAGTCACTTGCCTCTTTTTCTTTGCAGAGCTGAAACAGAAAGAGGGTTGTCAAGAAAGCATATTATTGAAGGTGGGTAGTGCTACTTCGATTTTATTTTTGTTTGTGGGCTCCTGATTCAAATGTGTTCAAAACATTGGAAGGGAAAACATACTTACTATATGAGAAGAACCACATAAACCAACTTTATTCCTGGGGTTGTATTCAGGGAGCACAGAGATGTAAGGACAAAAAAAACCCAAAAGCGAAAGATCAACTGCATAGAACCTTCTCGTGCACAGCTAATGCTAGAACAATACTCCCACAAGACTTTTTAAAGAGGTGTAACATCCATACCGTAAAAAGTTACCCACTCCACTGTACAACTCATTGGTTCTGAATGTGATTCCAGAGTTTTGTAGCAATCCCCATAATAATATTAAAACATTTTATCAACCCAAAAAGAAACTTTGTACCCATTGCAAGTCACTTCCCATCCTATCCTCACCCCTTTCCACAGCCCTGATCAACCACTAACATACTTTTGTCTCTAGAGAGCTGAAAATTTCAGATCTCATATGATCTGTGGTATTTTGTGAGTGTTTTCTTTCACTCAGCATAAAGCTCATTAATGTTACAGCGAGTTTCAGTACTTCATTCCTTCCTTTGCCAAATAATATTTCACTGTATGATCTTACCACATTTGTTTATTGTTTATCCATTTATCAGTTAATGTATGTTTGAGTTGTTCGCATTTTGGGGCTGTTATGAATAACGCTGCTGTGAATGTTGTGTACAGGTTTTTATGTGTATGCAGGTTAAGACGTTTATGAAAAGAGCATTTGCATCTGCATAGAAGCACCTTGGAGAAAATTACCCCTGAGGCACTGGTTACTGGTGTCGTTGCTTTTTTGCAATGGTACTCAAAATTTTGTACAGTTTGGAAATAAACAGGAAATAACACAGTCTATGAGAACCATTATGGAGTAGGGTAGTACTGTTCTACTTTATTGTGAGGACTATGAAAGTTTTAAGTAAATTCTTATTTCTTGCTTGCTTTCTATATATTAAAATGTTTTATACTTAAACTTTTACAATAAAAAATGTTTAAAGAGTATGCCATATGTTTCCATTATTTTTATATTAGTTCATGAGCTATTTCATTAAAGTCCAAGATTTTTGTGTCTTTAGATTCATGACTAATCATTAAAACATAATTTTCTCCTCCTTTAGAAATAATTTACTTTATGAAATAAGAACATTACCTAAAACAAAATGTACTTTAATCCCCAAACTTTAAAACTAAGAATAAAGTCCTCCCTGTTCCCACTGCATCTTATCCCACCCTCTAACAATCTGGTGTGTATCCCTCCCAGCCTGTCCATACACTGCACCAACTCATTTACCTGTACACACCCTTATGTCTAAATGATGAAAATGCATGCAGTAAAACAATAAAATCAGCTTACAGATATTAACCTAAGCCTCGCTTTTTTTCATCTAAAATATATTTTATACACACATGACACAACTTATGGATTATTTCCATGATATTTTAGTGTGACAAAGAATTATATAAGGGACCATCTTTGTATAAATGAAATAGATCTTCGTAGGGGTTTTGTTAGATCAAAGAATAAGGTATATCTTAACACAATTATCTTCTAAAAAGAATTTACTAATCTGTCAGGTGAGCTGATTTTATTTAGTTACTTATTCATACATTGGAGCTATGTTCACTCTTATTGGTTATATACATTGCAAATTGGAGCTATGTTCACTCTTATTGGTTATATACATTGCAAATATTTTCTCCCAGGTGGTTATTTCATTGTGAACTTTTTTTTCTCCACTAACCTAATCTGAAAGATAATGTTTAATTTGAAGATATTCATTCCAGTTTGGAAGTTGATATCTTTATTGACCTATAAACATAACTCATTTGAAATATCTCAGACTGGCAGTAGAAAAGAAAATTATTCCAGTATTCAATCATTTAACTTAAAATGGAGACTCTCTAAGCCATATCTCAGAATGCACACACACACACACACACACACACACACACACACACACATACATACACACATACACTTTTAACAATGGCAATTATACTATTTCATTACTTCCTAAGTCATTTATCTGAGTTTGGTGTTTACCACTGACTTTTATTATATTTGTAGGCATATGAGCTTTGAAATCACACAGATCTTTCTGCAAGTTCAGCTCTGTCACTTATGAGCTGGGTGGCTTTGTACAAGTTATTTAACTTCACTAAGCCTCTGTCTCTTTGACTACAAAATAAACTACAAATATTCTTTTCTCATACACTATATAAGGATGGTAATTTAATATTCATGTGGAGCTTAGTGTCTGTCACATAATGAACACTTAATAAATGCTATTTTGTCATCATAATCATGTGACATTTGTGTGTGTGTGTGTGTGTGTGTGGTATTAGGGCTTGAACTCAGGAACCATGCTTGCTAGGCAAGTATTCTACCACTTGAGCCATTCCACCAGTCTTTTTTTGTGTTGGGTATTCTCGAAATAGGGTCTTGAGAACTATTTGTCTAGGATGGCTTTGAACTGCAGTCCTGCTGATCTCTGCCTCCCAAGTAGCTAGGATTACAGGCATAAGCCACCTGCACCCACTTCACCATTGTTCTTGTAAGTGAAACTGTTAGCCTAATGTTTGGATAAAGACACTCTTTACAAGTAGGTGACACTAGGAGGATACCACTGTGAATGGCCAGCCCCTACCCCTAGGGAAAGCTTCAAAATTCCTCTTCCAAAAGAATCCCTTCTGGAACCTTAACGCTCTATCAAACACTGAAGTTCAGCCCAACCTGCTTCTCCCACCATTACCATTCCTGCTCTAGCACCTTCTCCAGGATTTGTGTCCTCTTATCAGGGAATTTGTCAGTGAGAAACAACCCAAGTCCCCTTGCAGTGTCCTGCTGAACAAACAGGGCAGCAGAATTCTGCCTGAAGAGTTTTTCCTTTTCTTTAATTTTTAATTTCACTGATTAGAAAAAAGAGAGATTCAGAAAATGTATCACACCAGAATCAACAAAGAGCTACAAAATCTAAGAGAAAAAGACTGGAGAAGCTCTTTCACCATCCTCTTCATCAACTGTCCATTGTTTTTGATATTTACCTATGTGTATGTGTGTGTGTGTGTGTGTGTGTGTGTGTGTGTGTGTGTGATTTCAAAATTCATTCTCTCTGTTTTAAGTCAGTTTTCTTTTCTTCAGGTCTCCTACAAGTTAACAAAAATACCTTAAATTTCTTCTCCCTTTAATTAAGTCAGAAATTCTCTTAGGAACTGATCTCATAGGATGGGATAAACCAGTTCAGCTGAAATCCAAGCTGACCCAGATTCAAACTTTAACACAGAATTTCAAACTTTTGAGACTGAGAACACTTATTACTATGTGATTAGTGATGGTGCTATTTTACAGTTCATAGTTTCAGCCAAAAACAAAGGCTCATGAATACAACAGAGCTACCCACAAAGGGTATTTCTAGGAAAGCTGAAAGTAGAGAGTTAAGGGAAATTTGCAGAGAAACAGATACATAAGACTTCTAAGCCCAAAATAGTCTGGAGAGATCTACAAATTCTTATCCTTGGATTTCATTGGTGCTTTCCCTGTGCTGAAGGTGACCTCGTTCATTGGTGATTCATATGCACGTGAAATTTGACAGGCATTGTTAGAGGATAAGACAAAGTCCGATTCATGCAGAATTCAAGCCACTTGTAAGTTGTGACCTTGGCCATCTGAGTGTCAAATGAGGTTTTGACTTGTGCACAATGTAGTCTTTAAAAAAATCATATGAAAGGCCTTTTCTGTAAGTTCAAAGTCCTTGACTTAGATCCAGACAGTATAAAGTTCTCTTTAGATTCACAAGGAAGAAAAAATTGCATTAGTAGTTGTATTATATTCACTTAGAATTCCAGGGTCCTTTCAAGCTCTGACGTTTTACATTGTGAGAATAAGTGCATTGCTCCTGTGATTTTACAGTCAAAAGTTGTGTTGAATAAAGTCTATATTTGTATTTTGAGTAAGCAGTTTTGTTTTGTGATTGAAAACACAAATGAAGGAGTGAAGTATGGCTCTCGTGGGAGGGTGCTTACCTAAGGAGTGGAAAAATATGGTTCCTGTTAACTTCAAACCTAAAAGAGAAATGGACTCATTTATTTTGCTATGGTCTTTTGAAAGTAATTTTCTTTACATAGCTTATTATCCTGTGGACTTTTGAGGAATTGCCTCTGTGGGAGGGGCAGGGGGTGGGGGGAAAATGGCCCAAACAATGTATAAACATATAAATAAACAAATTTTTAAAAAGCATCTCTGTACATGCACCCACTGAGCTGGAGTACTTACCTGCTTAAGACGTTTTGGCCCCTCTGGAGACAAAGATAATGCATTTTTGCAGGTCTACTTAAAACAATACCTGACCCCAAGCCAGGGCTCAACAAAATATTTGCCAAATGGTAATAAAACATGCGTGACTGCTTGTTTATTGGAACAAAATCCTAATTGGCTCTTAAGGAGGCATTTGTTGAACATGTCGTTATATTGTTATGATTACCTCTTTCTATAAGATTAAACATCCAAATAGGAAAATCTAGGATGTCTTGATTTGGTTTGCAGTCACATGAAAGATTAAAGAAGAAAGATCATTTATGCTGAGTGTGGTGGGGGAAGCCTGGGCACATAGAAACACCTGTCTAAATAAATAGAGGGAAGAAGAAAGGAAGGAAGGAAGGGAGGTAGGGAGGGAGTGCGGGAGGTAGGGAGGGAGGAAGGGCAGGAGGTAGGGAAGGAGGGAGGAGGGAGAGAGGAAGAGAGTCCTTCTAGCTCCATTTCATCTTTGGACAGATAAGAAAACTGAGGTGCAAAGAAGCTAAAAGACATCACAAGGTCATTCACACCAGCTCAAATTAGTACACTGGCTCTCTCAAACCTCGTGCTTCATGTGTTGGCTCCTTGGGGATGAAGACTGTCTTGGGACTCAATACATTCTTGACACATGGAGTAGTAATGGCTTGTGTCTGATCCCGAGTGTGGTGCTACAATGGTGCCAAGTTACTCTTAGCTTCTACTTACTCTCAGCAAACACAGGGCTATGTGGAAGAAGCATGCTTGGGGAAGGGGGTCATTTAGAAGGGAAGACACTCGTTTCTAGTGCCAGATCGGGCCAGAAATTAAATGACTCTGCCTCTCTGCAAAATCTAGGAGTCCAGAGAAAATGTATGGCATTTAGTCTTTGCCTCTCTCCCTCTGAAGGTTTTCAGACGTGAAGTCCACTGTATAATTACCACATTACATTGGGTCAAATGTCTTATACAACAATCTCTAGAGCATCAATTCTAAAGGTGGTAAGTTTTGTTAGTTCCACTACAGGTTACAGAATTAAATCACGTGAAATGTAGAAAGTCCCAAGCATGCCAGGGTACAGAGTGCCAACCTTTCAAACCTTGGTATTTGTTTGCTTGGCTATGCCTTACCTATAATTTTTCCCTGACGTGGCTCATATCCAGTACTTTTTAAGGTAAATTTAATTTCAAACTACCACTTGACATTGCTGGTGCTATCTCAACCCTGAGAGTCACGGTGATCTTGGAAGAGCAAGCATGAGTCCTCATAACACCTGTCTGCCCTAATCTCTTCATCAAAGCTTTGAACAAGTGCCATGGTAGACAATCCTTTCTCAATGAATGGAAAATATTTCCGGAGCTATATTCAAGCACTCCATTTTCCTGTCAGAAAAGTAATTGTGGCTGTCCAATAAACCAGTTTGAAAATCAAGTTTAAATGAACCAAATTTAAATTCATAAGAGCTTCATTTAACAGGCAATTAATTTTATGCTTATAATAAAAAGAGAAAAACCTCCGGTGTTCCTAAGGAATTAAAGAGGCTGATAAGGAAATGCTGTGCCTCATGAAAATGAGATAAAATGATTCTTGAGCACTGCCCTGCTTTTGGTTGCATAAGATTATGCATAATGTGTTCTATTTCAGGGATGTATTAATTTTACTGAAATTAATTAAAAATTTCTGATTACTCATAGGAATTTGACCAAGTGGTTGGAGCTGAAACATAGACTATTGGTTCCAGATTTTCTTTTTAGGCCTCACTCTTTCCTTTATATTATCTCTTAAGTCTTTATGGATATTAATGTTTTTGTTTCTCCACAAAAGAAAGGAGAATAATAGAAATGGCAAAACTCAGTTATATTTTTTAGGTTCTGTAAACATTAGGAGAATTTATAAAATGTTGAGTATTTTCTCACTATTTTACTGTTAAAATTCATGTGTACATTAAATGGAGCTAAGATAGTCATTTTCTTCTGACTTACACTATTTTAATGGGTTTCATGTGCACCGAATACAACTCCATCTCACTATATGGCCATTAAGTAATTCAGAACATAAATATTAATTTGCATTCTCTACAAAGGAAAGAAAACTCTTGATAAGAAGCTGCTTTTTATTCTGAACTTTGCTTCTGGATATTGTCATGTGAGTCACCGTGAAAGAGCATCACTAAACTTGTATTCTCCAGTAGGAGTGCTAGTAACCTTGAGAGGGTACTAAGACTTTTCTTCAGTGTATAAATATACACATTTTTTTAATCCGTACTGAGGTTTGAACTTGGAGCCTCCCACTGGACCACTTGAACCACACCCCCAGCATCCTTTAGTCTATCTGTAAAGTATATTAACATATCACTGTTTTCAATGGGCCTTTTGTTATTCGTTATGTAAATGTTTAATTGACACAAAAATTGTACAGATTTTTGAGGTATCATGTGATGCTTTGATGCACGTATACATTGTATACAATTCAAATCAAGGTCCTTACACATTTATCATTTCTTTGTGGTAAAAACATTCAAGATCTATTCTAGTTTCTTTTAAAATATGTAGCACATATTGTTCTTGCTGATCACTCTACTGAGCCGTAGAACACCACACTTACTTCTTCTAACTTTGACTTAGTACCTGCTAACCAGCCCTTCCCATCGCCCCGTCCACAGTGCTCCCTCCAGCCTCTGATGGGCACTGCTCTTAACGTCTATGAGATCAACATTTTTAACTTCCACTTAAGTGAGATCTTTATGTATATCCAAAATCACATTTTCTTTATTCATTTAGCAGTTGATGGGCTGTTAGTTTGATTCAGTTTATTGGTTATTATAAATAGTGCTATAAAGAACATGGGAGTACAAACTTCTCCTCAACGTAGTGGTTTCATTTCCTTTGGTTATATAACCAGTATTGGGATTTCTGGATCATAAGGTTGTTCTATTTAGTTTTTTAAGGAAACTCATACTGTTTTCCAAAATGGCTATACTAATTTACATCCCCACCAACAGTGGGTCAGGGTTCCCCTTTCCCCACCAGCTCTTCTCTTTTGTCTTTTTGATAATAGAAGTCTCACTGGAGTGAGGTGATATATCTTGGTGATTTTCACTTGCATTTCCCTGATAATTACTGATGGTGAGAATTTTGCATGTCTTAATTTGAGAAATGTATTTCAATGTAATGCCCATTGGATGGTGGTAATGAGGAGGAAAATGATGGTGAAGAAGATGATTTTCTATTGGATTGTTTGACTTTCTTAGATATTCTGAATATTAACCCCTTATCAGATGTATTCTGTTTATTGTCTGTTCACTCTGTTAGTAGTTTCCTTTGTTATACAAAAGCTTTCAGTCTGATATAATCCCATTTGTTTATTTTTGCTTTTGTTTCCTACACATTTGGAGTCTTAGCCAAAAAAAGTCCTTGTTCATTCCAATGTTCTGAGGCATTTCTCCAACATATTCTTCTAGTAATTTCATAGTTTCGGGTCTTACATTTAAATCTTTAATCCATTTTGAATTGATTTTTGGTATATGGCATGGGAGAGGGATGTAGTCTCAAATGCAGTATGATTGGATCATGAGGACTCTAGCCCTATCAGTGGATTACACCTATGGGGTAATAACTGAACAGACTATTGAGATGAGCTAGAGACTGTAGGAGGAGGGGCCTACTGGGAGCAAGTCTTCAACACGTGATTCTTTGGGGGACATCTCAGATCCAAACTATAATAATCACTATAGCTTGGTAGTATATTTCAAAATCAAGTAGTGTAATGACTCCTGCTTTGTTCTTTTTGCTCAACATTGCTTTGGTTATCCTGGTAGGGGGTGAGTGTCTCCATATAAATTTAAGATTGCTTTTTCTGGTTCTGTGAATAATGTCATTCGTATTTTGGTAGGGATTAAATTGAATTTGTAGATCTGTTTGGGTAAGAGAGACATTTTAACAATATTGATTTTTTTCCATCTGTGAACATGGGATGTTTTTCCATATTGTGGTGGTGTGTGTCCTCTTCAATCTCAGTTATCAATGTTTTATAATTTCCATTGTAGAGCCCTTTCACCTCTTTGGTTAAGTTTATTTCTTGGTGGGGTTTTTGTTTTTATTTTTTGTGGGATTTTTTTTGGTTTTGGTTTTAGCTTTGGTTTGTTTGGTTTTGGTAACTATTGCAACCATGATTTCTTTCTCAGATAACTCACAATTGGCATATAGATATGTTACTGATTCTTTGTTAAGTCTGCATCCTGACACTTTGCTAAATTTATTTTTTAGCTGTAATTAGGGGGGTTTGATAGATTCCTTGGGTTTTTCTACATACAAGATCATTTCATCTTTAATCAGTGACACTTAACTTTCTAGTATCCAGTTTGGATACCCTTTATTTCTTTCTCTTGCCTGATTATTCTAGCTGGGACTACTGATACGACATTGAATAAAAGTGGTGAAAGTGGACATGCTTGTCATGTTCCAGATCTTATGGAGAAAGCTTTTGGCTTTCCCCCATTTAGTAGGATGTAAACTGTGAGCTTGTCATATGTGGACCTTATTCTGTTAAGATGCTTAATTTATTCATAGTTTTTATCATGAAGGGACATTGAACTTTACCAAGTACTTTTCCTGTGTCTATTAAGATGATCATGTGTTTTTTGTCCTTCATTCTGTTGATGTGATGTATCAGGTATGTTGATTTTGCATATGTTGAGCCATCCTTGCATCTTAGGAATGAAAGCCACTTGATCATGGGGTATGATCTTTTTCATGTGCTGTTAGATTAAGTTTGCTAGTAGTTTGTTGAGGATTTTTACATCTGTGTTCATAAGGGATATTGGCCAGTAGCTTGTGTGTGTGTGTGTGTGTGTGCATATGTGTGTGTTGTGTGTGTGCGTATGTCTGTGTGTGTTGTGTGTGTGCGTATGTCTGTGTGTGCATGTGTGTGTGTGTGTGTGTGTGTGTGTGTGTGTGTGTGTTGTGTGTATGTGCATATGCATCCTAGTCTGGTATCAATTTCAGGGTAATGTTTGTCCCACTGAAAGAGTTTGGAAGAATTCCCTCTTCTTCAGTTTTTTTAAATAACTTAACTCTGTTGTATTTGTGTTGGTTCTTCTTTAAATGCCTGATAGAATTTAGTAATGATGAAACCACAGATTCCTGTGCTTTTTATCTTTGAGAGGTGACTTTTGTTATTGATTTAATATTATTGCTCATTATTTGTCTGTGTGGGTTTTCTGTTTCTTAATGATTCTATCTTTACAAGGTGTATGTGTATAGGATTTTATCCATTTCTCCAGATTATCAACTTTATTGATGTATAGTTATTTATAATAGTCTCTATCTTTTCTTTTTCTGTAGTGCTAGTTGTAATATCTCCTTTTTGTCTCTTATTTTATCTAGTTGTGTCTTCTGTCTTTTTTTTTTAGTCTAGCTAAGGGTTTGTCAATTTTCTTTGTCTTTTTGAATATCCAATTATTTGTTTTGTTGAACTCTTATATTGCTTTTTTAAATTTTCTATTTCAGTTATTTCTGCTCTGACTTTTATTATTTCATTCCTTCTACTAACTTTTATTGTTTGTTTTTCTTATTCTTCTGGTTCCTTAAGGCTTAATAATTGGTGGTTTTTTGAGAGCTTTCTATTTTTTCACTTAGGTACTGATTGCTATGGTCTTCCTACTCAGTACTGATGTTGCTATATCCCAGAGGTTTTGGCATGTTTAGTTTCCGTTATCATTTGCTTCAAAAGTTTTTTCAATTTGCTTTTGAATTTTTCCATTAATCTGTGGATTGCTCAAGAATGTGTTGTTTAATTTCCATGTATTTGTATAGTTTCCTAAGCTTTTCTTACTATTTTTTTGGTAGTATGGGATTCGTATTCCCACTTGAGCCACACCTCCAGCCCCTACTATCGATTTCTAGTTTTATTGCATTATATCCAGAAGAATACCTAATATGATTTTGGAGTTGTTTTCATTTGTCAAGATTGTTTTGTGGCCTATCATATGATGTATCCCGAAGAACGTTACATGTTCTGTTGAGAAAAAATGTGTATTCTGCAGATATTTTATTGAATGCTCTGTTAGATCCACCTGGCCTAGGGTAAGTTTAACTCTGCTACTTCTGGGTGATCTTTACACTGCTGAAAGGTGGGGGAAGGGTAAAGTCCAGCTATTATTATATTTTTGGAGTCTATATCTACCTTTAGGCCTATTAATATTTTCTTTGTATGCTTGGGTGCTCTGATACTGACTGCATACATATTTAGAGTTATTTCCTCTTGCCAAATTGACTTCTTCATCATTATAAAATGGCTTGCCTTGTCTTTTTTAGCAGCTTTTGATTTAAAGTCTATTTTACTCAGTTTAGGTGTAGCTATACTTGCTCTCTTTTGAATTCCCTTTGCCTAGACTATCTTTTTTCATCCTTTTTCTTTTAGTCTTTGCCTGTCCTTACAGTAATGAGTTTTTTTGTAAAACTCATGCTTACATGAGCTTTTTTGTAAGCCCTATTTAGTTATTTTATTTTATTTTTATTCATTTAATAATTCTATGTCTTTTAATTGGATAATTTAATCCACTTCCATTTAATGTAATTATCAATAGGTAAGGTCTTACTATGGCAATTTTGTTACTTGTTTTCTAAGGTTTTTTTGTAGCTACTTCTTTCTTCCTCTCTCTCTTTCAGTCTTCTTTTGTGGTTAAGTGATTTTTCTCTAGTAGTGTATTTTGATTCTTTGCTTATTATTTTTGGTGTGTCTCCTCTAGATTTTCACTTTATGGTTACCACACAAAAACACCTTTTGATTGTAACAGTTATTTTAAAGTGATAGCACCTTTACTTTGATCATAAAGATTTTTAAGAGAAAGAAAAAAAACTCTGAACTTGTATTCTATTTTTCTCTATATTTTGAACTTTTGATGTTCTATTTTGCATCTTTTAGATGGCCTATATTTCAAAATATCAATGTAGCTACTGTTATTTTACATTATTTTGTTTTTTAGACTTCATACAAAGATGTTTTATGTGCCATGTTTTCAATAGTAGAGAAATTTGTCTAGATAGTGACTTCAACCAGTATCTTTTATACCTGCCAATGTTTTCTTCTTATTCATTAGTGTGAAGTCCCATAAGCACTTATAAGATAGGTCTGATGATGATACATACTCTCAGCTTTCGAATATTTGTTCTTTTAGCACTGTCCCAAAGTTCCCATAAACTTTCTTTATTCTTTATTATTTTTTTCTCTTTTCTTTTCCTCTGGGAATTTCCAAATATCCTGTTTTTAAGTTCATCAATTCTTATGTTTGATAAGTTTTTCATTTCATTTATTGTAATTTTCAGCTCCAGGAGTGATTTTTAAGTTATTTTACTTTTTCTGTTAAACATCTTTGATAAATTACATGTTTCTCTGTGTTTTATAGAAGTTTATTAAGTTTCCTTAAAACAGCTATTTTGAATTGTCTGGCAGATCACATATATCAACTGCCTTATGGTCAGTTTTGGCACCTTATTTTGAGGTAGGACATGGTGTTCTGAAAGTTCTTGGTGCTTGTTGACATACAACAGTTTTATTTATTCCAGTCTTCATAATTTGGCTTTGCTTGTATCTTCCAGAAATTCTGAGTTTGATCCTGTGCCACTGTTACAGCATTACATTGTGCTAGTTCAGGTTTGCCACGAGTCCACAGTTGGTGTGTTATCATTGTGTTTCAGCAATGAAGAGTGCCCCTAGCCCAAGTTCCTTGCAAATCTGTAGTGGGTATGCTATACATGATGAACTGGGCAAGTACTTAGAGAGGGTAGTCCAACTTGCTTGGGTCTGCTAGCCTTTGCTTGGGGCCAGGGCAGGCCCACACATCTCATCTACAATCACTGACCTGTGGCCAGGCACCATGGAATTCTGCCAAATGCTGGGCCTCACCATAGAGGATTCAGCTCTAAGTACCAAGTGTGCCTGGAACCTATAGCTTGCTGAGACCAATGAAGCACAGAACCAACACCAAGGTCCATGCTGCCATGGCCTGCCTGATAGTGTGGTCTGTTTGTGGCCTGACATCAATGCAGCCTGCTAGCAGTGATGCTGATTGGAAAATAAGCCCATCTCACAAGGGCTGCAGGGTTCTGCGTGGTGCTGACCTTGGGCTCTGGACAGGGGTAGGGTTTATAGGATCCTGCCCAGTGTTGGGTTTTACTGTGGCTGGCCTGGCACTGAGTTCCAAGTCAAAGCTGTATACCTACAGATGAAATCTTTCTCCAAGGTTGAGGAAGGAAACTCAGGCTGACAAAACTGACACTAAGCAGGGTTATACTCCAATCTCACAGCCTGAGAAACTGATATAGTTCCAGACCAGTGCCACTGTTGGCAATTGTGCAGGCAGGAACCCAACTCAACTCACTGAGATTGGAGTTCCTGCCTAGCTCTGGGGCAGATCCAAAGTCTTTTTGTCCATGATCACTGGACTGAGGGCAGTGGCTCTGGGACTCTACTCAATACTGGGTTTCACCATGGTGGGCCTGGTACTGGGTTCCAAGCCTAAAGCCTGCACTTGATTTCCCCTTCCTTCCTCAAGCAGGTAGCATCTATCTCCAGAGCTTTGGTGCTTGGAGTGAGGGAAAAGGATGACATGCTTTCCTTCCACCCTTCCTCAGTGCCTATTTTCTTTTTATTATGCTAAAACCTGGTATCCTTAGGTCTTGTGAAGATAAGTTCACCTGTGAAAAGCTGCTCAAGTTGATGTTTGTGCCTGAGAAATGATCACTGGAAGGTTTTATACCGCCATCTTGCTTTGCCCTCTTCAATGTATTTTTGAAACTAATCCAATGCTATTTTTTTTATTTTGGCAGTACTGAGCCTTGAGCTCAGGGCCTCACACCTACTAGGCAGGTGCTCTACCACTTGAGCTTTTTTTTTTTTCTTCTTAAAATAAATTCTAAAAGGAAATCAAGCTTCAGTGTTTCTAATAGTGCTCATATCTGGTCTTTTTTTTTTTTATTTTGTTTTGTTTTTCTTGCTTCCATTCCCAGGACTGAAGGGCTCCCTCCAGAGGCTGCAGCTGGAGTATGTGGATGTGGTCTTTGCAAATCGTCCAGACAGCAACACCCCCATGGAAGGTAAATGAAGCATTTGTTAGAAGACTCAGTTATTTGATTTTAGCTTGGGGAATTATTCTACTCACAGTAGGAAATGAAATATATTCAAACTAATCTGATCAAATATGAAAAATTCCAATTTTTTTTTTATTTTTATTTTTTGGCAGTACTGGGATTTGAACTCAGGGCCTCATGCTTGCTAGCAGGTGCTCTACCACTCCACCAGCCCAAAAAATAAAAATCTTTCTAGTGCCTTTTAACCTGAACATTTATCCAGAGCACCAATGTTCAATGCTCTGTGTTATTCTTCTTCCTTTTTATTTATTTATTTATTTTTCTTCAGTTGAAGGCATTAGATTTGTGGCTCCTACTGGTCACAATGCTTAATTTTTCACAGGTTCATTTCACTTTTGTGATTTCATCAACTAAAACAATAAAATTAATTGGAGAGGGAGTTTATAAACCAGCCATCATTATTTTTAGAGTGAATTCTTTGAGGTCTATCTGTTCTCTAATGACTCCAAGTCTGATTAGTTTCCAATCTGTGCTAACAAGTGCTAAGTGGTGCTGTGAGCAGAGGCTTGACAGAGCAGCCACCCAAAAAAGACTTCATTATAGTTCGGTTTTTATCTCAAGTTGCTGTGCCATCCTATGACTTTCCTGTTACAATTGTTGGAAAACCGTAATTTAAGTTTCTCCCTGTGAAAGCTTTCAAAATGTTCCTAAAACAGGTTTTGCCTATGATGAATGAGGAAGAAGATGGTTTGGGAGAACAAGTTTAAAAGAATGTTGTACCAGCAGATGCCTGAACTCACCTGGGTTGTTAGTAACCCAAGGTCACTCATATGGGTTGTTACTCACCCAAGGTCACTCATATGGATTATTACTCACCCAAGGCAGCTGTGAGTGGAGACACTGAGGGAAAGAAGAAAAGGAACCTGTGGTTATTTGAGTTTTATAATATGGCATAGATTGTCAATTTCCAAACAACTGCAACAGTGTAATCCACATACAATTACACTAAATATAATTTTGCCTTTGATGATTCAAAAGGAATTTCAGGATCTTGTAATAAATTGGGTTCTGTAAAGATTTATTCTTGCTATAGGGTTACAGAAGTTATAGAAAAGTATCAATGATTGAAGTACATATGAGTTTTTCTCAGTTGCATTTCTGATGCTAAAAATGTTATGGAAATTATATTTCCCATTTATTTCTTTTTCAACTACAGAGAAGTTATATATGTATATATTATATATCGTTTATCATGTCATGTATCATACATATAATATATATCATGCATATGTGTATATAAATGCATATTCATACATACACACATATATATATATAAATTTATCTATATAATTTTCTCCTAAGTTTTCTGCTTTCTTGATTCTAGGTAAATTAGGAGATTACTATAAAGTGGTGTCAGGGAATTTTCCATGGAAATGACATGAGGATGTATATCTTTGTCAAAGCATATATCAAGTGCTCGATAAAGCAAATCATCAACATTTTATTAGAATAAGAAGTGTTCATTGCAAGAAAAATATGATGTCAGGAGATTCTCAATGACACACTGAAATGGTACTAAGGCCATTTAGTCAGCAAAAGTGTCACTTAGTGGAGTCTGTGAAAGACTGGAATTGCTTCAGATTTTAAGTGGCAAGTGATTATTTTCTTCTTTGGGACAATCTTCTACAATTATACTATACACATTTACAGGATAGCAGAATTTCTCGAATTTTTCAGGAGTTTTTTGGTGGTTGTTTTTGTTTGTTCCCCCCTATCCTACCCTTACCTTTAATTTTAGGGAAATATTGTCAGAATCTCTTAAACCTAAACATAGAAGGAGGGATACATTACAGAAGTCTCTCAGAGAGAAAACATAGAGAAGGAAGAATTCTCTAACTATGTGGTATTAACAAGATAATAGCAATCTCTTACATAAATACCAATTATATGTTGAAATTTATTAGAAAGAAACTTGAAAGCATTAAAAAAATAGATTGCTGTGTTCTGATAGAGTTTGTAATTGTGCTTATCTAACTTCAGCTAGCAGAGAAAATTTACTTTTTCCCCAAGTTGCTTACATGAAATTCCACAAAGCTAAATAGGAAGCTATTTTATAATGAGTCATTGCCTAGCAATAAAGATTTCAAACAACAGAGACTCCTCACTTGTTGACGAAGTCAAGGACCATGGCCTAGTGTTCCTTCTGTAGCTGGCTCAGCAGTGCCTCCACCTTACACTGAGATGCACCTGCCCTGCCCTTCCAGGGACCCATCCAGGTCACCCAGCTCTGAGGCTTCTTCATTCAGAGGATTTAATCTCATGCAGGGCTCGTTCCAGACTGAAGTCACTTCCCTGTGAATTTGCCCTAGCTTTCAGAAAACGGTGTCCTCAAACTTAACTCCAAGGTAGGCCCAGTGCTAGAGTTTGATACTCCTCTCTGAAGACACATTCTTTACAATTAGTTTTTTTCTATTTTACTGCAACAGAGGAACATATGAGTCTGGGAAATAGGAAAAAATAGAAAATAATGAGATAAGGATTGGCATGTAGACTTTGCATTTGCTCCTCAAAAAATGGAGGAGGGGGCCGGCCAGAGTCTCATACCTGTCTGTAATCCTAGCTACTCAGGAGGCAGAAATCAGGAGGATCAAGGTTCGAAGCCATCCTGGGCAAATAGTTCTCAAGACCCTATCTCAAAAATAGCCAACACTGAAAAGGGCTTGCAGAGTGGCTCAAGTGGCAGAGTGCCTGCCTAGCAAGTGTGAAGCCCTCAGTTCAAATTCCAGTACTGCCAAAAAAAAAAAAACCAGGAGGAAAGTTGCATGGGAAAATGGTGTCCCCGCCATTTCCAGATTCTGTGTTGTTAAGATTCATTTCTGCAATGGTTTTGTAAGTCATATGTGTGTGTGCATACATGAAAGTTGGATGTGTACATGTGGTCTACCTTAGGAGGACTGTTAGAGTTTCCACAGGCGATACATAAGGTAAACGTCAGGTACAATCAAAATCACCCTTGAAAACCCTTCCGAAGCTCTTTGTTAGTAATGTTACTCCATGGCCTTTATTTATTTATTCAGCTTTTTCTCCAGAGATAGTGACAAAATTATCATCAGATATTTGTCCAGCCAGCTTTTTTTTTCTTCTATAATAGCAGGAAAAATCCTTCATATCATTCACATACTGTTTTTTTGGTGGTGCCGGAGTTTGAACATAGGGCCTCGCCCTTGCTGCACAGGTGCTCTACCACTGAGCCTTGCCCCTAGTCCTTTTTCCTTTTAGCTATTTTTTCAGATAGGATCTCAAGTTTTTTCACCTGGGCCAGCCTGACCTCTATCCTCTTACTTATACCTCCTGCATAGCTAGGATTACAGACATGTAATGTCACACCCACGTTGTTGGTTGAGATGGGGGGGTCTCACTGACTTTTTGCCTGGGGTAGCCTTAAACCACAATCCTTCTGATCTTTGCCTCCCAAGTAGCTGGGATTATGGCGGCTACGAGCCACCATACCTGACTCTCACATAATTTTCTTGTTTCAACAATTCATACTGGCTATTTCAGGCTCAACTGAATCCATTTCCATTTAACATAAGTGATACAACAGGGACTTCCAAGCATAGTTGTTTGAGTTTCATATATTAAATCTACATATATCAAAACTATAGGCCTTCAACATCTGTATATCGTGCTAACTGGTTTTAACCATTCCTTGTCACAACACATGCTAAAATAATTTTTCTGAGCCATTTATTTTAAACCTGAGGGACCTGAGAACTTTTCAAATGGGAGAGTCCAGCCCATGTCAGCTCTTGTTCTTCTCCATGGTTGAGTACCCACAAGCATGGAATTCAACAACTTAGGGTCGCTGGAGATCTCCAGCCATAAACCACGCAAATGTCAAGGGCTGTGTGTGCCTCTGTTGGATATCGCTAAGACACATTTTGAACAACTTCCATTTAATCATGATTAAAAGCCATCCCCTTTGTGTGACTGTACTGTCAAACATTGTTAACTGGAAGTGTTCTAAAATAAACTGGCTTCTGCATGTCATATAGCAACCAACTGAGCCAGAAAAAGATTCCTGGCAGCACCTTCTTCACAATATATTGGCATCATATATCCAGTTAATCCTTGCCTTCCAGTCTTCCTTTCATGCTTGTCAAAAATCAATAGACCTAGAGCAAGCTCTATCAAGAGAACAAATGTGAACTCCAAGTACACAAACTGGAGAAAGTAGTAAGATGCTTTGTTTGCCATCTGCAACCCAGTGGAATACAATTAGACATTTTAGGGCAATAGGAAGATGTTCCTGACAACAGAGAGGTGCTGGTGTTGTTCTTCTTCTGTCCTTCTTGTTTATTTTTTATGGTTCACCTAGTAGTAAGTCATTTTTCTTTCACAGCATCTGCCATGCCATCTGTCTCTGCTACAATATCTGGCAACGATAGCATGTTTTCCAATTAGAAAAAAAAAACCCACATCCCATTTCTTCTTTCTTATGACACTGTATCCCTCCCAGGAGAGTCGCTGACAGTTCCTTGTGCTCTCTGAAACTCCACTTGTTAATTCTCTCATTTTCATAAATCCCCTGCATGTATTATCAGATCTTCTCTTGAGATCATAGATAGGAGAAAGTTCAACATAAGTCATGCTGGATGTAGACACTGTACTTATGTGCCTGATGATCCAGGCTTAGAGGTTTAGGCTTTGGTTTTCTGTTATTCTCCAATGCCAGGCTCATTTCACTATTCCAGGGTACAAATGATTGAGAGCAACTGTGGTCATGGAAGGGGGCTGTAAACTGGAGTACCACTTGTGAATTACGGCAAAAAGAAGAGACCTATTTTAGTTAATGTAGAAATGTGTTGATCCAAGAATATGATGTTTTTTTCAAGCTTAAATTAAATTTTAATTTAAAAACACTTGAAATCAAATCTTGCCTTTTATTTACAGCTTATTGCCAAAACTAGTTACTCTCTTAGAATTCTTGAGTCATTAAATATTCCCATACTAATTACAGATCAAGTTATTTATTTTGTCCTTCTTGAAGGTTAGCAAACATAAAGCACTTCCGAAGTCTTAATTTCAAATAAGACTGGTAAGACCAAAGTTAGCTTCACTCAATTTCCATAATGTCAGGTCAAACAACCAATTCTATGAGTATTTATTTCTTCCTAAACCATCTGATATTTAGCATTTCTTTATGAAAATAGGAACCTATGGATATTCTAGGATATCCAATGCAACCCAGAAAATGGACATTGGAGCATCCCAAATTATCAATATTTATCCATTCTAATAGTTGGGGCCCAGGTACTTAACTTCCAAAATAAAATTTTCAAAACAAAAACTTAATTATCTAAAACCTACAAGTAGCATTTAACTACAACAGCCTTTCTGCCTTTATCTTTTATTATCTTCTCTGAAAGTTGCCTTCAACCTGTCCCCAAAAACATAGTAACAGGAAGAAATCTTCTGCAAGTAGTAGAACAGTGGAAATGTAATGCAAGCCACATATGTAATTTAAATTGTCCATTAACCACACTAAAAAAGTTTAACAAATTAGGTAAGAGTAATTGTAGTAATAGTATTTTATTTACCCATATATCAAAAAATTACCATTTCAACATATAATCAATATAAAAATTGTTGGAGACATACTTTACATTGTTTTTATACTAAGTTTTTGAAATCCATTGTGCACACTGTAATTTAGACCAGCACATTTCAAGTTCTCAGTGGCCATGTGTAGCTAGTAACCACTATATTGGGCCACACACACCTGCAAACTCTATTCTCAGTCTAACAGAGCCCCAGCCACATAGCAGGTGCTCAATAAATATTTATTGGATGGATGGATGGGTGGATGGATGGATGATTAATTGGATGAATAAGTGAACAAGTGTTTGAATGATTGAATGAATGAAACTCATCCAATTCTTTTTTCTGTACTTGAAACCTGTCTGGGTTTCCTTACATCTGGAAACATTCTAATAATCTAGTCTAGCTCAACATATTTCAAGGTGATATTAGGAAGAACAGGCTGTTGGCAAATAGCTCCCAGAATACTCTTACGTCCCTCTCTCCTCATCTGCACTAAGAGTAGCATCCAGATTTTAGATCTCTCTCTAACACTCTGACTGACACCTAAATGACCAGGCACGGTCATTTAGGGGTGATTCTTTGGCAGTACAGTTGTCCCTAAGGATCTCTATATCAAATTAAAATTATTTCATGCACTTCATTTATGACCCTGGTCAGGATGCTCCTATGGGCCTCTGGTGTCCACCAGATCAGTTTTACCTCCTGCCTTGCAAGGCTGGGACAGCTGAATTGTCATATCCAAGAAGACAAGCCAAATCCTATTGAGCCTGTGGCAGAAAAAAGTATTCCAATTTTACTAAGGCTGTTTATTTTCATTTTAACTATGAATTCACCAAAACTTTTACTGAAACTTTAGACCTATTAAGGTGATGCTTTATTCTGTTCAGAGCATCAATTCATCAAAAGAGAAATCCATTTTATTCACCCTTCAGTTCTTTCCATCTCTGGTTCGGCTTTGTAGATAGTCTCATGTTTCTGTTCATTGGGCCTCCATTATGGAACAATATTTTGGCAGAGTGGACAGGGCAGGAGATAAACACAGCTTCAAATCTTGGCTCTGCTATCAATCAATTTGCATATTTAGGCAGGTTACTTTTCTCAGAGAGGCTTGGTTTCTCTGCCTGAAAATGGAGGTAACCCATCTGAATGAGTTAACATATGGAACAGCACCTCCCTTACAACCAGAGCATGGAAACATAAATGTCTTTTCTAGAATGCCCCATACAGCGCACATACATATAAAACTCCCCTTTCTCTGGATCTCCTCTCCAAAGGAACCATGGGAGAGATCCAAGGCCTTGAAATTACAATATGATGAAAATCCGATGGCGGTAGCAAGCTACAGTTCATGGAAGATCAAACCACAGAACTGGTGGTGGGATTTCCTTCTAACACATTTTTCCTCCCCTTGGGATTTTGTTCTGAAGCCCTTCCTAACTCTTAAATTATTTAATCACAAAATTTCCAGTGTTCATCTATTCAGCCTGAGAGGTAATATTATGTCTGTGACTCTTTTCAAGGATGTCTCTAGAAAAAACTCAGCAAGAGGACTAACTCATTCATTCAGTTGATCTTGACTGAATACCTGCTTTGTGCAAGCACTGTTCTAGGCCCTTAGGAGAAGCTGAATTAATACATTAGGCAAAAATTCTGCACTACAGAAATTACATTCTTGTTGAGGAGACCATCTGTTAGGAAGTTACATGGGATGTTGATTATGGTATGGAGAAAATTATGGGGGACAGATTTTAGACAAGATGGAAGGTCTAAGTGAGAATGATATAGGGGAACAGCTTGGTTTCCCCAAAAGAGAAAGGCCATGGCTTTAGACTTAGATGGGTCACAATTCAACAATTCTTTTCGTTTCTAGCTAATTGATCTTGGGCACATCATCTAATCTCTCCTCCTCTGCTTCCTTATCTGAGGAAATCTGAGGATTATTTGAGATAATATATGCAAAATGCTAAGGATGTTACTTAGTACATAGTGACTACTCAAAAAACTATCATTTTGTTACTGTTTTTTACATAGTCCTGCTATAAATTTTTCAAATTATCTTGATGCAATGATAATTTCCGAATACACTACCAGGTAATCCTAGAGGTCTCAAAAAGAAAGACTTGCAACAAATTATGATGTGTGAACCACATAGTTTATCATCCATGCAAAGAGGGAAGACATAAGAGCAGTTAAAATAATTGGTTAGAATGGAAGCCTGTGGAAGAATTCAGCTACCCAAATCTTAATGTACTCAATTCTTGTTTGACCTGTTCCACTCTCTTTCTGCCATGGTGATATGGTTATGAGGATCAGTTGTGAGATTTGAGCAAGGCTGTTCAGAAGACAGAAAGTGCCCAGATTAGTAGTACACTTGCTCTTGGGAAAGACTCAGGGACAAGTCAACTTAATCATTAGCTGTAACTCATCAGTCAGCCTGATGCACAGCTAAGGACTATTTGCATTCCTTTTGGAAAGGATGTTCAAAGCCAGAAAGGAGATCCAGAATAGAGAGCTGATTTAAGACCTTATTAAGTCTTTGTTTGCTTTGTGTGTGTTTAATGGGTTTTAAAAATGCATAGGGACATGTTGTGAATAGCACTTCTCTCCATCCCCCCTCTCTGCGATCTGCACACACATTCTCTACTTTGTCTTTGGCTACTGTGACAGGGCGTTTACTAAGTCACCTAGTTTCAGCATGCACGTTATATAAATTCTGCCTGTGTCTCACAAGTCACTTGTTTCTCTACCTATGGCATATAGCTTCTTGTTTCTTACTTTCTTGAGCAGAACTGAATAATCTTAACTAATACAGCAAAGGCACATTATCGAGTTCACCATTCTCGGTTGTTGACATGCAGCCGTAGGTTTGAAGAGTCTTAGAGGATGGTCGAAAGTTCTTCCAGAGTTAACAGAGGTCTACAAAGTTCTGACTGTGGCTGTGCATGTATCTATGATCCACATCTGTCAGAAACAGAGCCCTGACATATTTTTTACAACTGGGATCCATATCAAGAGAAGCAGCTTTAGAAAAACTTGCTCCACTGGAGCAGACTGAAAAGGTAGATTGCCAAGAATGCAGAAAATATGTGAAGAGCTAGCTTTAAACTATATTCTGTGTCCAACTTGAGGTCATGCAATGCTTTATCTTGTGCTTTCATTAGAAATCAAAGACTCCCAACCTCATTCCATAAAATCTTGGTTGGAAGGGAAGGTCCTGGAAAAGGACATGTGTATATTCTATGCAGTTTGACTATCTCTTCTATGTCACCCTCACCCCTTTATTTTTCACAGATGTGAAGACAGAGAGGTTCAATTGCCAGTATTAGTAAGATACAAAAAGAGAAAAAGAGGAACAATAGCCTTCCACATATTTGGGGCCTATTATACTTCCTCACAAGAAATTTGTGAACCCCACCAAGTTCAAAAGCGTGTTTTTCTATTCTTTTTTCTTTATGTTGTTTTTAGTTGAGAGAAAAAGAGAAAGAGAGAACAGAGGCTGCTTCTGCTCACTCCAGCTGTCAGGTGAAAAACAGAGCTGCTTAGTATTCTTGGGCTGTGGATTTGTGACTCATGTGCACTTCCTTCTGTGTGAGTTGTCATTTCTCTGAAAGATATCTAGAATTGTGACAGGGTTTAACTCCATATTCAGGGGGCATGTTGACTCAGTCTCAGGAGAATTCATTTCTGTAAGTTCCTCACTGTGCTGCAGCCCATCTGCAAGGGCGTGCATAGAAGTTGGAGACTGACGTCCCTCCCCACTCTCCAGCCTACACAGGTGGGGCTGCAGAATTTACCAGCCTGTGACTTAGCAGCATGAACTCTGAGAGTTTCCCAGCATGCTGATTTCTTGGGGTGAGCACAGCCACCTGGATCATTGCAGATCTACAATTCTCACACAGTGAGGACAAACAGATGCCTCCCAGTGTCTTTCTTATTTTCGGTACAAAAAGAAGTAATAAGAGAATAAATGGTTTTGTTAAATTCCTCCTATAAATTTAATATGAATAAAGAAAAATACAATTGGAGGATAAAGGTGCTAGTCTTAGTTATGTGAACTTGACCAAATTGCTCCAACTTCTGGCTTCTCAATTTTTTTTATTTATAAAATTGGAAGAACAGAAATACCACCCTCCCTAGCTGTTTCCAATGTTGTGAAGATAAAATGAAATCATTTAAGTGGAAATGTTTTATAAACTATAATTCCCTATACAAATATATTGAGATTGTTCTTGTTGTTGCTACATATGTTACACTTCTAGGACTACATATAAATAATAAGATATAATTGAAGTTTTAGCCAGACACCAAGAAACAAATGAAATGAAATGTCATAGTGAGGTGACAAATCTCTACTTGCATACTTTCAAAGGAAATGGGTGAGAGCTGGTTCCATGATTCTTTCCTCCCCCAAATTTTTAGTCTGATAAATTAAAAATCTGCAGAAAAGTTGAAAAGTAAGCACCTTATATTCTTCCTCTACATTTACCAAATTTTGCCTTATTTTGCCTTTATTTTGTCCTCTCTTAATCGTTGTGACATTTCATCCATTAATACTTTCTCCGATATCTCCTGAGAATAAATTATTCTTTTTATGAGCATGATACAATCATCACACTCAAAATATTTAACATTGATACACTATTATCTAATAATCAAGCCACGTTCTTATTTCCTACAGCGTCTTCATGGGATTTATTTGTATGAGAAGTATTTTTGGAGAGGGAGGTGTCCATGATTTAACTAAGAATCTCACAATGAGGGCTGGAGGTGTAGCTCAGTGATAGAGCAATTTTTGAACATGTGTAAGGCCCTGGGTTCAATCACCAGCACCACAAAAAAAAATTTTTATAGGAATCCCATAACGCATTTAGTTATCATGGCTTTAAAATTTCTTAATCTAAAATGATTCCTCTACCTTTTTTTCTCTTTAATGACATTGATTTTTCTTTTAATTCAGGCCAGTTGTTTAAGATAATGTCACTCCATCTGGATTTATCTGATTGTTTTTATGATTAGACTAAGCTAAGCATTTTTGGTAAGAAGACTACACAGTCTTCTTGCTCAGCATCTTTTTCCAAGGCTACAGGAGAATCTCTGTGTTCCATTACTGTTCAGACTAAGATTGATCATTCAGTCAGTGATACCTGCCAGGTTTCCCACTGTGACAGCATCTCTTTGACTTTGTGATTAATAACTAACCTGGTGTGTGATTCTTTGAACCCCATGAACTCCTGGTCCCCTTTCAGCCTTATTTTAGCATCCACTGAGGATCCCTGCCTATATCAGTTATCACAGTGTGGTTTGGGAGTGTCAATTGCCTAATTCTGTGAGTCTTTCTCCATTTGCAAGTTGGCATTCTTCTCTAACAGGAGCTTTCCCTTCGCCTTCTCTTCCATTCTCAGCGCCATGATTCTGGAGCCCCATCATTGGCTTCAAGAATATAAAGGTTGAGAAAGAGGAGGAGAAAGGATCTGGTCAAGAAAGTCAAATGTGAAAAAAGCTGCGCTATGAGCTCCATCCACCTCAGCCGGGAGAGGGCCAAACCTTCACAACCCTGGTTGGGGTAGGGGGAGAAAAGTAGCTTGGGAGCTGACTAATGCCTGGAAAATCTCCAGGTGGAATGGTGGGCTGACTACCTGCCTTGAAAACACAGCTGAGAGACTGTGCCCTCAAGGGGATGACAGGGAAGGCACCAGCAACTGTGTCCTGTGTGAGGTCATGGTAGGTCCTATCCTCTGGTGCCTCCTGGAGGGCAGAGACTGAAGCAAAGGGGATGGGTCCAGGGGAGGGGAGGGGTTCAGAAAGTAGAGAACTAGAGAAATCAACCATGCCCTGCACTACTCCCTCTTGCTGCAGGCTTCTAGCCTACATAGGTCCCAGGATAGGAGAAGAATTTGAGTTTGAAGTTGTGATTGAAATCTATACAGGTTGTGTTTAGGACTTAAAAATGATCTTGGGACTATCTATTAGTGAAGAGTGGGTAGAAAAGCTATGTGATCACCTAAGGGGATCTTTTTTCTGGGTTTTGGGGGCTTTTTTGGTTGGGTTTCTTGTTTTGTTTTGTTTTTGGTATTAGTGGAGTTTGAAGTCAGCACTCAGGAGGGCCCAAAGAAGAATATGGCAGAGTACAATGCCAGGCCAAAATCAATATTCAACTAATATTTATTGAGTGCCCCTCTACACCATAGCATGCATAGAATATAGGAGAGAACAAAATAGATGAACATTTCCACCCTTGTGGACAAATTTAATCTAGCAGAGGAGATAGGAAGTACACAGTAGAACAAGTTAAACTACACGGAATACTAAAAGAGGGCAGTTGCTATGAGGGTAAAGTGGAGTCATGACAGTGGGAATGCTCTGGAAGTAGTGGATGGTCATGAGAAGGTACAATTTGAACAAGACTTAAAGGAGTTGAATGTATACTAGGAAGCAGATAAGGCTGTTAGTGGCTGTAGGAATAGTGCAGAAGCCCTAGATGGGAACAAAGCAGAGTAAGGAAGTAAAATGTGGAAGAAGATGAATTGAAAGAGATAACATCTCTCAGGGCCCTTTAAATTTCAAACAAAGCAGCCATGAATGTGATTTGACTTGCATTTTGAAAGGACCCCTCCAGCTTTTATTGTGAATAGATTATAGGGGACACATGTAGGAAAAACGAGTCATGTTAAGAAATGGTTGTAGCCATCTAGGTGAGATGACAATGACAATGAGGGTACTAGCCAGGGAAGTACAGAGGTGGCTGAGTTCAGATAAATACTGAGGAAGGGTCAACAGAAATTCCTGATATGGATACTGACAGAGAAGAACTGAGGAGGACTCCAAGCTTTAGGCCTGAATCACTTAGAAGATGAAGGCGCCATCAATGGATATGTGGACCACCTAAGTAGAGCCATCTTGATGGGGAAGATTTGGGTTTTGTTAGCTTAGTTTGGGGTATTCTTTGATTGTCAAATGGAGATGCTGAGTAGGCAATTGGACACTGAATTTGAAACACTGGAGCCAGGCCCATGGTAGAGGGATGTAAATTGGGAAGTGTCTCCATGTGAATGGCATTGAAAGTCTTGAGAATTGATGAAATCACATGTATTGAGGAAAGAACAAATGAAAAGGAAGGGAGAAAAAAAGACACAGAAAGAAAGGATCAAGGACTGAGCCATGAGACTCTCCAGCATTAGGAGGCTGAAAGGAGAGGGAGAAGCATGGTACCCAAGGAGGAAGTAAAGAAAGCTACTCAAAAATAAAGAAACCCCAACTGCATCAAATGCTACTGCTGAGCCATGTAAGATGAAGACAGAATTGACAATATGGAGATCATTCACAGCCATGCTGTGAAGCAGTAAGGGAGTGAAAGCCATTTAATTGCTAAGTCTCAGTTTTCTTATTTACAAAAAAAGTGAGAGAAATTCTGGAGTTGGGATACCAATGTGTATGTTTTTCTGTTCCTTTTTTTTTTTAATTACCCAGTAAAAAAAACAGAGAACAAGGAAGAAAACTAGAAACCTCATTTGTGGTGAAAGTAACAGACACCTAGAAAACTGGACCAATATATATAAAAGTAGAGAAAGGATGGAGGATTTTTTTGGTTTGGGTTTTTTTCCTTTTTAAGTGCCTAATGAGGAGAAATAAGTTAATATGCACCACACACCAACAGGCATTAGGGATCGTGTCAAGAAGATGGGGTTGCACAGGTACTAGGAACGAGGGAGTTCTTCAAGAGGATACAGAACTATTAAAGTTTCACCAGCAGCCAGGTCACACCTTCCTCATATAAAATATAAGATAATATTTCTTGGGAGGAAATTAATTATCCCAGGAAAACTTCTAATAGATATTGACACTATGGTAGAAGAAAACCTTAGTGGGAAGATATTGCAAGTCCTTAGTAATTCCCACAGAGAATTGCACTAGTTCTCAATCACCATCCAAGCACAATTTTTGTGCTTTAATCTTAAACATGAACAGAGACCCAAGGATCACTTGATATTCAAAGAAAGCCTCCAGGATGAAAGAAAGAGCTTAAATAAATAGAAGGAAAAAACTGAGTAGTACAAAGAGATGCAGAAAATTTTGAAGAAACTGTAGTTTATATATTTGGAAAAGTATGAAGAGGTATTTTATCAATGGGACAAGAGCAAGATGCAAGAGAGAGCAAGACAAAATAGAACAAGAAAAAGTTCTTAGAAGTTAAAAATATAATGGCTAAGATTTTTTTAAATCAATAAAGATTTTGGATATTAAACTTCAAAAAAATGTTTCAGGAGCTAAGCAACAACAACAAAAAAGGCATAGATAATAGAAGTGAAAAGGTAAAGAAAATTATGGTTCTCTCCAGGAAGCCCAATACCTTTTCAACTAAAGGATTTCTAGAGACAGAACAGATAAAATGCAGGAGGCAGAAGTATCACAAAGGAGTACAAGGAAATTTCCAGATCTGGAAACCATAAATTTCTGGGTTGAAAGTACCCAAGACCCAGCACGATAAATGGAGACCCTCAAGAAGAACATCAAGACATTTCTTGAAAATATCAAGTAAAACATCCTAAAATATTCCAAAGATTTACTGAAATGCACATGAAGGATCCGAAGAAGGATTGCCTAGGAATTCTCAATAGCAGCACTGCCTACCAGAAGACCACAGAGCAGGACTTCAAAATGCTAAGCAAAAGGATGATGGGCAAATGACCATCAAGGGTGACTTTCCTGTCTCCCAAGCACAGTTTCTCAGGAGCTATTGGAAAATGTGCTCCACCAAAACAAGAGCATAAAGCCCCAAAGAGGAAGCCATGGGTTCCAGATCATTAGAGTAGAGAACATTTCCCAGATGATGGAGAGAAGAGCAGGGCCCAGCTGTGCGGCAGGCACAGAAAGCAGGAGGATGTGAGGCTCTAGAAGGGATGTTGCCAGGACAACAAAGACAAACTTCCTTAGAAGTTTGACCATGTGGAAAACTGTATTGAGAGACATTTTGCAGAAAGTTTGGGAAGACCTTGTAGCTCCAAAGAGAGCTAAGTTAATGAAGCAATTGTGACCAAAGGAAAATGGAATCATTTAGAGGAAAAGAAATGTAATCATGGTAGTCTACTTTGTTCAGCAGTGGAAATGAAGTACTTAGTCATAAAAGTGAAAACACAATGAATCATATTTGCATTCCTGGGATAAACTTTACTTGCTTACAATTTTATTGGTTTTAATGTCCTACTATATCTAGTAGGATAATATTAAATTTAGGACATTTATACTTACATTCATAAATAAGATGAACCTGCAATTTTCTTTTCTTGTATTACCTTTGTCTGTCATAGAGGTCTTCCATTCCTTGCTTCTTTTATAGGGCCACAGTATTCCATAGTGAACATTTACTACAAACTACTTAACATTATCATTTGTTGGAAAAAATAAGTGATAAAATTAGGAAATAATAAAGAGAACTCTAAGAGTTCTGAGTTGTACCATATAGTACCTGAGAAGTTATAATTCTGTACTCAAATTTCCTAAATGTAATTACACCATCCTCCTTTGAAATACCAAGATATAGACACAAGAACATAAGTCACTTTTTAAAGAAAGGAACTAGAACTAGAGTCCAATTCTTCTAATTCCTAGCCCTAACGCACCTACAAAAAGGTATGTTAACAGATCTTAACTATCTCACTAACTTGGTGATGGGTGCATTCCATTTCAAGAAATAAAAGTAAATCAAGTTTCTTTCTCACCTACAACATACCCCTGCACCATACTAAGTGCTATAAAGGATAGAAAAGAAGCTAACACCCCTAACGGTTTGATTACTCCTTTTAGCTGGCCATTTTGAAGTGCCACCCTCTCCCCTTGAATTTGGACAAGCTCTGTGACTGTTTTAGCAAAGCCCTAAGACAGTGCGATGATACTGTAGTTCAGGGCTCAGGCTTAAGAAGCTGGCAGTTCCGACTTCTACTCATTTCTAACAGTCACTCTGTGAGCCCTGAACTGCCAACTGGAGACACCAAATGTCTCCAAAGAGGACTGCACAGCCAGCCCTCGGCTGCTCCAGCCATCTCAGCCCAGGCCCCTGATATGTCAGTGAAGAAACTCAGGTGTGCCCACCTCTGAAAATTGCTTGCATCGAGGATCAAACCTTCAATACATGAGCATTTTGGGGAGACACTTCATATCCAAACCATAACAATAGGCCAGACTCTGTGATGGCTCCTGCAATGAAAATTGCCCAGCTACTATGGGGCCAGCCTCACATTTCAAAACTCACAGCAGTAGATGCTTTGTTTCAAAATGTTGCAAGGTTATGAAAGGCTCAAAACCCATTCTGTTCCACTATTGTCAAGTTGCCTTTTGGTTAGTTCCCAGATACCTGACAAATGCAGATAAGCACCTCAGAGCCAAAATGAATTTGGAGCTGCCAGTGAGCAGCACTGGATGTAAGGATAGAGATTTAAAGTCATTAAGATTAAGACAGCATCTCCTTCCAGACATCTCCCATGGCAGGATCAGCTAAGACAGCCAGCTCTATACTATTAAAGGAGCAATAAAGATTGCTTCCTGTTAGAGCATGAAACTGGATTTGCCAATAGAAAATCTCATTAAGGTCATTTTTTTTTTACTCTGATCCATTTCCTGCCAAGTTGCTTGCTTTATTCTTTCATCCACAAGATAGCATTCCTTTCAAAGTAAAGTTAAAAGCCTGTTCTAAGAAGCAGATACACCAATGGTTGTATAAATAAAAAGCTCCAGACAGGACAATAGAGTAAGAAGCTGTGTGTCAAGATTCCACATCTGTCTGTCCAATGAGGATGACATGCACCCAACTTAAAAGATCATAAATTTCTAAGTCTTGAGTCAGATATCTATAATGCAATGACAGGTGCTCCCAAGTATAAAAATAACTGTTCCTTCCACTGATGATAGCTATAGAAATATTTGATGCCATGCAGAAAGGGCAGGGTTTGGCTAAATTTATTTTTTAGCAAATAAAGGAACATTTGGAAGACTATTCTTTAGTGGATATTTATGCCCAAAAGCTTTTTTTTTCAGTCAATAATATTATTAACCCTCTTTGTGACCCAAATAATCATAGTCAAAAGAAAGGGCATGAAACACAAATGTGTGTGAAGAAAAATGGAAGAAGACATTTTTCTTCACTTTTTGGAGGATGGGGGTTGGTGAAGGCTTCATTAAGTTTTCATCTCTGTAAGCCTTGATTTCTTCAACACAAAATGAGAGTGTAATAATTCTACTCAAAGGACTGCAGTAAAACATAAACGCAATTATGTTGGGAAAACTCCCAGCACAGAGCCCAACGTATAACAGTACTCTGGAGAATACTCGATAGCTCCCTCCCTGTCGCTGTTGCTGCTTGACCCAGGAACCTAGGTCTCCATTCTAGGCATAGTAGAAACTGTTGATTGCCTACCCAGCAGCCATCCTGCCTTCTCAGGTACCTGGATTTTCATATGGGTGATGACCCTTCCCCTAGACTGCCCCAGAGGAAGGTTGGCCTCTTCTCTCCTTGCTGGTTCTCAGTTCCAGAGAGGCTCAGTAATCTCCACGTTCCTCTCCACGGAAGTGCTGTTTATCTCCACAGGCGTCTACTTTATTATGTAGATAACAGGGGAGGAAAAGAGCCTGAGAAGTCAGAGAGGCAAGTGAATTTAATTGGCAAAAGATTAGGAGCTACTGGCAGGAGAAAAAAGAAAACAAAAGGAAGGAAAGGGGAAGGACCAAAAAGTTTGTATGGGCAAGAAAGAAGAAACCCATAGAGTAAGTAGGAATAAAATTTTTATAATGCAAGGACCATATAGGGAAGTTTATAAAACTTTAACTATTTGCAATATTTTTTGGCAGTACTAGAGTTTGAAATCAGGGCCTCACACTTGCTAGGCAGGCACTCTACCATTTGAGCCACTCTACCAATTTTGTGTTGGGTATTTTCGAGATCAGGTCTTGCTAGGTATTTGCTCACACTGGCTTTGAATCATGATCCTCTTGATCTCTGCCTCCTGAGTAACTAGAATTACAGCAATAAATTTTACAATTAACTTATAAAATTATTTTAAAATTTTGATGAATTTTGGTTGAAATAGATCAATTTCAGCACAATCTTTAAGACATTAAGCTTTCATGTCCATAACCTTGGTGTATATATATAAAATATATGTATATATATATATATATTTAATCTCCTATAATGTCTCCTTAGGATGGATGTGGTGGCATAGGTCTACTGGCATGATGGCTTATGATTACAATCTCTGCTATAAGTGAGGCATAGGCAGGAGGATTGAGGTCCAAGACCATGCCCAGGCAAAAATGGGACACACTATCTGGAAAACAAGTAAAAAAATCAAAATGACTATTAAAGACGGGTAGAGTGGAAGGGAGGGACTTGCCCTACCAGGTATCAACACTTAATACAAAGCCTCAGAAATTTAGGATGATCCTGGTTATGGGAGAAACTGACAGTGGGACAAAATACAGGTTGAACATCCCTAATCCAAAAATTTGACACGTTCTAAAATCCAAAACTTTTTAAGTGCCAGGTTCAAATCCCCAGATTCAAAATTTAGTAATTTGAAATACTTCTGGTCCCAAGCATTTCCAGCAGTGTGGGATACTCAACTTTTGGAGACTCCAGAAACAGATTAGTATTTATGAAACTTTTGTATATAACAAAGTTGTCTAGAAGATCAGTGAGAAAACATGGGACCATTCAATGAATGAGCCTTGAAAAAGTGACTGTTTTCCATGATAACAAGAGAAATAAATGAAACCAGAATCTGTTCCCTACCTTTCCTTAGTGATCATGCACAAAAAAAAATTGATAGCAGAAACTTGGATTACAAAAGCAATACTTTAAAATTTTAGTAGAAAGAAAGAAAATCCTCTTTCAAATTTTAACATCTCCACTTATGTCAGGGAGATACTTTCTAACTACAAAATTTCCTTTTATACAGATTGACTTCAATAAGATTGCCCAAGGAAACCCCAGATTGTTAACTTATAGGACCAGTTTCCTACCACCTACTGATAGGAACACTTTTACCTTCACAAGTAAAGCTGTAAATCAAGAATCTAGGAAAATCCCACAACCTAGATGTTTTAGTTTACTTTGTTTCATTTTGTTTATTCATTGTCTTGCTACATACAAATTTTAAATCAATTGGAATACATTCTATTTGTTCTTCAATTCTAGATACGCAACAATAGCATTGTGTTCTATACTCACCATGGCTACTACCTTCCTTTCATAAGACAAGAAGAGTTCTCTTTAATTACTTCCATTTAGTGTTAAGCAAATGTGGGAATTACAAACCAATGGTTTGAAAGCCCAGATTCTTTTAGGAGATAGTGGGGTCCATGTTAAGATTGTGTTAAAGAGAAAGGTACAATCTTGTGATCCATATTCTACATAAATACTTCTTGGAGAATATCAGCAGGCAGTAGTAGGATCTAATTGAGATGCTAGAAAGACCATCTGTGGTGATAAAAGCATTACAGGGGAATAACAAGGAGGGAGAATTGAAAAATAAGAATGCCATGACTTTGCTTGGTCAAGTCACTTGTCCATTCTTATCTAAAGGTGAACATGAACAGTCACTCTCTTGCTAGGATTAAAAAGTAGATGTCTGGTAGAGGAAAAAATGACATTAAAAGTACAAAGCAAGCAGGCCACTTCTGGCATGCCATGGAGGCTAACACCTCCATGTGGTAACCAACCCACCACAGCTACAGCCGCTAGAGTTGGTGCATAAATATATAGGATCAAGAATTCACATCATAGCCAGGCACCAGTGGCTCATGCCTATAATCCTAGCTACTCAGGAGGCAGAGATCAGGAGGATCATGGTTCAAAGCCAGCCTGAGCAAATAGTTCATGAAACCTAATCTCAAAAAAACCCTTCACAAAAATAGGGCTGGTGGAGTGGCTGAAGGTGAAGGCCCTGAGTTCAAGCCCCAGTGCTGAAAAAAAAAAAAATTCACATCATGATAAAGAGTGATAAGGAAATTGTTGGTACACTTCTAGGATTTGGTGACTTTTGAAATCATACCAGAAAGATTATAAATTAGATCAGATTTTGCTAAATGGAGATAATATAACAATGCTGGTTCCTGGAAGAGAAGGACCTGAAGTACGAGTGGATTTCCTTGACCTACACTAGATCCTGTTTTGTCTTCTAATGACAAGAAAATGGAAATTTTTTTTAACCTTTTAATGTTCAGATTCTATAAAGCTAAGCTTCCCGTTAAAGGGACATGATTTGAAGTTGTATTGTATGCCCATTTTTCTACGTTAATCATGATTAACATGGAAAAAAGAAGAGTTTGTTTTTTTGTGAAGCCTAAAAAATAAAAATGTTTTGGTTAAAAAAAAAAAAGTACACAGCATCACAGAGCCTTCCTCTGTAGAAAGAGGTGAATGAGGAATGAGCAAAATTCTCAGGTCAGCCATGTCTGTCTATTCCAGAGAGTCATATAAGTTCAAGCTCTTACTTCAGTGAGCTTTTCTTATTTGCAAGTTCCACAGATGGGATTTTTAAGTTCTTACTAGCACATTACTTTGAAATTCAGGAATACTTACCAACTGCCTTCTTTTTGAGGTCTTTGGATTTTAGCTAAAAGAGAGACTGAAACCTATTACACATTTCAGAATAAGGCTCTGAAATTGCATTTGGACAATACCAAAGGCTCACTTCAAAGTGTCTAGCATCAGGGAGAACCCGAGTGTGGCAAAGCAGAGCAATTGGAGAGGGCTCTCCTGGGGCATAGGACAGCACATTGTCCTTGGAGACACAGCTCTGTTCTTGGCTTGGGGTTTTGGACAAGGTTTACTGCCTTGGCTTTGTGCATGAACTGCTTTCCAGGTTCCTGAATCTGGTCTGCTCTGATTCAGAATCATTTAGGCCAATAACTTGATCCAGAAAGACATTCTTTCTCTAAGTTTTGACAGTCAGACACAGACACAAACACAAGCCCTTTGGAGGCTTTTTTCTCCAGTCAACAGATTTGAGCTCTTCAAGGAAGCAACAAGATAGCTCAGATTTCCTAATTTCTCACACATATCATGAATTACAGTCATCAGCATATTAAATGCAAAGGAATGAATGCATATATAGCCACACACAAGACATCATGCATTCACAAATGTATACCGGGGCCAATTAAGTAAACGCTCTATTATTTTTCTGTCCACGGCCCACCTTCTCCCACACTGCACTATACACAAGGCCTTCCAACACGACCAATCACACAACTTCAAAGCTATCTACTGAGACCTTGCCCAAATGACTTAGTTTTCCTGAATCTCAGGCTCTCCATCAATAAAGTGGGAATTAAAATATTACTGACCAAAATGGTTATTATAAAGATTACTTATTGCTTACCTAATATCAATCTGATCACTTGCACTGAAGAAATTGAGATCCAGCAAGGTCAAGAGATGTATCCAAGGTTGGCAACATCTCCTGAATCCTGATGGGTGTCCTGTGAGGTGAATGAAGCCACACTCTGCTCAGACTGTCAGCACAGCTTGAAGGCCTGTGGCTCGTGCTCCACGCTAAGCACGACTCACTCCATTATAGAAGGTTTCCAACCTTTGAGAAAAGACAGTCTTCGATCTCCTGATATGAAACTGAGCACTAATGGGACTCTCAGCCCAAAAGATGAAGGACTGATAAAGACCCCAGAGGAAACCTTCAAGCTGCAAAGAGGCACAATGACAATACACTGGCCGCAGCTTCTGAAGTTGAATGAGTAAATAAACAAGGAAAGTACATGGAAAACAAGCAGCTGGTTTGAAGGAAAAACATTGTAGCCAGCCCTAGACTTTTTTCTTAGTGTTCAAATCAGTTCTTCTGTTGAAAAGAAGTCCCTGAATAAGACTGGGGTCAGCCTCTACCTTGATCCTTTGCGTCTTAAAAAAGAAAGGAGCTGATACCAGTTGAGCCACATAAAGCTGCCAATATTGAACGATTTTTGTTTTTTACCTCTAAAGAACAACAGTTCTATTTGGTTAAACCTATAACATGTTAGTGTTTCTAGTGACACCTTTACTATCTGATAACCTTTCTCTTTTCTCTTTCCATTATAAAAGTATGACAACCCATTTACAGGAACCTTGAGAAACAGGAAAACATTACATTTTAATACAAGTATTTTTTTAGGTTTTATCATAGCATTTTGTGAGCAATTTTTTTTTTTTTTGGTAGTACTGGGGTTTGAACTCAGGGCCCACACTTTGAGCCACTCCACCAGCCTTTTTTTTTTTTTGAGATTTTTTTTTTTTCTTTTTGAGAGAGGATCTGGAGAACTATTTGCCTGGGCTGGCTTCGATCTCTGTCTTCTGAGTGGCTAGGATTACAGGCGTGAGTCACAAGCACCCAGCGCCTGAGCACATTTCAATGATTTATAATTGCTAATACTATTCCAACTTTTAAATATGCCCGAACACAGTCTGTTCCTCGCTGCAGTAAGAGGAAGTTGCACAGCATTACTGCTATGGTTTTATCATTTTTGCCTCTCTGTCCATATTAATTTGAGTATATTTTATTTGATCAAAACACTGATTTCTGCATGTTTGTATCTTTAGTCCATGTGAGTTATTGTTCATGCAGCTTAACTAGTTGCTTACAACTTTCGAAGTTCCAAGGGACATTTCCCGTTAGAAAAAATGAGGCAAGGGTTATATGAGCTACCATTTTTTTGCCTGATAACAACAACAACAGAAAAAAGTTTCACTCAAAATACTTGTTGTCGATGTGTTTGCCGTAAAATGTGTTTGGGTTTTTTTGTTGTTGTTTTTGTAGAACTGGGGTTTGAACTCAGGCTTCTCACTTGCAAAGCAGGCATTCTACCTCTTGAGCCACACCTCCAGTCCATTTTGCTCTGGTTATTTTAGAGATAGGGGTGTTGTAAACTATTTGCCCAAGCTGGTTCTTGAACACAATCCTCCTGATCTCTGCCTCCCAAGAAGCTATATTATAGGTGTGCGCCACTGATGCTGGCTTAAAATGTGTATTTTTAAAGATAGATGACCCACATTGCTGAAGGAAGAATGGGCCTGTTTGAGAAGGAGTAGCCAGAGACACACTCTGTTAAGTTTCAAAGCTTGACACCGGGTGGGACATGTGGATGCTGGTGAGACTGAGGCATTGCACAAGCTGAGAATCCACAGGATCCATATCACCCTCACTTTGCATGTGGGGATGGGGCACCCAGAGGAACAAAACTAACCTGCAACCTGGGAAAGAGTACAGAGCAAGGATCTCATAAGGTCTTCTGATAGTTTAGATGTTTTCCTCAGAGTTTTGAGATTAGAGAGCTAATTTTAAAAGTATATATATAAAAGCCTAGGCTCACTGATGGAAGCTAGGACCTGGACCAAGATTTTTTTAATCAAATTCTCCAGGTAATCTGATTCATACTAGAATGTATGAGTGTGTGTGTGTGTGTGTGTGTGTGTGTTCATCATGGTGACTATCTGTATAAGTAGTACTAAGACAAATAACTAAAGTCAAGGTTAAATTATAGCACAAAGCATTAGATCAGGTGAAAGCAGAAAGGAAGGGTGGGAGGAAGTTTATCACTAGGGTATGAAGGAATGATTCTCAAACATCGGGCGTGTCAGCATTGCATGGAGGGCTGATTGAAACACAAACTGCTGAGTCCCACCCCAGCACTTGTGGTCTACTAGGTCTGGGGTGAGGTCCAGGGTTTGCACATATAACAAGCCTGCCCAGGGGCAGTACTTAGAGACCATTGGTGCAAACAAGCAGAGGTGCTCCAAACCCAGGCTGCAAAGAATCAACCTGGTTGAGTTTCTAAGAAATTGCTGGCACTGCCTCAGCCCAAGATGTTGAGATAACAGAACTCAGCAGAGCCCAGACATGGGTGGTTTTTAAAACTCACGCCACTACAGTTGTTTTGTGAGCAGACAGGGCTCAGAATGGCTGGGGCTAAAACCTTCTGGAAAAGTGGGCAAGGGGATCCAGGTTCAGTATTGGCAGTGGATTTAGTCACGTTTGTCTGAGTGTCTTTTCTCAAAGAACAACGAATGCAAGGCACTAAATGATCTTTGTAACTTAGAATCTATGTTCTGCCTGGGATACTTTTTAAATGAGTTTTCACCACCCACAAGTTAAACAGTAACTTTCCAGACCTGGTTGAGCTTTTTCTTTCAACAATGCTGCCCTCTAGAGTCTGTACACATTGTAGTCGTGCAAAAACTGGCTTCAGCCATCAGTATGGTTATTTCCCATTAGCTAGATAATTTGGGAGATTTTTTTTCTCTAACATTAAAAAAAAGCTAATTTAATATGAATTAAATTAAAATTTGAGTCAATATGACTCTCCATCTGTGGCCTCGGTTCTCCCACAACTTCTGCTTTTTTGTGTGCGTCCTCCTCTGAGACAAGAACTCCGGGATCCTCCCTTTCCTATGCCACCCAGATCTTCTCTTCAGAGTCAAAAGTCAAACAAAGCAATGAGAACATGTTACCAGAAGCTGGAGGCCTGCCTCCCCTGCCTCTTTTCCCTTGAGTCACAGTTTGTTGAGAATAACATCATCAAACAGGAGTTCCCATGTCTCCCACAATGAGTTGGGTCCCCCCTGACAGAAGTGGCCCTCCCAGCCCAGGTGCTTTGCCCCTTCCCTCTCACTCTATCAAGTCTTCTCTCTCCTTCCTCCCCAGACCCCTTATCCTCCGGTCAGCGATTCCCTCCTTCTAGATCACGCTCCATCTTTAAAACAAAACTCTCCCTGTGCATCCCCACAGCTACTGCTCTATTTCTCTGCTCCATTCACTTGCAAACCTGTTGGAAGAGTCTATACAGGTTGTTTCCAAAGCCACCCTACCCCACCTGCCACTCCAACTTGGCCTGGGTCCCATGACACACAGACAAGATACTGTTCTTCTCCTGGTCTGCAGTTACCTCTGCATGTGCCAACCCTACAGACTCTTAGACTTAGATGTTCCCAGCATTCTACCATGTTCCCCTACCCCCTGCTCCTTTCTGAAGCACTCTGTTCTTGGCTCTAAAGTTTCTCTCCCCTCTGGCTTCCTTCCTGCCCATGTGGCTTTTGGTTGCCCAGCTCTCTGCACAGCGTCCTTCCTCCAACCTCTTCTCTTTGCTCTTTTCACACTCTGTTTCAATAGCTTCACCCACTGTCCACAGACTGTAACTAACAAACACAGCACATCCAGCCCAGATCACTCACCACCTCCTGTACCCACCTGCATCAGCTCTATGTCTGCCCTGTAGCATCTCACAGGCATCTCCACTTTCTCTGAAAACCTGTTCCTCCCTCCTCTCTGTGAATGACCAGGTACCTGGGAGATGGCTTTCATTGCTCCTTTTCCCTTCTTTAACATACTTAGTCTGTCTTAACTGTTACCACCCCCCTCCACACCACTCCAGTCTCCTGTCAGGAACCCCTAGAGACCTTCCTGCTCCACCCCTGCTTCACTACCAATTCTCCACAGCACAGGCAAAGATGGGAATCTGAAATGGAAACTGGGATCCAGGATTTATGATGATATTGCAGAAAATAAGTCAATGACTCCATTTCATATTTAATAACATAGTTTGCCTTCTACCAACTCTAGCTCATATCCCTGGCTCTCCCTCCTTACTAAGCTTCTCCCACATAGCTTCCTTCCAGATGCTGGAATTCACTAAGCTCTGATCTGCCTCAGGGCTCTTGCTCATGCTATTCCACCTTCCTAAACGGTTCTCACCTGTTTTTCACATGCAGCAGTCATGTGAAAGGAAGGTAGCTTTTTTATGCCTAACCATAACTCCTTGGCAACACCTTCCTTTCCCTAACTAAATAAGTCTCCCTTTCATTTCCTATCAAGGCCCCCCTTGCTTTCTCTATAGCACTTCACATTTTTAAATTATTTGTTTGCTTCTCCGTCTTCCCCACTCAACCCTAAACAACCTGAGTCCAGGACCTTTGTGTCTGTTTGACTGACGGATGAATCCAGAAGTGGCACAGTGCCTGGCAAACACTGGGGTTTTTCTCCATATGAATAAGTGAGTAAGTACTCAGTCCTCTTTGACTGCCCTCCTCAAGACCTTCAGTAATACCATGTGGCCAAGCCACCTCATTGTCTGTGTTCATCCTAACTGCAGAGGCAGAGACAGGGAGAACCTCAGGTTCAGCTTTGCTCTGTGAACCTCTTTGGTGTCACCAACATGTTTGGCTCACCACAGCCTCTTCAGCACCCAGAACAGCAGACCCCTAATGAGCACCACTGGTTGAATGCACTCCCAGCTCTGGAGGAAACAGGATGTGAAGGAAAAGGGACCTGTGCAATGGTAGAGATGTCTAATCTGGGTCCAAGATGCAAATAATGGTACTCAACTTCCAGAAAGGCATATCATCGGTACTCATCTCCTTTGTATACCAAAAGGCAGAACAGCAGGTTCTTGTAACTTTTTTTAATCACTTTCTTTTCTTTCTTTCTCTTCACAGTACTAGGGATTGAACTCAGCTAGGCAAGCACTCCACCACTTGAATCACCAGCCCTCACATATTTTTAATAAAGGGAAAATGAGCTTCATAGTTTAGTTGCTATGATCTGATATTTGCAAGTCTTTCTCCAAGAAAGAAAAATATTTAGCTTAGAAACCAAATTCCATCTCTGCTGGACAGACATTAGTGAATGAAAGCATTCCTATCTTCCAAACAAAGAAACCAAGAGCAACCTAAAACAGCTTACTTAGCCAAATAATGAAGAAGCTAAGACCTTAAACTGGGCCTAACCTTGGCCTTCTCATTCCAAATCCTGCCCTCTATCAACTCAGATAGTATTTGTTCATGAGAAGTAAAAATAAAGACACTTCTACCCCAACTCTACCTTGAGACAAGGATTCCACTCACCTACAGGACATTTAACCTGGGACATAGAGTAGTCAAGGCCTGTGGCCCCCTGAAAATATCAAATGACCTGGAATTCTGGGCATTTGGCTGACTTGCTTCATAGTAGAACACCAACCTGTGTGTGAATTTTCATTAAATTGAACTTGGAGCTTTTTGGTGTCACATCTGCTCGGTACCAGGAGGATCAGCTCAGCTCCACCCCCTGGGGAAGAGGCTTCTCTTCCTGATTAGGTAATGTGATGTCAAGTTGAAAGGTTGGTGAGCAGACTGGGTGGGCCTACCACAGGCCCTGGTGAAATCAATTACATGGGTGTCTTAGAACAAAATTTGGTTCAAAGTGGTCAAGGACAGGGTGTGTCGTTGTGAGCTTTGAGCCCCTGTGGTTTCAGCTGTTTGTGCAGCATTTAATGTTTATCTTTCTGCTAAACACATTGTTATTGAGTCACGCTATTAAAAACTACTCAGTGTGAGGCCCAGCTCTGTAAATCCAACACACAAGGAAAGACAGGTCCTCCATCCTCAATGACCTTACATTCTACAAAGTCAAAACAAATGACCACCAAGAGACTTGGGTTCGGAAAGAGATTAATCATGGGTTCTTTTATCAGACCAAGAACCATCAAACAATACAAGGAAGAACTTAAAGTCATTATGTTTTCAATACCGTTTAGTATTGTTATTGCCAACTAAAAATGAACTGTCAGTTTACCCAAAAGTACTGTAAGCCTCCAAACCACGATAGACTATGTTGTCGTCAACATCAAAGTAATTATATTAATCAAATAAATAATTGCATTAAATTTCTAAGCTTTAGGGAGAGGGAAACTTTAAAAAAAAAAGCATAAAACTGAAAAATTAAAAAACTCACAGAGTGCTGTTTGGCCTTCCATAGAAATTGTTCGAGCCATGACACATGTGATCAACCAAGGCATGACCATGTACTGGGGTACCTCGAGGTGGAGTGCCATGGAGATCATGGTAAGTTCCTTCCTGCTCGTTTCTTGTTCAGATGCCATGTGTAAACTATAAGATCTTTTGCAAACTTTTCTCACAATCACGCTGGAATTGGAAGTCTAGTATCAATTGTATCACTAAAGAGATGGACACTGGGGCTGAAGCTCAGCAGTTTGTAATACAACAGGCAGAGACTCTTTGGTGGCAGGAGGGCAAAGTGACATCTTACAGCTAATGAACAGAGTAGTCTAACTGTCTTACAAAACTGTACTAATAACTATTCTGTCTATAACCCACAAACTAGAGATCACTTTTATATGCTAATCTAAGTCTTTAGGAAACTAAAAACAGTCAAACTACATTTTCTTTATTTATATAACATAGAAAACTACATTTTTCACAATTCATATGTGACCAGTTTGTCTTAGACTTTAGTCAGTCTAAACCCTCCCAAGAATAATATTTCCCATATTCGGCATTTCTCTAAGTGAAATTGAATTAATAGCTTTGCTTATTATTTGGTGTTCTGAGTGTTCTTTCTTTGTGCTGACTTCACTGAAATGATTTCACATGCAGATGAATCACAGGGAAGCCTTTTTGCTCATTGGTATAAATTCAGTTGCAATCTCATTTCTCCCTAGGAAGCCTATTCTGTGGCAAGGCAGTTCAATATGATCCCGCCAGTCTGTGAACAAGCTGAGTACCACCTTTTTCAAAGAGAGAAAGTGGAGGTCCAGCTGCCAGAGCTCTACCATAAAATAGGTAACATGCAAAATCACATCTTCTGATTATTTCTAATAGGAGGATCAGTGATTCAGAAAAGGTGCTAGAAGTGTCCCTAATTAAGACAGAGAGTGAAAGAACAGTGCATCTCAGAGACTGTGGCAGAATCAAGTGTGCCTCTATTTGGTCTACAAGGTATCAGTGATGAAAGCCACATAAACTGTGACTGGCATACAAACTTTACTCAACAGGTGTTCAAAAACTGTATACACCATGGAGGGAAGACCTGTGGATAAACTCATTTTTCATGGGGTGCTAACACTCTGTCCAAGCATGCATCTGAGTGGATTACAATTGCCTTTCCAAAACATCATGGATATCCACATTTTACCCAAGCAATTCCCACAGATAACTTTCTTCCTAAGAATGGCAAGAAAGCCAGGCCCAATGGTTCACACCTAAAATCTGAGCTATTTTGGAGGCTGAGAATGGGAAGACTGAGGTTTTGAGCCCAGCCCAGGCAGATAGTTCAAAAGACATAACCAGAACAAAATGGACTAGAAGAATGGCTCAAGTGGTAAAGGGCCTACTTTGCAAGTGTGAAGCCCCAAGTGCAAACCCCAGTTCCACCAAAATAAAAAAAAGAAAGTAGGAAAGCAAATAAAAGCATAGTTAGTATTTTCTATGTACTAGGCATTGTGTTCTGCTATGTACTCAGCACTATTAGGGAAGCACAGAATTTTTTTTGCAAATAGAAGCACTTATCTCTGTGCCTATGAACCTTGGTCATCAAAAGATTATGGCTGAGCCACAATTTCAGGCTTGCTTGCCTGGCTCAGGCCCAAGAACTGACCGTGCATGTTTAATAGCTTTATAAAAGAACGAAGCACAATTTGTAAATCCTAGCATGTAATGGAAAGCTATGCTGGTACTAGCTCATTTATCTGGCCAACTTTCCCCCAACCTTCTGATCCCACACTGCACCAGCAACGTTTTCAGTTTTTTGCTGTTTTTTTTTTTTTCTTTTGTAGGGGTTGGTGCGATGACATGGTCTCCTCTTGCCTGTGGGATCATCTCAGGAAAATATGGAAATGGGGTGCCTGAAAGTTCCAGGGCCTCACTGAAGGTATTTGCCTCAACTTCCAGACAAGAGTCTGGGGAAGGAAAGATGAAAGGAGGAAGCTTGTTGAAAGTGGTTCTGCAGCATCCTCAGGTTTCACAGCCTGGTCATGCTGTCACCTTGACCAGTTGGTGGCCAATGGCAAGCTTCTCTTGGGCCCTCACGAGGTCCCTCCCTCAGCTCCTGGCCAGGCTTCAGCCAGCCCTTCCTCATTGGCCTGCACAGAAAATTCTCCTCCTCTGGGGTGGGGGGGGGAGAATCCAGTGTCCTGGTTGAACTTGTAGAGCTCAAATCCCTACACTAATACCTATTCTAAGGTTAATGTGAAAGTGACAAAATTTAAAATCCCTTTTTATGTAAGAGGATTTCATTTTCCATTTCTCAACAAGACAAAATTTAAGCCAGAGGGGTTTAATCCATTTGAGGCAGACAGTTGAAGCTCAGTATGATCTGAGCTTGGCTGACACCTTCCTCTGTGTTGGGGGCAGGGGTGAGGGAGGAAGATCTTGGGAGGCGGGTCGGCTGGCTTTGTAGAGACTGATCATGGCCACAGAGTCTTGTAGCATAAATTCTGCATAAAGGTTTCCAAGATCATAGAATTAAAATTACCTCCATTCAGGACATCTTGATAATTAATCTATTGGAGAGTACTCCAGACATCTTTCCTCATGAATAACAACATGTCTGGTTTTGTTTTTTTTTTTAAGCTTGGGAGAATGTGTTAGGATCACAAATTACTCTGCAATGTCAAGGGAGGGAGAATACAGGCATCTTAAAAATCCGGATAAGCCAAGTCCTCCTAAGAGGAAGCATATGGCTGACCCGGCTTCTGGCTTCCATTAGCACTTAGCTGAACAGCACAAGCCAGCTCAACACTCGCATCAGTGTAGCTGTGTCCACCACACCTCCCCTGAGAACCTTCGCGAGCCTCTAGGTCTCTCACTTCCCTTTGGCCTTTCCTTTTAGCTGTTTGTTCTCTAAAATAATGCAATATAAATAAATATCCCCTGAAGCATGTTGACATGACCCCGTTCCTAGTTTTGTACTATCACAAAGAACAGTTATCCCAGAATATTAAGTAAGATCTTGTTCCTGAAAATAAAAGGTTGTTCTGAACCAAATCTAAACAAGTCAGCCAAGAAAAATTAAAAGCATCTTAGGGAACACTGTGTAAAAGGAAGAAGGCAAGAAGGTAGTGAAGAAAGAAGGGATGGAGGAAGGGAATTGAGAATTGTGATTTAACTGTGTTCCTACTGTATGCCAAGCACCAGGCTAAGTATTTTCATTCATTTTCTTTTATTGTCACAAAAAGAAATGGATACAGATGGCTTTCATCAGTTGTAGCTAATCTAACTTGCTGTATAGATGCTCCTCTGCTTACAATGGGATTATGCCCAAACAAATCCATAGTAAATTGAAAAGATCCTAAATCAAAAAAAATCATTTAGCCTAACCTACAGAACATTATAGTTTAGCCTACCCTACCTCAAATGTACTAAAAATACTTATATTAGCCTACAGTTGACAAAATCATTTAACACAAAGCCTACTTTATGCAAAGTGTTGAATATATCATGTAGCTTATCAAATATTGTGCTGAAAGTGAAAAACAGAAGGTGGCATGAGTACATTTTCGCACCACCATGAAGTCAAAAATTTCTAAGTCAAAACATTGTATGTTTGGGACCATCTGTATGTTCTTTCATAGGCTTTCTGAAAGATTCAAAGTATTTCTGTAACCAGTGGGTGGTTGCAGAAGACCCTGGTCAAGAAGATCGCAGGTCTTGGTATCCTGAACAAAGTATTGGATGGAGACACACAGATTGCAAAGCAATAGCAAAGTTTTATTGCAGAAAGTACACTCCATGAGGGAGGCGGAGCGAGCTCTGAGCAAGGTGGCCTAAGAGCAGCACCTGTGGCTGTAAACTCAGAACAGATAGAAACAGTATTGCAACCCAGGTCTCCTGGTTCTCATTTAATTATCTCCCCTCAAAGACATCTTTGTGTCCCTTGAAACCTAGGATTTTAGGGGAGGTAACAGTACCATATTTGGAGTTTATGCTTATCTAGCCTCCGTCACTGTTTGAGAACAAGATTGCAAACATCTGAAAAGGTTTCACAAATGCACATTGAAAAGCACACTCAAAATGTTCAAAGGTGGCTAAGCCCAAAAGCAACTCGGGAACTATCTCTATTGTTGGTTTTCATAAAGTCAGCTTGGTGTGCACTGGAAGAAACACACGGAGCTCTCAACAAGTGAAAGGCAGCTGTTCACAACATACGACTCTTCAGAGCTCTCCGGGCTCTTCTGGCTCTAAGTTACCAACTGAGTGTTTTCAGAATAACATATGTGCACTTGGGAAAGCCACTTGAGCAGAACTGCCAAAGCAAAAAATAAATACCTACTCAGGGCTCTTTTAGCAAATAAGATTACCCAGGGGATGTTCTGGGTGGCTTCTTCTGATCCCAGCCTCTAAGAGTGACTTCTAAATTCGTCATCATCCCTGTCCTCACCGACAAGCAGCACAACACTACTCCTTCCAGTCTATTAGACATTTCCACGTAGGTGTCCCATGGACATCATTCATGCATAATTGAATCTCTCCCCCGAGCCCCAGACCCTAACCTTCTTTCTTGGTCAACAGCACCTCTACCTGACCCTCTGGCCATCCCAATCAGAAGCCAAGGCTAGGTTATCTCAGACTGTGCCGTGTGCCCTTCCCTTCCCATCCAGTGAGGCACCAAATCCTCCCACCCATCCACATCCTGACCAGATCCAGCCCCTGCACAGCTGCAGGTCAGGTCATCTTCATTTCTTACCCGGTGTACTACAGTAGATTCTCACCTGGATGCTCTCATTTTTCCCCTTTGCTTAACAATCCACCATTGTGACTAATTACATTTCTAAAAGACTAATCTGACCATATCATAACCCTGCTTTAAATCCTTTAATTACTTCTCATTGTTTTTAGGACAAAGCCCAAATCCTCTTCCGATCTAAGTTGAGCCTACTTTTCCATTCTTGTCTCTCCATATCATGCTACCCCACCCAAGCACTATATTCTCCTATGCCTCCAAGAAACATTCTTCTTTTCACTTTCCCATGGAGCCCCTGCACATCCCCTCCATAAAGTCTGTCCCAACATTATAAAGTTAGTGAGTTGTTTGTATCTTCCTCTATTTTTCCATAAACACTTCTCACTTATCTCTCTTCTCCTCCTCTGTTTCTCCTCCTCCTCCTTCTCCTCTTCCTTCTCTTTCTCTCCCTCTTCTCTCCCTTTTTCTCTCCCTTTCTCCCCCCCTCCCTTTCTCTCTCACACAGTACTGAAATGACAGACAGCACTCAATGCAAATAAACTTACTCAAGGGGAGCTCTGTTGGTACACATAGACAAGACTTGGGAAGGATGGCGTGGGACTGGGCTCAGTGGTGGTTCTATCCTTGCACTTGAACTCGCAGGATTCGTCATCTCCTCTATTTCTCTGTGGATATGGGCATCATTTTCTTCTACTACAAATGGATCTTGTCTATAAAGCCAGAAGCAGGAACACTGATGTTTGCAAGCTTACATCTTTCAGGGCATGTAACCTGAGAAAAAAGCGATCTTTTCTTTATCAACTTCAAAGCAAAGAAGAGTAGCCGAGGTTAAGTCACATGACAACCTGTAGCCCCAGGACAATGGACAAAAGGGAAAAGTACTTTGGTCATCTCGGGATATATACCACTTTGTCTTCCATAAGGAACAGTGTAAGGCATGGCTGGTGAAGAAATGATTGAAGTGGAGGGTCACTCAATTACAATACGCTTTTCAAGTTACTAAATAATGATTGTGGATACTTGAAGGATAAAAACCAAAGGTTACTCTCTAACTCATCAAGAGACCTGGTGTGGAGCTGGGCATGGTAGTGCACACCTGTAAACCCAGCATTCAGGAGGCTGAGGTCCCACCAGAGTATATAGCAAGATCTTTTAAAAAACAAATCAGAGAGAGACAGAGAGAGACCAGATGTGTAGACAGAATTTTTTAATAGAAATGAATACTGCAATAAAATTTATTAGCAGCTCTTCCCTGTTGCTAGGAAAATGCTTTCGAGAAAATTATAAAAGGACTGGCAGAGTAGGTCATGTTGTAGAGTGCCTGCCTAGCAAGTGTGAAGCCCTGAGTTCAAACCCCAGTACTGCAAAAAAGTAATATATATATATATATATATACCCTTTGTCAAAGGAAAATAGGAACCCTGCAAACCCAGAGAGAAGGTCCAAGGTCCAGGTACTCCAGGCATTCCTATTAAGAAACTAAGGCTATTGTACCTTTTGGTGTAATTTCAAAAGGGAGCGTTTTAGCGCCAGCATTTTACCTAGAGATTTCAACCTTAAATAGTGAACACTTGGTTGTTGTTTTGAGTCAAAGACTTCATGCTTAAATAGGAATAATAATGATACTGAATTATTCTAGACAGGTCCAGAGATGAAATGTGATGGATTCTGCCCATGGTTCTACAGTTTCTGCCTCTTCCAACCCAGAATTAAACATTAGGGGTTGCCAGACTCTTCTCATCCCAGTACCATTGCCTATAACGTGGGGACACATAGATAGAAGTGGTTATAGCATTGGAAGAGGGCAAAGAGATAACTAGGAAATTTTAAAAAGTGTTGGGACATTCCCTAAATGAGAAAAACTCATTTATTTGGTTCTTTGGCAAATACTTACTGAGCAACTACTCGACACAGTACATGTGCTTGGTGCCAAGAATACTGGGTTGAATGGGGCAGTCTGGTCTCAAGGTGCAGTTCGAGCACTTGTTAGAGAGACACACATGAAGGTGAGCTATGAACCCATACAAAATCCACAGCACTGTGGAATCTGCAGAGTCACACTGCACTAAGGAGGGGTGTCCATCTTGCATCTGAAACACCGAAGCAGTTCACTTTTACCCTGGGGCGTTCTGCTTTGTCCTCACCATCCTGTTGGCTGAGCCTCTCTGTGCCAACCCCAGGGGCAGGGCTGGAAATGTTGATGTGAACAAGAAGCCAGCCCCACCCCACCCACCCCTCCACTCCCCCCACCCCTCCACCCCCCCCATCCCCCATCCACTTGCTCAGCTTGGAAGGAAAGCCCGGCAAGCAGTGGAATCGCTGTGGTGCAATGGACTGAACTGTAATAGGGTTGGATGAGATTTTGCCTGTGGATTTGTGGAAATCCTAGAGAATTTTGTCTAGCTGTATTTTGCAACATATTACTACCCACAGTTGGCAAGCTGGGCTTATTGTTCTGCACAACCACATCCACTACCAGCCTTCTTTCAAAACACGCAGGGTCATTTCCACATTTAACTAACACTTTAATTAAGCCTCATCTCCTCTGCCAACACTTTCCCATTTGTAAAGCAGTGAAAACTTGACTTCCAAAATACATTTGTTTCCTTTGGTATGAGAAAAGCAGTGTAACACTATGCATGTACTATTTGAAACCATAATTCCCTTCCATATTTCACTGATTAACAAATAGTGAAGCCAGGTCTGGTAGTTCACACCTGTAATCCCAGCTCCTCAGAAGTTGGACATTGGGAGGATTACCATTTGAGGTTTAACTGGACAAAAAGGGAGACCCCATTTCAACAAACATGCAGGCATGTTGGCATATATCTGTAATCCTACAAGGGAGGCATCAGTAGTTACATCATGGTCTGAGGCTGGCCCCAAGCAAAAAACAAGATCTTATCTTAAAAATAACCAAAAGCAAAAATGACTGGGGTATGGCTCAAGTAGTAGAGTGCCTGCCTAGCAAGTGTGAGGCTCTGAGTTCAAACCCCAGTACCACAAAAAAAAGAAAACTAATGAGATTTATGGTACTGAGTGTAGGGAGAGAGGGAATCAATAAATGAGTACATGTGCATGGTATACGCTGAAACCTCCTGCTTACAGTAAAAAGCAGTTGTTCAGAAGCATTTATCTACTAGTTGTCTATTTTTTCTGTTTGGATAGCATTCAGAGCTATCTGTCCCCTGAAAGATGTTCTGAATCATAAGAAAGGACGGATGCTGTTTTCCCCAGAGGACAGAAGAGTAGTTCAGGGCTCTCTGACACAGGCAGTGTGTGATCCTGCAGTGTTGTCTGGACCCCAATGGCCGTGCTCATTGTTCTTGCCGTCCACCCCTTCACACTGGCTCCAGCTATTATCTCTGGAGATGCTCCAGGCAACCCTTCCTCCAGAAGAAGCCAAGGCTTCCCAGGGCCGAGCTGGGGAAAGGTCTGGCCATTTCTCCCACATGAAGTCCCAAGTGAAGCGTCAGATCAAAAGCCTTTGAGATCTAGGAGGTGGACAGAACTGGGGCAGCTTGCCCTTCTCTTTTTCACATCTGTGAAGTTATCCCAAAAATCACAATAAAACATAATGTGGTTACGATTTTCTTTGGAAATGTTCTTAGAATGATGAAAAAAAATATTTAAAACCCAAAAGTCAACAGCCTATTGAAATGTGGGTGGAGTGCCTGTGGCCACTGCAGACTGCAGGGCTTTCTACTGCCTGTGGGAGGGAGCTGTGGTGGCAATTATGTCACAGATACACCCAACGGAGAAAGTCCACATCGCCACAAAGTGTCACAGCTTTTTGTCATTTTCACAAAAACAACCTAGTTCTTACAAATATTCTTCTCCTTTGGATGTCACTGCTTAGTGCTAGCTTTGTACAGAATAGGTGATTATCTCTGTTGCAGAACCTTCTGGAAAGTAGGGCATCCAGAAGCTCTGGAAGACTTGTCCTTTTATATTCAAGAAATCAGGCTCACTTTAGAGTCTATAGGTCATGATCGGTCCCTTCCCATAGGTTTTAAAGAACGGTTTCCTGGGTTGAATTTCTTCTTTTTCAAGTTTCCCTCTTTATTCAAGAGGTAATGCACATTTAGGGAAGCTTTTATCCAGTTTAAAATTTTTTAAATGTGCTTCATACCTGCCAGCTCTACTATGTCTGGTCCTAGAAAGGAGCTGAGGAAGTCTACAATAAGTCCCCATAATAGGAAAGATATGAGGTTAGGAGAGGATTAAAGGCAAGAGAGAGAAAGACACTTACAAGAATGTAAGACCATGGGTTTCTTTGAGCATAAAGCTGACACCTAGCCTTCTTAACAAAAAGGAGGCATATCAGACCTTGGTAAAGTTCATTCTTTTTTTTTTTTCCACATTCTAAAACTAGGTTACTCCAATAAGAAACTCATTTCATCATGTCTTCCACTTGGCAGACTAGAGTGTAATTTCTCACACATTAGTGTCAAGGTTTAAGAACTTGTGTGCATGCTGATCAATTTGAATGGTGAACATTATTCAAAATCAATCCATTTGGAACCATAAACACAGAGAAGATCATGGAAACATTTCTCTGGAGAAGACAAAGCATCCTATCACTGTAGAATGTAAGGGTGGAGGGTCAAGAAGATTCAGGAGTTCCCTAAGGTTCTCGTGTTTTATTGAATTAACAGTGTTTGACATCACAAACGTTGAAGTGTTAATTACTCTTATCCCTAGTGCTACCAGTGGTTGAAGGAAAGAATTGTAAGTGAAGAAGGGAGAAAACAGCAAAACAAGCTAAAAGACCTTTCTCCAATAGCAGAGCGTCTGGGCTGCACGCTACCTCAGCTAGCCGTTGGTAAGAAAATTACTAGAGGGGTGGGCGGGTTGCTTTTGCTGAGGTCACTGAAAACATGCTTTCTGTTCTTGATCCACATATCTATCCTGGTAAAATGTTTATTTAGGGGCACACTGATCTCAGAAGCAAAAATTCCTCATGAATACAATATAAATTATTTAAGGTTCCCCAGAGTTTCCTGTATGCTAAAAGACTTTTCTTACTTTCCCCACTCCCTTTTAATGACAACACATCAGTAGAGACACCTCCTCACAAGTGTCAGGGGTGAACTGTGTAGTGACACCATTTCCTCTGGCTCTAGTTTCCACCTCTGTTGAAGCTAAGCGAAGGTTGGTGAGAGGTTGGAAAACAGAGCTGCGACAGAGGTCAAGGCTACTATCACATGGAAAGTTGATCCTGGAGCAGTAGCCTCGCCTGGAACCTTCTTGAGGGTCATGAAAATTACTCTTCTCGTGCTGTGGAGTCCAAGAAAGATCATAGTCACTGGTAATCAACTGAAAACCAAATGCACTGCCCAATAGAAAGATAGAGCAAACCACATATTTAATTTCAAATTTTCTAGTGGCCATATTAAAAAAGTAAAACAGAAACAGATGGAATTAATTGTAATAGTGGATTTTATTTAACACTATATACCCAAAACATTATCATTGCAACATATGATAAATATAGAAATGATTGAGATACTTTATACTTTTACACTCTTTTTTTAGACTATCTACAAAATCCAAGATGTATTTTATATCTACAACACATCTCACTGCAGACCAGACACATGCCAAAGCCACATATGATTAGAGCTATACATTGGGCAGAAAAGCATTTAGAATTTCAGTTCCCTTGCTTGGGAATATTTGCCAGGCGGTGTGATAAGCACTTCATACTCTCTTGTCTTCTTAGTCATCAAAACAATCCTGTAAGGAATATACTGTGAGCAGCACAATCTTACAGATGTCAGTGAGGATTTCCTGGAATTCACACAGTAACTGAGAAGGGAATAGAATGGGTGTCAGTGTCAGAAAAAAATCCTATGGTTTAAGAAGCAGGAAGGATTTGGGGCAAATCAGAGATAGTGACCCAATGAGATGAAAAGCTCACAATAACATCTATGCAATGCTATATTTAACAGAACATTTGTTGGTACCTTGACCCTTTTGAGGTTGGAAGTAGAAAAAGTTAGCTGCAGTTAACAGTAGTAGAAAAATGAGAGATGATTTCAGAGAGAGGAAATAGCTTATACTGCAATATATTGATAACTGTCACTTTAACCTTTTCCTGGCTGGCCTCCAAACTATCCTCCTGATCTCAGCCTCCCAAGTAGCTAGGATTGCAGGCATGGGCTTAATCCTTTCTTTAAAAAAAAAAAAAAATCCCTACAGCCCTAACAAGAAGAGTAGAAATAAGTAGCTATCAAACCATATGCAAGTTACATAGCCTGACATCAAGTTCTCGTCTGCAAAATGGATAGGATAATACATACTTTACAAACTTATTGAGTAAAGGGAAATTACATATGTAAAAAAAAGAGTAGATATTCAGTAAGTGGTAATGATGATGATGACAATGACAAGGTTTTTGCAAATAATTAGACACCCCAGACTTGAAATTTTCTCTACTTCAAACTATGGCATGTGGTCAGGGTAAGATACACAAAGAGAAACACCTGTGCTGCATGATCATAAAAGTCTTTAGGTGGTAACATGAATTTAGTGCAGCTGGCCCTCTCTGTCTATGGATTCAACCAATATTTACGTTGTATTAGTTACAAGTAACCTAGTGATGATTTAAAGCACACGGGAGGATGTGCGTGCAATGCCATCCCATCCTATATAATGGACTTGTGTGTTCTTGACTCTTGGCATCCAGTGGGGGCTGGGGAACCTATCCCCTGTGACCATCAAGGTATGACTATATTAAATTGCAGTCTGAAAGAGATAGAAGAACATTGTCTTCCTAGAGAAGAAACCTTTTAAAAATGTACACTTCCACTGGATGTTGGATATATGTGAAACACCCTTTGTAGAGACTTTGAGCTTAAATTAAAATATCCTTTCTTTCTCCTTTTCCCCCTCTAGGCCCCAGATGTCTTTCTTGTCTGTCATTTTTTTTTCTTCTTTCTTTAAAAACAAGCAGTTTTATTTTTAACCACAGAACTCTCAGAACCCAAAGGGAAATGATTTCCAGCCATACTGCCTTTGATCTACAAGGGAAGTGCAGAGAGGAGGGCTTCTGGCTTCCTTGGGGAGGCCAAAAATGACTTGGGGGCCCAAATGTGTGCCGGCTCCCTGAGTCACACACCTGCGCATGAGCCAGCCCTCACACCTCCTGTAATAAACAGGCACAGGCACTCTGCATGTGCTTGCTGGTGACACTTGGTTAGGAATGGTAATCCATGAATCAGCCGCAGGTGTCAGCCAGGGAGCTGGCCAGCTCTGCCCAGTGTCTTCTCCTGTGCCCTGAAGTCCTTTGGGGTATCAGCTGCTGTTGACATCAGGTAGTTTATGGACAGCAATTTGCCCAGAGCTCTGAGTTGCACTCAGAACTCTCACAAGGGAAAGTTCTAAATTCAGAGCAGGAAATAACACAGCCAAGGAAAAAACAGAAAAGAAAAAAGAGCCCTGAGTCACTTGGATTAGTGCTGTCCTAGAACACTACTTTGTCCACGTGAAAAGATTTAGTGATTGTCATAAAAGGCCCGGGCATGGTAACAGCTTAAGAGTATCAGTTGACAGCAGGGCTTTGTGCAAACAGGGACAAAAGAGGTGCAGAGAGCCATAGGTATCAATCATCCAAGCCTGTGTTTATCCAACAAACACTTAACAAGTGCCTACTATGTGCCAGGTACTGAGCATCCAAACTGCAAATAAGCCACCTCTCACAGCCTAATGGGCAAGTCAAGCAAATCAACCGGTAATGGAAATTCAGGGTTCTATTATTGAGAAGGCCATGGCGGGTTTGGGAATTAGAGTAAGGACACCCAACCAGCCTGAGATTCAGGGTAGGAGTTTAGGAAGTCTACCCCTGGAGAATTTCAAAGGATGAGTGGATGTTTCTGCAGCAAAGGAAGGGAGGAAGAAAAAGCACATTCCAGGCAGAGGATAGCTTGAGCGAAAGGCTCCAGGAGGAGCAGGAGGCGAAGGAGGAGAAGAGAACAGCATGGGGATGGAAAGGATTTCCAAACTGCTCAGTCCTCCTGAGCATAAAAATCAAGGTAGAGAGACATGGAACTGGAGAGGCAGATAAAAAGCAAGGTTTACCAGGGTAAGAAATGAGAGCTAGTTCTTTTTTTTTGTACTGGGGGTTGAACTCAGGGACTCATGATTGCTAGGCAGGCACTCTACCACTTGAGCCATTCCTCCAGCCCGAGAGCTACCTCTTTTAGGATAGTGATCTCGGCGGACACAAGCTGGAGATCTTTTAGCCAGGGAAGTGACACCATTGGATTTATATTTAGAGAAACAGCTGGATGTAAGGAAGTTGTATAGGGGAGGTAGGAAAGCCAGTGATACAGGAAAAAACTGTTGAGTATGGGATTGGGGACAGTAGTTCAGGAACAGAGAATACAGCTGAACCAGAGAAGTGACTCTCAAAGTGGCAGTCACTGTATCCATGCAATAGAATACTATTCAACAGTGAAAAATGATGCACTGAAACATCCTAAAACATGGAAGGAAGACATGCCACTGAAGAAAGCCAAACACAAAAAAACCATATAGTGTATAGTTCCATTTAGATGAAATGTCCAGAAAAGACAAATCTAGAGATTAAAAAGTAAATGAGCAGTTGCCTGAGGCTAGAGTTAGGAATAGGGATTAGCTACTCACAGGCAGGAGGGATCTTACTAGAGTGAAATGTTCTTAAAATTGAATTTACAATGGTAATAGTTGCACACCAAAATGTGAGAGTTAGCAAATGTATTATTGTATTGAATGTATGCTGAAAATACATACTTTGGGTATGTAAATTCTACATCAATAAGAACTTTTCCTTTTTTTCAAAAAAATAGGCACTGTCCCAGGTCAGCAGTGTCTTGTAGGAGCTTGTTAGAAATCCAGAGCTCAGCCCAGATCTTCTGAAGCAGAAACTGGGTGAGGCCGAGCCATCCAGATGAGGCTCATGCATCCTGAAGTTTGAGAGGCGCTGGATTAGAGAGATATCTAGGAAGGATAATCAGCTAGACCAAGTCCCATTGAAAGGGAATGTGGGATCAGAAGACCATCCCTAAGGGTTTCTCCCAGGTTTCCAGGCTGGAAAGCCAAGTTGCTGGTGACGCACTCAGTGAGACTGGGAACACAAGGCCAGCAAGGAGTTCACGGTGCCTGAGGGACAGCGGGCAGTGAGGTCCAGCAGACACTGCATCTGAGAAGCACCATCTGCACCTGCAGAAAGATCTAGCTCCAGGCAGCAAGAGACTGAGAAGTCCTCTGTAACCACAAGGGACTTCCTGGAGACTGTGGCTTCGGGGACACAGTAAGAAGGGGATTAGAACATGAGGAAGGGAGTCTAATCTGAGCTTGCAGAAGTTCAAAAATGTCGGGACAGTATCCAGGCAGGTACAAGGGGTCAAACGAAGCTTATTTTAGCATGGGAAAAATTTGAGCATGCTTTGTTGACACAGAAGATGATAGTAAGAAACAAAAAAATCAAGAAAAGAGAGAGGAATAATATATGAATTGAGTCCTAGAAAAGCCAAAAAAAGATGGATGGAAGGCAGAGTTTGGCTTTGGGCCAAAACAGCACACATCTTTTTCTGAAATTAGAGGATGTGGATTTAACACTTGTGCAGGTAGAAAAGTGAGGAATTAAGGAATATTCTACCTGAGAATGAAGAGAGGGCTTAAGGGTAAGTGTTGCGAGGTCATTTCAGGAAAAAAGGATATGACCAAGGGCCAAAGAGAAGTTTGTCAGGCTGGCTGAGGCCCATGGGAGAGAGGAGGAGAGGCATCAGACCATGATGTTACAACTCTCTCCAGCACATTCCCTCCCTCCCCAAGCAGGAGCAAAAACAAAGATGCAGTATGGATGGGGATTTGCTAGAGAAGAAGGGAAAGGTGTAAGGGGGGTTGAGAGTTGATGAGAAAGAAATTTAGACAATCAACCCAAGAGGTTCAAAGAAGGTTGACAGATAAGAAAAAGCAAGGTCATGAATAAGGTGGAAAGGGAGGGCATTGTGGACCCAGGCAGAACCAGGAACCCAGACAGTGGCTGGTGGGCACCGTGAGGTGTTGTCTTCAACAAGAACATAGAGGGTTGGGCAACCAGATGAAACAACCTGAGAGTTGAAGCCAAGCCTCCTGAAGAAAGTATAAGAGCCACAAACCCACAATTCAAATGCACAGATTCTATCCATCTTCCAGCAGCAGGGGGTGCTGCTCAGGCTTTTAATCCCAACAGCTGGTGTGTCATCACAAAAAGCAGCTCATAAATTCTGGCTGCAGCAAACAGCTGCGACTGGTGTTTAGCAGCAAATCAACATCAGAAATGCTTTGATACCTGTATTCTCTCTTCGCAGCGTGGTGCCTGAGGAACGAGGGTGTGAGCTCCGTGCTCCTGGGATCATCCACCCCTGAGCAACTCATAGAAAACCTCGGTGCCATTCAGGCAAGTACTGTAGCCCCTTCCAGCAAGCTCCTGGTGCTTATGAAGAGGTCTCCAGGCAGTGTCTGGGAGGAAGGGAGGCCTAAGAAGCAACAGAATGCTTTCACAGTACATGGACCCAGGGCTGTCCTCTGCCTATTAACAAGCAATGTCCCCCAAACTCCAGAGTGGTCCTTTGTGCAACAGCACATTCCAGTGTTGCACCTAGAACTGGCTTCCCAGGCCTGATCACAAAAGCCCGCTTAACTGCCTGCTTGAAATGCTTATGCAGTCATAAGACAATATGCACACGTTTATCCATGTTCCTTGTTACACACATGTACTGCCAACCCTCTGTGTGCCAAGTCTCTCCTTTGTGATCTCATAGCACCCTGTATTTCCCTCTTCCCATCATGACAGTTAGAAGAATGAATATACTATAATTTCCTGTCCCTGCCACCACCCCTCAGATAGTCTGTAAGCCCTCTGAGGTCAAAGACCTTCCTTGCTTTTCCACTGACTTCCCAACTCCTAGCATGCTACATGACCCTTAGTTATTACTCAAGAAATGTTTGCCATGCTTTAAGAGAAATGGACTCAAAATTCCATTTGGGACTTTCGGCACCACATCTCCCTAGAAGCAAATCCAGGAACCCACCCCACTCCCAACCTTCATCCCACAGGGATAACCTGAGGTCCAGGCTTTGGATGGAGGCTACAGTACCCTGTGAGCCTGCAGAGGCAGTAGAAGGGGAAGCTTTGAGAGGGACCCTCCTGGGTACTCTAAGGGGAGGGAATGGTGTATGTTGTGACCACCCAAATGCTACATTTCAGTCCTGAGCCTGCCCCTCTCCTAGGGATGAGCCTGCCCACTGTGCGTATCACAACCACTACCTACTAAAACAGGCAGGGATGTGTTTCCCTTTTATTCACTGAGAAATAGAAGTATCTCACAGCTTTTCCCCTTCCACCTGTCCCTAAAACAAGCCCTGTTATGGCTCACAAAAGGAAAAAGATAAAGGTGCAAACTTAATTAAACATAGTTTAAACACCCTTTCTAAAAATAGCCCAGAATGGCTTTGTTGCCTGGAAGGTGGAGAGAAGAAAATGTGCTGGGGGATAAATGGAACAGACCACCTGCCCCACCTCCACCTCTGGGCTTCCAAGAACCCTATGTGCCTAGTCCACATAGGGAATGCTCCTTCTTATGAGTCTCCCGCCTTCCCTTATTTTCAGTTATGCACTGGGAAATGATAAGACTACACAATGATGAGTGAATAGGGGAACAGTTTGTACACAAAAGAACTGAAATTCAATCCAGTGATTTCAATTCTACTAATATTTATGGAACACTTACTCCATTTGGCACCAAGCTACAGTGGGAGTACCGTGATGAGTAAGCAGAGGATCCTGCTCATAAATTGCTCATGGGCTGGCTGAGAGTGAATTAAGAAATTTATCCCCTTAATTCATTCAGCAGGTCTGTGAGAGCCTACTGTGCACCAGACACTAGCCATACCACAGGACACAAGAAAGATATTGTCCAGTCTCCAAGAGATTTACATTCCAGTAGGAGACAAATAAACATATAAAATTATTTCAGATCATGAAAAGGCTATTAAGTAAATAAATAGAATGTTGTACCACAGACCAATTGAGAAATGCGTCGGCCTACTTTAAATATTATCAGCGAGAGGACCCTCTAGATTATTCTTTTTCCAAGGCCTTCACACTTACTTACATGTCTTCAGCCGACATGTTAGAAGCCCAGGACTGTATTCCAGGCACTGGAAAGAGCAGTGCAAGAGCCTTGAGGAAGGGTAGGACATGACAGCTTTTTCCAGACACAGACAGTGTAGCCAATGTGTAGTAAGCAAAGAGGACACTGAAGTGGAGGGGCAGGCTGGTATTAGATGTCGCAGGACACCACTGGAGCCAGACTTTATTCCATAAGTAAGGAATCTTTTGGAGGGTTTTAAGAGGGAAATGCTTCCTTTTGAATGCTTAAAGATTGCTCTGGCTGCCTTGTGGAAACCATAATAAAGGGCAAGAGCAGGGGTCTAGACAATGAAGGTGGAGAGAATGGATAGCTTCCACAGGTTTGGGAAGAACAGGTTTGGAAGGAAGAGGGAAGACCACAGAATTCCTATCACACTAACACAGCAGGACCACTCTTTCCTGGAGGGAGGTCATACTGCCAGGGGAAGGCATAAAGAGGTAACTCCTGATAATGAGGGGGTTTTTTTTGGCAGTACTGGGGTTTGAACTTGGACCTCGTGCTTACTTAGGCAGCATTCTGCCACTTAAGCCACACCTCCAGATTGTTCTAAGCTTTAAAAACTGTGGGAGCACCAAGGGCAGCTGAGGGAGAAGAGGGATACATTTTGAGTCATTTTTCTTCTCAAACCATTTCCTCCGAGCAAGACTGGCTGGTGGCCAGATGACTTGATGGGACTTCTGTGCTCAGAGGGCCGCTACGTGGGGCCTTACCACCCTCTCCTGCTCTTCCACCTCCACATGCCCAGCACTGAAAAGTCTAGACAAGCTGTGATGGGGCCCCTGGACATGATGAAAAGTAGACTGGGCTGTTGGGGTGCCCAGCAGTGGTGAAACTGCCTGAAGAAGAATGGAAAGCATAGTGCATAGGCCCTTGTAAGGCTGGGCAGGCAGCTGCTCCAGAGTGGAATGCGCCTAAGGCACTCAAAAGCTAGAGAGGTGTGTGCAAATCAGAGCCTGGAGAGATGGGAGACTGAAGAGAAATTACAGCTGCAGTGGCCTGCCATCACTTGTGCAGTCCCCATCTTCCCTATATCCACCTAAAAGTGGACAGACTTGCCTCCACCCTGCCACCACCAATCTCTAAACCCTTCTGAGGCTCCCATCTTCTAATAAGAGAAATCCAGCTCTCAACCTCTTCCCAACACCCCCCCCCCACACACACACCTCCCAGAACCCTCATCTCCAGTTGTCAAGAGCCACTCAGATCCCCAGATGTAACCATGGTCATCCTCTGCCTCCAAAGTGACAATCAAGGTCTAGATCAACAGTTAACTCTGGGAGACCTTTCCTGATGCTGCAACCAGCCCCCGCAACACTAGCTAGACCACCCCTCACTCTACCAATTTTTCCAGGCAGTGTAACACCAAGGCTGCAAGCCTGGTAACCTGAACGATGTTTGTTAAATCTATGTAACAGCCCAGTATTTTGTAAAATAGTTGCCAATATTTAAAAAGAAAAAATCAGATGATTTCATATAAAATTCTGAATGGCTCCTATTGAAAATTTTGTTCTTACAACACTACATGTATTTTTCATGTTTTATTCAAGTCATTTTATGGTTTCTTGGGAGTGGGATGACTGGAGTTTGACCTCAGGCCTTCACATTTGCATAGCAGAGTCACACTTCCAGTCCATTTTGCTCTGGTTATGAGGGTCTCATGAACTGTTTGCCCTGAGTGGCCTCAATATGGTTTCATTTTTAAATATTTAAATGTTTTCTTTCTGAAATGTATTTTGACACAATGAAAAATTTTTCCCCTCACATGGCTAGCCCACTGTATTTTAGACACAAAACTTCCAACAAATCCAGTTTCTGCAATTCAGTCTCATTGTTACAATCCCTTTTTAAATAACACATTGGCTGCTTAGACCCTCTGAGACTCCAATAGCAGGAAACCAAACTCCTCCTTTTGCTCTGGAGAGGAAAACATTAACCAGAACCAAGCTTCCCAAGCTGAGGAGCTTCCCTACTGTGCCAAACCCCTAAGGCTTCTGGGGATAGCACTTGAGTGGACACAAGGTCACCTTGGCCAGCATGATTGCAGCAAAGGAAGGGTGAGGCAGAAACCTCAGAATCTGTCATCATAACTGCACTTCACCACAGTCTCCACACAGGGTCAGACTATTCAGCAAGAAAGTCCACCTCTGTCCCTTGTCTGATGGTGTAATACATGTCCTAGGTCCACTTCTCACAATAAATGCTGGCCCTAGATGAGTTTATCCTCTCCCAGGACTTCAATGACATGTCCAAGCAAATGGCTCCCAAGTCCTCAACTCCAGTCCTCCCAGAACTTAAGCTCCAAAGTGTCACTGGCAGCTGCCTTCAGATATGCCTAACCTCAATGTATCCTACTCCACACTTCATATTCCCCAAATTAGCTCTCCCTTGGTTTCCATCACAACAGTCTGCAACAACAGCCTTCTAGTCACTCTTGAAAACATGTCATCCTATGTCTCAGACCCACTCTCCTTTCCCACTCCACTGCCACTGGCCTTATTAAAGCCCTTATTATCTCTGGCTTGGATTGCAATGTTTTTAACATTTGTGTTGCCTTTCAGCCTCTTCCAATACATCCTCCCTTCCGTGTGTGATGGGGTCACTCACAGATCAGAAGTCCTGAGAGTTTCCCCACTGCCAGAACAAAATTCCAACTCCATAAAATGGCATTGGAGGCTTTCCACACCCTACCCAATTTCCCTTTTCCCTCGCCCTACCATTCCTTCCACCACTCTGTCCTCGACATCATTCCATTTCACTTTTTCATGCTGTTCCACTACCTGGGAGGCCTCTTAAGCTCTGGCCATAGTTCACCAGGCTCCAGACACCAGTTGGAAAGTGTCTTTTCCAAGTCTGAGGTGGACTGGTCCAAATCCAAATGTAGATAATTTTAAGTGTGAAATGTTGAAGGTCACACGGTGCCAAAAAAAAAAAGTATCTTAATTTTCTATGCTGATTTCACATTAAATAATGATTTGAATAAATAAGGGTAAAGAATGTATTAATTTCACCTTTTCCTTTTTAAGGCAGCAGCTAGAGAATTTAAAACTATGTATGTGACCCACTTTGTTTTTCTACTGCAGTCACTTCACTTAGGCCGTAGGCCTTCATTCATTTGGTAACAGGAGCCTGACCACGAGGAGCTTCCAGTGCAATGGAAAGCTTTCATCCTAACTACGGTTTATGGACGTCTGCTCAGGTGACCACTAGTACAATGGTGCTAACCACAGCTTTTGTACTTCTGCTCTCAGGTTCTCCCAAAGATGACATCACATGTGGTAAATGAGATTGATAACATACTACGCAACAAGCCCTACAGCAAAAAGGACTACAGATCCTAAGGCAATGCATGAGCCACAGAAGCTGCATGGGTAAAATAGCCATCTACAGTACAGGCAGTGTTACTGCCATTCTTCTGAATCACTTAGCAGCCTGCTGCTCAACCTCTAGTGTCCCCGGATTCTCTGAGGTGTTTGCTGTCGCTACCACTGTGCACCTGATTTCTGAGACATCTGAAAACTTACAACCAAGAAAATCCATTCTATTTTCTTACCTTGGACTGGAGTCCCCTGTCCTTTCATTGCTCTTTACACCTCATGCTTAAGCAATGGAAAGAATATTGGGGAAAGTATTATCTTCAGGCATTTGGCTAACATAAAGAAGGCTGTACATATATATTTTTTCAAAAGAACAAATCCACAGATGCGTTATGAATTGCATTAGAAAGAGTCAGAAGTCTGGCACAGGAGAATAAACAATTTTTTTTCCTATTTCACGTTCATATTTACAAGTTTCACATCACTTGCACTAATTTCTATTCACTTGCTCTCATCACCTTTTAAATATTTACTGTTGCCTGGTCCTGTACTAGTTTATCCAGTGTTATTTGGGTTCTAAAACTGTTACGTCCATTTACATGTAGAGATGATAAAAAGATGAATACTCTACTCTTAAAGACATTATGGCTAATTTATGAAAAGGGAGGAGTACACTGGCATGGAAACTTAGCTTTGAATAAATGTATCTGCAATTAAGTGTTCATTTTTTACATTTTATTACAACTGCTTATACTTTGAATTGCTTGTAGGCATAACTTCTGTAAGTTTAAATATTTGAGCTTTAAAAATACACATATGCTCAGTTTTGTAAGTAAACCTGTAAAATACCTAGAAAGGCAATGTTCTGTTTAGCTAGCACTGGGATTTTACAATATAATGAATGCTTGGTATTTTTGAGGCATTAACATGAAAGTAAATCATACAGGCTTTGTGAAAAACTGTACCAGTGAAGAGCAATGTGCCCAGTGAAGAGTAGATGTTCACAAATTTCCTGATTCTAGAACCATATGACATGCACTACTCTATATGCATGAAACTATTCACACGGATTAAAGCTTAGACTTGGAACACTCAGAATCTGAGTTACACCTAGGCCTGCCACCACTGGTTACTTAGCCTCATTAATATCCCACTTGAGAAAACAGTAAGAATGTATTTTGTGTGAATATCTGAAAAAAAAAAGAGAGAGAGACAAAACATGTTCCTGCAGGAGCTGGGGTGGTCCTTTAATTCTATTTGAACATTTGAGGGCACCCAAAATTTTAATTATCTGGTCAGCAAGTTCCCCACATAGCAATCACTTTAAGATTTACATAAGAAATATATTAACAATAAAATGCTAGTTTCTGTAATTTCCAGATATGTATTTCATGGCTAAGTTCTTAATCTTAAAATCTTAAGTGGGAGATACCAATGAGTATTTATCTTTGATTGCTACTGCAGGTAGTTTTAAGAGTTTGACCTTTTTTGCCTTTAAGTACCAGGTTAATGACGGAAATGGATCCTTTCTTCAGTCATCCACTCTATTTAATCCAGTGAGCTACTGTATGTACAAATGAGCTGAGGTGATGCTTAAGAGTAATAAAAGCATTTTGTGCAATCTCACAAGTTTTTATCTGATCTTTCATTATAAGGCATGACATGTATATATTTTTTCACACATACAATACACATATGTCACTACAAAGTAATTACCTAAATAAGTTATGGAGACAGCTAAGCTGCACTGAATACCTAACAAAACAGCCATGATCAAGAAGGCTTTGATCTAAGACCAAGCACATTGGTTCACACCTTAATCCAAGCTGCTCAGGAGGCAGAGATTGCGAGGATTAGGGTTCAAGGCCAATTGAGACCCACATCTCAACCAATAAAAAAGCTGGGCACAGTGGTGCATATCTATCATCCCAGCTACACAGGAAGCGTTAATAAGAAGATAGAGGTCTGGGCTAGTCTGAGGAATAAATGTGAGACCCAATTCGAAAGATAAAGCAAAAAGGACTAGAAGTGTGGCTCAAGTGGTACAGCACCTACCTAGCAAGCATGAGACCCTGATTTCAAAGCCCAGTACCACAAAAAGAAAGTCTGAGACCTAAATTGAAATCCAGCGCTCAGGAGGTGGAGGATGGAGAGAGTTCAAGCTCTACCTGGACTCCATATCAAAAGACCCTGTCACAAAAAAATAAATAAAAAAAATTGCCATCCAAACATTTCTCCCTTATTACTAGAGAAAAATAACTCCTTTCTCATTGGGCTTCAGAACACTTCACTAAGGTTAAAGCTTCTCAACCCACTTAAAAGAACCTATAAATCAAAACCAAATGCGAACATTATTGCTTTGCTGTACGAACAGACAAATTTTTTATTTATAAGCCATCTGCCAAGGTAAATATAGCAGACAATACATTTCAGTTATAACATTAAGGGGAAAAAAAGAAAATGCACTCTCATTTTTTCTCTTTAGGAATTCCTTGGCAGAGAACATATTCTGCAGGGTAACCTGGGAGTAGCCATCACTATGCTGAAATCTTGGGCAGGAGAAATATAAATTAGAAATCTCGAACCTGGCTTCCCATGTCATGAGCAGAGAAAGGCCACCAAGGTACATGGCAAAGTTTCAAAGAACCTTAGCTATCTGCAAAGCCACCTTCCTCTGACCAACAGGAAAGTGGGCCAGGAGAGATGAAAGAACTTGCCTAAACACAATGCTAGCTGATGGCAGAACCAGGTCTAGACTATGCACTTTGTGCTCTAGCTTATAGCTCCTTTCAGGAGAATTTTTCCTTATTAAGTTTTAAAGTTTTATACACAAGTAATTATGTATGAGAATTTTTTTTTAACTATAAACATTTTTTTCTTTATTTTTGAGACAAGGATCTCACTATGCAGCCCAGGCTGGCCTGCAAGTCAGGATCCTTCTACGTCCCCCTCCTAAGCATTGGGATTGCAGCTGCACATCACCATGCCAGACTAAACTGAAGACCTTAGTCAATAATGTGTCAGTATTGACTCATCGATTATAAGAAATGTGTGGCAGTAACATAAGTAACATAAGAGTTTAAGACGGGAAGAATCTTGAGGGGAGGGGCAGTATATGGAAATTCTACTTTCTGTTCAATTTTTCTGTAAACCTGAAACTGCTTCAAAAAAAAAATCTATTGATTAAAATAATCATCATTTTCTATACAGCTAAATACTTACTAAGTCAGATTCAAGGCATTAGAAGACAGTGAGGATGGTTAAGACAGAGCACAGCAATTATCAGTATATGGGTGTATCTATAAGCTCTCCACCATTTGTCCTGGTAGACATGGAAGAAGGGACTTCTGTAGACTTATGTCCTGTTTTGTTTTGGCCAATGTGAGAAGGCAGAAAGCTTTTGTTTGCTTTTCATTTCCTTCAGATCAAAATACCACTGTAACATTATTCAAGGTGGCATATTTTGGAGTGACATATTCTGGTCTTCTACAATGTGTTGTTTTTTTCTTTTCCTTTACAATTAATTTTTTCATAATCTTCTTATTCCTTATAACACATTGAGGGCACAAAATATTATCTTCAAATGCCAGGGATGGAAAAACACAGGCAGAGGCTTGCAGCAAAAAGGCCTCCATGGAAGTAGGAGAGAAACAAAAATCCATAACCTGGGGCTGGGTAGCTCTTGCAGCAATTCTTGCCCAAGATGCCAACATGGACTCCTGAGCGGAAGTGATCACTTCAACTGTGTTAGTCTCCTTCCTCTTAGACGTCTCTCTCCTAGTTTTCTGAAGCTGTATTCTCTTGCATTTCCTTGTACCAGGGTGCAATCTGGCTTCCAGTGCTGTTTGAGGAGTATCATATTTCTGTTCAGGATATGCATGTTTCTGGAGTCTCATGTAAACCTCTATTTTCTGGCCATCGGTACTCAAGTTAAATTGTTGGCACCAGTTCCTCAAGAGTGTTCTGAGACACCTCATTAATTGGAGGCAAAATAGTCGGCAGGGGAAGGACTGATTTATTATCTTAGGTTTGGGGCATGCTTTGAATTGTTTATTTGTTTCTGGAAAGTAAACTGTATGTTTGATATCTGCTGATGAAGAAACACTGGGTTCCATTAGATGTTCTTGGTTAAGCTCCTCTATGACTGGGACAAGTGTAAAAACCACATTTTCCTCTTCTAACTATTCCACAACTGAATTGTTCTCCTCGCCGACACTGTGGGAATCTGACATTTTCAGGACTGCCCAGCAATGCTAAAGTCACCTGCAGTTCACTGCTTCGAACCTGCAGGTTCCTCACTTCTCCTTTTATAGGCAAATGTCTCTTTCCACTTCCGGTTACCAGGAGCTGCTCCCCTCCTCTTAGACGTCTTAAATCAGTCCTTCCATGGTGGATCGCGGGAATCCGAGCTTCCCCAAGCCCTCCAGGTGATTCTTGCGCTCCCAAAGTCTACATTGTATAATATTGGGATCTGACCTATGTATGAGAATTTTTAAGTTAAAAAAAAAGCTTGAGGGCTGGCGGAATGGTCCAAGCAGTTATAGCACCTGCCTAGCAAGCATGACACCTTGAGTTCAAACCCCAGTGCTGACAAAAAAAACTTTGAATTCAAATCCTTGAGCCCATTATCTGTAATGTACATCCTTACACACGTATGTATCCTTCCTTATCTCCAGAAACAGCTGTGCCTAACACACAATGGAAACAAGGGAACAGGGTAAGAAGAAAGGCACAACAGGCACACTGTGGTAGAAGTCTAACACACTCTTCATTGTAACTGCACTAGCCAGTGTCTCAATAGATGTTCAATCAAAACTACAAAAAATGAAAATTTACATGTGTGGGAAATTAAAATTCAAATAATATAATGAAGATGATTATCCATTCATACAGTTTTTATAAAGAAGGCCAACAAAAACACAAATCTTAAAAAGCAAAGTTTGATTGTATTTGTTAAGCAAGACTTTTCCCAAGAACTGAGTAAATGCAACCTCCACATTTTAGTTAACTTCAAAATTTGTTTCAAATTGCCCTTTCCATGTTGAAACAATATACCAAATAGGACACCTTATAGATTTTAATCCATGATTTTTATTAAGGTGTAAATGAGTACTTTAAAACTGGGAAATGAAAACATTTAACACTAAGTTTCTACCTCTCACAAGTATGGAAAAAAGAAATGACTCTCCTTTATTTTACTCCTGTTGGGTATGGGGTCTTTTTAAAATAAAGCAGGTGTTTACTATCTAAGTCTGATTTAGCACATCATAACACACATCTCTTTTCAATGTGGGCAGAATACTGGTAGACAGGTTTTGCATTTCCCAAGAGTAAAGAACAGATACATTAAATTCTTAATAGAAACTGCTGAAGTCCTTATATATAATCTTATGCACAGAAATTTACTTAGCAGAATAAAGAGAATATTAAAACAGAATTGTCAGAAACATGCAAGGCAAAAAAAACTCCACATACTCGCTTTCCACAAAAATTTTAGTTTATTAATTCAAGAGAATTCTATTAAGAACTTGAAGCTGATACTTATTTCACCATCTCTTAGCTCTAACATACTGTACCAAGAATAGTGATGACTTTTTCCCATCTACACACACACTGCCATCTAGTGGCAAGACTTCACCAGCATTTGAAAAAGTAACTGACCAGCTCAAATATCAGTCAATGCTGATAACCATTTCAAGTGGGCAAATGCACTAATACGCAAACTCCAGGCACCAAATTATTCACTGATTTTTTTTTTATCAATAAAGAAAAATAAAAAAACTCTGTTACTTTGACTGTACTTTGCAGTGAAATCTCTTCTAACTTCCTTATTCATTCCACATTATCTAGCAATGGCACCCAGATAATAACAGACCCAAGAAACAAAGAATTGAAGTCTTCTAGAAGCAATAATAAAATGTAATCCTCAACCACTGACAACGACAGTCTAGGTCACTGTGCAAATGTTCTCATCCTCAGTCTTCCTTCTAAATTCTTTGATGCAGCCCACCAATACATCCAATAGCACAGAAAGAGAAGGTGAACACTCTCAATGAATACCTCTTTTAGAAGCTATAAATAAACAATGCCCCACTTATAGCATTCACCTTAAATTTAGAAGTGGAGACTGAAGATTAGAAATCTATTCCCTTTAGGGACTATCTGTAGGAAATTACTACATGTGGTCACAAAAGCTAATAGGAATATAAAACCCGAAATCATAAGTGATAAAGAGCTTCTCAAACTTTTTCAAGTCATTATACACGCAGAAAATTATAGTATCTGTACATACATTAGCAAAAAAAAAAAACTGATCTTAACTGGGCCCCCCCACCCAAGGGCTGATGTGATCACTATTTTGTTCATAATCAATGGGAACTTGTGGGTCAAAGTTGAGACAGTCCTAATGCAAAAATGCAGACAAGCATTTAAACCACTGTAAATCCCTTGGAGAGCTCTTTGAATTCCAGAACTAAGTTCACAAAATTACTTTGGCTGTTTACATGTCAGTACTAAGAAAGAGGTTCTCTCTTACTTAACATTCTTCCAGTGGTGTTGAGACCCTGGTCAAAGAAAAACAAAGATCCCAGTGACTTCACACATCAAAACCAATATGGCAGGGTCAAGCTGACCTCCCTGGCCACCCAGGGCCAGAGCCATTCAGCTGAACAGGTTATGCTTTAAACTCTCATAGGCCTGGGCACTATTTTTAGGTTACTACCCTTGGCTGCCTCCTTTCTTCTTAAAAAAAAAAAAAAAAAACAGGAACTTTTCCACAACGTTCTCTTCCCCAAGTCAATGAAGCTATGTTTTTAACTTTATTACAAATTGCAAATTCAGAGACCTGTAAACATGAGGCTTCTGCTCAATCTCCTGAGAAGAGGATTCATTCTGATATTTATAATTCAAAAAAAAGTTATAATATTGTGCTTGGAACACAGAGAACAAGTTATTAGCTTCTTGCTCCTATTATAAGTAATAACAGCTCAGTCCAGGTTACTGTGACCTCTGACAGATCAAGGAAACAAGTTATTTTCTCCTCTTGTGACTATAGCACATTGCAAGACTTCTTGCCTTTTAATAAATGTCCTGGTACTCTGAGTTTCCCTTTCAATTCATTTAATTTCAACACTGTCAAAAAGAGCCAATAAACAAATACTGAATTACTTTCTGTTGCATTTTTAAACCCTCCAACTCCAGACTATTAAAAACACTGTGCACCTCCCACCCTGACCACCCTGCTACTTTTCCATATACCACAGGCCACTCATGGATACAAAGTCAGGGGGCTAAGCTGACATGGTCTACTTGGAGCCAGTAGACAGGAGGGCGATGAGTCCTGATGAAGCACTTATGGACAAAATGTAGTTCCTATAAGAATTTAATGTCAAGGAAAAATTAAGAACCCCAAAGTAATTTTTAAACAATATAAAAAGAGTTCATCTCTTTGGAATGTACTGTTTCCCTATTGACACTTGGTATTTTTCATGATGATGTGCAGGCTCGTTGTCTACAAACACAATTTACAAGACAGGAGGCTGTAAAGAATGAAAAATATGCACAGGAAATGTGTTCCAATTCTAAAACCAAAACACTTAGGACAAACCTAGAACACATGATCACAAAGAACACATCTGATTTCCACTGAACCTTCAGAGAAAACCCAATCAAAGAACACCCAGAGAAGATTCCCCCGCTCCTTGTTCCAATAGCAAAGGAAAAATAAGCCACCTGTCACTCAGTGTCTCATTATAGTTGCCTTGTAAAAGTAAGGAGGTTCTGAAAGTTCCTAACTAGTCCCAGCCTTTTTCAGCAAACTATTTTTTGGGCCACTTTGGCCAAGTGCTCCAGTATTCCCAGAGGATACAAGTTGGAGGGTGTGTGATATTTTATTACATCATAATCTCCAATTACTAAAAGTTTGGCTATATATTCCTGGATAACACCTTTGACAAATTACTTTAAAAAGAACAAATAACTACTAGCCAAAATCTTAATTTAAAAGCAGTGTGAGCACTGTTAAGATATTGCAAATTGGGCCTACCTAGCTATACTGGCCATCCACTCAGCCCCAAACCCCAAAATAACAGGAGACACATGAGCTTATGCTAGGAGCTATCAAAGAAGGCAAGTCTGCTTTGACTCCTTGGAACAATCATACTCAGTATGAAACTGCTTTGTAAAGTTGATTTATCATAAAATCACACTTTATAAACTTGAGAAATTTTAAACCAAACAAGAAACTTTCGTGTTAAGTCTTCTTTCACATGTCTAGATACTTGCCTATAGTCAATGCTGTTTAATGAACTGACTCCCAGAGCAGTTTTTCTTTCCACTAAAATACCTAGACAAGTCAAAACTAAAGCAAACTACTGTTTATAGACTTCTAAAAAGGTTTATCAACCTTCTAAAGGATACACTGTGGGGTTGAAGTTCTTCAGTATAAAGAAGGAAGCAACAATGACCAAGACCAGGAATAGAGTGTTGTTATAGAAGATGGAAAATGTTGTAGCTTCATAATCAGCAACTTCATTCTTCTTCCACAAGATTCTAAGGACAGAGAAACAAGTCAAACAAGTTGATAAATATGACAAAAAGAAAAAAAAAAAACTTTAAAAACCAAATGGCTCTAGTTCATTGGAAGATAAAATTTTCCTTAAGTATTCAAGCGTGAGGATGCACTTTTAGTATTAAATTTAGTCAGATTTTATCCCCTTTCTTCCACTGAAAAAGATATTTTACTTTCTTTATTAATACTGCAGAAAAACAGTTGCTGGGTATGTTACCATCTTTCCCAGGAAGAACTTTGGAGGAAGGGACTGACTGATTAATTGCAATTGTCATAAATTCATCAGCAGCTAAAACTGGCATCTTTGTTCAGGACCTCACCTGATGAAACAGACTTCCACAGTTTCTCTGCCAGCACCCTGAGTACCAGAGAGGCTCTCTACAGTCTAAGGAGTTCACCCTTCTATTTCTCACCTTAAGAAGATAATCTGAAGGACAAAAACTAGTTGTGGTCTCACAACTAAACTAAACATAGTCTGCTTCAAACAAAGAACCTGCTTGATCATTAAGTAAATACTTTTAACTTCTGTAAATCCTTTTACCTTTTGTTCTGTTTTACATGTTCTGATATTTTAGCTTATAAATTCAATAGTACTTTATCAGCCTTTTACCCTTCCACACAGGCAAGATGAAGCTCCAGGGTGCGTCTGAATAAGACAGACTTTATTCCTGTTGGTTAATTAACTTTGTAAGGCAGTCTTTTTAAAGAGTAGCTTGTGACTCGTTAGTGGGATGTGAAATGAACTGAGTGGATCAAATGCCCAGAGAAATTAACCAAGTGGGATGACACCAGCTCTTCTTTTTAATGAAAGAAGAAAGAATAGAAAAATATTAAGAGTGTACCACACAGAGTAAGTTTTGTTTATGGAACATTTGCATGTATGCATATATGAGTATATTTGGTCAAAAGGTCAAATGTGTTGTTTTTAGTGTAAGTCATTATCAAAAAGGTTACAGTTATGGCATTTTTCTGGTATCCCTAAGAAAGATACCCTTCTCTGTGGAGCTGGGTGACACACATCACCTTCCATCCCTCCACCATAAAGACTAAACACTATGGTCAACACCTCTGTTAACTGACATGTTCTACTCAAATGTTTTAATCCAAAGTCAATAAGCTTGGCTATAAAGGGCTAAATGAAGGTATTTCTTTATCATAAGTGATCTGTAGCCTTATACATGTACTGTTATTTCCTTGATTCTATGGGCAAAATAAACATATAAGATACATAATAAATATTCAATTTACTCTAAGTTTGAAAGGAAGGGCATTACATTAAATGTATCCACCAACTATAAAACCTCTTCTGATTTCAAAGAAGCTTAAATGTACATTGAAATATGTGTATGAGTTGAAACTGAAGGAAATACATCTTACCATTCTTACACTGATTAAAACAAACAAGCCCAGTAAGATGCATAGTCCCACAATTTGATGCTATAAAACACTCTCAATCATTGCATCTATTTTTAACTCTGCCACAAGACCCAGTGAAGACAGGTTCCTTAAGTAAGCTACTCGTATGCCTTTACTATGCTGATTAAATTACCTCACCTCCATCACAGCACTTCTCCCTAATTCCCTTCCTATCATGTTCCAAAAAAGAATCCCTTCAGCCGGGCACCAGTGGCTCATGCCTGCAATCCTAGCTATTTAGGAGGTAGAAATCAGGAAGATCTAGGTTCAAAGCCAGCCCAGAGAAATAGTTTTCAAGACCCTATCTCGAAAAACCCTATCACAAAAAAATGGGCTGGTGGAGTGGCTCAAGGTGTAGCCCCTGAGTTCAAGCCCAGTACCACAAAAAAAAAAAAAAAAAAAAAAAAAAAAATCTCTTTAAAATAATTTTGATGGAAGAAGACTCAATCCATTCCGTTGCCTAGCTCCCATGCATGTGTTAAATCAGTGTAAACAGGTCAGTATTATCTGACAGCCTTCAGAACTTTTTTATGGTCCACCCATATACTAGTTATTCTGAAAAAAAATTAAAATCCAAGGCCCTCATTGCCAATGGTTCTACAAAAGCTTCATTGGTAGAAAATCTAGCCTGGAAGGATACTTTCCAAAGACTCATTCTTCCAGGGAGAGCTTCTAAAAACAAGAGTAAAGTTGAGTCCAAGCAGCAACTGTTACAATCAGATACTGCAAGATCACAGGATCATCAATAAATCAAAAAGAAGTAACATTCACACCCTGGAACAGATTGCTGAATGTCTGACTGGCCTTTGCTTATTTCCATCCTTACATGAATGCACATTTTCAAAGTAGCATGAAGTATACATTCCAAATAATTATAGATGGAGCTCTGGGATCTACACATGTAGGTAAAGAGCTGATAAACCTTCTCTTTGGTCAAATCTCTTAGAAGCAATTAAACCTCTGAGAGTAACTTACCAAATCTTCAGGAGACTCTCTGGACCCAGTTATCAAAGTCAACCATGAGTACAGACGGCAAAATTGTATTCACTGTGGCTTTTGTAAGAGAAATACTAACAGCATCAATTTCTACTGACAAGAGGAGAAATTTTTTAATCTTCTACAGTCTGCATTTTAGACATGCATGAAATCTTCTCCTCATCCTACTATGAAATACCTACTTTATCATATGGCCTAAAACCTGTAAGAGCTGTAACAAGCATTTTGAAATATGGGTAACTATGATACACATTCCAGTTTAAGGAACACTGTTATAACAATGTAATTCAACAAAAGAGGTTTTTTTTTTAAAAAAAGCATTCTAGATTTTCTAACCTCTACTCCTATGCAAAAATATGCAATCAGAAAGCTATGTAGCCAAACCTCATTACAGCTGCTCCCTGCAAAAAGACCTTCTTTGTCATGACTTTAATACTGTGCCTTTATAGTTTTATAAAAGATCCACAGGAGATAATCATTTCATTAATGCTTTGGTGCGTGGCCAAAACCACTGTAGAAGGTATTGTTCATTAAGTTACTCAGTGTCCCTTAAATAAGGATCCACTTGATAAAGTGCTTCCAAGATTCAGTGCCAGGAAAGTTTCTTTTCAGAAGGGATTACACACTGCTGCTCATCAGACAATGAAAGCTGTGTGACCTCAGATACTTCCCCAGACACTTGAGAGCTCACTTGTTGTAACTTCAAGGTCCTTGTTCAAATACCTTTTCTCTCTGTAAATGGTTTCTGATCTTATAAAACTGTATTACTTTTTAACACTGCAAGTCCCCACAAAGTCTTTCTGGAGCAAAGTGTGATAAAAATTCTGCCCCACAAAGCAATTTGCTGATATTAAAACTTAAGATCCATGAAAACAACAAAACTCACAGCTCTGCTAAACCATCTGGCAACTCTTAAGCACCAGTTTACTCATTCAGGGACTTAGGCAACTCAAATAGTTGGGCTGTTTAGTAGGTCTTCTAAGAGCCACTGGCAGAAAAACTTGGGAGAGGGTCTGACAAACATGGTACAGAATCAGGCAACAGAAGACAAATCCAGTTCTTCTTTGTAACCAATGCATCCAGTTTCCATACAAGAACTAGACAGCCCTTGGGAAGCTCAGGATCAGAACTCCACTCAGAAATGCTAACACATGCTAGGCGTAGGTAGCTCACACCTGTAATCCAAGCTACTCAGGAGGCAGAGATCAGGAGGATCCCGAAAAAAAAGAGGTGGCCCTATCAGGAGGATCACGGTTTGAAACCAGCCTGGGCAAATAGTTCACAAGACCCTATCTCGAAAACACTCAACACAAAAAAAGGACTGGCAGAATGAAGTGGCACCCAGCAAGTGTGAAGCCCTGAGTTTAAGCCCCAGTGCCAAATAAAAAGAAACACTAACACTTAACATGAGGTAAACCCTTCAGACTCAGAGGGGTTAAGTGACCTGTGAAAGGTCTCTCAGGTATCAAAAGGCAGAGACACAACACAAGACAAAGCCCTGTACAGAATAGTTACAGGGATAAGCTTTTCCGTCAGACTGCCCATATGATCATGGATCTGCTATGTACTAACCTACAACCTTGGGCAAGTTAGCCAAGCTTTCTGCACTGCAATTTCTTCACGTGTATAATGGAGATAACGGTACTTACCTCATTCTTTAGAAGAGTAAGTCAACTGAATATAGGTCAGAAAAAACTACCTGACGGCAATAAAAACTCAAAAGTCAGTCCTTACTATTGCCGTTGCCACCACTTCCACAATTTCAAAGCTGACCTATAATTCCAGTATCCACATTCTCTAAGTTAAAATCCAGAACTTATTTTCTCCCCAAGACCCCTTTTTTAATTACCACTAACATTTTAAATAAGGAAACAAACCTTTCATCTTTCTCCTTCCGAGACATCTTTCTATTATCAGCTTCAGAAAGTTTTCGAGTCACTTCTTTGGAAACGGCATCCTCCCTTTTCTGTGCCACTCTAAAGAAAAAAGACAAAAAAGTTTCCACATGCTCCAGTGGTAAACTCCCAGAAACACTGTGTACTCATATTTTGTACTGGCAACTGAATGATACTTTACATTTCAAGAAAATGAACTGGCCAGAAAGTTCCAAGTTTATTACATAGTACTAACCAGAGAGAGTTCAAGAAACTTCAAGATGTGGTTATTAATTATTGAAACCCCAAGATGTGGTTTATTAGTTAAGTGCTTTGATTTCTGCTTGAAAGGGAGAATTTTCCAAAGCTTATGTATTTAATATGGATATAAAAGTCAAATGCTATTAGCACAATTTAATTATGAATCATTATAACTATACTTTATTTTCACAAAGTTCAGAAGGCATCAGTAAATGATATACGATTTCAACTCCAAGTAAGTTATGAGAGAAAACTTGACTTAATAAACAAAGAGGAAATAACAACTATAATATCTTAAAAGTTATGCTTTTAACTCTACTCCAAAGGACAATTTCACTTAAAGAACTAATATAACATTGTCAGAGACTGACCATACCACTTTCAGTTAAATTAATCACTGGTTTGAGGATCGCACCAAAGTTAACATGGAGTCGGGCAGAAAAGATTGGAAAAGTTACTCAAGAATTTCTATCAGAATCTTCAATGCCAAATTAGCTGCAGAAAAAAAATCAAAGTATACTTGTCAAAAAAAAAAAAAAAACCTAAAAATGAATTTTATAAGATGGGTTTGTTAGTAAAAGATAAAAATTTAAATTGTGATGAAATACAAAAACCCATCCATAGACTAGGACATTTAAATTCAATTGATATATTTTTCATAATATAAGAACAACCAATTAGTCATAAATATAGAAAAAAAAGAAGTAACTGACAGCAAGTAAAATTCAACAAATTATCTACCAGTCCCACCCTGAAAACATTCAATATAACATCAACAATAGGATATAGAACATGGAGACAGAAACCTGTTCATCTTGTGTTCAAGTCATCAATCCCTCCTTACTCTGCTGTATTTTGTTCTGGTCAGTGTACCAAGGAAAACTAGAGAAATCAGGATGGATCCCACAAAGGAACACCCAAGGTCATTCCAGGACCTAAATTTCAACCTTTACTCAACCACAAGAGCTTCTAGGATACAAACTAGGGCTGACTCTGAATCTCTGCTAACACTGTTGAAAGAAAGAAAAGAAAACCTAAAGAAAAAGGCAGCTATAGGGATAGACAGCTGTCTTTTTACTCAAAAGGTTCAGCCTCCCTTGCTTGGTTTTATTATGTAAAAACTGTCTTTTCTGATTTTCTTCATTCATTCCTGAGAGGTAGGCTCTGAAGGCACTTTTCTAGGCAGCTTCTTGAACATCAGACAACTTTTCTTCTTTAAGAGGCATGGTTTACAACAAACCTTTCTTAGGTGAACATCAAAAATACACACACACACACACACACACACACACACACAAAATCAGGGTGCTAGGACTCAGGGACAAAATATCTTCAAAATACTTATCCCTAAGCATGTTTAGAACAAACAGGCAATCAACTATCCACATGACAAATCTTCCTAAAAGTCCCTAAACCAGATAATTAAGTAATTTCTTTTCTAAGTATAGAATTCAATACTCACCTACTACAGGCCACACTACAGGTTTACTGCAATTCAAAGACGAAGCCCTCTTCTGTGTATTAGGTCTCTTGGGAAATAAACCTTACTCAGTGCTGAATGCTTTAAAATAAGACAAAGGTCACTTCAGTGGCCTAGCACTCAGCGAACTAAAACAACTCATAAAATCAACTAATTTTCTTCTTTTACTTTTTTATCTTAGTATGCCAAAAACCTTTCCAAAAAGGTCCATGTATTTAATTTCTTAAAATAAAAACATCTTTACAAAAACCATTTAAATCATGCTGCCTTTTGAAAAGAACTCCTGAAGACTCTACAAACAATCTCTCCAGTGCTGCACACAAACATGTATTATGTGCCAGACCCTGTGCTTCTGATGCTATCTAATCTTCACCACCTCCGAGGCACCATTAGAATTTCCATTCTGCAGCCCAAGAATCTGAAGTCTGCATAGGCAAAATCTACGCCCAAAGCCACCCATTTGCAAGCAGCAGAGCTGACTCAGGAGCCATCTTCCTTCTACCACCATCACCCACTGGCACTCAGCATCCCACTGGTCTCTGAGCCTTAACTACTATGTACATTTGTAGGAGTTTTGATGTCAGAAACAATATTCATTAAACCAAAACTGTGACTAAAAGCAGTTAAGTAGTAAGTCACTGAAATTTTACTCAACTAAATGCACCATTAACTGGTACAGGGACATAAAGCAAGATACAGCAATTGCCCTCTAGAAGCCTAAAGTAGAAAACAGATGGCAAAGAACTTGGTTTTGATTCCAAAGAGGTGAATGAAAAATGGTATGCAAAACCAGTTAAACTGCTGAATACCAAAGGCATGGAATGCCAAGAGGATCATGAGACAGGTCACACAAGATCCCAATTCTGAAGGCTTCCCTATGCACAGACGGTCATGCCTCACCAGAACGCAGTTCTCAACAACAGTGGATGAGTTGGCTGAATCTTGGAATGGCAGTTGGTAAAGGAACTGACAAGCACAAAGATGACAAAGATGACACAATTACTCTGCTGATCTATCAAAACTGTAGTCGTGAGCCGAAAATCTTAAGTGTTCAGAACAACAAAGAGGAAGGCTGCTGGGGCTGTTTCTGGCCATTTCTTACAATAAATCCATGTTAACTGAGATCATCCCAACAGATTGCTACTTCTTGTCACCAGAAAGAGCCTGACACTAACAGGGATAAGAAAGCAAAGGAGTGATCAGAATCAGGAAGGATTGCTCGGAAGTTTCCTGGGTCTTGAAACAGACATGCAAAAATAGAAAGGAAGGGAGATAATCCTAAATGAGAGCTGGCTTAAGACCACATTCAAGGGATGACAGGAAGGCTGAGGCCCAATTCTGAAAGACAAGGCTAGACTCAAAGGAAGGAAGCAGATGACTTCAATTCCAGTAATCTCGAAGAATTAGGCTTCATTATATTAGAAAAAAGAAGATCATGATGAGTTAAAGTGACACGGTAAGAATGTCAGACTCTGCATTCCGTAAAACAAGGATAAAACCCGGATGGTGTCATGATTACATACAGTAACAAGCCTTTTGCAGCACATGGTAGGGTAGGCCCTAAACTTCGGTTTTAAGAGACCAGAAAGAGAATGGTACAGAAATTCAAGCAAAAACAGGGTACGAAGTAGAATGAATAGAAATGAAAAGATAATGTATACACAAAGCCCACTGGCATTGTAAGTCTCAGTGAAATTCCAACTGCCTTTGAGAAATTACTTCAAAGAAATACAAAACCTAAAAGACCCCACTGAGAAAACATTCAGCACAAAATCAACTTCTGAGGCCACCTTTTCAAAGTAAACATAAATTCATACCTGCTTCCATGACAACCTGGCACTCAGAAATTATAAATTACAACCATTTCTAAATCTGGACTCTCCTCCAATTTTAACCTTTATGAAAGCAGAGTACACAACTGCTTATAATTGACATATAAATGTATTGTGTGGTAAGTCTTGTGTTTTCTTCTCCAAAAGCAATTAAAATACAGAAAGTATGGTAATTCCTTCCATTGAATACATTTTTAAGAAAAAATATAATTGGTACTGAAAATCTCAATTTAAAACAAAAAACATTTCTTTCACTTTCATAAACAGTAAGTGCACAGCCCAGACAATTTCCAGAAAGAATTCCATTGAGCTTCTGAAATGTTAATTTACTTGATGAGTTTGTTTTGGAACCCCATGATTAAGGCTAGTGCTCAAATGTTCTCATTCCACCCTCAAAACCTACCTCCATAGTACTGTCAGATGGATCACTGTCTCTGCTTCAGTTAGTAACCAATTCTTCCTAGAATGTGCCTTCTCCCCAAAATATGTATGTACATTTCAAACTGATACTTATTAAAACTAACACACACAAATGATCTTTAAGAAAACATCATGCAAGGAGGCCCAGGGGTGTAGCTCAAGTGGTAGAGCACCTGCAAAGCAAGCTAGAGGCCCTGAGTTCAAACCCTAGTACCATAACCCACCTTCAAAAAAGCAACACATGTTTTTGAAAAAATATACTTACTTGTGCTTGAGAACAAACTTTACATTCTTGTATGCAAAGGCTACCAAATAGGTGCTTACTAGGGTCATCACGCTGTACAGAACAGCAGACTGAATAAGATCCATATGCCATATTCGCCAATATAACCCTGAATTAAAATAAAAGGAGAGGAGGAATACAAAAAGAAACAGAACATTACTACCTCATTATAACGCCTGTTGAATTAATTATAGCTAAGCGTGGTAAAACACAGTCGGTGTTAAGAAATCCAATATAGAATCTGAGGATATTCAGAAGTGACATATTCAGTAAAGACAGTCTTAGTTCAGCATTTTCTCGGCTCGGAACACTTTTAAAAAAAGAAAAAAGAATAGTAACCTTCGTATTACTGGTCCCAGTTGAGATTTCTGCTTCTTCTAAAGTGAGAACAAACCCTGGCTCAACAAAATCACAAGACTTCAAATTCCATTCATCAGGGTAGTATTTACGCTACATACTGGCCATTCCAAAACGCCACGTGCAGTCCCAAAGCTGACGTGGCTGTTACCTGAAATCAGAGCAGAGCTTTGCCGGGCCAGTGAACCACGGAGCTCCACTCCGCAGTCACTGCACGCTGGGTTTTACAAAGTGAAAAAAAAAACAACAAAGTCGGCTTGGATTTGATTGTCCAGCAACAGTGCAGCAGCAAGACCAGGAGATTCAACTCGGGAACCCCGAGCTTTAACGACGACCTTGGCTGGTCTGCAGTTTCCCATCCAAATATTAGTCTACAATTGCTCTCGCAGGATCATTAAAACGTCTGAACAGGTGGATGGCTGACCCTGACGCTGGTCTAACTTCTCTCCTGCAAACCAGCAATGAGCACCCGGTGCTCACTCAACGTGAGGTCTGTCTCACCTAAGCCATAATTTCTCCAAAACAGGTAATGATACAAGTTTAAGATCCCACAATGGCCAAAGAAAGGTGCGTGAAAAAGGACAACGGGCTGCCTGCTGGGAAGCGCAACTTCCCGGGTGGGCCCGGGAACGCGAGTCCTGCTAAAAAGTGCCACAAGGGACTTCGCTAGAACGCCGCCCACGACGATCCCAAACCCGAGGCCACAGAGGCGACGCGACAATGCCAAGAGCGGGACGAGCCGAGAAGCGCGCGGCCCGAGGGCCCGGCGTCCGCGCCCCGCCGGATCTGCCACGTCCCGCCTAGCCCCGCCGCCCGCGGCCTCCCCGCCCGCCGCGCTCCCAGCACTCACAGATGGGGATGGCGGACACGATGAATGCGTTCCCGAAGAACAGCGCAGAGGACTTGGCCGAGAGGTTGCGGCTGAAATCCTGCAAGAGCAGGTCTTCCTCGGACTGCTGCTTGGAGCCACCTTTAGGAGCCATGGCCGATGGAGAGCCGAGAGCCTGGAGCGCCAGACCGACGCGGAGCCGGCAGAGGACCCTGGCTCTGCCCCCGAGGCCGCCGTATCCGCTAACGACCCGTCAGCGCTGCGCGGAGCGAGCAAGCTTCCCCAGGATTGGCCAGCCTGGGGGACCGCTACTCAGGCTTCCCTGTATGATTGGACAAGCGGGAAAGACTTCCGGATTCCTGGCGAGCCACGTGACTCATCGAGGTCCCGGAGAAGGAAGGGAGTTGTAGTTTAGTGGGTTTTTTTTTTAAACTCACAAAACTTTATTGATATACCACTTCCCAGCTCCTGACAGAGATTGCAAACCTGTAGCACTCCAAAGTAAAGGACTTGAGGTGTGGCTCAAGTGATAGAGCGTGTGCCTAGCAAGCACAAAGTCAGTAAAAAACTGCCAAAAAAAAGAGAATCCAAAAGTAATGAAAATCTAAGGCTAGAAGCGGGCATTGGGAAAGGAGAGGGATAGCCAACGCGTACAATCCCTTAGCTTTTACAGTGGCATACCTTCAGGAATCCTGCGACGTGCACATCATTGCCTCATTGTACCTAGAGAGCCTGGGGAGGGAGACTGGCAGTGCAGCTTTCCAGGGCGTGGACTCTGTTCACTGATTGTTGGAAGAAGAAAACAGAGCTCTTGCTTTTAAGGACCTCACTATGATCATGAGCTACTCTTGATGAAGGAATGATCTCAAAAGAAAGATAACATTTACTGCTATTATATTGCTTTTATTTCAACTAAATCTTTATTAAATAAACCATGCTAAATAAAACTAAGTAAAGACATCATGGGCAAGAAGCTAAATGCCATTTTTAGCTCAGCAAATCATCACTTTTTCTTCAACAAAGAATGTTCACCTATATCACTCCTCAGCAAATGTTTCTCTTCTCTACTAAGAACACCCCAGTACATCAGGCGAAATTTCCTGCACCTCCAGCTTCCCTAACAAGAGATTTATAGATATCTTTGTCCCTTCACTTTATCCAAATTGTAATCGACCTGCACAGTCTCCATCCTAATTGAGCTTTCTGTGTTCAATCTTTTTCAATCTATTCCTTCCACACAGGGTCCAGAATTAGTTTTCTGAAACATAAATCCTTCCATTCACTACAGCAAGTATTCCCAAATGTCAAAAGTTTTTATCAACGCACCACAAAATAAGAAAGAAAATAATTATACCATTATAAATTTTTCAGAAAACTAAAAGTATTCACTTTAAAATATCTCAGTTTAGGCTAGGCTCACTGGCACATACCTCTAATCCCAGCTACTCTGGATCACAGTTCCAGGTCAGTCTGGGCAAAAAGTCAGCAACTCAACAAACAAGCTAGATTCTGATCCCAGTCCAAGGCAGAGGTAAGTAAGAGAATCTGGTCCAAACCAACTGGCAAAAAAGTGCTAGACCTGACCTGAAAAACAACTAAAAAGCAAAAAGGGTCAGAGGCATGACTCAAGTGATAGAATACCTGCCTAGCAAGCACTCAAACCCTAGCACTAGTGAAAATTTTTTTAAAAATTAAATTTTTAAAAATTAAAACACCTAGAATTGTGTTCTCTTTTGATGTTACGATACTCTCTTTTATTACATGGGAGTAATAAGAGAAGAAAATCTAATTTTCTTTTTCTACATTCTCCTTCCCCAGTTTTTCCTACCTTAGTAAATCACATCCTTTTTCACTCATTTGCTTTGGTTAAAATGCTAGGCTTCAATGCTAATTCCTTTTGTTCCTTCTCCATGTATACCCAATTCATAAAGGGAACTTTTGAATCTGTCTCTACTGCCTGATTTTAACCTATTTATAAACCAAGAATATAAAAAAAGATAAAACTCAGAAAACTGCAAGATCAAAAGGAACAAAAGATTTTTTTGAAGGAAGAAAGAAATCAGAAACAATAAAGATGAGGTTAAGAACAATTATATCCAAAAAAAATCATAATAGTTATAATAGAAAAGATAAAAGTTCGAAATGTTAGTTATATAAAAATGTTAAAATTAAGATAATCAGAGGAGCTAGCGGAAAGAAATTAACATGCTATAAAACTAAAGAGGGTAAATATAAATAGAAGCTCAGCTAAAATAGGAGTTTTAATTTTTTACAGGGATAAATTGGAGAAATATTATAGGCAATGATGTTTATGACAGGTTTTCGGTGGCAGTAAAGATGAAGATCAAGGGGGGAGAAGGGAGAAAGGAGAATGATGGAGGGGTGAATTCAACTATGATATATTGTAAGAACTTTTATAAATATCACAATGTACCACAGCACAACAATTTAAAAAATTTTTTAAATCCAACAAATACACACAAAAAAGATGAAGATCAATAAAGGAGAACACTTGAGGTACCGGAGCAGTATTTTCTAGTACCAAAATTATCCAATTCTTTTTGAAGAGCAGCAAGACCTGACATTCATACACGACACACTAGACAAACAGGCTAAGCAGTGCGTGTGCTAAATAAAGAGGGAGAAGTAGCAGGTAGATTCTATCCCGGCAAAGAACTACAGTAGATTTTATTCGCGTAAATATAACTCAACTCTGTGAAAGAAACAGATGGACTTTTAGCCTGGATCTACTCTGTGAATTTCAGGCTTAACATTTCTGCTATATCACTTTACACCTTATCAGACTGGGGAAAAAACTAAGCAATTACATTTATTGGTATCAGGTATATAGAAAGCAGATTTCTCTCATCCATTAATGATGGCTCTGTGGAAGAAAGTCTGGTAACTTAATAATTAATATACTTTTCTATGGCAGACACTGCAAATTGACTAGCCAATAAAGAAATCCACTGCTGGCTTTTCACTGAAATCAGGATCATCCAGGGCCACTCTAGGAAGAAAAAAATGCTTCTCTGTTTTAAAGCCCATCTGAAATGCAAATCTCATCGGGGAAATAATTTCGAAAGAAGAGATGAAACATTTACACTAGTTTCTAGGTATATTGTTTTCAGTAATCACCAGAGAGATAAGTTACTCATCCAAAGTATATTTCTGGGCACTGGTATATGGTTAGCTCATTAGTTCACATACTCATTCATCAAATATTTCTTGAGAAGCTACTACATGAAAAGTGCCGGCTTGACCCTTGTAAGTAACTAAATAACAATCATGATTATTATTATTATAATAACCAGCATTTATTAAGTCCTTGTTCTATGTCTACCTCTGTGCTAGGTCCTTCCCATATATGGTCCAAAGCCATCCTTACAGCAACCCAATGAAGTGTGTGTTGTTACCCACATTTTCCAGATGAAGAAACTGAGCACAGATTAGCAGAGTAGCACTCTTAAGATCAAGTTACAAACAGTGACTCCAGCATGCGTGCTATTAGCCACAGGTGAATTCTGGTCTCTTCTGTACCAATGGGCTCTATGATTCAAAGCCCAATTTTGAGCAAGTGGCTGCTTCTTGGCACCAGTGACCATGCAGAGTCATGTCACACTGTAGCTCTGGCCAATGCATCCTTGGACAAATAGGATCCTGTACCCAACCCACAGGCAAACCACAGGCCTGGGCTTCTTGTACTGGATCCTCTCTCTTAGGGAATTGGAAAGTAAAACTCTAGAAAGTGACAGTTCACAGAGATGTACAGAAACAGGAAAGCAAACTGAGAAGTGGTATGAAGCATAAACCCTAACTCCCCAGCAGCTATAAATTAGAAAGAGGAAATTAGGAAGATTCTCAAAAAACCTCAAGGCTTCCTCATTTCTCTCTATGGGCTTAAGAAAGACCCCAAAACCTGCAATAAAGCAAAACACTTACCTCAAAATGAAAACACAATCGATGAGAAATATATTAGAATAAATAATATAACCATATTGTACACAAATGAATATCTGCTCAACATAAATTATCAACTTATATATTATCCTTCCCCCAAAATGTTGACAGCAAGGTAACAATCAAATTCCTATAAGATCCAAACAAGCAACCTCAGTGAGGCAATTGTGCCAGGTATAGAATATGAGACAGCAGTGAAGTCAATACAACTGAACAGCTCACCTTTCCAAAAGACACTCAAACTGAATGAGATTAGATGAACAAACAGAGTCAACAACAGATACTGGGGCTGGAAGAATAGCTCTACTGGTAGAGCGCCTGCCTAGTAAGTGTGAGGCCCTGAGTTCAAACTCCAGTACTTAAAAAAAAAAAAGCAAATATTGTGTCAGCCAAACATAACAAGTTTGGGTTTAATCTGCCTCATAAGCTCCCAGGTTTAAGGAGACTTAAGTGTATAGAGAAAAAATTGATGTAATAAGAAAAGCCTTACCATCTTAAAAAGGTGCATACTCTTCTTGCATAGAATGCTGGCCCTTAGTCTTAGTCAGGCCCTTCCTCCACTCACCCACCTACCCACCATCCAGCAGGTTATTTTTTATTAAGCTAAGGTCTTGAGAATTCTAAATGCACAATTTACTGAAAAATTGATTTTTAAGATGAATGAGGCATGAAAACATTTGGGGGACAAGCATTTGTCTTTGAGCTTGAAGTTTGTACTTTCAAAGAAAAACATGGTTTTCCTTTTTTTAGGAAATATTGATAGATATGACCCACATAAACTGGAAACTGCCTTTAAAGCAGTCAGAAAAGCCTGTTCCCTCTGTGCCTAAGGATATTCATAAAGTCACTTACTTCTTTAAGAAAATGATACATATCTGCAGAAAATATATTATCTTAATAACCACTGATAAAGACTATAATACTTTAACTCTCAAAACTCCCCCTGGAATCTTCTAATGTGAGACTCATCACACATACATCATTCTTGTAGCACTGCAGGGCACGATAAAAATTAAGATTTATACTGGAAATCAATTTTCTTTTGTTACACATTTAACCCAAGCACTATGGCAACAGAATGTAAGATAAAGTAGGTCACGAATTTCAACTGGAATGGTTTTGATAACACAAAAGCCAGTTGTACTTTGTTGCTTATATCCTAGGACTCTACATTTTAAAATTCTTCTATTTTGCCCACCCCAGTCAATGTTATCTAAGAATAACCTAGTGGATAAAAATCATCAGACCAAATTTCTGAATGAGAGTCATTCAAACTCAGTATTTATTTCACTTAGTTTATTAATTAACAAGTAGTATTCTTGTCTATACTTACAAATAAATAAGGAAGAGAATTGCAAGTAAAAGAACAGTATATAAGGTTCAGTCATAAAAGTACACATAGTATTTGCAAGTCATTCTAGAAAACATTTGGGGGGATGATCAAATAAAAAGGCATACAAAGGGATATAAAAAAGGAGGCTGTGCTTCAGTCACTGTAGGGGCAAGGGATCATCAATGTTCTCCTAAGAACCTATCTGGATACCCAGGACAGCTGCTGAGGCTATTTATATCCAGGAAATTAAATGACATTAAGTGCTAATCCCTTTTACATTATTTTCTGACACCATCTTCCTTTGCCTCTGGGGAAAGATATATTCTTCTGTCTTACTAACCCGTATTTTTTATTCCAACTCTAACCACCCCGCTAGGACCATTCTTTACCAAATATCCTTTCCTTTCCTCTCTCTCTTCCATGTATAAAGCTTATAGTTATAGTTATAGGTCTTCAGATTCAAAAGGATCCAGGGCCGCGAATAGGGGTGCACACCTATAATCCCAGGTATGCAGGAGGCAAAGATAGAAGGATCTCAGTCCCAGCAAAAAAAAAGTTAGCAAGACTCTATCTCAAAAAACAAGCTGGACACGGTACGATCCCAGCTATGCGGGACTGCTACCCAAGGCTAATGGTGGGCAAAAACACCAGACCCTACCTGAAAGACGAACTAAAACAAAAAGAGCTAAGCGTGGCCTGTAAGTGGTAGAGCTTGCCTGGCAAGCACAGGCCTTGAGTTCAAACTCCACGTTAAAAAAAGAAATCAGATAGACCTGCCTAGTTAACCCCCCACAATAATCTGTGTGGTAGGAGGCAAATGGTCACATTGCTGGCCTTCTCTGCACCTCATTTTCCTCACAGGGTTCATGAAGTTGCTTTCAGCATTAAAGGAGATAAATAATGAGGCCCCCAGCCCTGTGCCTGGTACAGAGTAAGCTATTCTCTCTCTTCCCTTAATGTGTTGTCTGCTGCTCAATTTATAGATCCAGTCAGCTTCTCCATTTCCTGCACACACATTTCCTACGCACGCACACACACTAATACACGCACACACGCTAATACACACACACACACACACGCTAATACACACACACACACGCTAATACACGCGCACATGCTAATACACACACACGCTAATACACACACATGCTAATACACGCGCACATGCTAATACACACACACACTAATACACACACGCTAATACACACACGCTAATACACGCACACATGCTAATACACACACACTAATACACACACACGCTAATACACGCACACATGCTAATACACACACACTAATACACACACACGCTAATACACACACACGCTAATACACACACACACGCTAATACACGCGCACATGCTAATACACACACACGCTAATACACACACGCGCTAATACACACACACACGCTAATACACACACACACACTAATACACACACAGGCTAATACACACACATTTTCCCTCAGCTGACAAAGACAGACTGCTTGGGCTCGCTTCTTGCTCATTCCTCACCATTTTGCAGCCCAAATTCCACTCTTGCCTCTTCTGAATCTGCTCTGCACACAACCTCCTAAATTGCCACATTCAGCCTTCTCTCGGTTTCAAAACACGTCAGCTCTCCTCAGCACTTAGCTCCCCTAAACATCCCATCCTCTCAAAAGTGTTTCTTCTCTTGCCTCCAGTGAAACTGGAGACGCCCTCCTTCTTCTCCTAACTCACAGCTCCTCCTCTGGCCCTCTGCTCCAACACAGGCCCCTCCCAGCCACTTGGGGTGGGTTTGCCGCTTAAGCATATGTGAAATGGGCAAAGGGTAAAACCATGGCAGCTCCAACCAGAGGCCTCAAAAAGTAGACCATATTGGTAATATTGTGGCACAATGGGAATAACTTTTAAGATAAATCTTAAACTTGATGTTGCTCCCTAACCAACAAGAGCTAAGGTGATCTTTAAATATCCTAGCCACAAAGAACAAAGTGAGAGGAAACAGGAAAATGTATCTTGAGCTTTGCAGCAGGCACATTAGGGAATATACCTTCCTTATCTTCTTTTACTACAGGGATTTTGCAGTAGCTGGTAAGAGCAGAAATACCTAAAACTATACACATAACTGCTCAATACTGTACAGTTAAAGTTCACACTCCAACCAATTACAGATAAGTTGAGCTATTTCTACAATTATTTTTTAAATTCTTGACCCAAAGATATCTTCATTCTCTTGTACATCAATTATGAATGTTACACCGATGAACAGAAATAGGGCAGAATCAGATAATGAGCAAAAAAAAGAACTGAAACTTCTCCCTTGACTCCCTTTAAAGAGTTCACCAACTTCCAACTAAGAAAGCATAGGAGTTAATCTAAAACTCACAGTGTATGTTACCACAGTTTGGTATCTACGTATTGGTTAACAGCATAGACCCTTAAGTATTTTGCCTTAATTCAAACTCTATTTAAACTAGTTGTATGAAGTTGGGGAAGTTATTTCATCTAAGACCCATTTTACTAATTTATATAAATCAAAGGAAATGATGATACCTATTTTATAGGTATCTTGGAAACATTAAATGAGAGAATGTATGTAAAAACTTAGCAAAGTGCAAGACACATGACTTATATTCAAAATATTTTGTTTATACAAAATTCCCAGTCTTAGTTCCTCCCTGAGAAATATTGCTTTGATTCTTTATAAGTGAATGTTTGGCGGGTATGTGTGTGTGTGTGTGTGTGTGTGTGTGTGTGTGTGTGTGTGTGTGTATAAAGTGGGAAATAAGACAGGAAAAACTTTGTTGCAGAAAGACAGAGTCATCCCTGATGAAAGTTTAAAAAGCCTCCGTCGCTACCCTGCACAGGTGACCTCCATCCACTGCTTCCTTCAGTACAGACAGGGGGTTTAGGTCTAGACCTGGGGAAAGCAGGAAAGGTGTCCTTCTTTAGCAAAGGGTGGGAGGAAGGGATTTGCCACCTATTCGCCATTGAGTAACTGTTTAGCATTTTATTATGGTGATGGTTAACTTTATGTGTTAATTTGCCTGGTCCAAGGGATGCCCAGATACTGGACAAAACATTATTTCTTGATGTGTCTATAAAGGTGTTTTCAAACAAGATTAGCATTTGAATCAGCAGATTGAACAAGGAAGAGCCACTCTTCAATACAGGTGAGCATTATCCTGCCCGTTGAGGGTCCAAATAAAACAAAGAGGCAGAGAAGGAACAAGATTACTTGCCATCAGGGAGCTAGGACACCCATCTTCTGCCCTCAGACGGTGGCACTCCCTGTTCTCAGGCCTTTGAAGCGATACCACCAGTTTTTCTGGACACCTGACTAGCAGAAAACAAATTGTTAGACTTTCCCACCTCCATAATCACAGTAGACAATTAACTCAGCTGTGTGTGTGTGTGTGTGTGTGTCCTGTTGGTTCTGTGTCCCTAGAGAACTCTAATACAATTATGATTTCAGAATTCTGATTCTGAAAGTTGGAAAACAAAAACATATGAAGAAAACAAAAATTAACCATGAACTCACAACCCATAGATAACTCCTATTAATATTTTGAAATAATTTATTTAGTCACTCCACTACATCTATTTGTATATCTATAATCCTTGCTACAGATAGTTTTGGCTACTTTTCCAACAGTTTTTGTATGAGCATTTTTAAGTCACAAAAATTGTTTCTACAACATTCTCTTCAATGATTACAAAATTGTCCTTTAGAAAAATACATCATAATTTATGTATTATTTTAATGGCATCATTTTCTAATCACAAAATAATTATGTCCATTTATAAAATTAGAGGCCATACCATGTTATCATTCATATATAACCACTGTGAATATTTTGATATAGTTCCTTCTATTATTTTTTATAATTAGGCATTATATATTAAAAATAATTAAAGTCACACATTATAAGTATTTTCCCATGTCATTTAAAGTACTTTCAAAATGTAATCTTTAGTGCCTATAAAACATTAAATGACATACATCTAATCTCACTCCATTATTGGTAAAGAAGAGAGACATTTCCAGCCAATAAGGACAGAAAATGTTCTTATACGGAGAAAAAAAGGCCCTTGAAGGCCATACCTCCCAGTAAAGAGGTTCTCCAAAAAGTCCATACTTACTCAGTATATAAAAACCAAGTGGTTGCTTCCAAAACACAGGCTGCCAAGTCCAAAGGAAAGTAAATGTATGAGTCAGACCTCCTTTGGTTGCAAGTAAAAGACCAACTCCCAGACAAGCTTAAGAAAAAAAACCAACAGCAGAAAATAAATAAATAAATAAATAAACAGAGATAAGAAGAAAAGGAGAAAGGGGTAAGGGAAGAAATATATTAGCAGAGGTTAATAAAAGGAAACTTCATCACTGCTAAATCCAGAGGCCTGAGCTATATAACCTTAGGACTTTCCGTTGGTCATATTTCATCTCTCTTCAGTCCAGTTGGAATCATTCTCTCTCAATATGGACAATATGAGGGTTTTCCTGAAAGGGACAGTCACCTGACTGTCTAGCTCATATCATCTTTAGTGCTTTTGATTCCCAGGGGAGTGAATAGTATTTTTCCTGGTGGCTCCTAAGAAAATAACTAGTGAAGACTCTGATTGCACGAGCTCTGGTCAAGGGCACAGTGTCTGATTGGCAAAGCTGGTATCTGCGAGCCACACCTAGGTGGGGTGTAGGGGCAGCTCCACTGACCTGCATGGCAGGACTGGGGTTCTCCAAACAAGGAAGAAATGCCAGCAGAGTCATGTCCAAATGGTTACAACTCCACAGCAGCAGGATCCTCAGAGGGGAAAGGGAAGCCACCAGGAGTGATTCCAGGGTTTTCCAGGGGTACATATTCAGGGAGCCAGGAGCAGGAGGTGTGGCCCTTAGTAGGGAGGGACCCTGGAAATACATCTTACTCTATAAACTCCCCTACTGTTAACCATTTAGATTACTTTCAGCTTCCTTTTCCATCGGTTCTCTGCTAAAAATTACTTTCTTTTTCATTTACCTTACAATAATAGCTATTCAATTATGATTGTAAAATAAACATATTCATGATCAAATGCAGGAAGATAAATAAGGAGCTATATTTCTGCTACCCAGGCATGACCAAGTAAGCATGAGTGTATACGCACATACCAAACATCATACTTCAAGAAGTGTTCTTATTTGTGACTTTACTTAAAACTAAACCAGGGGGCTGGCAGAGTGACTCAAGTGGTAGAGCACCTGCCTAGTAAGCGAAAGACCCTGAAATTAAGCCCCAGTACCACCAAAAAATATATATATTAATAATAATAAAACTAAACCAGAAACATTTTGTTTCATTAAATATTCTTTGCTATCCAAATTCAAGTTGTATAATATGTCATCATTCAACTCCAGTAAAAGATGTTTAGCCATTTCTTGATTTGGAAGCATTTAGACTGCATGCTTTTTTTTTCACTATTATAATATAGCAATATTTGCATAACTGTTTGTCTGTATCTCTGATTATCTGTTTGGCATAAATTCCTGGGAATGGAGATACTAGGCCAAACCCCTATGAGTAAAGCCACAGAGACTGGCCTTGAGTCAGCTATGGCAAGAATTCAGGTGAGGGGAAATGATTATATACTATAAGGCCTCAGAAAATCAGAATGGGGATGGTGAGAAGCGAAGAAAAATAACTTTGAACATGAAACCTATACCCAATTTCATGAGGGGAAAAACAAGATTTGTTTAGATTGCCTTTCAACAAGATTAAATCTTGTTAATAGATCAATTTGGGGGTTTCCCATTTTAATTTATGGATGGATTGACCCATAGGAAAACAGGCCCCCCTCCTTAGCCCCTCACCCTTCTTTTACTTCTACACAAAATAGAGTCCCAGCTGCCCCCAGCTGCCCAAGCTTTCCCCAGAGAGAATTTTCTCCACCCAGGAATGCGTGGAGAATTTGATTCACCAGAAATGTCCCTGCAGTCTTTTTCACACAACAGTTGAAGGAAGGGGACACTTCCCAGAATGCTCTACAAACTATAAGAAGCAAGAACAGGATGTGGACAATGGGATTGGACTTTGAGCACATGATAAAAGCGAGAGCACACAGGGGAGGGGTGAGGATAGGTAAGACACCTAAAAAATTAGCTAGCATTTGTTGCCCTTAACGCAGAGAAACTAAAGCAGATACCTTAAAAGCAACTGAGGCCAATAGGAAAAGGGGACCAGGAACTAGAGAAAAGGTTAGATCAAAAAGAATTAACCTAGAAGGTAACACACATGCACAGGAAATCAATGTGAGTCAACTCCCTGTATAGGTATCCTTATCTCAACCAGCAAAAACCCTTGTTCCTTCCTATTATTGCTTATACTCTCTCTACAACAAAATTAGAAATAAGGGCAAAATAGTTTCTGCTGGGTATTGAGTGGGTGGTAAGGGAGGGGGTGGGGGCAGGGGGGAGAAATGACTCAAGCCTTGTATGCACATATGAATAATAAAAGAAAAAAAAAAAGCAGGATGTGGGGTGGATAAAGAGCTCTCTATCATCCAGAACAGCCTGTGGAACTGGCAAGTAGGGGCAGGAGCTCCAACAGTCAGCTTCAGTGGGGAAATTGCATGGTAGTGAAGGAAGAGGCAAAGAACCAAAGGACATAGGAGAAACTTTTAGGGGCTGCCATGAGGGAGGGGGAGGAACAAGCCAAGGAGGGTTTCTGGGGTGCTTTCTGTAGAGTGCCATTCATCTGCTCTAGTTCTTTAAGAACACCAAGAGCAAAGCTATGCATTTATCTTCAAGGCCTCTGAAACAGACTCATCTTTTTTTTGGATGTACAAAGAGACTCTGTACAGGGACTGGTCCACAATAAACCTGGAATAAATGTAATAGAGTAACCAAAACATGAATTTGCCATATTCCGCTTGGAAAGAGTAACCTGCTCTGTTCTGAACAGCATCTGTAGAATTATCACTACACTTTTTTTGTCTCTGAAACACAACCTAAATGCTGAACACCCTTCTATTTTACAATTGATGGAAGCAGCATGTGGTTATGGAAAAGGTGTTCAAAACTAAGGTGGCTATTGGTGGTGGTGGTGGTGTTTGCTAATACTTGCTGGGATTGAACTCAGGAACTCACACTCAAGAGGCAGGTGTTCCACCCCTTGAGCCAGTCTATTTTTTTATATTGGGTATTTTTGAGACAGGATCTCACTTTCATTTTGCCCAGCTGGCCTCGAACCACAATCCTCCTAATATCTGTCTCCTGAGTAGCTAGGATTACAGGTATGAGCCACTGGCGCCCTGCTAAAGTAAAGTCTTTCCTCACCTTACCACATTTGTTCATTGATTATAGCCTACTATTATGGCAAAGGGCTTGCTTTGCTTATTATTGATACTCCATAGCTTTGATCCAGGGCTTTGCAAATGATATTGCAATGTGCATACTTGAGAAATTATAGTGAAGGCAGAAATATATGACAGTGACTAGAAGGGGAAATAATTTTCAATTATCTTAAAAGAATCTGTTTTGTCTCCATTTATCCATTACAACCAGCAAACACATATTGAGGATTTAATACAGATTATTTCTTCAGTCTATTGTACAAACTGTTTTTGTATTCTCCCCCAAGAATATGACTTTTCATCTGTTAAATATTTTAAAATCATTTCTAAGCAAAGCACATCATGAAATGAAGAGGAAAGCAGAGTTCAGGACAGAAGCTGGGCCCCTGTTTGTCAAAGTACTTCAAAGAACAAAGTGCCCCTTTTGTATCAAGATCCTTAAGACAGGCTGACATGGTGGCTACATCCTATAATCCTAGCTATTTGGGATGCAGAGATCAGGAGGATGGTGGTTTGCAGCCAGCCAGGGCGAAAAGTTCATGAGACCCCATCTCATGGCCTGTACTTGACTTAGTTTATCCTATCTATGGATGAAAGGAGAAAAAGAAATGTGGAGGACCAGTGACTTGGGAAGGGAGGAAGCTTTAAGATGCTAGCCTCAAGGCAAAATAAAAAGGTGTCCCATTCTGGGCACTGGTGGCTCACCCCTGTAATTCTAGCTACTGGGGAGGCAGAGATCAGGAGGAACAAGGTTCAAAACCAATCCAGGCAAATAGTTCACAAGATCTTATCTCAAAAAAACCCATCACAAAAAAAGGGGGTAGCAAGGTGGCTCAAGAGGTAAGAGTGTCTGCCTAGCAAGCTTGAGTCACTGAGTACTGCTAAAAAAAAAAAGTGTCCCAAAGCTAAGAGATGCCAGAACAATAGGGGGTCCCTTGATCCCCAGAAAAGGAACAGTAAACAGTAGTGGTGAGGAAAAATGGGTGGGGGAGTCAGGAAATCGCTGTGACTGGTGCCCCACTATACTACAGTTAAGAAGCCAAAAGGAGTAGAAGAAAGATAATAGAATAGTGTTATGTTCTTCATATAATTCTTGGTGTCTCTTTTCACCATGTTGCCTTCCCACCATAAACTTGGCATGCAGAATATAACAACTTTTCTGCTATTCTCACAGGCCACATGAAAACAAGCACTTTGTCACCAATAAAGGAGTTAAGGATTGTTGTGGGAGAGAAAATAATAAAGTGATCAGCCTCCCTTGCCTCATTTGCCTGGGACTCTAGGTTTAATCAGTGAAAGTCCTGTTTCCTAGGAAACCCCTCAGTCCCTTGCAAAACAGATGGCTGGTCACTGTCCTCACTACCCTGCAGGGGTCTTGTGGAAAATTCAAGTATCTGTGGATTCACTTAGATATATATATACACAAGGGATTTCATTGCTTAATTTGCAACCATCCAACCAAGCCCAGTGCTTCCTATGTTCTTAACTTTTTCAACTTTGAATTCTCTGAACAACATGACATGAAGAATGTAAACCTCGATCTTAAGGAAGTACTGCTCTTTCTTAATATTCTGCTGAGGACCACCAGCTTCACATATTGTGTACACTGCACATCCAGGGTCTCTAATCTAGTCCAGACACTCAACATTAGAAGTCCTCTCCATGCTCCAAATCTCCCTCTGTGTTCCCTCTCACTGATTCACAGAGAACATGCAATGTTCTGGAAGATTGCCTCCTGCGTCCTGCCAGTAGAACTCAACACTGGCCCCATCCTGCTTCTGCTTGATCCTGCCCCAGTAAACATCCTCTTTATGTCTGACACTCATCCTCTACCTGTACTGACTTAGCTCTAGCTTCTATCCCAGAAGCCCCATCCCATCAGTTACCATCCCTCTGCCTTCATAATATCACTTCAGTGCTCCTTCTCAGGCTCCATTCCTCAGCATTTAAACAAACTCACCTCATTCACACCTTTAAAAAAGTTATTTTTCTTTCTTTTCTTGCTGGTATGTGGCATTGAACTCAGAATCCAGAATCTTGCAAGGCAGAAGCGCTACCACTTGAGCCATATCCCCAGCCCAAGAAATTATTTTTCCATCCCAGTTGTTCTCAGTTCTGGCTGCTCATTAGAATCACCAGGGGAGAATTTTTTAAACTTAAATATTCAAATTTAAATTTTTAAATATTTAAATTTAAAATTTTAAATAACATTTTTAAAATGTCATGAGGCTGCACCTCATCAGAATTAGGTCAGAATTGCCATGGAGGGGGGAGGACAGGTGTCAAAAATAAATTTAAAGCTTACCAGGTGATTCTAAACTACAACCACATTAAGAAAGACAGATCTGAACTAACTATCCCCCAGCCACCCCCATCTGTCCTCATGCATTGTCAAGCTTGATTTGTTACCTCCTTTTTCATACCTCTTCCAGTGTAATGGGGCTCCTGCACCCTCTACTCCCCATTACCTCCTAATGCCACAAGGTCACTGAAAAAAATTTATTTTTGGTAAATCCCTCTTTTCAGTTATTACTCTATTTGACTTGGCAGCATTGATCCTGTCCTTTTTCTGGCAGTATTGGAATTTGAACTCAAATCCTCAGCTTGCTAGGCAGGCATTCTACCACTAGAGCCACTCCACCAGCCCTATTTTGTGTTGGGTTTTTTTGAGATAGGGTCTCCGGAACTCTGCCTGGACTGGCTTTGAACCAATCCTTCTGATCTCTGCCTGCTGAGTAGCTAGGATTACAAGCGTGAGCCACTGGTGCCTAGCCACCTTGTCCTTGAAACACTCTCTTCCCTTTGCGCCCTCATGCTAGTACCTTCTAACTTTCTTCTTACCTGCCCACCCCTTGTCCCCTTCTCTTTCCCTATGACCCGCTCCTCTGGATCCTTCCTCACTCTTTTCTCACTGGACACTCTTGTTGAATAATTTTAGCTACTCTCTGGGCCTTTATTGCCTTCCAAACACTAATTCTCCTCAAAGAACCTGAATAGCATTCCTGGAGCTGCCTCCTGAACCTTTGGATAGTTCAGTGACACCCTCAGATTTAGTGTTGAGACTGAAACATGTCCTGTCTTCATTGTTTCCTGCTTCAATTTATATCCAGCTGCTCAAGTAACATGCTCCTCCGCTTGACTGACTCTCAAACCCCCATCCAGTCAACCCTCATGTATCTTCATGTAGAAAAGGCTCACTCTAAACCTGGAAGCCCTTAGACCTAAATATGATCTGAAAATCTAAGCATTTTAATTCTATAAGTTTGTCTGAAATAAATGGTCTTAATAAAAAGGGTTGGTATATCTGTTGCAAAATCTATCATGTATTTATAAATACCATAGCATATTAAACATTTGACAAAGTATTCTAATTTACTATATAGTACTCAGTCACAAATTCTACCTTCTCCCTTACTAAAAAGAATCACATAGTGGTTTGTTAATTTAAGGAGGTCCATTCTTTAGTTCTCTTGCACCATATCAGATAAGCACAATGCGGCCCATATGTGGTAGGAACCTTAGAGAAAAGATCGATTTTGGTGATAATATTACTGGTTAAAATTCTGTGAACTTTCAGTTGTTTGTTTTCAAAGGGAACGATTTTTAAAAACCATGAAAGTTCTAAAAGCTGTTTATCTTACACTTCTACTAAACTAGTTTCTGAAGTCTAAAACAAATTCCTGTTAATCAGTACTGAGAGAAGCTGGTTTTCCATAGGACTCCTTCCTAGGTGGCTTTTAGGAATTCCCAGGGTTAATAATTGGTCTTAGCATCAAACCCCTGGCTTCATTTTCCTTTGGCCATCTGCACATTTTGCATGCATAAAAGCTGTTGGTATGCATATGCATCCAACCCTTTGCATATGGAATGAGTATGCTTTCACAAAGCAGGCTCATAAAAGTTCTAAAGGAGGCGGTGAGTACTTGGAGAGGGTCCAGCTTCACGCTGCAGATGGCGCTGCTGTGGTGGGGATGAGGTGGAGTTGATGGCCCTGGATTAGCCAGGTCTTTGCTGCATGGACCCTCCCTGCTCTTGAAAGGATGGCACCAGCTCTGCATTTACTAGTTCTGAGGTGTTTTCAGATGGTACCGAGTAGTAAATGCATGGAGGAAAGTACAACCCTATTTGTAAGGAATGCAGAAAAATGTCTGTTCTCCTTTGTTTGCAACTTGAAGCAAGAAATTAAGTCTCAAGGCTAAAACGGATGTCAGTATTTGGTAATAATGAAGAATTATCATCAAACCGTTTAACTTGCTATGAAAGAAGGAACAAATTAACAATAGGCTAGTTATGATCTTGGGGGTGTCTCAGTCTTTTTCACTAAGCTCCACAAAAAACCAATTGTCAAGTGAAAATAATTTATGTGGGTTTAAGTCATGTTGCTGCCTGAAGAGGCTGCTACATGCCAAGGGAGAGGGTAGGGGGTGTGTGACCTAAGAAAGACATTTGGGAACAGTGGCTGGAATCCAGAGGAAGGGGCCAGAATTACTTTTGAAGATCTTCTTTCATTTACCTTGCACTCCTCCATGTCTAGCACAGTTTTTCCTACATAACTGACACTCAAAAATATCCGTTGAGCCAAAATGATTGTGTACCACCTGGACAAGCACAGGGCAGGGGGTGGAGGACATGAAAATATTTAATAGAGCTTGTGCAGTTGAGAGAGAATAAGAGTTAAGAGCAGCTATAAGAGCGGAAAAGAAGAAGTGGCTGATGTGCCCTGCAACAGATCTTTTGATGGGACGACAACAAAGTCCCTTGATTCTCAATGTAATTAGAATCAGATGTGATCAAAACAATTTACAATGAAAGTCAGAGTTTGCTTAGCAAAGATAGCTCAGGGGTATCATGTTATCCATTTATATATGCATTCATTTTAGGAGTGACCATGCTACTCTAAGAGTCACCCCTGGTTCCTAACAAATGTATAGCCAGGTGGGAAGCCCTGGAGTGGCTGAGCCCTTCAAGAGTTTTCTTCAACATGTGGCATTTCTCAGAGAATTTTTTATGTACTATGTTGACTTGACAATTGTTTAAACTATGGTGAAATGCCTTCAGAGGAAGCACATTAAAAGTAACAGACTATTTGTGCATCTTAAGACTGAAACATCAACTTCCAGACAGACTTGTGGAAAAGGTAGTCAAAGAATAACATGTCATTTTAAAAGCATGTTCCTTGATAATCAGGGTGTGTGTGTGTGTGTGTGTGTGTGTGTGTGTCTGGTGTTTAAACTCAAGGTTTCATCCTAGCAAAATAGACGCTTTACTGCTTAAGTCATATCTCCAGTCCCTTTTGCTCTGGTTATTTTGGAGATGGGATCTCTTGAATATTTGTCTAGGTTGGCCTCGAACCTTGATCCTCCCTATCTCAGCCTCCCAAGTAGCTAGGATTGCAGCATGAGCTACCAGTGCCCAGCTTTGATAACCAGTTTTAAGAGTCATCTATTATTTAAAAATGAAGGTTAATGAAAACATTTATATTGATCTTATTTCTAAGTCATCTTTAGAACCACTAGGGACTGACTAGTATACAGAAGCTAGCCAGAACTAATAGAATAGGTAAGATTGTCTAGGAAAGGGTGTAACAAGAAGAGCAGGAGGCTGCACAGACCAGTTGAGCATGTGTATCTTGGAGAATTGCAGAGTGAGGAGCCTCAAAGCAGACAGAAGAAATTGCCAAAGCTGATTGGGGGAGCCCCACAGAGGCCATTGAGCGACATAGATACCACAAGAATTTGCGTGAAGAGGGAGTGAATTTCAATAAATTATAATAACAAGCTTTGTAAATGTCCTTCATTATAGAATTTTCTTTTGCTATTTTGCTCCTTCGTGCTTCAGAGAGTTCTGGACCCACATATATATTTCTAGGTTTAGTCCTCCAGAGACATGTAAAACCTACTCTGATGCTTCACAAATACGTGAATTTTGAATAATTCTGCCATGACCATGCTTCATGATTGAATTATGGGCTGACAGACATTTGACCTCAGGAGATGCTAAAAAAAATGTGAGTCCTAGAAGCTTTCCTCCAGCCTTGGTTTGGAATATTGAAGAAATGAATGTTACCCTACCTTCAGGTAGAAACCTATTCATCTTCCAGTGAATGAAGACTTCTTCCAAGGCCTAAAGGCTTTTATTTATTTATTTATTTATTTATTTATTTATTTTTGAAGGGACTGGGATTTAAACTCAGGACTTTGTGCTTGTAAAGCAGGCACTCTACTGCTTGAGCCACCCTCAGATCACCTTGCTGTGGTTACTTTGGAGCTGGGGGGGGTCCCACAAACTATTTCCCCAGGCTGGCCTCAAACCTCAGTCTTCTGGATCTCAGTCTCCCACATAGATAGGAATTTGGGCATGGTCCATTGTCACCCAGCTGAGGCCTTTTTTTAAAGAAAGGTTTTAGGATTATTTCTATTCTGAAATTGCTACTCATTAGAGAACTCTTTACCTAAGATATAAGAAATGTACCAAGAAATCAAGAAAATCACCCATTGAATCATGACCTAGTCCTTGGTGTTTTTAAGGTTGTGTTTCCTTTTCCACATTTTTTTCTACATGATTAATTTTTTTTCTTTTTCTCAAATCTGACTACTTTTTTTGTCTATTAATGTTTATTAATTGTACAAAGGGGTTTCATTCCAATGTGCCCATACATGCACTGGGCTTTGATCAAATTCACCCCCATTACCTTTCTTATCGCCTTTTTTATTTTTTCACAATTTTTAATGGATTTTATTGGTATAAAGTACTTTAATCACATTCACCCCCCATCACCCTCTTTTTATAAATGATTTTATGTACCAATATTCTCTACTTGACATTGCATAATATAATCAGTAATACAGCTTATTATAAAGTCTTATAAAGATTTTTAATTGTTGCAGTCTGCAATTTAACTGACAAGGTCCCTTTAGTTTTACATCATATTAATTTCTAATTTTTTACAATTGCAAAGAACCCTCCCTTTACTGCATTTATTGTTAAACTTTTACAAAATGTCACAATATTTAGTTTAATACATAAGGAAATATGAATGTTTTTGAGGCTATTAATTAATTTGATTTTTATATTAAATTTCAAATTTTACCAAAATTTCTTTCTCAGTTTTTGGGGGTGCTCCTACTTCATCAGTGCCTGAGGCTCACATAGTGATGGGATTCCAGAGATCCACCCTTCGTACATGTGAGGCCTCAGTGGGCCAGAGAGTCACTGATGGTTAAATCTGTTAAATCAGTTTGCTCGCTTTGCATAGGGTTTGCCATGTAGTAAGCTCTCAAAAAATGATGTGATCATTGCATTATTTTAAAGAACTATGACAGTTCACATTCTCAAATACTAGAAAAGCATGACAGCACTTAGCACTAAAAAAATAAACTTTGCTCATGTAATAGTTTTTTGTTGTTTGTTGGTTTTCTTTCTTCTTCCCTCCCCTCCCCTTTCTCCCTGCTCCTCCCCTTCCCCTTCCTTCTTTCTTTTTTGCTGTTATTCTTTTTTGTGATGTCTCTTTGTTTATGTATTATCTTTTTTTAAAAAAACGAAATCTCAAACTTGCTTAATTACCTTTCTTTGCTTACTAATGAGGTTGAACATTTTTTCCCACGTTACATTCTCATTTAGAATTGTGGGTTCTATGTGTTCGGATCTCAGGTCTTCAATTCATTTGCTCTGTTTGGCCTTTGATTGTGAGGATGGAGCACCCCATCTCCACAGGACTGAATAATAAATGCATCAATCTTTCCCTTTTTATTTCTTATAACACGTTTAAGCTTAGAAAGCACCCTCAAACAAAGTCTAAAACAAAGTCACATTATTTTTCTTCTATCTTTTATGATATGATTTGATGCATTCTCTATGATCCAGATCAGATTTGGTATGGTAGTGTCTGAAAGATGAGGATCTACTCTTCTTTCTTTCCTAAACACGTGACCAATCGTTTCAATATCACTTAGTAAGTAATATTTTAACTACATTGTGATGCTTTCTTTACAATGGAATATATTGTAATTATCTTGTCTGTATAAAATCTCGGATGAGAAAACAGAAAAATCTCTCCTCTCAAAACCAGGGGAGTTAGGAGGAAGCACCCACACTCGTCCCACTTACCCACACTCAACCAGTCTATAAATTTAAGAACTGACGGTTGTATAAAATTTAGTCTCTACCTGATCATGTGTTCTTCATTTTCTCAGATCTTCCCTTTGCGCATTCAGGTGGTTTTCTGTAGTTTCTTTCACAATGAGTTCTTGTGATATTGAGTCAGATGATCGTAGGGGTAGTAATTTTTCCCAATGCTTCTAATGTGTAGCTTTTAGAATGGCATGTTGGAGTTTCCATGTGGCTGCCCTGTGATTTTGTGCATGGCAACTTCCTTATTTTTTAGCAATAAATTGAGTGCAAATTGGCACTCCTCCTTTCATGTCAGGTACCCTACCATTAGCACACTATGAGACTCTATTTTTGTAGTTATTTCAGTTCCCACTATTCTCCAGCTCCAGCCAAATTGGTTTATTTGTTAATCCTTGAACATGCTATGTACTTTCTGTGCCTTTTTAAAAATCCCATCCCCTGCAGCTGGCAAACATTAGGCCACCATCTCCCTCATCACTTCCTTCTGTCCAAATTCTAACTGACAAAGTTTGGTATATCAGAAATAATCTAAATGATTAGATAAATATATGAAAAACAGAATGAACAGAAAAGAAGAAGATATATGTAAACAAATTGTATAAGCAACTTCGTTATAGGTTAGGTGTATTGGTCAGGCTTTGATCAGCACAATGTAAGAGCTACAAAAACTAGGGCAGCTATGGCAGGTGAGGACTTAGACCCGGAGACTTGTCCTTACTGAAACTCTGTTTTTCTCTCTGTCTCTGTCTTTTTCCTCTTCTATCTTATTATTACTTTTTTCTACTTGACTTAATTCTCTTACACCACAGGCAGGCTTTCTTCGTGTGGGTGAGTGTGGGGGCAGAAAATGACCACCAGAATCACATCTCTATAAGCTAGTCCTAACTTCTGAAATCCCCAGAGAGGATTCTGACAGATCTAGATTGACACCCAGACCACCTTAGACCAATAAGCATGGTCATAGGACTGGCTACTAAGAGTGATCAAACCTAGAACAAGAGTCCACCCTATCATGAGGGAAGGAGGGTACTGTGATTGAAAGTCTCCTCAGAATCACCTGATTGGAGTGGCCCCCCCAAAGGACATGTGTGTGTATATTGAAGCAGAGAGAAGGGAAAGGAAGATCAGAGCAGAAGCTGCCACGGTGCTGAGCAGACAAAAAAAAATTATTGCATTCTCTAAGTTGATAAGCAAGGGTGTTTGTGATTTCTTCCTAACACTGTTATAGCCTCCTTCTTCATCATTCCATACTCACATTCTGTATTAGGGACACTCTGAGTTCTTCATCTCCTGGGCTCCCCCCTCTGCACATGCTGTACCTTCTTCCTCTTACCCCTCATACTCCTCCTGCCTCCACCTGGTTAATTCCAGTTCCTTCTTCAGCTCGTCCTAATTACCCTTTTCTGCTATAGGAAGCCTACAAGACGTCCCCCAGTCAGAGTTAGAACCTGTGCATGATCAGTGCTGGAGGCTTGCCTCTAGCACAGTACACATCACATCATATGCTGATACATCTCTGCCAGTTAAGCAGAAAGTGATTATTATAGAATTTCTGGGAAGTTAAGTAACCAAGCCTAGAAAATACCTGGATTTATGAGCAATGCAGCTAGGAGAAATATCCAAAATCCTGCAGAGACCCCATGGCCACCCACAGCCTGCATTTAGCCCCTCCAACACTAGAACGAGGATTCTAGAACTCCTGTGACTACCATCACTGAAGACAAGCACCTCCACCACCCTTCCTGCTACCAGAAGGATCCCATGGCCACTACTTCACAATATTTGCTTTCACCGTCCAAGTTTGCTTAGCAGTTGCATGCTCACATAGAAACTAACTGCAAGGGAAACTAGAACGCATAGTCTATAACACCATAAACAGAAGGTTGAATAGTGTCGAATGAAACAATTTCCAGTATCTGCCACAAAAGCTTTTTGCAAGGACAAATAAATTTATGTTGTTATATTGTTGTGCTGAATAGTTTTATTATCTGTATGAAGTCTTTGTTTCCAGAAATATTTTTAATTTAATATCTATTTTATCTGATGTTAGAATTGCTAAGCCAGCTTTCTTTTGGATTCTAATTTCCTGGTATGTCTTTTTTCTATTCTTTTATTTATAATCTTTCTGTTATTTTGTTTGAGGTATATCTCTTTCTCTCTCTCTTTTTTTTTTTTTTTTTTTTGGTGGTACTGGGGTTTGAACTCAGGGCCTCCCACTTGCTAGGCAGGCACTCTCCACTTGAGCCATGTCCCCAGTCTGAAGTTGACTCTTTTTCTCCCTTTCTCCATGTCTTCTTTTGGATTACCAAGTTTTTCTAATTTTTTTGCATTTTATTCAACAAGCTTGGGTTACACATTCTGTTTTTAGTCGTTGAATGACTTTGAAGACTTAATTTTATATTTTCTAACAGTCAATAGTTAATCTATGTCTCTAGCCTGCTTCCTAACAAGGAATTTAGAACAACATAACTCTCCTCACAACTCACCACTTTCCCCAGAAAGTCCATGTCATTAGTGTCCCATTTTAGCTCAGGATGTTTTTGTCTGTGCTTGGAAACATTTCTCTGTGTACTCACCCTGCCATCTTGGATTCTATTGTTATTGTTTTGGTTTTCTGGGACTTTTTTTTGATGGCGGTACTGAGGTTTGAACTCAGGGCCTTGTGCTTGCTAGCAGAAGCTCTACCACTTGAGCCACCCCCTTAGCCCTTTGTGCCTTGGTTATTTTTTAGATAGAGTCTTGTGGTTTTGCCCTGCCAGCCTGGACAGCCAGCTTTCTACTATCTAGGGTGGTGCACATCACCATGCCCAGCTTTTTTCTGTTGAGATGGGGGGGTCTCCCTAACTTATTGCCCAGGCTCATCTTGTACCACAATCCTTCCAATCTCTGCCTCTCCAGTAGTTAGAATTACTGATAGGTGCCATCACACCTGGCACACTCTGCCATCTTGATCTGGATGTCATAGTCTCCTCTTGCTCTTTTCCTTTCTCAAATTCCTCCAGGCCCCTCAGCCTTCACCTCAGTGCCTGGCTCCCCATTCTGCATTCATGTCATCCATATCTCACAAAATCCCCAGCATCCTCACTCCTCCTTGCCTCACCACTTCTCCATTCTGTGCACTTCAGCTTGGAAAAGACCAAACAGGTGCCCACACACTGAAGAGCACAGATGCGCCAACCTTTCTCAAGCCTCCTAACCTGTTCTGCCCTTTTGCTTTTTAGCACATAACCAAAACCTGCTTCAAAGGAAGGAGAAGCCACCAAGAACTCCCAGAACTTTCCACTTCCTCTCCAACAAACTTGTCTATAGCCCCACCCATATTTCTCTCTGTGTCTCACATGGAGCAAGGGCCCTCCTCTGCTCCTAGGCCAGCTCTACAGCCCTCAGTTATTCCTCCTGTTTTTGTTTTAATTCTCCCTCATTGTGCCCCCAGAAAATATTGACTAAGTTAATTTCTTGCTTATAACAGACACTTAATAAATGTTTATAGATATTTACAAAAGGTCATAGTAGCTATATTTTTATCTAAGATACCACTAAGAATATCAAGATATTAGAAATACTTTCAATAAATAAAGATAAATGTCAATTTATAGAACAAATACCTAGGAGTTTGTGATTGTTCTGTTTTGTCTGTTGTTGTTTTGCAATGCTGAGGCCCTGCATATTAGGCAAGCTCTTTATCATTGAGCTACTCCCCAGCCCTATAGAACAAATATTCTAATCCTACCACTGCCCTATTCTGAGTGCTAGGGATAGAGGGAACAAAACAAACAAAGGTTCTACTGTCATGAGCTGACATTATGGAGGGGACATCAGGAAATAACCAAGCAATCAAGTAAGATCATTTCAAATGGTGGTAGGAGCTGTGAAGGGAATAAAATGGCGTAACGGCTAGGGAGTGGCATGAGTGAGGTAAACTAGAGGCCTCACCTGTGTGGCAGGAGCATAAAGCATCAGGAGTAATAAGGTTAGATGAGGAAAGGCAGGGGCCAGGCCGTGACATAATGGGTAAATTCTACCTAAATGCATTGAGGTTCCCTCGGCTTTCTTAACTGGAGTAAAACTTAAATATTATAATGTGTGCAAAAAGTATGCAACTTGATATACACACGCGCACACACATAACTCATAAGACAACCAGCTAGCCCAGTTCAAGGTATAGAACACCACCAAGCTTCAGAATGTTCCCTTGTGCCCCTTCTTAGTCTAACCATAACCGTCCCTGACTCAAGCAAAGGTAAAACCTCAGTAACCACTGTTTGGCCTTCTATAATTGCAAATTAGTTATTCTTTTTTTTGAGACAGGATCTAGATAGATAATCCAGGCTGCCCTTGAACTTGAGATTTTCCTGCCTCAGCCTCCCCAGTGCTGGGATTACAGATAGGCACTAAACACACCTGACTACTTTTGTCTATTCTTGAACATTTATAAATAAAATCATAGAGTACACATTTTTGTAAGTTTTTATTTGTTTTTAAATTTCTGAGAGATTTATTCATGTTGTTGCAGGTGCTGGGAATTCATTCTTCTTTATTGGTTGTTGTATGAATAATTATTGTGCTGTTAAATTGTTGCCAATATCTTCCCTTTTAGATACAGCTAGTGTGAATGTTCTTTTTTTGGTGGTGTTGGTGGTTGTTCTCAGGGCTTCACTCATACTCTACCACAGTAATCACCCCAACTCCCAGTGTGAATATTCTTAACATGCCCCCCACTTTTGGGGGGACATAAGTACCCTCTTGTCCTGAGTACATACCTAGGACTAGAGCTGCTAGCCTGTAGTAAGCATATATTTCACTTTATTAGCTATGGCCAAGCAATTTTCCATTATCTCTCCCCTTCCACTAGCACTGTATGATGGTTCTTCCTTTACATCCCCACCAACATTTGGTGGTATTGGTCATTTAAAAAATTTTAGCCATCCTGTGGGTGTGTGTAGCTCTAATTTTACGTTCCCTGATGATTAAGTGATGTTTAGCACCATTTTTATATTCTACTTGTGTGTTTGGATCTCGACCAAAGATAGCTTTGAGGCAGGATACTAACCTAATTCACCTTTTTAATAAAGATCCCTCAGGTGTCTCTGTGTACATTGGCTGTAGGAAGCACAGTGGAAGCTGAGAACCTTCAGAAGACTATTGCAGTAACACAGGCAGGAGGCAGAGGTAGCTTGGATTAGTAGTAAAGGTGTTAGGGAGAAGTGAAAGATAAAAGACATGTTTTTGAGGAAGCCTCCTGAGTGTACCCACTACTGGCTGAGAGGGAGAAAATGAGGAATCAAAGGTGACCTGAACAGCAGAATAAATGGGGGTACATTTCCCACTGTGCAGAAATCCCAGAGCAGGCTCACTGATTTAGGAGGAAAGTAATAGGAAATAAAAGAATAGACTGGATCATGCCAAAGCCAACTGTGCCAAGGCCCCCGACCCCCCAAAAAAAGTTCTAGTCACAAAACCGTGGCAGGGATTTGCTTCCCTGCCTTGCAAATGCACTCTCTAGCACTGTGCAATGGGCTTTTAAAGCCAGCAAAACTTACATGACTTCATTTATCACTAATGGTGATGGTGTTTTTTTCCGTTCCAAGAATAAATATGTCTCTACACCATGAAGTAAAAAAAATCCAGAAATTTAAAATTAGATTAGTTTGGAAATCACTGGTATTTTTCTTCTTGTGTAAGGTCACTCTGCCCTTGCAGGCCAGCACTGGGAAAGTGACACATTTCTTTCTCCATCCCACACTTCTCTTATTTTCATGCAATGAAAAACAAATGCTCAACACTTCAAATGCTTAGTGTATGTGGTAAATAGTTCTATCCTCATTTAAAACTTTAAGGTATGTTATGTAAAAGGTAGCGTGCCAGACCACAAGCTTACTAGGGCATTTCTACGTGGAGAATAAAATTCTGCCCTTGCAGAAATAATAAGCTGACTCTTCAAGTTGCCACAGTGTTAGGCTGCCTGCTGTTTTGGTTTATATAGTGCTTTCCATTTCTCAAACCAGTGATAATACTACCTAAAAGAAGAGCCTCATAGTTTATAATGGCTTATTAGATAGACCCTGTGCTAAAACCAGGCCCATGAGCTATGCACTATGATTATCTCCATTGAACATATAGGAAAACCAAGTTCAGTAGCTTGCAGGGTCACTTGACTGGGAAGTAGCAAGGCCAAGATCAGAATCCAAGTTTATCTGAACCTAAACTGAAACTTTTAATGGTTTCCAAGATAGGCGAGCATAGGACGGAAGGTAAGTGTATAAATGCCAGGACCCCACCCACCCCCAGCAGGTTTCCATCATTGTCCTACCACTGACTGGCTGTATGGCTTTAGGTCTCTGGGGACTGCCAGAGTCTTTCAGTTTGGGCAAAAGCTTTACTTCTTGCCATGGTACTTATCTCCTTTGTACACTGTAAAAATTGAATAAGTTAACACAAATACAACACTTAGAATTATGCCCAGGTCTTGCTATGAGAATGCTATCACTTTTTTTAAAAAAATAGTTTTATTGAGATATAATTCTGATGCCATACAATTCAAACATTACAGCATACATTCAATGTTTTTTGGCATACTAAGAGAGTTGTACAATCATCACCCCAATCAATTTCAAACATTTTTTTTCAGTACCGGGAATTGAACCCGGGCCTAGAACATAGTAGGTAAGTGCTCTATCAGTCCGATTTCAGGACATTTTGTCAGCTTAAAAAGAAACCCAGTACCCATTGACAACCACTCTCTCCCTCAGCCCACCTCCACCATATACAACCATTAATCTACTTCATGTCTCTATAGACCTATAGATCTGTAAGAATCTATGGGATACTGATTGCCTATTCTAGACATACCAATCATTCAGTCTACGACCTGTTCTTTCTGACTTTTATTTAACATAGCATTTTCAAAGTTCACTCATATTATAGCATGTATCAATATATCATCTATCTTTATTGATAAAGAATATTGCATTGTCTAGGTAGACCACATTTTATTTATCCATCTTTCAGTCAATGGACATTAGTCTGTTTCCACTTTTGGTCTATTATAAATAATGATGCTGTGAACACTTGTGTACAAATTTTTGTGTGGACCTAAGTTTTCATATCTCTTGTGTATATAACCAGGAGTAGAACTGCATCTATTACTAGTCACTGCCTCCCTCTTTGTGTATATCTCTGAATGTGCAGACATCGGTTCTCACACATAAACATATGCCTTAGTTTTTTTGTTCTAAATGACCTAATGAGGAAAGTATCCTTTCTGTTTCATATCACAAATGAAATGAGACTCTGGGAGATTTGCCTTACTATTTCTGGGTCTGTAGCCTTGCCCATGATACATCTTCTTTTCAGCATGACCTTCCCTCCTCCCTTCACCAGCCCTTTAGGTTTGAACTAAAGCTTTACTTCTTGCCAGGAATCCTTGCTTGGATTCCACAGGTGAGCCAAGCACCTCAACTCATGCTTCCAAGATGTCCTGTGTACTGCTTTGCTATCACCCTCATTACATCCCACTACATTTATCACACCAACCAGACCAAAACCCTAGGGAAGGGCATTATCTTCCTCAGCCTTCCCTTGCAGGCTAAGCACAAGACATGGCAAGTAGCAGTGGCTCAATAGATATGGATGGAAGTAAAGAAAGAAGGAAGGAAGGAATCTGACACAAATACATGCTAGTCTAGCAGACTGCTAACATTGTTTATCACATCATACAGCCTTGCCTTGAATTGACTAAATACAAAAGCCAGATAGTGATTATTCAGATTAGAAAGAGTCTTCACTTTCCTCCCTCCTTCCCTCCTTCCTCCCCCCGCCCTCTTTTCCTCCCTATCCTCCTTCCTACCTTTATTTCTATTTTTATTTTTTTTGGCAGTACTGGGGATAGAACCCAGGAGGATTTACACATGCTTGACAAGTACTCTATTCTGAGTTTCATTCCCAGGCTGTCTTCACTTTTTAAAATCACTTAGCACAAACTTCTTATAAACAGTGAGTCCCCTGGGAGAGTGATCTCAAAGACTGTGTTCTACAGTAATATCAAGGATGCTTTTAATGGTACACAGAGTATGGTTTTAACTTAAGTTTCTTCTTTATTTCAAAGTATATTAGGAATGAATATAGCTAAGATGTAAAACCTACAATATGGATTTTAGAAATAGGCTAAGGTCTTTCTAAAAATTAAGTCTATTCAAAATGTGTGTTAAGTATAATTATACAGTGCAGATGGAATGCAGACGCAGGAAATGTTGTATAGATGGTACAAAAGAAGTCGAGTTTGGGTACACTATTTAAGGATATTTAAAATACAAAAAGTTCTAAGTACAAAGTACACTTCATAAAAATAGTGTGTCTCCATGGTGGCTAGGCCCACAAATCACCCAGGATCTTACCATAATGCAGATTTTGATTGGGCACCTCTGGGGAGGGGGTCTCAGACTGTACTTCAAACAAGCACTTAAAGATCAGTGATACTGCCTGTCCCATGCCACACTTGCGATAAAGGTTTTAAAGCATAATAATAACTACTAGCAACAATACTGCCTACTTCCTTTTGAGTTCTTCTCTGTACTGGGTACTCTTCCAGGTGTTCCACAGGTTTTAAATTGATCAGTATTCACAAACACCCTGAAAGGTACTTATTAATATCTCCACTTTACAAATGAAAATTTAAGAGCAGAATTAGCTCGACTTTTAGTAACAACTTTCCCCCACACAAAGTAAGACACACAAGCAGAACGGAAATGATAATACCCTTATCTCTACTTCCATTATTATAAAGCAAAACTCAAGCTAAAGGGGCCTAAAACATTGACTTGGTTTTAGCCAGTGCTGGTTCTCAGCATTTCTTCCATTCCCGTGTCCTGTCTGCGACCTCACTGTGAGACAGAAAGTAATCTTGTCCAGGGATCAAAGCCTGAAAAGTTTTCTCATTTCCCCACATTCAAAACAAAACAGCTCTGGGCAAAGGATGCATTTCTATCCCGTGGTTATAATGAAAAAGAAAAACTACTCAAAGCCAATTTGAAATAAAAAAGCATTCTTAAAAAATATCAATTATCAGTGGTAAAAATAAACATACATACACATTCCTGTGCATATACATATACCTGTGTATGTACGTGGGTATATATATTGATGTGCACAACAGATGCAATCGTCCACAGGGGATTTATGCCATTAAATACTACTAATTCATTTCCACACAGTACTCTGTGAGTTAACTACATTTATATGGTTGTTGTTTTTGTAAAGATTCTAAAGTGCCTAATTAAGAATAAAGCCAAGAAAAAACTTAAGCAAAAGTTTCATTTCAGAGGGGTGAAGGGCCCTTTGTAGTGTGAGGGGCAGGGGATCTTTTATTGCTAGTCAGAGAACCAAGAGTCCTTTCACGTGGGGAATGTTATTCCTTGTCTGGTTGAACACAGATTTCAAAAACCTGAGGGCCTGGGGCTTGATCTACCTGCTCAATTTGGCCTATTTCACTCTGTGTAGTTGGGAAGTGCCCATATAAATCTGCGTATTTGGTATCCCTTGAAAAATTGGAAGACTGGCAAGTCTGGGCCCAGAGTCCTGCATTAGCTTCAGTTCTCAGCAGCCCAGGAAGGGCTGGCCCTGATGACTTCCCTAGCAGGCTTCACTCACATCCATTACCTGCCTGGCCCTGGAGGCTACTGTGTTTGGAATCCAAGTTTGTAGTAGGCTTTATGAACAGCCAACATTTGCTGTCCTCATCATTATCCTGGCCAAATGAGTGCACTGGGACACTGAAAAACAGTTTCCTTTGAGTAAAGTGAAAGCAGCTGGTCCACATGGAATTATTCATTGAGTTTGCAGAAGCCGGGTGTGTCCTGATTTAAATACTTCATAGTGCTCAGATACGCAAGTGACACATCCCCCCAACTTCCTACCAGTTGTGCAACTCATTGCCAGTTGGTAATCTTTTGGCTCATTTCCTGGGAGACTCATTTTAAGTGCGGGAGGGACTATGGTAATGGCTCAGTAATTTTCCTGTCCAGGTTGCTAAGCTGAATTTTCCCAGAGCCAAAAAGGTCAGTAGAATGAATGAAGGTTTGCATTTATGGTGGGGAGAAATGCTATCCAGAGCATCGAGTTACTCTTTGTAAAACAGCAAATATTTTCTCATGCTCAATTTAGAGGTGGGGAATATTCCAACCATCTGAACTTTTACTCATCCAGTAAATATTTATTAAGCAACATCTTTGTACCATGCACTGTGCTGAATGAAGAGTATAATGAGGAATGAAACTGGGCCCCCTTCCCTGGAGAAGTTCAGGCTGGAAGTAATTATGCAAATAGTTATACCTGATAGTTATGTGAGAAGTGGATTGGTAGGTGGGGCAGACCCAATCTATGCTGTGTTGAATTGCAGAGGAGCTGCCACTACTCAGGTATGGCCAACTCTTGGTAGACAGGATGGAAGGCCCAACATTGTCAGAATGTCAGAGTTTGTGAAAGGAGTCAGGAAATGGAAGATCTTTTTGTTTTGTTTTGTTTCTTGTTTTATAACATCTTTTTTTCCTATATAGAGTTAAAAAAAATTTTTTTAAGCTCACTGTAGATCATTAGAAATGAATTTGCAGGCAGGGTTCCCCAGACTATAACTCCAGTTTCAGGGGACCCAATACCTAACCCTCTTACTGTGTTTAAAACAAACTGTGTTAAAAAGCAAATCCTAGGATTTGCTTTTCTTAGGTAGTCCTATTGAACCTCTCATAGTTTTGAAATTTTAATGCATTGAAATATTCAGACTTCCTATATCTCTCTCATCTCTCTCTCCCTCCTCCCTTCTTTACTCCCTCCCTCCCTCCCTCCCTCTCTCTCACACACATACACACATCTCTCACTTCCTATCTAAAAATAATTATTTTCATTAAGAGTGGAATTTGAACACATTCATCAACACAAGTTATTCTTTAAGAAGAATCTTTGAAAGACACAAGTGATTAAGACACAATTTGGTTCTTCTGACTTAATTCTTAACTATTCATGTTCACATTACTTTGGCTTGGAATCAAGATCCTTTCCTGGCACTTGTCCTTTCCTTCTGGACTGGTCTTGTGCTAATATGCCTCTGAGTGGCTTATCTTTCAATGCCTACAAAGACTTCATTTTCTATTACTCACAGGTGTCCTATTTGCCCTGCCTGGATGTTATAAACCAATCACATGAAAGGTTTTGTTTCGGTTTTCCATCTCCCTGCTCTCCAAGCTGCTTCCTTTTTATGCAGCTGCAGCCAAAGAGAAACACATGAGTTGAGAGCATAAAGCCTCCCTGGCTCTTGTTTTTATTCAGAGAAAATATTTTCCTTCTCTAATTATTTTACTGCAGTCTCTCACCTCATTAGGACATAATTTATGCACAATAAGTAGAATTAATTTTAATTAGCAGCCCTGGATTCTTAACTTTCCTTAGCAACATCCCAGAAAAGAACTCAGCTTTAATAGTGCCTTTCAGCCTCTGCTTTTCCAGAATGTACTCTAAAAAGCAAAACAAATAAACCAGTGTCTCTAACACAAGGTATTTATTTAAAACATGCTAATATCATGGGACTCTTTGACTAATATTTGGTCTTATTTTTCTAATCTCCTAAAGTTTCCATCTAAAGAATACGCGCTGTGTGTCACCGATGCTGCCTCTCCTCTGGAAACACCTTCTCGCTCAGGAACTTAGGTGGTTTCATCCTCATGACTTCAAGGTGAGGCCTAGTAGTTAGTAATCCCTAAATGTGATCTAATTTTCTGAGAATGAGGAAAGTGACACTTTATGGAGCCCAAGACAATAATAACAGCTGGCGTTTCTTAATTGATTGCTACGTGCCAGCACTGTTCAAGTCACTCTGCCTCTGTCAGCTAATTTAACTATTATTATTATTCTTATCCTACTCCTGGGTGGCACAGCTGAGGCCTGCAGAGGCACTGTGACTTGCCCTAGGTCACAGAGGTGGTCCAGAGCACATATTTGAACCCTAAGCCTTTAGCCTCAGAGTCTGTAGCCTTAACTAGTTGGCTGTCTTACCTCCCTTGGGGGAAAACAAAGCAGAGAGAGAGCTAAAGCCGGTGTTTTTCCTTTTTTAAGTTTGCCTCAAGTGCCCTTAGTTCTTCATCCCAAATTCTTCATTTGTAAATTCCAGCAATGTATTTACTAGGGTGTTGTGGCAACTCATTATGTAAATGTATTCATAGTTTCTTGGAAGAAAGGCTGTATAAATATTACAGAACTATTTTAAAAATACATGAAATGTGTTCACCTGAATATGACAGTCTTATTTCTCACTATAAATAAATAAAGGGTGCTGATTTGCTATCCAAGTCCTGAAGCCATGGTAGCACTGGGTCCCTCTTCCCACAGGTCAAAGGTCAGACTTGGTGTTAGGTGAGAGTCCTTCTGAAGCTCTAGCAAACCACCTCGTAAGTTTCTATTCAAACCTTCTACAATGCTAAACAACATAAGAAAATGTGAAAAGCAAAAGAATTAATAAATTATGGCATACTATTCAGCAAAAACAAAGAATGAACTAGATATATGGATCACATATGGGTGAATATTACAAGCAGTGTTGTTGAAAGAAAGTAAGCATAAAATAATACATTCTGTATTATTTTATTCTTATAAAGTTTAAGAACAGGCTAACCCTGCAGTGGTGGGTGGAGTGTGTGCAGACTGGGCAAGGCACAAGGGAAGATTATAAATAGGTCTTTACATGTGTAAGAATCATAAGGTGTACACTTATGGTTAGTGTCTTTATTGCATATTCTATACCATAATATAAATGAAATTAAATAAGCAGCATGCAGAAGATTATCAAGCTGAAATATGAATGGTGGGTTTGAGGCCATTAAATAACAATGCCAAATAAATAATGTAAAACAAAACAAAGTTACATCTATATTATGTTCATGTAATTCTTCTTAAATATCACACAGAGCTTGAATACCTAGCAAAGAGGTTTGACTTGACTCAGTAAGCCCATCAGCCTGGTGATAAAGTGATGTAACCAGATGAGCACTGAAAGTTTAGTCAAAGCCATTCTGTATAGATGGAGCCCTGGAACTGGGGCAAGGCAGAAATAGGGGAGACCAAATAAGCTTAAATATTCCTCATCTGAAAAAAAACTGGCTTGAGCTGGTGGAGTGGCTCAAGTGGTAAGAGTGCCTGCCAAGCAAGGGTGAGGCCCTGAGTTCAACCCCAGTGCCCCAAAAATAACTAACTTTGAATTGGACCCCTAGCTACTTGGGATGCAGAGATCAGGAGGATCAAGGATTGAAGCCAGACCAGACTAATAGTTTGTAAGCCCCTCTCTTGAAAATACCCAATACAAAAAAGGGCTGGCATAGTGGCTCAAGTGTTAGAGCACCTGCCTAGAAAGCATGAGGTCCTGATTTCAAACCCTAGTACTGCCAAGGTAAAATAAAATCATAAGACTGTTTTATCAACTTGGGGAGTGAACACTTTCTGTAAATACAAGACATCTGCAATGAAGTGAGGTCAGGAGGAGGTCACTGCACGTGCCCACTCTTTAACACTAGGCATGCCAAGGATTTTAAACTGTTTTTTCCTCTCTGAGGACTCAGCCCTTGAGCTCCCAGAGCCACCCCAGTCCTGGCCTTTCTCAGCTTCTCATACTTCCCCTCCAACAGCCTCGGTCATTGTTGCAGTTTTCTTCCTTCTTCACAGTGTTTGCATGGAGGAGGCAGAGGTGGCCACCCTGACCTAAATACCATGCAAGGGTCACAAGGTCATTTCCATAGGGATTGTGTAAAATTTGCAAATTCTTACTCCTGCATGCTGTCAAAATCCAAACCATTTTCTATATTAACATTGAATTTTGCTGACTTAAAGATTAGCATGTCTAAAAACTGAGCTAAACATGGATGATTTTGAATGTGTCTGAATCTCAGCTACAGGGTTTTTTTTAATATTTGTTTCAAAATATTTCTATTTGTTCAATAAACATTTAAATTCAAACCCATTTCAGGTATATCTATTTATGCATACACATAGGAGAATATCAGAAACCTGGGCTTTTTTCTGATGAGAACTGCTTCCGGTATGTTCAAAGACACACTAAAGTAACCTCTTACAGGTCGTTCAATAAATGAGGACATTTAGATTTAAACCAATGCATTTCAGTAGATTAAGACTCTAACTTTAAAAATGAATTTGTATGTGCACGCACACATGCACTCATGTAATGTACAAGAAGTTCTCAATTTGCAACTGGATTATTCTTTAACAGTTCAGGCAATATAACCTCTGGTCCAAAAGTTGCACAGCTGAGAGGAAAAGTAAAGATCTACCTATAAAAAGCCACCTGCTTTGCAAATGGAGAAAGTGAGCTCCATAGAGGAGAAAGGGCCTACACAGGTATACAAGGTCACATATTGACACATCTTTTTTTGTTTTTGTTGTTGGACTGGAGTTTGAACTCAGGGCTTCACACTTACAAAGCAGGGTCTCTACCACTTGTACCACACATCTGGTTATTTTTGGAGATGGGGTCTTGCAAACTATTAGCCCGGGCTGGCCTCAAACAGCAATCCTCCTGTGATCTCAACCTCCCAAGTAGCTAGGATTACAGGTGTGAGCCACCAGCACCCAACTGGGTGCTTCTTTATTTGCACACACAAATTCCTTTTTTAAACAGCCTAATTAATAAGATTTATCCTAATAATTAGAAGAGATGAAAAAAGAGATTTTTAAATTTATAAATGTAAGAAAGTGACCACCCATGCTGGAATTAAGCCAGCTGTGGACTGGGAAGGACCACAGTGGGGAACATTGACCATATCCCTGAGCAGGAAGGAAGGAAGCACTGATGTAGAACAACAGTTCTGTGTGTTAGACCGCAGCTGATGCTCTTAATCTAGGATGACCTGGTCACTGCTAGAATAATGGGAGTGGGAGGGAGGTTGGATATTTTGGGATAGTGTTTTTAAAACAAAATTAATACCAAAAAAATCATGATGAACAAACTGTAAAAATTTAAAGACCAGATCTAGCCCTATGTTTGCATGACCTTACCTTACTTGTCTCACCCTAATTCTGGCCCTGGTTCCAATAAAAATTTATTTACAAAAAAATAGGCAACTGTCCTATTTGGGTCTGGTTTACCAATTTGTTTTTTGAAACACAATATTACTTATAGAATTACTAAGATTGTTGACATCCCTTTAACCCATGTGATCATTCCACTCTAGTCCTGGCTCTAAGGTAGATCCAGCAAACTGTGGCTTTCTTTCAGGTTAAATGACAAAGAAGTTTATATGTTAAACAAAGTTATGTCAAATAAATAATGTAAAACAAAACAGTTACATTTATATTATGTTTATGTAATTTCTCTTATATATAACTGTCTTAAATTCCACATAGTACATTTTTATGAGTGAGAGAGAAGATAGAAAACATAGAACTTTCCAGACCTGGGTAGAGGGCCAAAATGCAAGAACCTCCATGATCAAAGGCACACGCAGCTGATTAGAGCAAACCAGCTACACTAACATAACCCACAGACCAAGTAGGGTTTTAGTGAGTCCCAAATTACTTTAATGTCAAGGATCTGCTAATCTCACATTTATGTGCTCTGTCTAAGGTTTATACCTCCTGAAGTTTCATGTTAGAGCTACTTAGTAGGTTTTAAGCACAAATTATGGTTTAAAAACAACTCAGGGATCCAAAGAAAACCACAGTCCAAAGATGAGATCAGAATTTCTTCAGCATTGAAGTGGTGATTTGCTTCAGTCTCATGATTCTTACATACTCATTCCTCAAATAATCTCCAGTCTGAAAGAACACATCCGAAAGTCACACCTGCAAGAATGTAAGTACAGTGATTCCCTGTTCCTAGGACATTATATGCTTTAGTGATTAATTAACAGACTTTGGCCATTTACTTTTCCTACTAACGTGCCAACTGAACTCATAATCACTTCTAGAGTCAGCACAATTTTCTTCTAACTGATCTAGTCCATACTGAAAGATGTCCTGTATCCAGATCAGAGGTTATCACCATGTACCTGGTGATCATGAACATGGTCACAATTGCCTTTAAACTCTGCAAGAGTTCTCAGAGTGGCTGCCCCCAGACAACCAAATAATTAATTTGATTGGGTTGGATCTCTTCTGTACAGCCATTTATTCTGGGACAGGTCTTTCTCCTACCATGATAATTTTTTTATTGTTTATTCATTTATTCACATGTGCACACATTGTTTGGCCCATCTGTCCCCCCTACCCCCCACCTCTTCCCCCTCCCCTCCCCTCCCCTCACTTCCAGGCAGAACCTGTTCTGCCATCTTCTCCAATTTTGTTGAAGAGAAGACATAAGCAATAATAAGAAAGACATAGTGTTTTTGTTAGCTTGAGATAAAGATCACTATACAGAGAGATTCCTAGCATTGCTTCTGCACATTACTGGGATAATTTTAAACATTTTATATTATAGCCTTTGGACTTAGTTGCTATCAATTGGGGCAATTGTATTTATGAATTTTTTTCTTTTTCTTCCCTCTTTTTTAAAAGAAGGTTTCCTTTGTTGTTACGGATTCCTAAAGACATCGTGAAGTTTCTTCCTCTTTCTATTTTATCTTGGAACTTTCTTTCTCTATTTTATCTGCTAAACTATTTAATGTGTCACAAATAAATACTATCTAGTACATAGTAATTCATTTCGAAAGAAAAGTTAAAGTCATAATGAATTTCCCAGAGTCAAACAACACCCCTTTATCTTTACTCTCAGAGGCCATTTGGAATACAAAATCAGAATAAACCTGAGGACATGCTGGCATGCATCTTTGTGCATCGATTGCCAAGTACAAGAGGTGAAACAAGTCTCTGATAAATATCTTCAGTGGTACACACTCGTGCTAGACAACCCGAAAATGACCACCCTGTCCTGGAAAGAACAGAGTGCTCCCTTCAGTAATCCAGAGGCTCATTTTTCTCTTTGTGGCTGCCTGTACACGCTAAGTAGCACAGTTGGCTGGATCACTAAGTACCAAATGCTCCACAGGCGAGAACAAGCCCCGAGCGCTCCAGGAGTGCAGAGATGGGAACACTCAGCATGCAATGGAGGAGAGTCCAGAGATGAGCCCTGCAGAGCCAACCAGATCCTGGCAGGATGGGGCCACAGGCACAGGCTGGGAGCCAGGCCCCAGGAGTTAAAGGGTACTTAAGGGTCCTGTACATTACAAAATACATGCTGATACGTGGAATGATCACAATGAAATGCCTTTGTATTATTAATGTATGAGAATTCAAAATATTAAAATTTAAAAAGTAAAAATTCATGCTGAGCTGATATTAAAATTGTGATATATTGTTTGTTTGTTTTGGGTGGTATTAGGGTTCAAACTCAAGGTCTTGTGATTACTAGGCAGGCACTCTACCATCTGAGCCACACCCTCCAGCCCAAAATTGTGTTGTTTTAAGAATTTACAATTAAAATTGCGAGTGAACATACTTTTATCCCACTGGTGTGTCTCCCAGGGTTGTTCCACCTCATTGAGATTATGTCCACCCTTGAGGCCTCAGGGAATGCTCCCTGGGCTGCATGGCCCACAGTTCACCACCAACTTGAACCAGACAGTCTGATAAGCCAAACCACAGTGTTCCTGGAGTTTCTTTCTTCTACAATGTCCTGGAGCCCAAAACAGGTTCTTAATCAGTATATGCTGAAGAAATAAGTTCAACTGACTTTAAACACAAGTAAGAACTTGTTTTCCTCCTGAAATGCTCCTATCCCCAGATCTTAGCTCCCCCAACCATGAATCTAAGTCACTACTGAAGTTCTAGCCAAGTATCATGCTTTCTGCGAAGCCTGTCTACCCATACTGTACCTAATTTCCTCTGTAAGCTCAGATGTTCTCCATGCTTACACTCAGGCCTATGTATCACAGTTAGACACCTCCCAATTCCCACTCTTACCCTAGCCTGGAAATTTCCTGCTCTCTGTGGTCAAGAACTTATACCTCTATCTCTCCTTTCTCCTTCCTTTCCCTCCCCTCCAGTTTATTTATAGTAACAGCACACCAGGTCACACCAGTTCTTCTGTCTTCATATTGGCCTTTGCTGTGGAATTGCTTCTGTTTGGACCTGGAATGTCCCCTAAAGGTTCATTTGTGAAAGGCCTGGTCTCCAGCTTGGCACTGCTGGGAGGTGGTGGAAACTCTAAGAGGCCGGGCCTGGTAGGAGGTCTTTTTTTTTTTTTTTTAAAGAGGAATACTGCCTATCTCTCAGGCTTTTTTTTTTTTTTTTTTATTCATATGTGCACACAAGGCTTGGGTCATTTCTCCCCCCTGCCCCCACCCCCTCCCTTACCACCCACTCCGCCCCCTCCCTCTCCCCACCCCCAATACCCAGCAGAAACTATTTTGCCCTTATCTCTAATTTTGTTGTAAAGAGATACAAAATAGGAAGGAACAAGGGTTTTTGCTGGTTGAGATAAGGATAGCTATACAGGGCATTGACTCACATTGATTTCCTGTGTGTGTGTGTTACCTTCTAGGCTAATTCTTTTTGATCTCACCTGTTCTCTAGTTCCTGGTCCCCTTTTCCTATTGGCCTCAGTTGCTTTTAAGGTATCTGCTTTAGTTTCTCTGCGTTAAGGGCAACAAATGCTAACTAATTTTTTAGGTGTCTTACCTATCCTCACTCCTCCCTTGTGTGCTAAAGCTTTTATCATGTGCTCAAAGTCCAATCCCCTTGTTGTGTTTGCCCTTCATCTAATGTCCACATATGAGGGAGAACATATGATTTTTGGTCTTTTGGGCCAGGCTAACCTCACTCAGAATGATGTTCTCCAATTCCATCCATTTACCAGCAAATGATAACATTTCGTTCTTCTTCATGGCTGCATAAAATTCCATTGTATATAGATACCACATTTTCTGAATCCATTCGTCAGTGGTGGGGCATCTTGGCTGTTTCCATAACTTGGCTATTGTGAATAGTGCTGCAATAAACATGGATGTGCAGGTGCCTCTGGAGTAACAGTCTTTTGGGTATATCCCCAAGAGTGGTATTGCTGGATCAAATGGTAGATCAATGTCTAGCTTTTTAAGTAGCCTCCAATTTTTTTTCCAGAGTGGTTGTACTAGTTTACATTCTGGTGGGAGGTCTTTAAGTCGTTAAGGCCCTATCCTCAAAGGGGACAGTGGGATCCTAGCCCTCCTCCATTCTCTTTCACTTCCAGGCTGTGAGGTGAGTAGTTTTGCTCTGCCACATACATCTTCTATGACGTGCTGCCTCAGCACAGGCCCAAAGCAATAGGACCAACTAATCATGGACTGAATCCTCTAAAACCACAAGCCAAAGTAAACCTTTCTTCTTAAAAGTTGGTTATCTCAGGTATGTGTTATCATGACAGAAAGTTAACACTGGAGACTTCATGAAGGCCTGGGCATTTGGGGAGCCTGAGCCTGAGAGGAAACTAAACCTGGAGCTCTGGGCCTAGGCCTTGGTTGAAGCCTTAGCCTTGGCCTTAGTTGGCAGAGTCTGAATCTCTTAGAAATTCAGGCATGAACATTTTTCCCAAGTTTGTGGTACACAGGTAATGCAGAACAGCAATGCAGCTGGCAGATGACATGCTTGGGCATCCTAGACATGGCCTCTTTCTGCTTTACAAGGACCTGGAAAGCCTTAGCATGCACACTCATGGCCTTGGCATTGTTGATCTGATTCTGGTCTTTCTGTGCTTTTGACAAAAATCATGTTCCTCTGAAGTTGAGGTCCACCTTGTGTCATTTTTGTACTATTTTTGAAACTGGTTGTGTGTAGTGTGGTTCTTGAACTTGGCCATGTCATCACTATAACCCATGCTTCCCCTAATTCTTTTGTATCAATAGTGTCATCATTCATTCTCACTCTACAGATGATCCGCTTGCAGTCTGTTGAAAGTATATTTCTTTCCTAATAAACTTTACTACCACTTTCACTTTAAAAAATAGTATAAGGCCTAAAATATCCTGTGCTTCCTTGGCACCTTACGTGGAGCCCCCAAACCTACCTGTTAGTTCTGCTTTTGCCAGACATGGCCCTCTCCAGTGGGAAAGGCTTCCCAGCTGGCTAGATCCCCTATTAGCTGAATCAGCTGCACTCCACCTGGTTGTCAACCTAACAGGATTTACTTTTCTGCCAGCCCATGAAATTATGTAAACAAGTCAGTCACCTCTTCCCATGGGAACTAGGGATGACCGTAGCCATTGGTTACAACAAAGCCTGCTTTCCATAACCCATGCTCTACTCCTGAGTGTAAGCCCTGTGTGACCTGTGTCCTGTCCTATTCTGTGAGCATGTGTGATTGATGTACTACTATCCATCTCATCTGTCAGTGTTATGTGCTGTGTGTTCAGCCACCTCCCACACTATTTAGGGTAAGAAATCCCTGCTTTAACACTGGGGTGAACAGGAGATCAGAACAGCATCCTGTATGGGGTTGTCACTCAGCAAATTTGCTTTGAATGCATAATCATCCTGTGAAATTCTAGCCAGGTAGGAAAATGGAAATGAAATAAATATTTGCTGTACATGATTGTAGATTTACTTTCCTAAAAAGAATCCTTTTTGAGAGCAGGGTGCCAGTGGCTCACGCCTATAATCCTAGCTACTTGGGAGGCTGAGCTCAGGAGGATGGTAGCTCAAGGCCAGACCAGGCAAATAGTTCGTGGGACTCCCACCTCCAAAATAAGCAGAGTAAAATGGACTGAAGTTGTGGCTCAAGCAGTAGAGAGTCTGTTTTATAAACATGAAGCCCTGAGTTCAAACCTCATTCCCACCAGAAAAAAAAATAAAAAGAATCCTTTTGAATCATATAGCAACAGCTTCCCTTTGCATAATTATATTTCAAACAATCTTTTTTTTAAAATCATGCTGTAAGCCAATAAATGCCGAATGGCCTTAGGGCAAATCTGTACTTATCTGTATACAGCTGATCTGACATTTACATTATAATTCCTAATCATTAGTAGAAAGGTGAGTTGTAACATTGTCCAATTATGGAAACAAGTTTGTAGTATTAATCAATATTGAGTATAATCAAGAGACTAAAAATAGGTCAGGCACCAGTGGCTCATACCTGTAATCCTAGCTACTTGGGAGACAGAGATCAGGAGGATTATGCTTTGAAGCCAGCCCCAGGCAAAAAGTCCTCAAGACCCTATCTTAAAAATACCCAACAAAAAATGGGGCTGGTAGAGTGGTTCAAGTAAGTGGTAGAGCGCCTGCCTAGCAGGCATGAAGCCCAGAGTCCAATCCTAGTACCACACATGAGAGAGAGAAAGAGAGATTACAAACAACTGAAAGCACATGAGAACTTGAACTTTTCCCACACAAAAATGTACTTCATCTGTTTCATTGCCTTCAGTATCTCACTTCTTTGCAAGCAGGAATGGCAACACTTGAAGTAGTTGAAAATCAAATAGATTCTTCCCAGAATCTGCAATTCATATTAAACTTAGTGCTTCCGGGAGAGTTTTGTTTGCTGTTCTCTGCTATTTTATCTTTTGGCATCCCAAGATCTAAGAGTGGAGAAAGTCACGTTTTCACATCTATGTGCTCCTGCTTATCCTAAAGCAGCCTGCAACCCTGGGTGCAATCTCCACATCATACTCATTTTTAGCACGAGCCTCCTCCCAGCAGCCTGCCACTTCTCTGTGCTGGTAAGTGCTGGGAAGGGTGGGGACCAGGGCTCTAAGGGATGAGGAAGGCTGATGAGAGCTCAGATCCACTCCCATACCATCCTTGACCACACTGGGAATGTAATGACTTGCATTTCGTCCTTGGCTCTGCACAAGGAAAATTGCAGGAGGCAAAAGTTAGCGGAAAATGCTCATTAAACAATTCCAGAAAGCTTTAGACTGTAAGCCAAGTGCAAAGCCCTTCTCTGAACGACTGTCCGGCGCCTGGATTAGGCCACACCCAGCCTCACTGCTACTTCTTCTCCCAGAATGAATGGTGCGGGTGAAACACTCAGGACACTGGGACACGCTGATCATGTGGTAATTATAAGGCAAGAGTATATGCTCAGGGTGGGCAGCCGGGAAGGAAAAGAGACGTTTCCAAGCAACGCAAATGGCCCGTTATCAGGGATGTGAGGCCAGCAGGCTGGGCCAGGGCTTTGTGTGCTTGCTTAGTAGCTCCCAGCACTGGGTACAGAAGAGTTGGCTGTGCCCCAGTCAGGCTGAGGTTCCAGAGCTGGGCACTCCCTGCTTATGCGGCTGGGGACCTTTGCTTTCAAAACAGCCACAGGAGGACGTGCTTTGTTCCCCACAGTGCTGGGAGAAAGTACACAATAAAGAACTTTCCCTTCACTACGCTAAGGGAGGGGGCGGACAGGATGCCAAGCGCTGAGAAAATGCAGAGATCTGTGCTCATGGGAGGGGAGCTCCCAGGGCAGCAGCTACTTCTCAGCCTTCCTGTCCAAAGTTTGCCCACTTTTCTACTGACTGCTGCTGGCTGATGGGCCAAAAAGATTTCACATTTGACCCTGCAGATGGAAACTGTTCTCAGTTTTCAATACACAAACTTTGCAGTTTTATTTTACGATTTTTAAGAAAAAGAAAGGAGGAAAAAATATTTCCATACTCCATGTATTTGGTTTTAATCATTTCATATGCAAACTACCAATAATTGCATGTATTCATATATGTATGTTTTAAGTTCAGAACATGCCATAGTTGTGTGATCTATTTTTTTTAAGAAAATGTATTGAAGTAAGAAACATAACATTAAATTTATCAACTTAAGCATTTTTAAATGTATGGTAGTGTTAAGTGTATTCACATTGCTATCCATCAGAAATTTAAAACTTTTTCAGCTTACAAAACTGAAACTCTATGCCCGCAAACACTAATTTTTTTTTTTGCAGTACTAAGGTTTGAACTCAGGACCCATACCTTGAGCCACTCCACCAGCCCTATTTTTTTGTGATAGATTTTTTTCCAGATAGGGTCTCTTGAACTATTTACCCGGGTTGACTGTGACTCCTCTTGATCTCTGCCTCCTGAGTAGCTAAGATTACAGATGTGAACCACTAGCACCTGCTAACACTAATTTCTTCTCCCACCCCTCCAACCTCAGCCGTTGGCAACCACCTTTCAACTTTAATTGCTATGATTTTAACTACTTAGGTGAATGCGGTCAGAGAGTGTTTGTCGCCCTTTTGGGATTGGCTTATTTCCCTTGGTGTAATATCCTTAGGGTTTATTCATTTGAAGCATGTGACAAGATTTCCTTCCTTTTTTTGAAAGCGGCCTAATATTGCCTTCCATAACAGCAATATTGTTACTGGGGTGGAACCTCAGGCCATGCTTTGCTTCCTTTCTTGGATGCAGGCACCAAGTGATCTATTAATCTGTCAATGAACAGTGGCTTGCCTTTGCTTCTAGGCTATTGTGAATAGTGAGCGGTAAGTACCGGCATGCAGACTTCTCTGTGAGACCTTGCTTGAGTGCTTTTGAATATATTCCCAAAGTGGGATTGACAGATCATCTGGTAGTTCTAGTTTTAATTTTTCGTGGACCCTCCCATACTCTATTCCAAAACAGCTGCACAATTTTGTACTAACATTGTACAAGGTTCTATTTTCTCTGCATCATCACCAGCACTTGTTAAACATCCTAATGGATGTGAGGTTATTTCTCATTGTGGATTTTTGTCTGCTTGTTTGTGGGTTTTTGGTGGTACTGGGGATTGAACTCAGGGCTTTGAGCTTTTTCCCAGGCCAGCCTTAGACTGCAATCTTCCTACCTCCTCTTCCCACATAACTGAGATTACAGCCAAGTCTGGCTTGTTTTTGAGGCAGTGTCTTGATAATTCCCCCTGCTCCCTGTGCTGATGGCTTCAAACCACCATCCTCCTATCTCTGCCTCCTGAGTAGCTGCAATTGCAGATGTGTACCAAGACACCTAGCTTCATTGTGGTTTTGATAGGCATTTCTCTTATGATTAGTGATCCTGAGAGTTTTTCATATGTCTGTTTGCCACTTGTATAGATCATTTGGATAATTGTCTATTTTAGTTATCTGCCCATTTCTTGAATTGAGTTACTTGTTTTGTTGTTGCTTTTGCTATTGTTGAATTGTATAAGTTTCTAATATATTTCAGGTATTAGTTCCTTATCAAATACAAAATATTTTCTTCCTTTTCATAGGTTGCCTTTCACTATGTTGATTTCCTTTGACATGCAGAAGTTTACAAATATGAGGTAGTCCTGTTTACCTATTTTTGCTTTTGTTGCCTGTGTTTTTGGTATCATATCCATGAAGCACTGCTACCTTCACTGTCCTGAAGATTTTCCCTTATGTTTTCTATAATAGGTTTTACTTTTAGGTCTTTAATCCATTTGGGGTTAATTTTTGCATATAATATAGGATAAAGTCTAACTGTGTTTGCATTTGAATATTATAGTTTGTTGAAGAAACTGTTCTTTCCCCAATTTTCTCTTGCTTATTTTTCCATGGTAAGAAATACGTATGTGCATAACCATTTTTAAGGCTGTGTTGTATTCCAAATGAACATCTATACCATGATTTGCTAGCTAATCCTTATTATTGAATAGTATAGACATGTTCCATTCTCTGAATCATAAAATAAAAACTCCCTCTGTGCATAATTGGATTCTAGAGTAGTAGTTCAGACAGGCTTTTTGGAGCATCTAACATTTCTTCCAGCTTCTCTAATGATGAGCTCTGTCTCCAGCACCTTCTCAATGCTACCTTTATTAATGCTAAAGATTTTATTGTAACTCATGCTGGTATTACACAGAAGTTCAGTATTCCTTTCACTGTGATAAGAAAGTATAGCCGGAAGCCAGGAAACGTGGGCTTTGATCTGAGCTCTAGCATTGCAGTAAGAAAGCACAGTGTAATTATTATGGGATATATTGCATCCCCCAGAATCCGTTAGTTGAAGCCCAAACCTCAGGATGTGACCATATGACTGATGTCCTTAGAAAAGGAGATTTGGACATACAGAGAGTCTCTGGGAACCTGGTGCACAAAGAAAAGGCTGTGTGTGGACACAGTGGGAAGGGTGCCATTTGCAAAGCAAGGTGAGAGGCTTTAGAAGAAACCAATCCTGCAACACCTTGCTCTTGGACCCAAGCCTTTATAACTGTAAAAAGATAAATTTCTCTTATGAAGCCACTTGGTCAGTGGTATTTTGTTTTTTTAGCCCTTGCAAACTAATACAGCAACTCTTGAGTGAGTTACATAAATCCATGAGCTTCGGTTCCTTTTAAGTAAACTAGGGGATAAGATAATAAGCACAAGTCTTTTTCATTTTTCTTCACTTTGACTGAAGTTGTACGTGTGCGCTTTATGGGGAACTAAGTATGTTTGGATATGTGTATACATTGTGTCCACATGACGCTTAAACCTTAAATATGTTTATTTTAATGGGGTTGGTTAACAAAGACCACTAAGCTTCACTAGCATACATAATTGGACATCTAGAAGCCAGGTAGGTATCAGGATTGTTGATTCAGTGTGCTCACATATTCTTAAGCACCAGATCATTTTCCTGTCTCTTTGCTATGCAGACCACAGGATGAGCTTTGGCCTAAGCCTGGGTCTAATAAAATGGAGACACGGCTGCCAGCAGCAGTAAGGGCCAAGTCCTTCCTTATTCCTTATTCACATCTAGAAGGGATGAGGAGAGAAGAGGGCCAAACTGCTGCTACTCATACCTCATTTGGGCAAATGACTCAGACCTGGCCATTCCCAAATCACTGGCTTAGAATTTCAAGTACTGTGAAAGGCTGGAAGTGCTGATCTGGCTAAAAAGGATGTAGGAAAGACAAAGGGATGTCACCTAAAGATAAGAATAAATCACTTAATTGCTAATTGATTATGATTTCTGTGTAATCATCATGTACACTCAGGAAAGAGAGATTATAAATATTTTTCAAATATGTTAACATTTTGTGAATGTTAAATTTAACAATTTATTGAACGTAGCTAGATATTGTGTAGACATTTAGCTAAATATTGAATGATTTTTGGTGTCACTGTTTCTTTTGTGCATTTAGAAGCCAATATTGTTTTTTCAGGACTCAAATATTCAGGCTCAGCAAAGCTTTTAGACCCTAGGCACTGTGCAATGAATGAAAAGGCCCCAGAGGCAAGGCTGGAATGTGATGGTAATTAAGAAAATCCAAGATGTGATAAACTATTGTGTTCTTTGCCAGAAGAAAAACTATGTTTATAGGAGAAACAAAGTCCCCTTGCAGGCTGGGAAGGGAAAAGCAAAATTAGTAACAATTTTCTGTGAGTAGCCAGTACCAACCAGGGAAATAAATTTTGACAAAGACAATCAAAGAAGTTGTTAGGCAGGCATTACTCAAAACCCCTTTTCCTTACCAACATAAACTCTTGTGTTTGGCAAAAAAAACAAAGCCAACAACAAGAGAAACAAACAACAGCAACAATACCATAGCACACAGCAAAGCCCCAAAGAACTATATTTTAATTCCTTTCTTGAAAACTGGGATATCATTCAACACACTATTGGCCAATGAGATGAAGTGAAAATCTTCTGCAAAAATTTGTTTTCCTACTACAGAAATCTCCTTTCTCCTTATTACTTTGGTTTTCTTCTCTCTGCATAACTTGTAGATTTATGGCTAGAGATGAAGCAGCCATTTTGTGACTACAAAGCATCCATGAGTAGAAAAACCCAACACAGGCATGGTGAAACAGAAAGGAAGACCCAGCCTAAAGGGTGATGTCCAGAAGCTATGGCTCCAGTCCAGGATTGCCCACCTCTGGACACAAGAGAAAGAAAAATACCTGTTTAGCATGCAGCCGTATGAGATCCCTGATAAATGTGTTTTAGTCAGGCCTAATGATGAATAACACTTACACGTGAACTAGAGTGGACTAGGTATTACAGCCCAAGGAACAGCCAGCAGAAACGTGCAGGAAGCACAGCATTTTATCTTATCTTGGGAATGAGAGAGGGTCTATATTGTTTATTCACGTGCAAACAGGAGGGAGGAAATGAGGCACAAAGACTAGATTGAGCACAGATTTTTTTTTTGAGAATTACATAGCCGTTTTATTGATACTAGCAAAAAAAACTGCAAAGAAATTAAAATTCTCAACAAGAGATTGGATAAACAAATTATAGTATATTCACATTAGAAAATATTACTTATATAAAATGAACCAGTGATACAATGTCTCAAAAACATTTTGTGAAAGAAGGAAAACAGAAAAAAGTACCTTCTGTATGATTGTGCAACATAAAAACATCTATGGTGATAAAAATTAGAACAGTAGCTGCCTATAAAGGTTAAGAATTGACTGGAAGAAGCACAAAAGAACTGGAAATGTTCTGTATCTTTACAGCTTTTTGGGTTACATGAGCGTAAATATTTAGGAAAACTTACAAAATTATTCAGTGTACACATTTTTTTTTTCACTTTGAGTCAGGGTCTCACTATGTAGCTCAAGCTGGCCTTAAACTTGCAATCCTCCTGCCTCAGTCTTCTGAGTGCTGAGATTATAGGGATACACCACCATTCCCAGCATATCACAATTTTTCCCTATGGAGATGATATATTATGCATGTATACAAGCTTCTATATCTAAATACAGTTTAGTGCTATAATTATTATACATTAATTAATATTTCAAACAGCTCCTGACCTTTTCACTTGATTGTCTTCTTTTCTTTAGTTGAATGAAATCTGTTTCCACCCTTTCTGCCAGCTCTAGTTTCCTCTTGTTCCTTTTAAATGCAGCTAAGCTGAATCTTGTGGTCATGATGTTAGGGGCACAAGTGGGAATTCCATGATCCACTGCCCATCTGTAAGCTCCTTCTCCAACTAAAAAGCAGGGAGGAATTCTGCCAGCCGAGAGCTTGCCCTTCTGCCCTTCACACAAGAGTCAGTTTGCAGCAGAGACTGGGTTCTTGATTCCACTCAGTTGAGCATAGATTTTTAAAGCATCGTTGCCCAATAGAAATCCAACACAAGCCATATAACTAACTTTACATTTTCTAGTAACCACACTGAAAAAGAAAAAAAAAAGGTAAAAATTAATTTTAATAACTTAGTGTTTAACCTATATGTGCATGTTATTTCAACATAAAAATTACTAACTATATATTTTTCATTTGTTTTTCACTCAGCCTCTCAAGTCTGGTGTGTATTTTATACTGATGGCCTCTTTCCATGAGGACTGCCTGAGAAGTCAAGTGTGACTAGCATATTGGGAAGTTCAGTTTCAGAGCCTCATGCGCACAAGCTTTGAACTTACACTACGGAAGTGTAAACAGAACCATAATTGAATTTCTCATAAAACATCTAACATTCCAGACATTAATGATATTGTATTTTATTTCCAAATATTATGGGTTTAGGAGACCACCCACAAATACAGTCAATTTCCAGGGCTGTTCATCATGGTCTTCTTCTGTGGAAAAGCTACACAGATGGTCTGGAAACTCAAGGTCAGGGATATTCATTGAGTTCTCTTGACGTCAGGTTCTTTTTTCACATAACACTTTTGAAGTATTTATAAGAAAAAAGAGAAGTCAATAGAAAGAAAACACAATTAAGCTGCCACAGACAACTATGATCAATAGGTTAGCAAATGGTCTTCTGATATTTTTTATGTATAAGTAGCTTTGTACAGTTGAAACTACACTTGTTACAGGTTTCCCCCCCAATGGAACAGGGGTTTGAACTCAGAACCTTGCTCTTGCTAGGCAGGTGCTCAACCACTTGAATCATTCCACCAGCTCTTTATTGTGCTGGGTATTTTCAAGATGGGGTCTTGTGAACTATTTGGCTTTGAACCAGGATCCTCCTGATCTCAGCCTCCTGGGTAGCTAAGATTATAGGCATGAGCCACAAGCACTCAGCTCACAAGCATTTTTTTAATCACTAAAAACTCCTCAAAAATAGCATTCACAATGACCACCTTGTACTAGCTTCTTCATATGTGTCAACCATAATTTTTCTGACTATTACCTTAAACACTTAAGTAGTTCCAAGCCTTTTACTACTCTAAATAATTTGTGCTAACCACCTGTATACAGACACCTTTTCTTGAAACTTGGTTTATTTCCTTAGGATAGAGGAAAAACTCTTCCCAGAAGTAATATGAACAATTTGTCATATTTAAATGCTTTTCCAGTTTGCTAGCTTTGTAATTTTATTCCTTTTTTTTTTTTTTTACAAGTCTGCTTTGTTGGGGGCTGGTGGAGTGGCTCAAGTGGTAGAGCATCTGCCTAGCAAGTATGAGGTTCTGAGTTCAAACCCCAGTACCACCCTTCCCCTCCAAAAAAGTCACTTTGTTGTGGTATTTGTAACATACAATAAAATTCATCCATTTTATTATCAAGTTCTATGAGTTTTTGCAAATGCATACAGTCAGGTAACTAGTGTCACAATCAAAATACAGAATGTTCTATCACCTCAAGAAACACTCCCCAGGCCCTTTTATAGTCAGCCCTTCTCCCACCTCCAACTTTCAGCAAACACTCATCTGTCTCCTGTCCTGTGGTGTTGCCCCCTCTAGGACATTATATAAATAGAATCATACAGAATACAGCTTTTTGATTTAGGCTTCTTTCAGTTAGCATAAAGCATTTGAGAGAGTCAGCCATGTTGCTATGTATGTCATTAACTTGTTAGTTTTGTATTTCTAGTACTATTCTGTTGTATGAAGTCCCACATTTTCTTTGTTCATATACCAGTTTAACAACATTTGAATTCTTTCTAGCTTCTGTCAATAATGAATAAATCCCCTATTAAACATTCATATACAAGAGTTTGAACATAAAATTTTACTTCCTTTGGGTAAATAATACCTAAAAGTGGATGGGTGGTACTATAATTTGGACTTGAAGTTCCCCAAAAAAGGCTATTATTGAAGCTTGGTCCCAGGAGGTGCTACTGGGAGATGGTGAAGCCTTTATGAGATGGGACCTAGTGGGTCATTGGATGCATGCCCTTAAAGGGGATTGTGGGGTCCTAGTCTCCTCCTTATTTTCTCTTTTGCTTCCTGGCCATGAGGTGAGTGATTTTGCTCTGCCACCAGCTCTCACCATAGGCCCAAAAGCAACAGGGCCAATCAATGATGGTCTGTACCCTCAAAACCTGTGAGCCAAAACATAACTTTTCCCCTTATAAGTTAGTTATCTCAGGTATTTTGTTATATTGACAGAAAACGGATTAATACAGCTGGGTTATATGGTAAGTGTATATTTAACTTCATATAAAGTTTTCAAACATTTTCCTACCTTGCTCTACCATTTCGTATTACCACCAGCCTTGAATGGAAGTTTTAGCTGTTCTGCATTTTTGCTGGTACTTTGTATTGTCATTATTATTCTTGATTTGTTTGGGGCTTTTTTCCAGATTTTTTTTTTTTTAGCTATTCTAAATAGATATTGAATAAGAGCTAGTTGTGAGATTTATTTGCATTTCCCTGAATGCAAAAATAAGAAACAATACCAAATGGAATAAATATCTAAGGATATTAACAATGTGAATTCAAATGCATTGATTTTTTAAATTTATTTTTCCATTGTTGGGTTTTTGTTTTGTTTTGTTTTTGTGGTACTAGGATTGAACCCAGGGGCTCATGTTTTCTAGGCAAGCACTCTATCACTTGAGTTATCCTCCCAGCCCTTTTCCACTGTTTTTTAGGTACTTTCCCAATGACAAATCAGTAGAAAACTCAATTATATTTTTTAGGGGTTCTTTTTTCCTTTGGCAGCTCTGGGATGTGAACTCAGGGTCTCACACTTAATAGGCAAACACTCTACTGCTTGAGCCATGCTTCCAGCCTTTTTTGCTCTAGTTATTTTGGGGATAGGGTCTCGCTTTATTCCTGGATTGGCCTGGACCATGATCTTCCCATTTATGCTTCCTGCCATAGCTGGGATGACAGGCATGTGCTACCACGCCCAGCTTTTTTTCCACTGATACGGAGCCTCTCAAATTTGCCCTGGCCGGAATGCAACTGTGATCCTCCTAATTTCAGCCTCCCACATAGCTTGGGACAACAGGTATGTGCCACTGTGCTCAACTCTATTGGTTGAGATGTAGTCTTCTAACTTTTTGCCTATACTGGCCTTGAACCACAATCCTCTCAATCTTAGCCTCCCAAGTAGCAAGGATTACAGACATGAGCCACCAATACCTGGCTTTATTCTGATTATTTTTGAAATATGGTCTTGGATTTTTGGCTCAGGCCATCTTGGATTGCCATCCTCCTATTTATGCTTCCTGCCATAGCTGGGATGACACACACTCACTACTGTGCCCAGCTAGGGAGTTCTTAAAAGTAATTTGCTCTAAATTATTCATTTTAATCCATTTGAGCACATATTTAATTGCATGGTGATATTATACTTAGGTTTTTTTCCTATGAAAAAAGCTAGTCAGCTTTTTCTATAATTTTAATAAACTAATCCATCCACCTTATTTATTTGTGAATCCTACCTTATTAAAAAATGAGGCCTATTTTTCCAGGCAATCAAATCTGTTCCATGTATCTGTCCAGCCATTCAATAATTATTTATTAACAATTACTATGTGCCAAGCACTATTCTAAGTTCCAGAAATATAAGAATAAACTAAAGAAGTAGAGCCCCAAATCTTCAAAAGCTTGTATTCAGAGTGACAGATAATAAGTAAAGAAATTAATAACTTAATAATACTTTGCATGGTGATGAATACTTAGAAGGAAAGTAACAAGGGTGAGGGAATAATAACAAGAAAATGCCATCATGGGTAGGTTCCTCAGATTGACCTCTCTGAGAAGTAGATACTTGAGTTAGACCTGAATGTGTCATAGCAACAAGACATGGAGCTATTTAGAGGAGGAGCATTCCAGGCAGAGCTGTGGGAAAATGCAAAGACTTTGTAATGGGAATGAACTTGACAAGCTGGAGAAGTAGCAAGGAGGCTAAGCAATGGAGATGGTGAGCGTAGATAAGGTAAGTAGAGGACTTAGATCCCATAGGTCCTTGGGGACAATTTTTATTCTAAATCATATGGCAAGCCACAAGAGGACTGAACAAAGGCAATGTGATCTGACACCTTTTTAAAGGATTACTATGGCTACTGTGTAGATAACTGTTTAATGCATTTAATTTATAAGAATGAAGGCTGGTAGAATGGCAAGTGGTAGAGTGCGTGCCTAGCAAGCATAAGACCCTGAATTCAAACACCAGTACCACCACATTTATATACTCATAATACATATATCTAACAAGGAACAAAACTCCAGAGTATACTTAAAAAACAAAATAAAACCTAGACTGAGTGTGTCAAATGATAAGTAAACAATAGTGAAAGTGGTACTTGGATATAATAAAAATGATGAAAGTGATACCTGAATGTCCAAAATGTGGAAAATGTTGGGTTTAACTGGTTATTGTTGTGTCCAGGCAACTGGACATTCCTGCAGGATTCTCTTATGACCATCGTTTTCCTGAACTTTCTCAATAATCTGTTCTACCATTGATAATTTTTTTTTCTTTTTTGTTGCACTTCAAATTGAACCCAGGGTCTTGTTCATGGTACACAAGCACTGTACCATGGAGCTACAAACCCAGCCCTATCCTATTGATTTCTAACAAAGATTTCATTGCTTTCTGTTATTCAAGCCTGGTTCCAGGGCTGAATATCAGTACCTTTTCAAAGTTACTGCATGTCTATTGTTACCCTGGAGCTTAGGGGAAATCACTTTAGAAATGTCTCAAGTCCTTAAGTGAATCAGACTTACCCCAGCTTTCACCATTGATCCAAATATGTGCTAAGGACAGCACACCAGAGAGAAGGATGAATAATCACAGATAAACCACGTGGAAGGCACATCCAGACACAAGCCGCCAGTCACAGCACCTGTAACTCTGGATTGGCCTTATCAACAAGCAGTTCGCATACTTGTGGCATGATTGCAGATGTGCTAAGAGAATCCTCATAAATAGTTTACACTCTATAATCCAAGGAACAGAGTTTGAAAGACACTTTCTGGCCCAACTGCATGAACTGGGAAAAATTATCTACTTGGTTTTGAAAAATAATATAATAATGGTTAAAAAAAAAAAAAACAATGCTGGAGACATGGCTCAAGCAGTAGAACACCTGCCTAGCAAGCATGAAGCCCTGAGTTCAAAACCCAATAGCGCAAAAAAAAAAAAAAAAAACAAACCTTGAATAGCACAACAGCATCCAGTAAAAAGTTTAAAAGGGAAGAGTGTTCACCCATGGTCACAAATATCCATGAATATGCCTAGAATATTTCTGGAAGGATGCACAAGAAATTATTTATTATAGTCGCCTCTGCAAAGAGGAAACCGCAGGGGTCTAAAGTAGGAAAATCAGAAGTTACTTTTCACAGAATCCAAATGTTCAATTTTTAATTAAATTCTTTATTATATGTACATATATTAATTCTTCAGTTAAAACAAGCTGATTAAAAATAATACAAATATGGCATTTGTTTCTGTCATGCCTGTGAGGGGTCCTTAAAGTTCTCACAGTAGAAGCATTTACAAGATACTTCAATTCTAACCAAAGGGAAATATAGTTTAACTGAAATTTGGCTTCTAGCTGAGTAACTAGGATTATAGGTATGAGCCACTGGCACCCAGCAAAAAAGATGAACTGACCAAAGTTCAAGTTGGATTTTGTTTGTTTGTTTGTTTGTTTGTTTGTTTTGGCATTACTGGAGTTTGAACTCAGGGCCTTGTGCTTGCTAGGTTTGTGCTCTAAAACTTGAGCCATACCCCCAGACCTTATATTTTGGTTGTTAATCCATTATCTGTTAAATAGCTGTTAAAGATTTTCTCCCATTCTGTGGGATACATCTTGATTCTGATAATTGTTTCCTTGATGTGCAAAAGCTTTTTAATTCGATGCAATCCAATTTGTCTATTCTTTTTTTTTATTTATTCATTTATTCATATGTGCATACATTGTTTGAGCCATTTCTGCCCCCCAATTTGTCTATTCTTATTCTTATTTCCTGGGCAATTGGAGTCCTATTCAGAAAATAATTGCCTGTGCCTATATCTTCCAGTATTTTCCCATAACAGTTTTACAGATCTTTGATTCATTTTGAATTGATTTTTGGGCAGGGTGAGAGAAATGAATCTAGTTTCAGTCTTCTACATGTAGATAACTAGTTTTCCCAGCACCATTTGTTGAAGAGACAGTCTTTTCTCCATTGCATGTTTTAGAGTCCTTTTCAAAAATCAGATGGCTGCAACTGTGTGTTTATTTCTGCATGATCATCATCTCTGTTTTTGTGCCAGTATCATGCTGTTTTTTGTTACTATGGCTCTGTAGTATAATTTGAAGTCTGATATCGTGATAACTCCAGCATTTTGCTCAGCATTACTTTTGCTATTTGTGATCTTTTATATTTTCATATGAATTTTAGGACTCACTTTTCTGTTTCTAGAAAGTATGACATTGAGATTTTGAAGGGTATTGGATTGAATCTGCAGATTGCTTTTAATACTACAGCAATTTTTACAAAATTAATCCTGTTAATCCATGAGCATGGGAGGTCTTTACATCTTCTAGTGTCTTCTTTGATTTCTTTCTTCAAGGTTTTATAGTTTTCATTGTAGAGGTCTTCACCTCCTTGATTAAGTTTGTACCTGAAACTACTGTGAATGGAATTGTTTTCCTGATTTCTTTCTCAGCCTGTTCATTGTTGATATATTAAAGAGTTGTTTTTTTTTTTTTTTTTTTTTTTGGTGGTACTGGGGTTTGAACACAGGGCTCTCACCTTGAGCCACTCCACCAGCCCTTTCTTGTGAAGAGTTTTTTTTGAGATAGGGTCTCTAGAACTATTTGCTGGGCTGGCTTCAAACCTCAATCCCCCTGATCTCTGCCTCCTAAGTAGCTAGGGTTACAGGCGTGAGCCACCAGCTCTTGGCAAAGCTACTGATTTTGTGCGTTGATTTTATATCCTGTTACATTTATGTTTATCACATCTGGGAGTTTTGTGAGGGAATCTTTAGGGTCTTTTAAGTATAGGAACATATCTGCAAATAGGGACAATTTGACTTCTTCCCTCCCCATTAGCATCTTTTCATTTCTTTCTCTTGCCTTATTGCTCTGGCTAGGAATTACAGTTCTATGTTGAATAAAAGTGGGAAGAGTAAACATCCTTTTCTCATTCCTCACTTTAGGAAAAGTGATTTCAGTTTTTTCCCATTTAGTATGGTGTTGGCTATAGGTTTGTCATTTATAGCATTTAATATGTTGAGCTATGAGCCTTCTATTCTTATTTTATTCAGAGCTTTTATCATGTATACATGTTGAATTTTGTCAAAGGCTTTTTTCTGCATCTATTGAGATAATTATGTGATTTTTATACTTGATTGTTCATATGTTATATTACATTATTGATTTGCATATGTTCAACTATCCTTCCATCCCTGAAATGAAACCAATTTTATCATGCTATATGATCTTTTGAATGTGTTATTGAATTTGGCTTCAAGTATTATCGAGAATTTTTGCATCTATGTTCATCAAAGAAATTGGTTTATATTTTTATTGATGCATACTTGTCTGATTTTGGTATCCAGGTAATATGGTTCAAAGAATGAGTTTTGTAGTGTCCCTTCCCTACTAATTTGAGGATTATTGGTGTTCTTCTTTAAAGGTCTGGTAGAATTTGGCAGTGAATCCACTGGTCTTGGGTTCTGCTTTGTTGGGAGACTCTCTATTACTGCTTCAATTTCATTGCTTGTTATGTATCTGTTTAAGTGATGTATATCCTCTTTGTTCAACTTTGGTAGATCAAATGCACCCAGAAATCTATCCATTTCTATTACATTTTCCAGTTTATTAGAATATATGTTTTCAAAATATTTTCTAATGAGCCTCTGAATTTCATTGGTATTTGTTGTACTATGTCCTTTTTCATTTCTAATTTTATTGATTTTTGTCTTTTTCCTCCTTCTTTTGGTTGGTTTCACTAAGAGTTTATCTTTTCAAAGAACCAACTTTTCATTTAATTGATTCTTTGTATTATTTGTAGTCTCTATTTCAATAATTTCTGCTGTACTCCTTATTATTCTTTTCAGCCTGCTAACTTTGAGTTTGGCTTGTTTTTGGTTTTTTTTTCTAGGAGCTTGAGGTACATCATTAGGCATTTATTTGAGATCTTTGTCTTTTTGATGTAGGCACTTATAGCTATAAACTTTTTCATTTAGCACTGCTTTTCTGTATTATAGTACATTGTGTTTTTATTTTCATTAGATTCTAGGATTTTTTTATTTCTTACTCCCTTATTTCTTCAGTGATCCATTGGCTATTCAATACTAAACTGTATTGTTTAGTCCCCATGTGTTTGAAATTTTCCTGTAATTCTTTTGTTGTTGATGTCTAGTTTTATTCCACTGTGATTTGATAGAATACAAGGGGCCATTTCAATTTTATTATATTTGCTAAGACTTGCTTTGCGTCCTAAAATATGATCTATTCTGGAGAAAGTTCCATGATCTGCTGAGAAGAATGTGCATTTTGCAGCTTCTGGATGAAATATTCTGTAGATGTCTATAAAATCTATTTGGTCTATAAGGTAGATTAATTCTGAAGTGTTTTTGTTGATTTTTGGGGGGGGGTCTGGATGACCTACTTTTTGGTGAGAATTGGATATTGAACTCTATTTATTCTTGTAAATCCAGTAGTTTGCTTGATAAAATTGGATTTTTGAATGTTGCTGCTTATATGTTAACAATATTTTTCTCCTTTTGATGGATTTTTCCCTTTACTGATATGAAGAAACCTTCTTTGTCTCTTCTGACTAATTTTGGTTTGAAGTCTGTTTTATCAGATATGACTCCTGTCTGCTTTCAGGGCTCATTTGCTTAGAAAATCTTGTTCCATCCTTTCACCCCAAACCAATGGTTTTGTTTTGGTTTGGTTTTTTTGTCAGTGAGATGTGTTTCTTGTAAACAGCAAATCGTCAGGTCTTGCTTTTTAATCCAACCCATCAATCTATATCTTTTAACTAGAGAATTAAGATTGTTAACATTCAGTGTCAATATGGAAAGGTATATTTCCTGTCATTTGTTGTTTTGTGATGTTTGCTTCTTTTCTAATTCTGATTTGCTAATCTACTCATCTGATGGGATTTATTTTTCTGGTTGCATTTCTTTGTTTCTTCTGTGTGTATGATTCCTTTATTGATCATGTTTTTTTGTTTATTGTAGAAGGTTTTTATTTCTCCTTCAATTATGAAGGATTATTTTTATGGATTTATTAATCTAGGATGACAGGACTTAGAATATATTATTCCATGCTGCTCCCTTGCTTTTAGAGTTTCTGTTGAAAACTGCTATTATTCTGATAGGTTTGCCTTTATTTATGACTTGTTGTTTCTCTCTTGCAGCTTTGAATATTCTTTTTTTCTTCTGTATTTTTAATGCTTTAACTATAATATGTCTAGGGGTGTTTCTTTTCTGATCTTGACTATTTAGTATTCTGAAAGCCTCCTGTACCTGGATGACCCTCTGTTTCTCAAGATTTGAGACATTTTCTGCTATTTTGTTGAATATATTTTCTATGCTTTAGCTTATTTCACTTCTTCTTCTATACCCATGACTCTTTTGATGGTGTCTTAGAGGTCTGTGTGTTCCATTTGTATTTTCTTAGTATTTTTTCTTTATCTTTGTCTGACTAAGCTAATTCCTCTACTTTATCTTCAATCCCTAATTCTCTATTTTCAACTTGTTTTGTTCTATTAGTAAGATTATAAATTGAGTTTTTGTTTGGGTTACTGACCTTTTCATTTCCAGGATTTCAATTTGATTTCTTTTTTTAGGATTTCTATAACTTTGTTAAATTCCTCCTTCATATCTTGCATTGTCTTCCTTATTTCATTCACTATTTGAATTTTTTTGTTGATTTAGCTATTTATTTGTATCTTCTTTGAACTCATTCAGGCACTTATACTCATCCTATTTCATTGACCATTCTCATCATTATTCTTTAGAGTTCATGGAATGAAATTTCATCCATTTCACTATCACTCAAGTACTTAGTTGTGAAGTTGTTCACTTTTTCATATTAATTGTGTTTCTACATTAGGATTTACACATCTAAGACCAAGTTGTTGGTTGGATGTTTTAATCACCTGTGGTCTTTTAGTTCAAATAGTCAGAATGATAGGACAGTGTAGTGACTGGGTTATGGTGCTATTTCTCACCACTGGACTGAGGAGTATGACTGTAGCCAAGCATTTGCTCAGTGCTCAGGCACTGATCAGGCACCAGGACTGATCCCCAGCGCTACTCAGGTAAACTATCTACTATAGGTAGACTATCTGGAGTCTCTTATAGAAGGGTCAGTTGTCAACTTCTGGGATGCTTTCACTATAGAATCTTTCCTACTTGGTTTGGAGGCCACTGTAGCTGCAAGGAGCTTTACAGCTTATGAGCTGGGCAGTTTCCCACTTACTCCACAGGCTTTGTGTCCCCTGGGTCAGCAAGCATTCAAGCCTTGGGTTGACCCTCAAATGCATCAGAGAGTGGGGGAACCAAACAGAGCACAGAGTTCTGCCCTGGCTGAGGAAGAACTGAGATACCTATTTGCTCTGACTGCTGGCCAGTGATTACAGACCCCACATAGCAGGTCATTTCCCTTTGTGGAGAGGAGGCTGAGGAATTTTCTAGATTCAGAGGGTTTATTCTTGGGCCCTCAGTCCTGACTGTCAGCAAACACATGCTGGGATGTAGTTGCTATGGGCAGGACTCAATGCTTTCAGGCCCTGCCTGACAGTTCATAGTTCATATCCCAGTTGAGGGGAGGAGGCTGTGGGATTCACATGAATCAGCGGATCTGGGCTAAGGGCTCTGAACTACCCAGAAGTCAACATAAGCAATCAGGAGGCAAGAAATCAGGAGGCAATCAGGAGGCAAGAAGCTCAATACAGTGGCTGGCCACAGGCTCAGTGCTTTGTTTTCATACTAGCCTCAGGCAATGGGCGTTACTCCTGGCCAAGGAAAGTGAGACTTCCAACCACTGTGGTATACCTTACAGTGCTGGAGCTGCCAGCTCAGTTCCCCACAGTTTGAACTTCTCTTTGGGGAGGGGAGGTTAAAGGGAGAGTGTCACCTCAATCCCTCTCCTCCTCAACTACCTCTTGTGGCCCTCTCCCACTCAGACTCTATGGCAGAGCATCCTAAGACTTCCTGAGCCATGAGTGTTCCTTATTTTCAGGTTCCCAGAGTATCTTAGCCTCAAAACAATAGGCCCTCTCTCAAGAGGGCACTTGCTATTGCCTTTCAAGATAAAAGAAGTAACAAAATGTCTTTTTTCACCAGGGCCAGCTTTCCATACTAGAACACTGTCTCACAAATCCCCACACTGGGTTTAAAAGTTTGCAAGAGGTGTGAGTTGATCTTGAAGCTAGCATTTGCAGTCTGTCACCAGGGATGTCTGTTTTATCTTGTGATGGTGTCTTCAGCTTCACCTCTCCCACCGAGGAAGCCGGAAATGGTCTTGTAACTGTTTGGTGATTTTCTGTGTACTCTTTTTCTCCAATCTTCACTGCTACCTCTTTCATAATTCCTGATGCTCTTCCTCTCTTTCTGTCTCCAGATTATAGTCTGTCTTGTGTTACCTGACTTCTCATTCACAGAGTTAAAATGAGGGATGCATGTAATCTACCATCTTGCCCCTCCTTCCATGTCATAGGTTTTTTAAGTTAAAAAAAAATGTTACTTATTGCAACCATTAAGTAAAATAGATATTAACTCATATATTTTCATAAATTAAATGAAACTCCTTTCACTCATTCTTTAACATTCTTAACATTCATTGAGTAAGGTTCAGTTCACTCATAAATTTAATGAATGGGAATTGACTGTTTAAGATCAATACGTCTTACATAATTGATCAGCTTCCTTCAGAAATTTCAAACCATGATTATGAATCTACTTTAGCTTATTCTCTGAAATACTTCAAACTTTTAACAAGACTTGTAAATCTTATAAATAACATCTTTCTGAGAATTTAAATGATTCTATAATAGATCAGACTTAAGAATTTAATCATCAAATTTTAAGTCCATCAAATATCTTTCTAAAAATCACATAAAGAAGCATAATGATTTTTAAAAATAAAACTTCCTAATAAGTAATTTACACAAAGTTATTGCTACCTGAAGGCACAAAAAAGATTTTTAAATAGTTTTCTGGGTTTTTATTCACCTATATGTGTAGGTCAACTGAGATGACTTCAGTTGAAAATGAATCAGGTTTTGAACCCATTTCCTGAGCTATTATTTTGCCCACTTTGTTTACTAATTTTAAATGTCATTAACTCTAATCCTTTGTGGTATTTTACTGACTAGGTATGATTAAACATGATAATATACATATATAAATATAATTTCTTGTATAGTGTTCAGAATACCAAAGGTGCTCAGCTATTGATTAAAGATTTTTCCAGTTAGAAAGGAAGGGGAGGCAGATTGCAAATAGTTTCTCAATACTGGTCCTCCTCTTCTTTATAACAAAACTGATTTCTCTCTGGGCACATTATACTCAGCTTTCAAAACGTACATTCCCCAGCTTCCCTTGCAGCTGAGTGTAGTCATATGACTAAGTCCTAGCCAATCAATTGAAGAAGAAAAAAAGATACAACTGTAGAAATTATAGGCAGTCTTCTTAAAAGGAAAGGGCATAACACTTTACTACCTTCCTTTCATCTTCTATCTGCTTAGAAGGGTGAGCTCCAGCAGCCCAGCAGCCCTTAAGTGTCACAGCCCGAGAATGTCTGATACAGACAGCTGCAAAGTGTTCCAGTTCCTGGTGGCTGTGAGCATGGTACTTCTGGAATACCAGTAGATTTCTTTTAAAGAACGGGAAAATAAAGTTTTATATTGTCTAAGCTGCTATTTTTAGGTCTGTTATTCAAACTACATTTAACCCTACCACACATTATGTATATCTTATTGTTCCTCGGTATCATAACCCTATAAAATGAGCTAGAAGACCAAGAATGTCACAGAATAGCCACAAGGACAGAGTCCTTATTAAGTACATTTTTAGTTGTTGCCACATTAGGGTCATAGGTTTGTATTTAAATTTTATTTTTGTAATATTTTTCAGATGAGTTCAGACTAAATAAAACTAAATTATTTCTTTAAAGAATATCCAAAATACCCTCAAGGTAACACTAAGAAGAAAATAAAATAACATTAATCAATGATGCCTACTTCATGCCAGGATCTGTGTATCATGTAGACCCTACCAGGGTGAAGGAGGAAAGCTCTGGGCCCACAAGGTAATTGGAATCTTGGAATTAGACTGTTGCCTCACCTATGAGCCCTCCTAGCCTTTGGCTCGACCTCCTTACCCACATCTAATACAGTCAGATTGTCTTTTTTTTTTTTTAAACCTATTGTTCCCAAAGAAGCAAGGCAGAATTATAACAAAGAATTTAGAGTTTTTCTTTCATTTAGCACTTAAAATATTTGATATTGTATGGAATGACTCAATTCCTGGAAACTTCAAGTATCCTGTGATACTTGTTTAGTGAAGTGTTGGAAAAGGCCTACTCTAGGGTTTTGTGGAAAGATATGAGCAAGCCAACTTGTAGGAGGTAAGAACAAAATGTAACTTCAAAAGAATATCTCTTTCATTCCCTTGTGGTTTGCACCATTTCTCTTCTCTGCCCCACTCCTACAATGTTCTCTGAGCAAATCTGTGTTGGCTCCAGAAAAGCTTTGCAACCCAGCCACTGACTTCCCCTGGAACCAGCTTGCATTCTCCTCTAAATTCTATTAGGAAAGTGTGTGTGTGTGTGTGTGTGTGTGTGTGTGTGTGTGTGTGTATTTTAATTATAAGCTCTTTCAAATTCTTTGAAGGGAATATTATTAAACATTTTTAAAGTTTCAATATTAAACACTGTCTTCCTTATTTCTCTTATCTATTCATCAGGGTTGGCACTGTGATGCCCATTTTATAGATGAGAAAACTGAAATTTAGAGGTTAAGATACTTTCCCAAGGTCCTAAAGCAAGTATGTATGAAAAATATGTATTAATCTCAAATTCATAGAATTATCCCTATTGCCTCCTTAAGCCATGCCAGAAATGGGGGTATAAAGATCACCTGCTATCAGCAAAATGCAAAGACCACAGGCTTTGGAGCCAAACATACCTAGGTTTAATTTTATTTAATTTTTCCTAGCTATACAATGGTAGGCAATAGACTTTAAAGTCAGTTCTCTCATCTATAAAATGGAAATAATAATAGTGGTGCCTCCTGATGGAGTACCAAGATAATATAGCAAAGAGTTTGACACATGCTAGATATTGCATGTGTGTTAACAATGATGGCTTTTTAAAATTAATTTTAATCTTCTAGATTATGGCTACTTGAGGACTAAGAATTCAAGCTACTTTTAAAATGGCATTGAAGAAATACAAATTCATTTCTTCTACAAATTCTTGTTGATAGTTACTCTGTGCCAGAATAGTCAAGGGAAGTAAAGTAGGTCATAATGACTCAGGGATTTTGGTCGGTTCCTTGTAAGTTTCCCTTGAAGGGTCTTATCTGGAAAAAAAAAAAAGCAAATTAGAGGCACTTTAACAGTCATTTAAAGGGGAAACAGCTTTTCCCTGTAAACACAGGTGGTTGTCTTTTAAAAGTACCTGCTTAGCAGCTGACAGTGGTGGAAGAAAGATAATATATAAGTTAATTATAGAGTATGTTAGAAGATGATAAGTGCCATGGGAGAAGAAATAAGCAGAGGTAAGGGGGAACAACTTGCAGTCTTATACAGAGAGGTCATGGCAGGCCTCCATGAGAAGGCAAGATTAGAATAAAGCTTTGAAGGAGAGAGGGAGATAGCCAAACAGACATGTAAGAGAAGAAAAGAGGTGGATTTACTTACACATCTAGTGAAGTTTACATTTTAAGGTCCTTAATTTGCAGGCCTTCTAAGACCTAGCATCTAATTTTGTACTTGTGATTTCTTAATGAGGATCCACAAAATTGCATGTTTCAGTATTTACCACTGCAAAAATGTATATCTAGCAGAAGCACTCGTTAGAGCAAAGGCTCTGAGGTAGAAGTGCCTGACCTGCTCGAGGAATAGCATGGAGAATACCATGGAGGAGCAGTGTAAGTGGGAGAGGTTGGAGAGATGGGAGAGTCATGCAGGATGTTGGAGGCTGTTCTGCAGACTCTGATTTTCACGAGAAGTCATTGGAGGTTTCTGGCAGAATGAGTTAAGTTTTTCTTATTTGTTTGGTTGTTTGTTTTTTTGGCAGCAGTGAGGTTTGAAGTCAGGGCCTCACCTGCTAGGCAGGCACTCTTACAGCTTGAGCCACTCCACTTTTTTGTGGTGGGCCTTTTTTTTTTTTTTAAACTCTGAGATAGGGTCTCAAGAATATTTGCCCAAGGCTGGCTTTGAACTGGGATCCTCCTGATCTCTGCCTCCTGAGTAACTAGGATTACTGGTGTGAACAACCAACATTCAGCTGCAGAGTAAGTTGTGTCATGATCTGACATATTTCAAAGCATGGTTTTCCCTGGAATATAGAGCTCAGACTTAAGCAAGCAAGAAAGAGAAAGGGACTGGTTGGAAATCCATGGCAGTAATCCAGGAGAAGTACTGGTGGCTTGGACCACTACTATGGCCAGTGATGGGAAGTGGGCGGATTCTATATATATTTTAAAGATACAGTCAATAGGTTTTTCTGATGGGTCAGATGCGGGTTGTATGGAAGTGAGAGACATTTAAGTGGTGACGCAGTATGAGATCACCAACGAAGTGAGCCTTGAGAAGGTAAGAAGACCAAGCTCTGAGACAGGAGGCATGCCAACTCTTCAACAAAGGAGTTTAGAGACACTGGTCTTATATGTGATGGAAATAATTGAGATAAAAGTGTACTGAAATTCAATTTGTTCGACATTTATTATAATTCAATTGGACAGCTTGTTTAATTAAAGTAAATGAAAGAATGGTGTGTATGAGGCTTAACCTTCTCTTTCCAGGTCTGCAAAATCCATCTGAAAAGATGTATTATGTTAGGCTGAAGAACTGCAGTATAGTACCAGTTCTGCTGATAATAGGAGTGTGAGTAAGTCATTTAAACTTGCAGGTCTCAGTTTTTCTCAGCAGTGAGATGTGAGAGTTGAAAAGCGTGTCTATCTCTTTCTATGTTGATATTATTTGCTTTGAGTTGAGTCTGTAATTGGCACTATTTTGTTTTGTTTTGCTCTTGCTATAGTATGAGGAAGATAATTTTGGGCAGAAACAACTTGAAAAGCATTTTCTTTTCCTCCCTCACACCCATCTGGAAATGCAAGAGAAGGACGAGTAGCCTGAGTCAAGGCATGGTCTTTATCTGGTTGCAGGAGTCCTTGGGGAATGCACAGTGCATTTCCTGAACTTCAGTGCAATAAGAGGTGTTTCACTTGACCCAGTAATGTGGGAATCTCCTGTGGGTATTTCATCAGATCTTTACCAGTAAGGATAGTTCAAGGCTGAAGGCAGAGACAGCAGCTCTTACCTGTGTTGGGTCATGAATCCCACAGAGAATCTTATGCAATAACCTGCTCTATCAGATAAACAGGAAAATTCATAGCTGCCAAATATTAGGAATGGAACCCTCATCCTTTAACAAATGAGAGACTGAAGACAGAAGGTAAGACACTTGCCCTAGGCCTTGCTATTAGTAAGGAAGGACTGGGGCCTAAAATCTAGATTTTGATTCATAATTTTCTTTTCAATGTTAAAGTTGTTTTTTGCAGGGGAAGGGGAGTCCTTAAGGGCATTACTAAGAAATGATTCACATATTGTGAAATTCAACCTTTTAAAATGTACAATGCAATGGTTTTTAGTATATTCACAGAGTTGTGCAACCACCACTAATTCTAGAACTTTTTTTTTTGCCCTAAATGAAAACCCTGTACCTATTAGCAGTCATTTCAATTTCTCCTATCCCAGCCCCAATCTATGTCTGTCTCTATGGATTTTTGTATTCTAGACATTTTATATAAATGGAATCATATAACATGTAGTCTTGTGAAGTCTTTCACTTAGCATGTTTTCAAGGTTCACTAACATTGTAGCATTATTTATTTTTATTGCCAAATAATATTCCACTGTATTCAGTGTTTTGTTTACTCATTCATCATTTGATAGTCAATTTGGGTTTTCCTAGTTTTTTGGCTACTATGCTATGTGAGCACTCACACAAATTTTTATGTGAACATGTTTTCATTTCTCTTGGAATATACCTAGAATAACTGTTGGGTCTTTAGATAACTCTGTATTTAACATTTTGAGGAACTGACAAACTGTTTTCCAAAGCAGTCACATCATTTTCTATCCCTACCAGCAATGTATATGGGTCCCAATTTTTCTATAGCCTTGCCAACATTTGTTAATGTCTTCTATCATTAGTATTATTGTCTTCCTAGTTAAGAGTGAAGTGGTGATATATGTGGTTAGTGGTTACCTTATTGAACAGTAAAGTCAGGAAGTAAAATGGAACTCAAAGCCAGATCTTAAGTTCTACCCTAATTTTTTTTCAGACTACTACTATGGAACCTCTTCTGTATGGACGTTACTATACTAAGTATTATCTTAGATGACCTTTTTGGGTTTTTTGTTTTGTGTTTTGTTGCTGGGGGGGGGTTGAAACCAGGGCCTTGCATGTGCTAAGTTCATGGTCTACCACTGATCTATACCTTTCAACCCTTAGATTATTTCCTTTAATTCTCATGATATCATCGATACTGGACTGAGGACTGGTATGCTGTATTCAGATGGAAGTCATGAATATTCAAAGTGCAACTGCCTTAGTGTCAACGACTCTGAGCACAGGTTGTCAGGACCCTCCTCTTTCAGGATTATGGCTATGTGCTTTAAATGCCAACAGCCCAGCAGCAGCAGCTAGTGTTAACATTTCTGTGCATGGGATGTGAGACCCTCAGCTCTTTGTCCCTCTCAGTAGCCAGAACTAATAACTCTCAGCAGCTTTCAGGAACCCTTCCTGTGGCCCAGGCTTGCAGATCTTCCTTAGTCTCCACTCTTTATCAGCTCTCACCTTCTGAGTACCTGTACAGTCCTTTGTAGTCTCAGCTGTCTGCAGTTTGTGATCCAGGCCACTCTCTGAAACTTTTCAGTCCCCTTTTTGCTGCTGCTAAGTGTACATGGAGCTGGCAGCCCCAGGAGTTGCCTGCTCTTCAAGTTACCAGATCAGCACACTCTACCAGTGATAAAGAGCATAGTAGGCAATAAAACACTGGGATGAGGCTTTGATGGGCCCTAGACTGCAGCTCTGGGGATGAGGAGTGAGGTGGTAAGGTGGTGGATGGTGGGGCACAGGAAGGGGGTCTCCTGCATTCCTCCAAGGAGAGGACTGCTACTTACATAGCCAGTCACACTGCAGTAAGCTGTCATGGGTGGGGACCAGATGGTAGAGAGCCATGGAGAGGTCAGGAGCAGCTGTGGGCAAGGTCATCAAAAGATCATCTGAAGCAGTCATGGCTGAAGCACAGTCTCCCCGAGCAAAGCCCTGATTGAAGCAGAGGCCATGCCAGTTGCCATGATTCCCCAGACTAGAACAAGGTCTGTTTAGAGGTTCTGTGGCTGGTTTGAAGTTTCCTCTAGGAGTCAGTGGCTCTGGTTTGGAGTCTGTCTGAGAAACCCTAAGGTGTTTAAAGCATCCAGGCCTGAACAGCTCCTTCCATTGGGCACAAATGGCCAGGTGGAAGTTGCAGCTGCCACTGACCTTGCTGATCTTCAGGAGTGGCACTGACATTATTTCACAGCCCCTCAGGACTGGGGAACCCCAGAGACTGGTTCAGATCCAGCTTCTGTCCCTGCTCAGCCTAGGGCAATCACCCAGTTCCACTCCTGGGCAGCTGCCTTGGTGCCTGGAAGGGAGGAGTATGTGACAGCTGTCAATCAAGCAGCCAACAGCTCATACTATTCTGGCTAAATATTTTATTCAGTAAATTAGCTTTTCCAAAAGGGTTCCAATCAATGATTACTTTTCAAAGGCAAAGTTTTATACTCATCATGTGCCCTCTCTAGCTTCCAGGGATGTCAGGTACAGTTCTCAAATCTAGGTTTCTGAACCACCTACTTCAATAGGCTCTGTCAGGTTTATAAGTGTTTCTGATATAAGCTAATATTTGAGAACTACTAAGTCTGTAAGAATTAAGTTAAGTTGCAGTAAACAGAAATGGGGCCACAAACAGGACAGTTTATTTTTCTCATCTATTAAGATTTGTCCAGAACAGTTAGTCAGTCTAGGACTGACATCAAGCTCAGTGCTTGGAACTAGGTTCCTTCTACTTTGTTTCTTTGTGTTGTGAGCTTTCATTTTCCCAAAATCATCTCATTCTCCAGCTGCCTGTTGGAGCTTTATCTGTTATGTATGCATTCCAGCTGGCAAGAAGGTGGAGGGGGAAAAGAACACACAGTGTCTCTTCAAGTATCCTTCAGGAATATGCAGCAGGAATATGCCTAATCTCATGGGCCAGAATTGAAACATTTGGCCATGTCCTGTGCAAGGGAACCTGAGAAAAGCAGTCTGTATTTTGTATGGTTATGCAGTCAGCTAAGTATTAAAGGTTGTCTTATGATGGAGGAATAAGGAGGGGTGAATATTCAGAAAAAATTAATCTTCATAGCTTTTCAGCAAGGATGAAACTTTACCTAATTTCTACATTTACTTTTGTCTTTTTTTTTTTTTTTTTTTTTGCTGTACTATGGTTTGAACTCAGGGTCTATACCTTGAATCACTCCACCAGAAATTTTTTGTAATGGGGTTTTTCAAGATAGTTCTCATGAAGTATTTATGCAGGCTGGCTTTGAACCAAGATCTTCCTGAACTCTGCCTCCTAAGTAGCTAGGATTACAAGTATGATCCACTGGTGTCTGGCTGTTCTACATTTACTTTTGAATGTGAGACTTAAGAGAAATTCTTTCTATAAGAGATTCTAGATCCCATTATGAAGATGATTAAAACAGTGATTCTCAAACTTTGCTGCACATGAGTCACCTGTGGATCTTTAAAACAACTACTGATGCCTGGCTTCCATATTTAGCAATCTTGATTTAATTGGCATAGACTAGAACCTGGGCATCAGGGTATTTAGAATGCCCCATAGTGATTTTGATGTGCACCAAAGTTTGGCAACCACTGAAATAAAGAGGAGAAACATTCCTAAATCTTGTCCTTAACCCCATCATGGGTTGTTCAACCCAAGATCCGCTGATGCTCCATTGATGATCTCCTTTTTTTGCCTTTGTCATTGAAACCCCAGCAGTTGGGCTAGTGCATGTTACTGGTAATTGGATTAGATGTGATCAGAGTATTTCCATCAATGGCCTTGCAAAAAATAATTCAGAGGGCAGGTTCTACACACAATAGCCAGTGACATTTTCATGCACAAAGGAGAACACAGTTTAATTATAGCTATATATAAACACACAGGTTATTCCTATGTGGTATGGAAATAGCTATTCTGGTTGTGTGTGTGTGTGTGTGTGTGTGCGTGCGCGCACGCGCGCACAGCAGGGCTCAGACATGGTGGTGACTCATCTGTAAGTACAGAATTTACATTTCCAACACAGAGACCTATTCAAATCAAATGTGAATTGATGATTTGGCAGCATGCTTGTCATTCAGAAGCTCAAAATAGCCATTTAGAGATCAAGCAGTTTGAGCTTGGATGGCATCTCAACCTATTACTAGCTGTCTGATATTTTAACCATTCAAGCAGATAGGCAGGCAAAGGTTATGTTTTCTTTGAATTGTTAATGCAGAGGTCTCTCTTTTAAGTTGGGATGTAAAATGAGGAGAAGAGGAACAAAATAGGAAATTTTCAAAGAAGAAAGCTAGACAGGTCATTTCATCCACCTCTTCACCTTCAGAAAGAATGACATTAAAACATTCTAAACAGATGAGAATCTATACAATTTTTATAGCTTTTAAATGATAGGATTGCACAACCCTGTTCTCACCATGCCACATTTCTTTGCAACAATTTGCAGCTAGGAAATTTCTCTTTGTATCTAACCCAAGGGCTCTGACCGGGTTGATCCCATTTTCTCCTTGCTGTTCTTCAGTTCAGAGGAACAACAGCATTCTTTGTGAAAATTTCCCACATACATGGAAACTATAATTAAATAAATCCTCAGGTTTCTCTTCCAATCCAAATAACATCTCTTCACACCTTCCTCTTCAATTGTTTTTCAATTGTTTTTCAAATGTAACCATTTTCATGGCCCTCTTCTCTTAACCCACAGGTTCCCAGACTTGTCTGCACTGGGGAGCTTCAAAAACCGCTGCCTGGGTCCCACCACCAGACACTGTGATTTAATTGTCTGGGCTAGGTTCTGAATTTTGGAATTTTTAAAAGATTCCCAAGTGTTTCAAAATTGCACACAAGTCTGGATACCGCCTATTCTCCTATCTTCTTCCTCCTTACTAATAGGACATTGATACCAGCTCCAGATAAAGGATCTTGCTTGACCTAAACCAGTAATTCTCACCCCTTGGCTACCATTGGAATCATGTTTTGACATTAAGGATGCCTGGATCCCATCAGCAAATTAAATCCCCTAAGGGTAGGACCCAGAGAATCTGTACCTTTGAAAATGATCTCCAGATGTTTTCAATATACCACCACAGTGGAGAGTCACTAGTGGAAGTAAGCAGTTCCCAAATTGTTTTCCTAAGGCCAGCAGCAGCAACTGGGAACTTTATGTAATACAATTTCTCAGGTCTTAACCCAGGCCTACTGCATCAGCACATCTAGGGGTTGAGCCCACCAAACTGTGTTTTAACAAGCCCTCCAGGGACCCCAATGCTTACTACAGTTTGAGAAGCACTAGTCTACGCCCATTGTAACCAGCCTGATTTCCTAGCTTCCCTTGCAACAACAGATGGCCGTATGTGATCCAAGTCTAGTCAATGAGGCCTAGCAGAGGTCTGCTGGGAAGAGGTGGTTTCTGGGAAGGCTTTTACTTCCTTGATACCAGGAAACAGAGAAACTGATAGTGTACTGCTGCTTTCCTCTATGATAGTCTTGAAGGTAGATGATCCCTGGAACTATAGCTGTCATTTGAAGACTATGAGGCAAACACACTTGAGGAAATCTAAGACCCACAGAGATTTTGGTTGTTACCAGAAGTAACCAACATTCAGACTTGTAGCTGTAAGAAAAACAAAAACCTGTTTTTCTCACAGCTAAACACAATCATGATATGGCATCAAATCTCCAAAATACTTTTTATATGGAGAAAACTCAGAATTGAACCCAGTACTTTTATTTAGAGCTGAGCACGCTAAATTTTAGGGACGGTAGCTTTCTAATTATGACATTCTATACACTCACATAGCACAGCCCAAACCTGGTTGCATATCAGGAGTACCTGAGGGAGCTTATTTTAAATGATATGTGAACCTCCCCCCAAAGGTACTAAATTAGAATCTCCCAGATTTGAATTGTGAGACTCTGTAACTTAACAAGGTGATTACTATGTCCGCAGCTGCGCCAATCCCCCTGTGGTTGAGACCAAGGTGCAAAATTTAAGGTAGCACTTACACCTTGTGTGAGGGTAGGGTTGAAAGGTTGCATGATCATGCAGGTAAGTGCTGCTTTAACTTTTGTGTCCTAAACACCTCATTTGGCCTCACCCCAATCTCTACCCCAATTCAGAGAGGGAAAGTTTAACAGGTCATTTGTCAGGGCATGGTGGAAACCCCAGTCAAATAATCTTTTACAAAAAGTAATCAACTTAATTATTAGTGGTAGTTCCAGCATCATAAAGGCATAGCTGCTACTCTGTAAATGATACTATCTGCAGTTTATTTTCAATTTGGGATATGTATCTAGGTGTCAAATTACATTAATTTCCTCCTAAGTTGAAAAAAATAGCCATAGCACTGATTGTCTCAGTTCCTGTTCACCCACATGAAAACAGGAATGTGATCCTGTGAGAGAAGAATTTAATTAGGTGAGCCAGTAGGTGTCAGATATCAGCAAGTTGGTGGCAGGATCTAGGATTGAAGGCCGCATGTAGCTACTACGTAGTCAAGTGTCAGTTACTTGAATTAAAAGTGCAAAGTAGGAGGTATTTGTAAAAATATGTGTTGGACTTGGCTATTCCTTTTTCCCAAAAAGCACTTTAAGACACATATATGCTGCAGTCTCCCAAAAATAGAAGTGAGGGTAACTTAACCCAAAGTTGTGGTTCCTGTGTCTGGCCTGTGTTGGATGGTGTGTCAGCAGAATGAATGCCGAAGAAATCTCAGTGGACCAATGTTCTACAACCTCCTAAGAATGCCTCCCTGGGGTGGCAGGGAGGTAGGAGTGCTGGCCAGGCAGATGAAGGAACTCCGCATATGGCTTTGGTTGAGGCAGCGCCAACAGGCAGGACAAAAGCTATAGACAAACCTGTTTAACTCCAGGTTTGATGGTTCTGGCTTTTGATTTTATGGGTAGAATACTGATGGAAACAGCTGATGACATGTAAGGGAAGAAAGCCTCAATGGAGTGAACTATAAAAGGGACCTCTCCATCACACCCTCCTTCCTTCTGTAGAGGTGGCATTAAAGTACCACTCATCATAACGTGCGTGACCAGTAAGCACCCCAGTATCAGGCAAATATTTAACAAGTGGTTGCCAAAAATAATAACCACTCTTTCCAGCCTGATGTGTGCTAGAGACCTGCTGCCTTTCTCTCAACCAGTGATTGAGCTTCAGATGGATGGCAGTAGAAATAGATGTCCTGTGTCTTACTGCAGGGAGTGGATTAGTTACCATCCTACCTATGAGTTGGGAATTGAATAACTGTAGTCTAGATGCTGCTTCTGCTTCCCTCCTTCCTTTTCTGACAGTCTTTAAAGCAAGCAATGTTGACGTGTAGCAACAGCAAACTGAGACTGGATTAAATCAATGCTCGAATGTGTCAGAGGATTTGGAAGAAGCCCAAAATCAGTTTACCAGCCAGGATGATTGAGAACACACACGTGGTGCTGTGTGCTCCACACAGGCTGGCCAAGCACCGGGCAGATCTGCTGTGCTCCTGGTACAGCATGTCTTGAAGGGGCTCTGCCTGAGAAGCCACCCCAAAGGGTGGGTGTTTTTACAACATGTGTCCTGAGAAAGGGAAGAGATGACATCATGTCTGGGATTTGTTTTAAAATACCTAAACTCAAAAACTTCAGCAAAACATTAATAATAATAATAAATGGATCCAGATAAAATAAAAGTAGCAAAATTGTGATTATTGTAGAACATGGGTATTGGGTAAGTAGGTATTTTCTATTAGGTTAAATTAGACTATTCTTTCTAATTTTAGGGCAAATTAGATTATTCTGTTCTTTCTGATTTTGTATATGTGAGCATTTTCACAATTGAAAGAATCTATTTAAAACTTTCAGTCCGTCTTTATAAAGCTTGCAAACCTTTTAGCAGGAGAGTCAATGTATGCCTCTGTATACTACTTATTTCTTTTAGGCAGCAGCAAGATGCTAGAAATGTGTGGTATGTGAACTAGACTGTCCTTACTACCTAGTACCATGTACTAAGGACCCTTATTTTTTGAGTGAAAACATGGCAAGACATGGGCTCAAGAAGGCTGAGGACAAGTTCTGGTCTGTGCATTGACAGCAAGACCTTAGACAAGTCTCTTGCCTGCTCTGCAGTTTATTTCCTTGGTGGGAATGACTATAACCAGCCTCAAGGGTACCAGGATCGTGTACCCTGTGAAGACTTAAGTAGTGTTGGTATTTACACCAGCAGCATGACCTTAGACTAGGCAATGAAGTGCTCTGGCTTCAAAGTCATATCTACAGCATGAAGGGAACAATTACCTGGGTTCTGGAGCTATGTAAGGACCATCCAAGTGGTATGTTAAAATTCGGACTCCGGTGCCACTATGAACAACTGAATCAGGATTTCCAGGGGTAGAGGTGAAAAGCTGTGTAGCTCATTCAGTGTTGTGCTTAATTTGGTGAGGGTAGGGAGATGGGCAACTGAATTAAGTAATTGTAAAGGTCCTTCTATGCTATAACAGCTAAAATGGTTGTTTGGGAATTGAAAGTGTATTGGGCCAAGCTATTCTGATGGTGCAGAGCACAGATTTGGGGTAATTTCATGGTGATAAATAATTCAGGAGAAATGGAATAAACAAAGGGAAGAAAGCCTGGCATTGGCCTGATGAACAGAGACCTGTATAACTGGGGGTAAACACACAAATTAAGCCAGTGGTGTGGGCCAGCTAGTCTGCTCACATAGCTGTCATATGCCCCAGCCACCTGGAAGAGCTTATAGCAGGAAAATGAATTGACTCAAGTGAGAGAGCAGTGTCCATAACTTATGCAGTCTGGGGGATGCTTGTGGTGGCTCATCCAAGCTGCAGGGCCACATGTGGGAGGGTGACCTTGTGGTCCTGGCTTCAGGCCTGCACCTCCTTCACTGCCAGGCCCACAGGATTGGTTGCCCACCACACCCACGTGCACCTCATTGGCTGCCCCTCTGCTTAGCTATCATTGCAGCACATTCCACTATTTGTGAACGCTTCCTTATAAGTCTCTCTTCCCACATTCTGATTTCTTTCAGAATTCTTGTTTTTTTCATCTGAAAAGCAGCTCAATTCTGTGTTTGTTGTCTGCCTGGCATGTTCAAGGCCTGTGCGAGGACCTCAGAAGAAACAAATGCAGAAAAGAGGGCTTTTGCTCTCATTTAGCACCACTCCACTGTGGGGAGGAAGAAGAGAGTCAGACAAACATACATATAACCCCAACGAGGTGCCATGAGAAAGTGTGAGTTGAAGAGGATGGTCACACTCAAAAGACTTCATGGAGAGAATGGATTCAGAGATGGGTCTTAAATGGCGATTAGGTTTTCAACTGATAGGGAAAGATTAGAGGGAGATTATTTGGGGGGCAATAAGAGCAAAGGTAGGAAAAGGTGATTCATGTTTGGAGAAAAGGAAGGAGTGCCACCTTGGTTGGGTTCTGGAATAAGTAGGAGATCAACAGGACACAAAGTGGGACTGGCAGAGTGACTCAAGCTATAGAGCATCTACCTAGCAAGCATGGGGCCCTGAGTTCAAACCCCAGTACTACCAAACACACACACACACACACACACACACACACACACACACACACACACACACACGCAGACATACACCCAGGATACAAAGGTAGGCTGGGGCCAAATAGAAGAAGGCACATAAACTTGGTAAGTAAGAAGAGTCCCTGAAGATTTTTGAGAAGAGACTTTTGACATGATCCAAACAGGACTTTGAGAATATTGACCTAGTCCCAGTGTGTGGACTGGACAACCAGAGGGACGAGGCTGCCTAGTGTGGAGAGAGAGTGATGGGCCCCACATCTCCACACGCAGTCTAGGAAACCACGAGTCAGACTTAAGGAAAATGATGTTATGACGTGTCATTCTTAGTCACACTCTTCTTAGTGTGAGTTAAGAAGCCCTCCTTTGTAGATGTACACCTGAGGTCTGCAGAGGTCCACACTTCCTCTAATATACTGGAAATGCAAAATCAAGCTTCCTCTCCTGAGATAGCCTTCTTTTAACAATGATAGCTGCCATTCCACAGGGATCTGTGAGAAGAAAACAAAAGTGGCTGAAATGAAGGCCAGAGTACTTTGTTTTCTCCATATCTCAGCACTTCTAAACAGCCCAAGTGGAGATAATTTTGCTCTTTTATGTAACAGTTCCTCTCCTCCTTCCCCGTCCTCAGGGTATCTGCAAGGTCCCTCTGATGCATTCATCCCTCCAGCATCATCTGCTACTTCTACCACATTCCTTCTGCTCCAAACCACCATCTCTCACTTCCATTACTGTCAGAGCCCCCAGCTCCTGCTGGTGCTTTTGCCTTACCCTCCAAGCCACAACAGTCAGAAACACAAACCCAGCTGAAGGAGTCCTTTTAAAACATAAGGCACACCTTATCTCTGCCCAGTTTCAACCCTAAAATGGGCCCCTCACACTTAAGCTAACATCAGAAATCCTTAGCATGACCCATGTGGTCTTTTGTGATCTGGTTCATCTTCCACTCCTCCCCTTGTTCTCCAGCTGCTCTAGTCTTCTTGCTGTTTTCATACCTACCTCGTATGTGCCAGACTCATCGTTGCCGTTGCTTTTTCCTCTGCCTGGAATGTGCTCCCCCAGATAGTTGCATGGCCCACTCTTTTACTTCCTTTAGGACTATATTTAAGTGCCATCTCCTCAAAGTGGACTATCTAGACCTTCAGTCATTCTCTGTCCACTTACCCACTTTAGTTTTCTTTGCAGCACTGACCATAATCAACATTTGTGCAGCATCAGGTCAAGTGTAGAGTTGCCTCCAGCTATGGGGGAAGCCATGGATAGGAGGACTGGGGTCCAAACTGGAACCCCGGCACTCAAGATCCTACCTGAAAAATAATGAAAGCAAAAAAGGGCCAGGGGCATAGCTCAAGTGGTAGAGCACCTGCCCAGCAAGTGCAAAGCCATGAGTTTAAACTTTTAGTATTGCAAAAAAAAAAAAAAAAAAAAAAACACGTATAATGTTTATATATTATATATGTTATCTATAATAAAAATATTTTCAGACTATAACACCAGGCAATGAAGTTTGCTTTTTAAATAAAAACTCTGTGAGGATAGGGTCTCCATTTGGTCTACCTCTGTTTGTTCAGGGCCTAGGGAAAGACCAAGTTCTGGATAAATAATGTGTTGAATGAACACATGTGAAGACCTTCTCTGAAGAAAACAGCTTCCTCTGAATCTGTCTTTACTTCATAGTCCTCTTAGAGCTTGAGTGTTTGTGGATTTTGATCTAAACTGAACACCATTCCTGACCTCTTGACCAAGCGTGGTCAAATGTTTCCCTTCCTCCATCTTAGATCACTGCTCTGACATGTTCATAGACTCCTGAAGTATAAATATACACAAAGATTCACTCTTCAGCTCTTTTGCCTCACTACCTCCACCTTTCTCCATCTTTATCTCCTACCTCTGAGCAGATGATACCCCATGTTTGCTCTCAACCCCATCTTCTCTCTAAACTTGCCTTCCTTTATGTTCTGGGCATCCTTTTGGCTCTAATAGCTCAGACACTTAAAGACTTCCTCGTCCTCTTCACTTGTCTATGTCCATTAGTGGCACCATTATTTTCTTGGCTCTCAATTTAGAGCTCCCAAGTTAGAAGCCTTCAAGTTGTTGTTTTCACTCCTCTCTCTGACCTCCTCTCTATTACTCACCAAGTTCTTGTCGAATCTTCTTTCTAAATTGTTTTTACCTTTCTCCCACTGTTTCCATTCCCCCAGCCATGACCCTGATCCAGCCTTTACCTGCCAGGCCAGAACCACCTTGACCTCTTTGTTGATTACCGTCCTGCTTACAGGCCCTTATTAAAGCCCTCCTCTCCTTGTATCTCTACTTCTGGGAACCTCACCAGCTCTGGGCCAGCTAAACTACACTCACTAATGACCACCTATTTCCAGCCCAGGTTTGGCTACTTGGTTACCCTCTCACTGATTTTAACATCTAGATGCCACATAGGTCCAGTTCTTTGCTCTCTGCTTCAGAGGCCCCAGCCCTCATTTCCCCAGGTTCTGTATTATGTCTGTGCTTCTATAACAAAATACTCGAGACTGGTTAATTTGTCAAGAAAAGAAATTTATTTCTCACCATTCTGGACGCTGAATGTCAAAGATCAAGAAACTGGCAGGTTTGGTGTCTAGTGAGGGAGGGCCTGTCTCTGCTTCCTCTGAAAGGAATGAATGCTGTATTTCTGCATGGCTGAAGACAGAAGGGCCTAGGTGGTCCTTTTTAACCTCTTTCATAGGTTGTAATACCATTCATGAGGGTTCTGCCCTTCCTCATGACCTAATCTCCTCTAAAGGCTCACCTCTTCATACAATTACACTGGTGGTTAGGGTTCAATATATGGTTTGAGAGGATACATTCGCACCATAGCAACAGGCAATGAGGTTTGAAGTTACCTCTTTTTTTTTCTTGATGGGACTGGGATTTGAAGAACTCAGGGCTTCATGCTTCGAAGCAGGTGCTCTACTGCTTCAGCCACATCTCCAGTCCATTTTGCTGTGGTTATTTTGGAGATGAGGTCTCACAAACTATTTTTCTTTTTTTTTTTTGGTCTGGTTTGTTTATTGTTTTTTTGTTTTGTGTTTTTTTTTTCATTTTTCTTTTATTATTCATATGTGCATACAAGGCTTGGTTCATTTCTCCCCCCTGCCCCCACCCCCTCCCTTACCACCCACTCCACCCCCTCCCGCTCCCCCCCCTCAATACCCAGAAGAAACTATTTTGCCCTTATCTCTAATTTTGTTGTAGAGAGAGTATAAGCAATAATAGGAAGGAACAAGGGGTTTTGCTGGTTGAGATAAGGATAGCTATACAGGGCATTGACTCACATTGATTTCCTGTGCGTGGGTGTTACCTTCTAGGTTAATTCTTTTTGATCTAACCTTTTCTCTAGTTCCTGGTTCCCTTTTCCTATTGGCCTCAGTTGCTTTAAGGTATCTGCTTTAGTTTCTCTGCATTAAGGGCAACAAATGCTAGCTAGTTTTTTAGGTGTCTTACCTATCCTCACCCCTCCCTTGTGTGCTCTCGCTTTTATCATGTGCTCATAGTCCAATCCCCTTGTTGTGTTTGCCCTTGATCTAATGTCCACATATGAGGAAGAACATATGATTTTTGGTCTTTTGGGCCAGGCTAACCTCACTCAGAATGATGTTCTCCAATTCCATCCATTTACCAGCGAATGATAACATTTCGTTCTTCTTCATGGCTGCATAAATTCCATTGTGTATAGATACCACATTTTCTTAATCCATTCGTCAGTGCTGGGGCATCTTGGCTGTTTCCATAACTTGGCTATTGTGAATAGTGCCGCAATAAACATGGATGTGCAGGTGCCTCTGGAGTAACAGTCTTTTGGGTATATCCCCAAGAGTGGTATTGCTGGATCAAATGGTAGATCGATGTCCAGCTTTTTAAGTAGCCTCCAAATTTTTTTCCAGAGTGGTTGTACTAGTCTACATTCCCACCAACAGTGTAAGAGGGTTCCTTTTTCCCCGCATCCTCGCCAACACCTGTTGTTGGTGGTGCTGCTAATGATGGCTATTCTAACAGGGGTGAGGTGGAATCTTAGTGTGGTTTTAATTTGCATTTCCTTTATTGCTAGAGATGGTGAGCATTTTTTCATGTGTTTTCTGGCCATTTGAATTCCTTCTTTTGAGAAAGTTCTGTTTAGTTCACATGCCCATTTCTTTATTGGTTCATTAGTTTTGGGAGAATTTAGTTTTTTAAGTTCCCTGTATATTCTGGTTATCAGTCCTTTGTCTGATGTATAATTGGCAAATATTTTCTCCCACTCTGTGGGTGTTCTCTTCAGTTTAGAGACCATTTCTTTTGAGGTACAGAAGCTTTTTAATTTTATGAGGTCCCATTTATCTATGCTATCTCTTAGTTGCTGTGCTGCTGGGGTTTCATTGAGAAAGTTCTCTCAAACTCCTAGAAAAACAAGAACAAGCAAATCCCAAAACAAATAGAAGGAGAGAAATAATAAAAATAAGAGCTGAAATCAACGAAATAGAAACCAAAAAAACCATACAGAGAATTAATGAAATAAAAAGTTGGTTCTTTGAAAAAATAAACAAGATCGATAGACCCCTGGCAAACCTGACTAAAATGAGGAGAGAAAAAACCCAAATTAGTAGATTCAGGAATGCAAAAGGGGAGGTAACAACAAACACCATGGAAATCCAGGAAATCATCAGAGACTACTTTGAGAACCTATATTCAAATAAATTTGAAAATCTAAAAGAAATGGACAGATTTCTAGATACATATGATCATCCAAAACTGAACCAAGAGGAAATTAATCACCTGAATAGACCTATAACACAAAATGAAATTGAAGCAGCAATCAAGAGTCTCCCCAAAAAGAAAAGTCCAGGACCTGATGGATTCTCTGCTGAATTCTATCAGACCTTTAAAGAAGAACTGATACCAACCCTCCTTAAACTGTTCCATGAAATAGAAAGGGAAGGAAAACTGCCAAACACATTTTATGAAGCCAGTATTACACTTATCCCAAAACCAGGCAAAGACACCTCCAAAAAGGAGAACTATAGGCCAATCTCCTTAATGAACATTGATGCAAAAATCCTCAACAAAATAATGGCAAATCGAATTCAGCAACACATCAAAAAGATTATTCACCACGACCAAGTAGGCTTCATCCCAGGGATGCAGGGGTGGTTCAACATACGAAAATCAATAAACGTAATAAACCACATTAACAGAAGCAAAGACAAAAACCACTTGATCATCTCAATAGATGCAGAAAAAGCCTTTGATAAGATCCAACATCATTTCATGATAAAAGCTCTAAGAAAACTAGGAATAGAAGGAAAGTTTCTCACAAACTATTTGCCCAAGCTAGCTTCCAACTGCAATCCTCCTGATCTCAGCTTCCCAAGTAGCTAGGACTTGTAGATGTGAACCTTGGGTATCTGGCTAAAGTCACCTCTTAACCAGCCCTCTGCTTCTAGTCTCCTCCCTTCATTCCTAGCTTTAAATAAAAGTCTGAATCATTTTTTTTAAAGATCTGTTTTAAACCTTAACTATTCTATTAAAAAATTATTAAGAACTCTTTCTTTCATATGGAATGAAGACCAATTTCCTCAGTTTGAAATACAAGTTTGACTATGATCTACATTTTTAGCCATAGTTTAGAAGGGCTGAAAAAGTAATGGAAGTGAATAATATGGGTCCTGTACAAACAATAAGGAATGGTGAGAACTGTGGCAAACTGGACAGCATATGTCCTGTTTAAAGGACAGAGTTGAGCCAGGTATGGTAGCATATGCCTGTAATCCCAGCACTCAAGAGGCAGATGCAAGAGAATATAACAAGACTCTGTCTTAAATAAATAAATAAAGACATTTCCATGAAGAAATTTGGGTCCAGAGTTGCCAGATGTTCTGCTTATTTAATAGAATCTAGAAATCTGGATTTGGGGGAAATTTTTTCTGAGTTTTTAAAGGTTTTAATAGTGTGTTCTCTCTCTCTCTCTCTCTCTCTCTCTCTCTCTCTCTCTCTCTCTCATTTCTACTTTCTATATCAACCACTGTCTACTCACTGCCAACCAAACACGCCTTACAAGTTTTTTCACTATTTTTTTTTCCCACTGTTCCTATCCAACCTAGCACATCTTCCCCACTGTTCTTCACCTAAAAATCATGGCTCCTTCTAGTCCCTCAGGCCACTCTCTGACCCTAAATAATCTTTCCCATACTATCGACAGTCCCTGGGCAGCTCAGAGCATGAAATAACTAAACCAAGTGTCAGAAGAACTGGGTCACACTCTTCCTTGCTAACCAGTTGGGTGACCTTGGCAAGTCATGACATCTCTCAGAGCACCGATTTCCTCATCTGTAAATTGGGGCCGATAATTCCTGTCTTGCCTTCCTCTCAGGTAGACTTCAGATGACACAACATACTTTGTAAAGTGCAGATTATATAAATTCATAATCATAAGCCTCATTGCCCTTAGTCTTGGAGGGCAAGCTCCATTTCCTCAGTCCATTCAAACTGCTGCTTTTCTAGAACACTATCCACACCTTCCCCTTGTCCCTTCAAATCTCTATCCCCAGGGTAGGCTCAAACCTTGGTTCCTATTTCACTGAGAAATTCAGAGAATTTCAACAGGCTGCCACCAACACATCTGCCACCCACCAGTGTAATGCATCCAAAGTTGGCTTTCCCTTTTGTTAACTGTGAGTAGATCTAGCAAAATCCAGCCCCTCGGAATGCACTCCATATCCTGTTGCTTCTCATGTATCCAAGACACTTCACCACTAATTCTCCTTCATTCTGCATCATTTAAAAAAAAATCTTCCCACCAGCCCTTTTGGTGATGGGTTTTTTTCAAGGTAGGGTCTCATGGACTATTTGCCCAGGGCCAGCTTCACACCTCAGTTCTCCCAATCTCTGTCTCCCAAGTAGCTAGGATTACAGGTGTAAGCCACCAATGCTGGGTTCCACCAGACCTTTTTATCAGCCTGTATTTTTCTCATCAGCTTACAAAAGTTAGAACAAACAAAAAAATCTGTCTTCTGTTTTTCTCTTTTCTTAATAGCCAAACTTCTCAAAGGGGTTTTCTGCAGTTGTTTTCCGCTTTCTCTTCCCCTTTTACCAGTGTGGAGCCTACTCTACTAGGCTTCTGCTCCCATCTCTCCACACATACAGCTCTTGTCAAATCTCCAGGCCCCACACTACTGTTAAGTCTAATGGTTGGTTCTTGTTCATCTTATTTGGCCCACAAGCAACATTGACAGAATCAGTCATATCCGTATTCCAGGATGTCACACTTGCCTGTTTCATCTCCTACCTTGCTTCTAACTACTCCCTCTGTTGTCTTTGCTGGATTTTTCTCTTTGCTTTAACATCTAAAGGCTGATGTGGCCAGGTCTCATTCTGATGTCTCATTTCTACTTGCCTTCACTCTCTTGGTGCTCCCGTCCAATCTCATGGTTCTCAATGCCAGATCAACGCTGATGATACCCAAGTGTGTAAGTCTAACCTGGACTTCTTCACTGAACTCCTGACCTGGCACTCCAGCTGCCTATTTTCTGAATGACATTTAGACATTTAACATGTCTAAAACTGAGCTCTAACCAGCTCTTCCTGTTGACAAAGGCTAAAGGCTGTAGAGGTCTTAGAGGTAGAGAGAGTAGACAGAAACCTATACTCAGGTTTCCAGGCTCTTGTCACCATCAGAGAAAAATTCAATGATGAGACAAAGGAAGAAATTGGGAGGCAGTTATTTCCCGAGTGAAGGTACTCACAGGCTTCTCAAGAGAGACTCATGCTTTGCAGGCCTCTTTTGGTAGGATTTATATTAAATCTGGGGGATTTTGTACAAGGTTACATAGGTCATGTTTTAACTAGGGTGACTTCACAAGGAATACTTTATTTCTTTATCATATCTGGGTAGGATGTCAGATATAATGTCTATAGCTGAAGCTGTTTTTCTTTTTTTTTTTGGCAGTACTGGGGATTGATCTCAGGCCTCACGCTAGCTAGGTAGATGTTCTACCCCTTTAGCTGTTTTTCTTTTAACACAAATCCCAGTTTGCGGTTGTTGATCCCACATGTAGATATTATATGGTTAATAGGCTATAAGTTCCTGCTTTTTACATGGCTTCTTATTGTGTTCTTTGTCACTTTGTTTTAAATTCTTCCTTTTGACACCTTCCTGCTCCTTGGTCAGTCCCTATTTCATCACCATATCCCCAAACCTCTCCTCCCAAAGTATTCCTCTCTTCTGGAAGAGGAGGCAGTGCTCACTCCTTCACCCATGAAATATTTCTTGAGTACCTCCTATGAGCTAGAGGCTGATGCAAAAGCTTTTAGGCTCACTGAGAGCTGGGGGCAAAAAGAGCAGAATCCATGTAGAACTGGCATCACTCCTCTTTGTTTCATGCTCTCAGCTCCACCTTCAAAATCTATCCAGAGACCAGGTACTCCTTGTCACCTCCACTGCTGCCATCATGTACATATGGCATCAGCCTCCCAACCGGTCTCCCTGGTTTTACTTTTGCTCCTCTAAAACCCAGTCTCAATCCAACATCCAGAGTAACTCTTAAAATTACATCAGCTTGGTAGAGTTGCTCAAGTGGTAAAGAGACTGCCTTGCAAGCATGAGGCCCTGAGCTCAAACCCCAGTACAGCCAAAAACAATTAATAATTAATAATTTTATTTTTTTAATTTCTTTTTTGTTTTATTATTCATATGTGCATACAAGGCTTGGGTCATTTCTCCCTCCTGCCCCTACCCCCTCCCTCACCACCCACTCCGCCCCCTCCCTCTCCCCCGCAACCCCTCAATACCCGGCAGGAACTATTTTGCCCTTTATCTCTAGTTTTGTTGAAGAGAGAGTATAAGCAATAATAGGAAGGAACAAGGTTTTTTGCTAGTTGAGATAAGGATAGCTATATAGGGAGTTGATTCACATTAATTTCCTGTGCGTGTGTGTTACCTTCTAGGTTAATTCTTTTTGATCTAACCTTTCCTCTAGTTCCTGGTCCCCTTTTCCTATTGGCCTCAGTTGCTTTTAAGGTATCTGCTTTAGTTTCTCTGCGTTAAGGGCAACAAATGCTAACTAATTTTTTAGGTGTCTTACCTATCCTCACCCCTCCACTGTGTGCTCTCGCTTTTATCATGTGCTCAAAGTCCAGTCCCCTTGTTGTGTTTGCCCTTCATCTAATGTCCACATATGAGGGAGAACATACGATTTTTGGTCTTTTGGGCCAGGCTAACCTCACTCAGAATGATGTTCTCCAATTCCATCCATTTACCAGCGAATGATAACATTTCGTTCTTCTTCATGGCTGCATAAAATTCCATTGTGTATAGATACCACATTTTCTTAATCCATTCATCAGTGGTGGGGCATCTTGGCTGTTTCCATAACTTGGCTATTGTGAATAGTGCCGCAATAAACATGGGTGTGCAGGTGCCTCTGGAGTAACCTGTGACACAGTCTTTTGGGTATAGCCCCAAGAGTGGTATTGCTGGATCAAATGGTAGATCAATGTTTAGCTTTTTAAGTAGCCTCCAAATTTTTTTCCAGAGTGGTTGTACTAGTTTACATTCCCACCAACAGTGTAAGAGGGTTCCTTTTCCCCGCATCCTTGCCAACATCTGTTGTTCGTGGTGTTGCTAATGATGGCTATTCTAACAGGGGTGAGGTGGAATCTTAAGTGTGGTTTTAATTTGCATTTCCTTTATTGCTAGAGATGGTGAGCATTTTTTCATGTGTTTTTTGGCTATTTGAATTTCTTCTTTTGAGAAAGTTCTGTTTGGTTCACTTGCCCATTTCTTTATTCTCCCATTAGTTTTGGGAGAATTTAGTTTTTTAAGTTCCCTGTATATTCTGGTTATCAGTCCTTTGTCTGATGTGTAGCTGGCAAATATTTTCTCCCACTGTGTGGGTGTTCTCTTCAGTTTAGAGACCATTTCTTTTGATGAAAAGAAGCTTTTTAGTTTTATGAGGTCCCATTTATCTATGCTATCTCTTAGCTGCTGTGCTGCTGGGGTTTTGTTGAGAAAGTTCTTACCTATACCTACTAACTCCAGAGTATTTCCTACTCTTTCCTGTATCAACTTTAGAGTTTGGGGTCTGATATTAAGATCCTTGATCCATTTTGAGTTAATCTTGGTATAGGGTGATATACATGGATCTAGTTTCAGTTTTTTGCAGACTGCTAACCAGTTTTCCCAGCAGTTTTTGTTGAAGAGGCTGCTATTTCTCCATCATATATTTTTAGCTCCTTTGTCAAAGACAAGTTGGTTATAGTTGTGTGGCTTCATATCTGGGTCCTCTATTCTGTTCCACTGGTCTTGATGTCTGTTTTTGTGCCAGTACCATGCTGTTTTTGTTATTGCTTTGTAATATAGTTTGAAGTCAGGTATTGTGATACCTCCTGCATTGTTCTTTTGACTGAGTATTGCCTTGGCTATTCGTGGCCTCTTGTGTTTCCATATAAATTTCACGGTAGATTTTTCGATCTCTTTAATGAATGTCATTGGAATTTTGATGGGAATTGCATTAAGCATGTAGATTACTTTTGGGAGTATAGACATTTTTACTATGTTGATTCTACCAATCCATGAGCATGGGAGATCTCTCCACTTTCTATAGTCTTCCTCAATCTCTTTCTTCAGAAGTGTATAGTTTTCCTTGTAGAGGTCATTCACATCTTTTGTTAGGTTTACACCTAGGTATTTGATTTTTTTTTTTGAGGCTATTGTAAATGGAATTGTTTTCATACATTCTTTTTCAGTTTGCTCATTGTTAGTGTATAGAAATGCTAATGATTTTTCTATGTTGATTTTATGTCCTCCTACCTTGCTGTAGCTAGAAGCTTCTAAGTAGAGTCACCTCCACTGCTGCCATCATGTACATATGGCATCAGCCTCCCAATCGGTCTCCCTGGTTTTACTTTTGCTCCTCTAAAACCCAGTCTCAATCCAACATCCAGAGTAACTCTTAAAATTACATCAGCTTGGTAGAGTTGCTCAAGTGGTAAAGAGATTGCCTTGCAAGCGTGAGGCCCTGAGTTCAAACCCCAGTACTGCCAAAAACAATAAATAATTAATAATTGTAATTTAATTACAAAATTAAATTAAAATGAACCTCAGAGCATTGTCATTTTGGTGTTCAAAATCCCCCCATGGCTATTCATCCCACTCTACACAAAGCCAAGGTCGTCTTCATGTCTTCTGACCTCTGGTTGCCTCTGAACTCTCTCACTCATTGCTTTTTGGTGGAACCCACTAGACATGCTCCTGCCTCAGGGCCGTTGTAGTTGCTGTTCCCTCTACTCAGAATCTTCTTCCCTCAGACATCACCATGGCTGACTCCCTTACCTCCTTCAAGTCTTTGCTTAAATAGTAGCTTCTCAATGCCAGGTCCCTTTCCCCCTGACCTGTCAGATCCCCTTCCTTTTTCTCTATTGTTTAATATCATCAAATTATTGGTTTTGTTTTGTTTTGTTTTGTTTTTGTGGTACTGGTGTTTGAACTCAGTGGCTACACATTGAGCCATTCCACCAGCCCTTTTTTGTGATGGGTTTTTTGAGATAGGGTTTTGAGAACTAGTTGCCTGGCTCTGCATCCTGAGCAGCTAGGATTACAGGTATGAGACACCAGTGCTAATTAATTTGATTTTGATGGGTCCATTCTCACTAGAATGTAAGCTTTATGTGTGCAGAATTTTGTTTTGTTTTGTTTTCACTGACCTGAAATGGCTTCTATTATATAATAGGCATGCAATAAGTAATTTTTGGAATGAATGAAAGAATTTTGCAATTGTCCTTGTCATCTCTTTGTATTTTGTATTGTATTTCACTCATGCTTTATTAATCTTTCATGTGAATGTTTTAATATCTTTTACCAAATTATAAGATCATTGTAAGCAAATATGTATCTTACCTTCTTTTTGTTTCATAACCCAAATAATACTTCCTACCACACAAAGAAGGTTCCTATAAGTTTAGAAATTTTTCAATAATTTCACTCTTTTCCAGATTCCAACTCTCCACTATTTCCAAAGTCCATGACTTGTCTTCTACTTTGTACATGGCCACAGGTTGTCCCAAGCCAGTCATCTCTGACAAGTGGTGTTCTCTGCTGTCTTCTGGGTTCACCTGCTTGACTTTGATTAGGCAGAACTCACTCCCTCCCTAACAAGGTGTGATGGGGGTGTTGGTCTCCATTAGACATCTGTAGCAAGGTAAGTACAGAAACAGAAGCTAAGCATTTAGAAACTTTTATAGTCACCTTACCCTGCCCTTAGACATAAGCACATGATTATTTTTGTAGTAATTTATTCATTTATTTATTTGTTTAAACTCAGGGTTCTTATGCTTGGCTGGACAGGTGCTCTACTACTTGGGCCACACCCCTAGTCTTGTTGTACTTTAGTTATTTTTCAGGTAGGGACTCTAGTTTTTGTCCCAGGCTGGCTTCAGACCCAAATCCTCCTATCTAAGGCCTCCCCTGTAGCTGGGACCACGGAGATGGGGTCTCACTAGTTTTTTTTACCTAGATAGGCCTCAAACTGCAATTCTCTCAATCTTTGCTTCCTGAGTAGCTGGAATTACAGTTGTGAGCCACTGCACCTGACCTACTTTTTAAATTATATTTTACAAAAGTAATTGGTCTGTGATAAATTGAAAACTACTAAAAAGAGAAATAAATCTGGTTATTCTCCACAGAAATGACAAATTTGCTTTGAGTTTATCAAGATGCTTTCCTTTATCAAGATGCTCTATGAGAAGAGCAAGCTGGGCTCCCAAAATTTTTGGTCACACTTTTTCCATGTTTGTACAACATTGTAAGTACTTCTTTTTAAAAATAGACTTTTTAGTTTTAACTTAAATGTATTTTTATTTATTTACTTATTTTTTGGCTGGATTCTAGGCTGGATTTACTTAAGTTCATAGCTGAGGTACAAATGGCTGACCAGTGGCTGACAAACTAGATACAATAAGCCACTATACTATGATTTTTTACAGAAGTTGCTTACTCTTAAATGTACAATGGGCTTCCAAGACAACACTCCATTCTAGCTGTAGGTGGCAGAGAATACCGATGTTTAGATAGGAATGGAACCAGGGTCACCATCATCTCAGGCACAAGGAACAGCTGACTTTTTGACAGATTTCTTAGTCCCACCTGTGATGGGGGGAGGGGAGACTTCCTGGAGGCCTTTGCTTTCAGCTACTAGAGTTTCTTCTCCTCCTCTTTGTGTTTCTGCTTGAAAACTTTTATCATCCTCATCTTTCTCCTTGGCCTGCTTCTTGGGCTGTATCAGGGGCTTCTTCTTACCACCTTCGCAGCTGGGCATACTACCTGCAGCCCCTCCCCCAAGACCTTGATCCTCTCAAATGTATTTTTAAAGTCCACTATCACAACACAAAGGGAAAACCATTATCAGTGGTCCTGAATAGAAGTCAATTACAAAATAAATGCAACAATAAAGAAAATGCCAATTAAAACCACACTAAGATTCCACCTCACCCCTGTTAGAATAGCCATCATCAGCAACACCACCAACAACAGGTGTTGGCGAGGATGCAGGGGAAAAAGGAACCCTCTTACACTGTTGGTGGGAATGTAGACTAGTACAACCACTCTGGAAAAATATTTGGAGGCTACTTAAAAAGCTAGACATCGATCTACCATTTGATCCAGCAATATCACTCTTGGGGATATACCCAAAAGACTGTGACACAGGTTACTCCAGAGGCACCTGTACACCCATGTTTATTGCGGCACTATTCACAATAGCCAAGTTATGGAAACAGCCAAGATGCCCCAGCACTGACGAATGGATTAAGAAAATGTGGTATCTATACACAATGGAATTTTATGCAGCCATGAAGAAGAACGAAATGTTATCATTCGCTGGTAAATGGATGGAATTGGAGAACATCATTCTGAGTGAGGTTAGCCTGGCCCAAAAAGACCAAAAATCGTATGTTCTCCCTCATATGTGGACATTAGATCAAGGGCAAACACAACAAGGGGATTGGACTATGAGCACATGATAAAAGCGAGAGCACATAAGGAAGGGGTGAAGATAGGTAAGACATCTAAAAAATTAGATAGCATTTGTTGCTCTTAATGCAGAGAAACTAAAGCAGATACCTTAAAAGCAACTGAGGCCAATAGGAAAAGGGGAACAGGTACTAGAGAAAAGGTTAGATCAAAAAGAATTAACCTAGAAGGTAACACACACGCACAGGAAATCAATGTGAGTCAATGCCCTGTATAGCTATCCTTATCTCAACCAGCAAAAACCCTTGTCCCTTCCTGTTATTGCTTATACTCTCTCTACAACAAAATTAGAAATAAGGGCAAAATAGTTTCTGCTGGGTATTGGGGGGGGGAGAGGGAGGGGACAGAGTGGGTGGTAAGGGATGGGGTGGGGGCAGGGGGGAGAAATGAACCAAGCCTTGTATGCACATATGAATAATAAAAGAAAAAGGAAAAAAAAAACAAAATAAATGCAACAAAAGCAAAGTAAACAAATTAAATTCTAGCTGGAAACCTGTCAAAAACTCTAGGCCCATTATGGCCTATTAAAGTAGAAATTTAATGATAATAGTAACCAGCAAGAAGTATAAAGGTTGTTAAAGATCTATTAGTTCCAAACGGAGACCTTCTCTTGATAAACGCAGATGGAAAGAGAATTAAGAGAGGTGGTAACTTTCTCATTTTGTGATTCAGTGGCATTTCCTGCCCTATCAGTGTGTGAGGTAAAAGCATCTCATAGTACCAGTTATGGTGACCCAGTTTATAAAACATGACACACTGTTTCTGAGCCTGGTGTAGGATGTCCAAGAAATGTTTCTTGTAGTAAATTGGTGGCATTTTCACAGACTATAAGAAACAGTCTTTAAAGAGTCTGTGTTTGGAATGTTTATCAGGGTTTTGTTTTTTTGTTAACACAGAATACACTTTCTCCAGAAACAGTGATATAAATGGGCCCACAAAAGCAAGAATGCAGATGGAGTACTTCACATTTGCGATGAAAAAGAGTAGCAAAGAAGGTAGTTGCAAATGAAAAGCCTGGCATTTCACCCCTACTGGCTTCCTCTGCCCTAGTGGCCTGCTGACCTTTCAGAAGGGACCAGAAGGAAAGGTGGAATTTTGACCTGGCATCGGGTTTCTAAAGTCCCTAGAAGGGAAACAGTCAGCTCTCCAACCACTGCCTGGACTTCATGGGCAGTGAAAGACCCCCCAACCCCATTTTTATTTTAGGGTAACAGGGTTTGAACTCAGGGCTTCCAGCTTGCTAGGCAGTCACTGTACCACTTGAGCCAAGCCTCCAGCCCCAAAGACCCCTTTTTGACCATGAGCAAGGAAGGTGAGAGCACAGTGTGAGGGACATCCCTCCAGCTGTACCAGAGCTAGAGAGGCCACAAGACAGTCTAATTATCTTTCTTGACAACAGCGCCAGTGCAGCAAGGCTGAGAATGTAGGAAGGAAATCACATCTGGAAACTTCTCCAGTTTATTCAGGTCAAGGATCATCTCAACTCCCCATTCCCTCCCCGGTCCTGCCTCTGTCTGGTTGTTGCTTGGAGGCATTTCCTTTATCTAGTATGTCTCTTTTTCTCCAGAATCTCAGCTAGTGGAGCTGACAGCACCCCAGGGGACTCTTACCATTTCCTCGGTCTCCAGGGAGATGCTCCTGAATGAAAGGATCTAAAAAGAGAAACGCACACATCACACACACAACATCCACACCTATCCTGCTCTCTCTCTCAGGCACCAGAATATTTTCTGCTCTGGGCTCCCATACTCAACAGTCTCACCATTTCTGAGATTTTTCTCCTTCCTCATTCCCCTCCTTCTGCTACCACCCCCAACAGAAGTACACACAAAGATACACAAACACACACTCACCTTTGTAGTTTTCATGTTATTAACTCCAAGGTAGGGGAGCAACTAGATCTTTATCTACCTGGAAACTTTGCCTCAACATCCATAGGGAAAAACTAAAGAAACTGTTTCCAGAAGTACTGGACACATCATTCTTTTCTCATCCTCTGTTTGCTACCCACATTCCCTTCATCATAACTCATCACCGGCCTCATTTTGAAAACAAACTTTTCTCAATCAGGGCAGTCAAAAAAGTAGGGCTCCTCTTCCTCCTCCTGCCTTGCTCCACTCTCCATCCTACCTCCTAGTTTGGGAGATAGTATCTGTTTTTGCTTTGAAGAGACAGATATAATACTAAGAGAAGACACTACAGGGTATTCAAAATGTACTGATACATATAAAAATTTTGTTTTAAACAGTACTGTAGTTATTTTAAAATAATATGCTGTTGTTCCTTCAACCCCGAGGCACCTTTTCTCTAAATATAATATAATGAGTCCAACTGTTAATTTGAAAAAAGTAAATAAAAAGCACAAGAGTATACAAAAGCCTGGAGATACACATCAATTGTGTATTTATACCTTTTTCAGATTAAGAACTAAATCCACTATTTTAAAATGGAGATAGTCTTCATCTGAAAGGTAATTGAAAAAAACAAAAATATGTTGAGTGTTTTAAACTATGAATGAATACCATAATTTTATAATGTCAATGCCTTTTTATGCTTTCTGACTTTTCAAACACTCCACATATGTCCTACAATTTAAAAAAGCTTAGTAAGTACACACTGTAGTGTGCCTTTCTCCATACAGAAGTCCAAGTTTATTGGATTCATCTAAGAGCCACTTATCTATACATAAGCCCTCCCATGAGGAAAACCAATTCAAATGCAGAGTAAGCATCTAATAATATATTTATCAGAAAATTCCAAAAAATGAAGATTTGAGGTTTTGCATTTTAATGAAATCCTGGAATGTCTAATGAGATGCAGGGTCCTATCTCTTCATTAGTCTAAAAGTAGAACTTTTATTACATAAATATTCTATCTGTATCACACAATAAATCTAAATTAGTTAGAAAAAAATCTTGCCTTCAATCTTGTCACCACAGCAGCTCATACTTTTCGTTTAACTCTGCTTCCTTGTAGACATTGTAGAGAACTGTCAAGAGTACTTTCTGCTATTTTCAATTAAAACCATCTCAGAAGCATATTCCATAATGTTGTGCAGTTCTTATAAATTAAAATTTAATAGCTATATCATAGTTTAAATTATTCTCGTTATCCAGCACTATTACATTATCTTTTCTATGAGCTATTTGTTCAGAATCTATTCCGTTCCAAGAGGTAGGATAAATGGCTAAAGAAGTTCTTATTTCATCTAGTAACTACAGGTCTCTGAGAGCCCCATCCACAATCTGCCATCTTTTCTGTAAGTGATAGATATTTTTCCATCAGAGATTTATCCAGCAGCTGTAGCATACTTCTATTATGTTGGGACAAACTCAAGGTCTGTTTTCAGACCTGGTTTTATGATACCACATGATTCTCCACAAGGAGTTAGCACCAGCACTTTAAGATTATAATACTTTCACTGGAAACAAAACCAAAGAAACCAAAAACATGCCATGATCAAATACGACAACAGTTAAGGAGCTGAATGCTCCTTTAATAACTATAAAGTAATCTTGTTTTAATTTGCATTTCTTTAGTGAGTTTGAACTCCTCATGTGTTTAATTACTGGCTATTTCCTCTTGAATGAAATTTCTATTTCTTTAACCAGCTAATTTACTTATGACTATGTAATATTTTTGTATGAAGTTTTTCTTTACCATGATTTTAATCATTTTATTTTCTTTTTTTGGTGGGACTGAGGTTTGAACTCAGTATTTCATGCTTGCAGGCACCTTGAGCCACACGTCCAATCCATTTTGTTCTGGTTGTTTTGGAAATGGGGTCTTGGGAACTATTTGCCTGGGCTGGTCTTGAACCTCAATCCTCCCAATCTCAGCCTCCTAAATAGCTGGGATTACAGACAGGAGCAACCAGGGGCTCAGCTAAACCTTTTTATATATGTTAATAGTGTTTTTCAGTTTCTTTTATTTTTAATATAATTCTAAAGTTATGTTAATGAGCTATATCCACTTCCAATTCTTATAGAATTGCTTCAGAAAGCTTTGGATATTTGTTTTATTTCAAAGGGCAGACACGAATCATTAATATACATTTTTCTAGAGACAACAATAGAAAATGTTCAAGTGTTGGGATTTCTATAACATGCCAGGCATAAATAATAGAAACATCTTCACCAATGCTAAATTTATGAAGTAACTTTTTTTTTTTTGTACAATATACACAGAACAATCAAAATAGGACTTTGAGGACTCTTTGTCATGAATTTCAGAGCCCCAGGATGGAGAATAGGAGAAAGCAAAGATTTATTAGGATGACATTAAAAGGGGAGAAAATGGCAAGTAGGTGGGCAAAACACAGAGCTGAGAGCAGGCTTTGTGCATTAGGTTAGGCTACTTTTGACTGACTGTCTCCCTTTAGGTTGATCTAACCCATTAGTTGTCTCTTGGATTATGTTTTAAATTTCATGGGTGTGGGAACATTTCCCCAGGTCAGTCCCAATTTCCTCATTCTAGCATTTTACGTGCTAGGGGCCCCTTCTTCCTTATTCTCCAAGCTCTTGGTATTTTGTTTCTTACATGCCTCTGCAAGCAGGGGGTTTTCCTCCCCACTCTTGAGACAGGAAATGGAGTCAGGACCTTTAGAATATGGAAAGGAAACAATTGAACTTTCTTAGGATAGAGGAGATAAGGATACATGGTATAGGATGCACAGATGAGGGGATAGACTGGGAAGAACTAAGGAAGGAAGTTTCTCTTCTCTCAGGCCTTTCCCATTCATTTCTCCTTAACCTTTTCTAATCACTGGATTTGATTTCACAGGAAGTCATCTGTAATTATTTTTAATGTCTTCCTCCCTTTTCTTCCCTCTGCTACAGTCATTTTCAAACTTTTCCACTCTTTACATTTCCTTTTCTCTTCCTACAGCAGTATAGCACAACCACACATACTGGGGCCAGGCCCTGCCATTTTATATCGTTTGACTTTCACCATATTACTTTCCAAGGCTTAATTGAATTCATCCATAAAATGTAACAATAATAGTACCTATTTCTGGAAGGAAGTTATGAAGATTCAATAAAATATTTGAATGCTTAACAGGGGGTGGACAGACTGTTGTATAAATGCCTGGTGTTACTTCCTGGAGGAAGATGAGCTTCCCAATCCCACTAATGTCAGGTTAGGCCGTGAGATTTGATTTAACCAATGAAGCATGAGTGATAGTGACACATGATACTTTGAAGAAGAATATTTAAGAACCAGTACACAGTTTGCTATGCTCTCTTTTCTATGTGGCATAATGACCAGCAATGTTCCAGACAGTAATTGCCCCATCACTCTAAGTCCCAGAGTAAAAATAATGTAGCGACAGAGCCACCATTCAATGGATATAAAAGTGAATGAAAATAAATCTTTGTTGCTAGAAGTTGTAAGCTACTCAGCTTTGGGGTTGCTTGTTATCATTGCAAACCTAGGCAATATTGACTAACAGGAATATGGTTAGAGTTTAATGTTAGATGCTAATATTATTTGTAGTTATTCTCTTTCCCTGTATTTATGTTGCTACTGTACCCTAACTCTTCTTCACTGGGTAATGTATAACTTAAGAAAAGAAGTAGATCAAAAGCTTTGAGAAGTTTTGTTCTTAGGGACGACAGGACCAGTCACTGAGAAAAAGTCATCTGTAGCAGAAATAGGATAGAAAGTTCCTGAAAATTCCCCTATTCAACTGGGAACTGAAGTTTGAAGGTTTGACTGACTTTTGCTGAACACAAATATAAAACATGGATTAGGTTCCTACTTTACATCTATTATCCATGGAGAAAGAAGATGAATGAATCACACACTAAATTAGAAAGTGGATCATAACTGATGTACAGTATGTTAATGTATCATCTGTAAAGAACAGATAAATGCTGCCTGCTCAAGTCCTCCTGGAACCATTAAAATCCTTAGGACTATTAGAACTAGCTTAATCCAAACTGAGGGACTGGTGTTTGAACTCAGGGCCTCACCCTTGCTTAAGCAGGCATGCTACCACTTGAGCCATTCCACCATCCTGAAGATGTTCTTTTTGTGTTTAATTCTCCTCAATTTATGTAAGATATAACTTGTGAGTGTTGCAGTACTTTTTTTTTTTTTTAAACTTTAGCCATCTTTCAAAAGTTGCTACTTGTGTTTCTGAGCATGATGGACTAACTGGGTCTAGAATAGTCTCCTACTCTAAACAAAAGGTATGAACAACTATTTGTAGTTACTAAACAACAAACAGTACAGGGCTCTGAGTCCTGCAAGAAGGGAAATAAACACAATAAGCACTGTACTGTCCTAGCTTTCTAACAGAGGCACTTTTCAAACAGTGGTGTAACATAGCTATCTTATTGAGTTGAAGAGAGGTTAGAATTTTGAAAGGTGATTGCAGCTGAAACTGGAAGAGCAGAGTTCCAGAAAGGAGAGTGCTATTTAAAAAAAAAGAAAGAAAGAAAGAAAGAAAAAAAAAAGGTTCAGAAAATTGGGTAAATAAACTTGAAATTGTTGCTGACTACATAGTGATAAAAACATAGGGTGAAATTTTAATGAGACTTCATTATAGAATAACCGAGGAGTTTTTAGCCAAAAAAAATTCCCAGTTCTCATATAGGCCTAAACATTTGACTTCTCCAGCCAGAGTGGAGGATCCTTGATGATACCTAATAATAGAACTTCAAAATTCATTGACTTGAGTGAAAACTGCTAGAACTGTAAGGAAAAATAGATTAATCAACAATTATAGTCAGAGATTTCAATGTTTCTCAACAAGAGATGGAATGAGTAGGCAGCAAATCAGTAAGGACTCTGAGTACTTGAACAACACTATGAACCAACTAGATTTCATTGACATTTGTAGAGTATTCCACCCAAGGAAAGCAGAATACATGTTCAAGTGTACACAGAACAGTCATCAAAATAAAGCATGCTTTATTAAACAAGTCTCAATAAACTGAAATTATTCAGAGTATATTCTCTTATCACAAGAAATTTATTAGAAACCAGTAACAAATAAATCTGGCAAATCAATAAAAATTTGGAAATTATACTGCATATTTCTAAGTAACCTATGCATCAAAGAAGAAGTATGAAGGAAATTTGAAAATGTTTTAAACAGAATGAAAATGAATGTAAAACATTCATAGTAAGACTTTGTCTCAGAAAAAAAAAATTGTGGGAATGAAGCAAAAGCAATACTTACATGGGAGATTTACACCTTTAAACACTTGTATTAGAAAAGAGGAAGGATCCAAAATCACACACAAAGCTTTTCACTTAAGTTATAAAAAGAAATACTAAACCAAAGAAAGCAGAAGGAAGGAAATAATAAGGATAACAGCAAAATCAATAACATAGAACACAAACAAAAGAGAAAAATCAATGAAAGCAATGCCAGTTCTTTGAAAAGATCAAGAGAAGACAGGTCTCCAATTGAGAAGAAAGAAGATACCAAAATACTAGAAACTAAACAGGAGATATAACTATAGGGTTTACAAATACTAAAATCATAAGAGGGCTGGCAAAGTGACTTAAGTGGTAGAGGACATGCCTAGCAAGCTTGAAGGCCTGAGTTCAAAGCCCCCAGAACTACCCTTGAAAATAAAGTTGACAAATGAACCAATGTCTTGAAAAACATAATCAACTTTGATTTTAATTTGAGAAGGAAAGAAAAACATTATTAGCCTCACATTTACTCAAGAAATTGTCCAGGAGTATTGGCAGTATTCAGGAAGGTGAAACAAAACAAAACAAAACAAAAAGTAGTTAAAAAAAGAAATTGAATTTCTATTATCTATTTTTAAAAACTGTAGTCCTATTCTGGGCTTTACTCCAGTCCCTGACAGCTTTAGTGGTCAATCTCATCAAATATTTAAGAAAAATATTCAAAAATACTATCATTTCTATACAAAACAGAGGGGCACATTTCTCAATTCATTTTGTTACGATAGCAATACTATATTAAAAGCTGATAAAGATATTATAATACTGGAAGCTACTGACTAATATATCTCATGAACATAGATGCAAAGATCCTTAGCAAATATTAGCAAATCATATGCTTAAAAAGTTACTGTATAAGGATTATTTCAAGAATAAAGATTGATCTGAAATTCAAATGTTGATCAATGTAACTCACCATATTAACAGAAGGACAACATCATAAATCTCAATATAGAAAAAAGCATTTGATAAATGCTACAGTTGTGATTGTTTCTTAACAAATCAAGAGTGGAAGAGAACTTCTATAAAAGATGTCTATAACTAATGTCATAATTAATTATAAAAGACTGGGTGAGAAAACATGGGAGAAACATAGTGAACTTGGGGTAAGCTAAGATTTCTTAGAACAAAAATAAGATCAAGTCATTAAAGCATGATTAATTAGCCTTCATCAAACTGTGAAACCTCTCAGACAAAATTAAGGAAATGAATAGACAAGTCACAAACTGGGAGAAAACATTTGCAAAACACATAATGGACAAAAGACTGATATCCAGAATATATTTTTAAAAACCACTATAATATGTAGTAAGTAGTCAACTTAATACTAAGATAAAATAATAAAACAAGGAGCAAATGATTCAAACAGATATTTTACAAAAGAAGCTATATGAATGATCAGAATAGACATGAAAAGATGCTGTTATGGTTTGAATCAGAGATGACCCATGAGGGCTCCTGGAGGGAGAGGCTTGGTTGCCAGCTGATGGGCTTTTGGGAAGTGATTGATCCTGATGGCTGTGACCTAATCAATAGATTAATCCCTTGATGAATTCATAACATGATGGCATTATTGGAGGGGATGCCCAGTGGAGGGGAAGTAGGTCACTAGGGCTGTGCTCTGGGAAAATACACTTTGTCTCTGGCCCTTCCCTGTCTCTCTCTGGTTTCTGGCTAACTGTGTTCACCCACAACCTTCCATGATGTTCTGCCTCATCACAGCCCGGAAACAAGAGAGCCAGCTGACCATGGACTAAAACCTCTGAAATGGTGACTCAAAATAAATCCTTCCTCTCTTAAGTTGTTTTCTCAGATATTTTGTCACAATGATGAAAAGTCTTGATTAACAAAGATGCCCAATATCATTAGTCTTCAAGGAAATGCAAATTAAAACCACAAGTCACAAACAGTAGAAAGGCTTAATTTTAAGGCTGAAATATCCACTGTTTGTGAAGGCACGGAACAACTAGAACTCTTCACACTTTGCCACGTGAGCGACATTATTGCATATTATTCAACATATTGACTAAGTGTTTATATATTAAATAATCCATCCACTAAGCAGATACTTATCAAGTATCCACTATGTATATACTCCCGTGCTAGAAACTGGAGCTGAGCAATGTGAGATGCACAAGAGTGAACAGTAGCAAAGGTGGCCCAGTGTCAAATATGTGTGCTGCTGGGGATGATGGAAAAGTTCTGAAGTAGTGGATAGTTGTGCAACATTGTTTATGTTATTAATGTCACTGAATTGGATACTTAAAATGGCATGTCTTATGTTATATTTTATCATAATAAAATTAAAAGTTTACATATACCTGACAGGGAGAAAGATCCTGCAACTTCAATTCCAGCTCTACAGAGACTTTTCTGACTTCAGTCGTTTCATTTTGTCTGTGGCTAAAACATGGAAGACAATAATAATATAATATAATAATATTCGCTTGTAAAGTCCTTGAAGGTCATAAGATAAGAGTGTTTGTGAGCATCTTTTTTTTTTTTTTCGGTGGGACTGGGGTTTGGTTCAAACCCAGGGCTTCCCACTTGCAAAGCAGGTGCTCTATGACTTGAGCCACACCTGCAGTCCATTTTGTTCTGGTTATCTTGGAGATTGGGTCTGATGAACTATTTGCCCAAGTGAGCCTCAAATCTCAATCTTCCCCATTTCAGCCACCCAAGTAGTTAGGATTACAGGGGTGAGCCACCAGCACCTGACTGTGAACATCTTGACAGAAAAAAAAACAGTGAAATTTAGTTCCATCTTGGGATGTATTACGTAACAATAATGTATTTGTCTAGTAAGATAAAATTGCCACCAACTCCACTACAGCTTGCTTCCCACACCAAAGCTATAAAAATAGAAAGGATTCTGTGCCTGTTAGCAAAATTATGAATTGAAATATTTTGAGTTCCAGTGTTAAGTTTAAGTTGCTTGATAACTATTATGATTAACATTCCTCTTCTTTAAAATTTATATAACTTTATTTGCTTGCCTATCTTGAATACCTCTATAAAAAGTGATTTTGTTGAAATGGCCAGTTTTTAGGAAAATATTTTCAAAGTGACAGCTGGGAAAGTATCATTAGTTTGATTATTTCAAACATTTTTAGAGCACATGGATGAGTGCTCATTTTATGTATATAAAATATTTACATATCCGCCTTCCCTTAACCAAAATTGCTTCTCAAGAATGTATGGTGTCTAATGTTACATAACAAGTACAGAGAAAGAACACAGAGTTTTGTGGCTAAGTTAGCTTTTACTAGTATAGAGTTACTTCCTACCATAAAGTTGGGATGAAAGGACACCAAATGCTTCCATTAAAAAAACAGTTTAGTTATTTCTTTTCTCTTTGTTTCTCTTTTTACTGCTCCATTGCAACAATCTACTTGGCTCTGCTGTTGCCTTTCATTTTTGTAACGTGCATTAAGTGACCTAACTAGGGGTGATATATGTCTAATTAGGAAATACATTTGATTAAAAATAGCAAATTAATTATAGTAAATTCAGTTTGCTTATTAGACAAATGTTTTTGAAAATATGAGGTCCTGGTGGAAAAAGCATAATGAAACAAATCCTTGGTGATAAAAATGTTGAAAACCATGAGTCTGTACTAATCATTTGGCAATTAATCACCTTCTCTACCACTGCTGCCTAAGAAATTATTATTTGTTCATGATTTATAGCCCTTCTTCTGAAAGCATTTAAATTGTCACATGCTATCTAAATATTGTTCTGTCAGTATTTGGGTTTTTTTTTTTTTATCTTTCCAGTGGAATTGTAGAATTCTTAAGGAAAAGAAACACCTGTCTTAGGTGTCCATATAAACTTTGCTCTGTTTTTCTAAAAAGATCTTCTGGCACATAGTGATTGATTCCACCTCACTGACCACTGGGTTGTTGAAAGAACTTTTCAATTAGATCTATTTGTTGTTGCATTCATTCAACAAATACCGATAGCCTAATAAGTATCAATCACTGTATCAAATGTCAAGTGCAATCAAAGAGAATATATATACATGTACATATAAACATACATATATATTCTGTATATATACAACAGACTATATATATGTGTGTACATGTATATGTAGTAGGCACACACATACACATGTGCACACACACGTATGTATATGTTTGACTGTGTGTGTGTGTATAATAGGCAAAGTGTTCAAGGAAAAGGGAACCATATATGCAAAGCCCCAAGGTGGGAAAGAGCTGGGCTGGCCCCAGGAACTGAAAGACATCAGGTTTAAGCAACGTGGGCAAAGAAAAGAATAAAATGAGATGAGCTTTGAGACACTAGTAAAAGTGAAATCATGTATGCCTTGTGGGCACAGTAAGAATTCTTCAAAGTTTAATCTCTGGCTATTTTTGGTAGATATTCTTACTGGGACAGCCTTTGGGATGAGAGTGACAAGAAGTATATCAGAGAAATCAGTTTGGAGGCCATTGCCAGAATCTAAGTATTGACTTAAATCCAAATGGTAGAAGGGGAATAAAGAAAAGTAGATTTGAGAGTTATTGTGAAAAACATAGGGCTTTTAGATAATTTAGATGTAGGAGATGAGAGAAACCATTAAATGAGCGGATAAAACTTGGCTAAGATGGCAAGCTTTGAAGGGATTCATTTTCACTGAGCCAGCCAGGCATAGTTGTTCATGCCTATAATCCTAAATACAGCTACAGGAGGATTGTGAGTTGAAGGCTAGCCTGGGCAACATAGCAAAACTCTGTCTCAAAATGAATAAATAAATAAATATAAATAAAACCAAAAACTTTGGTTAATGTACGTTATGTTTGAGATGCCTGAGAGATAGCAAGCAAGAGAGAGTCATGTCAAATTAGTAATCCCATTTACAAGTCTAGAGCCTATTATAGACATAGTTTATCAGCATATACTAATAGTATTTAAAGAAATGTCAGAGGAACTGCATTTTTAGAGGTCATTTGAAGAGAAGTAGACTATAATGAAATAGAGAAAGAACAAAGAAGTAGAGGCAAACCATGATGCATAATGTGCCAGAGATCAACAGAGGAAAATGATCAGCTGAGAAGTATGCAGCTTGGATGCTGCTGAGAAATGAGCCTGAGGACAAGCAAAGTGACTATTAGATTGGACACCACCAGGGTCAGGTTACCAGAGGTCTTCACCAGATGGTTTCAGGAATATAAAGGATATTGGAGACAGACTGGAGAAAATGGGAGAGGTGGGTATTTTGAGACAACCCAAGCAGGTGACTCTTTGGAAGTTTAGGAAAGCACATTGAAAATTCAAGCCAGACATGGTGGCACATGACTGCGTGACCCTAGAGGTGGAGGCAGGAGAATCTCAAGTTTGAGGCCAGCCCAGGCAAAGTTAGCAAGATCCTATCTCTAAAACAAAAGGGCTGGGGAGATAGGTCAAGAGGTAGAGCACTTGCCTAGTATGTGTGAAGTTCTGGGTTCAATCCCCAGTACAAAAAAATTCAAGAGGAGACAGAATTTATCTGAAAGGTTATACTAAGTTTTTAATACAGTGAACTTCAGGTAAGTTCAGAGCATCCAAGTGAAAATATTCTACAGAAATCTGGATTATGCCTTGAGAGAAACCTTTAGAATCACTCATGCACAGCCAAAGTCAGATCAAGAATCTCTAGCCATACACCATTTTAACATACTCCATCTACTCCTATAGTCCACACTCAAGATCCTGACATAAAAAGGAGACTTAGCACACAACCCCTCTTTGAAACATGTCTTGGACTACTCAGCTGAGCAAGCAACCACTGACTCCATCCTCTTTCTGGAATCCTCAAGCTATCTGTAGTCCTTTACCTTGCCCTTTGGGGGTTCTTTTGCAAGCTAAATTTCTAGAAGTAGCATTTCTGGGCTACAAGGATTCTCTTGATCTGGCACATCAGAGGCAGCTGTGCATCCTCTCAGGAATCACTGGAGACCAGAGAAAGCTGAGTGGTATCACTGGTCTTTCTTTGTTCCTGCTCCAAGTGGTACCTTTCTTCAGCTTGGTTCCTATCGACTTTTCTATAGATTTCGCTAAATAAATCATGAATTTAATCTTACCAGAATCAGTTAGTGTGTTGTTTTGGGTCATTCTTGATCCAAGACTTTCCTTCAAATGGGAGTAAGAGACAAGTGGAAATGGAAAGACGTGGGAAGTGGAACTCATTTTGTATGACTGCAGTGAAGTTTTCTCAGCATTTTTATGAAGACTTTTAAAATGCCTCATGGGGAGTGCTTTTTTATAAGAGTAGAACATAGATGTATTTTACATGCTTCTTTTCCTTTTTGCAAAATAGCTAACATACAGCTACTCAAATAAGTACCCATTTCATGTGAACTACCCATTTCATGTGAACTAACTCATTTATCAATAGTAAGTGTAGAAGTCAGTATGGAGGCTGACCACTCCATCAAGAAGACATAAAATATATTGCATTTTCAGCTTAACTGTGTTGAAAGCAATGGACTTTTCTCTTTTTTGTTGGGCTGTTGGTATCCACTGACTTACACAAGGTTTCTCTTTCCTGAGAGAGACTGTAAGTTCAATGCAAATTTGACAAGGACAGCATGGGCAGAATGTAGGAGAGACGACTTATACAGTGCACTAAGAAAGGAATATGTCAGTATGATTATATTAATTTCCTAGGGCTGCTATAACAAAGTACCATAGTCTTGGTGGCTTAAAACAACACAAGTTTACTGCCCCACAGTTCTAGTGGCTAGAAGTCCAAAATTAAGGTGTCAGCATCACTACGGCTCTTCTGAAACCTATAGGGGAACCCTTCTTTGCCTTCTTTCTAGCTTCTGGTGGTATGCTGGCATCCTTTGGTATGCATTAGTTTATAGCTGCATAACTCTAATTCCAGTCTTCATTGTCATATGGTATCCTCCCTTGTCTGTCTCTATGTCTGCATGTATCCCTCTTCTAATAGGGGCACCAATTATATTGGATTTGGGGCTCACTATACACCACTATGTCCTCTTTTAAGTAACTACATTTATTTCAACCTTCTGTGACCTTACTTCCAAATAAAGTCACATTCTGAGGAACTTTAGATTAGGACCTCAAAGTATCTTTTTTGGGAAGACACAGTTCAATTCAAAACCCTCATTTTCACAGAAAGAAAGAGAGGAAAAATAATAGTTCCGGGTAATGGATTGGGAAGCTAGCTGTTCCCATTGCTATTTCTAGACCACTACTTCCCTCCCCTCTTATAATAGAATATTGCTGCCTTGTGGCCCCTGCTATTTGGCTAAATTACCTTCTCTTCCTTTCTTCTGGTGGTTGTTGTTGTGTATTGATTGATTGGTTACTTCTCCCCACTGAATATTGGGGAGTGGTCCTCAAACTTTGTTAATATATTTCAGATCACCTGGGATTGTGTTTAAAGATATATGGAAGCCCAGGCCCTATCCTACTTTAACAAGTCTGGTTTTCTATTTCTTGCTGTATTGAATTTAGTACATTCCAGAGTTTGAGAGCCACTAGACTTGGGCACAGGGTTTGCATTCTTTTTAATCCATTCTTTGCCAGCACCATGGATGACTTCATCATCTACAACCATGACTGAACCATCACCAAAGGCTCTTATACCTTGACCTCTTTATCCTCAATGACCTTCTAGTCCACTCTATCAGAGCCAGCTACTCCCACAGCCACACTCTGGACCTTGTCATCATTATTTCACCAATCCAGTGTAACCAGTTTTACAGTGAATGAGCAGCATTCTAAGAGCACAGTTACAACACAAGTTCTTTTCTTCTCTCAATTGCCCTTTTCAATCTCCTCTTGTAGGCTAGTTGATTTTGGTTTTTCCTTGTCCTTAGGGCAGACTACTAACTTTCCTGGCCTTTTGCAAATCATAAAAATTCTCCTGGTAACTCTTTGTCACAAGAATAGTCCCGGTTCAGTGATTAAAATGTTCAGTAATATGCAAACCACACTCATCATAAAATTTGAACCCCTTGGTACTACAGCAGCCAGGAAAGTCTACGCAGGGAGGGAAATACATTTGGCTGCTTCTCTTTCCCATCCTTGTTCTTTGTTGTCCCTTATTCCATGCTCCTATCTGACTTTCCTATGTATCTTCCAGAATTGGACAAAGGTGAGGGAAGAGAGACCATCAAGGCTTCACTTGATCGGCACAGACATAATCCCTTATGTTAGTTTTGGTTATCACAGGATCCAATTTCTTCCACTTTCATTCAATATGTGTTTGTGAACTTTGGGGAGATACTCCCCATGAAATACTCAACTATGCATCCATGATGGAGGCAACACTTCTTTTCTTGCTGATCACCTTCAATTCCTTCCTCGGCCCCTAACCATCTGGTGCCACTCACTCCCCTGTGGTCATATTCTCCCTCTAGTCAGCTACCTCCAGGAATCTGGGGTAGCCCCAGGCTGGCTTCTCCATAGGTTCATGTCTAGCTACCCAAGCTTGCCACACTCCAGTGGACATGTAGCTTGCTCTTTCTCAATGCCCCTCCCCTCATCCACAATTTACTCAGAACTACTCTTAACAATGCTCTTCAAATTCTGGAGGCACCTTCAAAGCTCTTCAGGTATTTCCCTTAAAGTGTCTTTCTTGTTTGATTTTAGGAGAGAAGAGGTAAAAGCCAAGGCACTCCCACAATTCTCAAAAACATTTAGAAAAGAAATACCCTGTGTCTCAATTTTTTTTCACCTCTAATGTTTGTACACACATTCCAGTTAGATGATGGATTCAGAGCACAAAACCAATTTGACCTTTCCTTTGCAAGTCACATAAATGGGACAGCTTCTTACTTTTCACTTTTTTACCCAAGACTTTAGAACCACAGCTAAAACTAAAATAGAAAGAGCTCTAATTGAATGTCTTGTTCACCAGCACATTGCTCCCCAGTTTAGAAATGGTTAGCCTGCTTATTAAGCATTTCTCATAAGAAGACCCTACCCCTTTGGCCTCTCTCTCTCTGTGTCTCTGTTTCTGTCTCTGTCTCTCTCTGACATCCCTCTTCTGCTTTTAAAAATTCATTCCCAGGTTAGATTTCCTAGTTCATACTTTCAGTAATACTCTTGCCAGTACCATAAATTCCCTTGTCTCTTTATCTTTTACTCACATCAGTCTGGAAGACCCTTAATCCTAGATGGCCTCAATAGCTCATGTTCTCCATGCCTGCACCAAGGTAGCTGAGCACCACAACTAAAAAATACAAAAGGGTTGGGCACTGATGGCTCATTCCTGTAATCCTAGCCACCCAGGAGGTATAGATCAGGAGGATCACAGTTCGAAGCCAGCCTGAGCAAATAGTTCACAAGACCCTATCTCAAAAATACCTAACACAAAACAAGCTGGTAGAGTGGCTCAAGGTGTAGGCCCTGAGTTCAAGCCCTGGTACCACCACCAAAAAAAAAAAAAAAAAAGAATAACTAATTTTAAGGTCACTAACTCTGGGCCCTTCACACTGCCAACAATCCTGTTATATGTCATTGACCAACTGGCTTTCTTACTCTCTGCAAGGGTCACTTTTAAGTCTTCAACTTCTAATCCATTACTATGTTATATACTTTCAGAAAATACCTCACCTCCTATTTCTTGGAGAAGATAGAAGTTATTATATTGTTGACTCCTTCTCCTAAGGCAATTTACCACACTACCCACAGCTGTACCCATCCTGTTCTTTGTCTCTCCTGTTGAAATAGAGGTGCTCTTTAGTGTAAGACCAACTTCCCTGTTTTTCATTTGAATATCCCTACACACACTTTTGTAGCTGTATACCATTAATTATCCCCTTGTCTCTTCAATTTCTCTCTTGTAGATTCTTGCCAATATCTAAAATTATTAGTTTCCTCAACTTTACAAAACTGTGACAGCTTATACTTACAAAGAAATTACTATGCACCACTATTGTTTTAAGTACTTTATGTACACAATTTATTTAATCATGTATATTATCTTTTGAAATAGTATTTTTACCCCTACTTTTTAAAAGGACACAGATCCAGAGAGATTACATAAATTGCCCAGAATCACATGGCTGGTGATCACAGTCTAATTACAAACCTTTTTCTAGTCTCTGGACTCCGTTAGTCTGTTTGTTTATTTATTTATTTTAACTCAGGCCCCCACACTTGCTAGGTAGGTGCTCTACCACTTGAACCACTCTGCCAGTCTTGTTTATTTACTCTCTAAATTTTCTATTGCATTTTCTTCTCTCCTTATGATCTGCTTCCTTCCCATCTCAACAACAGGATTCAAGTTTCAGTAACCATGTCATGCTGAGTATAACTGCATAAAGAATAAGGTTCACTGCTCCAACTTCAGTCTGCAAGTCACCATATAAGTAACAGATACATATTATGATCAGTGACAGTGACCAATGACTTCTTTCAAAAACTATTAATAATTGTTCACTGTCTCTGTTGTTTAGTTCATGCATAGGCAGAAAAGCATGCAGTTGTATTGCCTCCTTGTCTCTCAGTGGTAAATGCATGTTCTATAAATAGGGATATTTAAGAAAGGAAATTGGCCAAAAACAATGAATGTACAGGAAAGGAATGAAAAATGGTAATGCTGGAAGTGAAATTCAAATCAAACGTAAATGGAGTTACAGCACAGATAGCTGACTGGGAATGTTTACACTGACACTATTAGAAAGACTCTAAATATGCACCAAACAAACTTAGTGAAGGTGAACTTACCAACATTAATGAGGAAAGTGGTTGCGTCAAAAAGAATGAAGACATCCTGGAGGAAGTGACATTAGCAAAACATTTCATATAAACGTAGACAGAAAGATAGAATTAGAAAATCTCTTTAGAGATATTTCACAACATTGAAAGTGTAAAGGATAAAATAATGCAAGCTAATCCAAACTTAGAAAGGACTATGACAATTTGTGAAGGCACAGAAAAGCTGCTTGAACCATATGGTAAATTTTATGATCAGAAGAAGCAACACTGTTGAAAATTCTCTTGGTTAAGCTTTTTTTTTTTTTAAACAAAGAACTTAAATACTTTAGTGTATTTCTAATGTTTTAAATTACAATGTAATAAGTTACTTTTACTGTTTTTTTCATTCTTCTACATTCATAATTAACTGTAAGAGACTTCTTAATGTTTTAGCAAAAATTTTTAAAGATCACAGAACATTGTAATTTTTTCCATTGTTAATAATCAGTGATTATTATCAATGATTACTTTGCCCAGTTTCACTTTGCATGGTCATTTTTATGGTGCTGTATTAGCATACCATTTTATAGTCCTTCAAAGTGATCTCTATCTAGAAAGACATAGATAATCCCAGCACTCAGGAAGCAGAGGCAGGAAGAGCAAGCATTTGAGTCCAGCCTGGGTTATAGATAGTGAGATGTTGTTTAAAAAAAAACAAAAACAAAAACTTCCTTTATACCCCACACCCTTTTTAGAATAGTTTTGTAGAATCATGGATTTCCTTCTAATTCAGTACTTTGTAGTTAATAGTCATCATTATACAATCATTCAAATTGTTCTGTTTTTTTCCCAGGAGGACCTTCAATTTGGTTTCTATGTCCTTAGAGTTGTCCCATCGGCTTATGATTGCTTACTTTTTCTTTCTTTTTTGGGGGGAGGGAGGGGCGGTACTGGGGTTTGAACTCAGGGCCTCAAACTTGCTAGGCAGGCCCTCTATTACTTGAACCACTCTGCCCTTACCTGGTTATTATTTTTCAATGAATGCCAGGTATTGCATTTGGATAATCATAAAAATATTTTGAAGTCTAAAAGAGTATTATCTCGCTCCAATGAGTCCATTTGCTTTTAGCAAGAGGTTAAGACCAATGGCATTCCTAAATCACCTTAATCCAATCTAGTTGGAGGATGCAAGAGGATTTGAAAGGATGGCCTCAACCCACTAGAAAGGTTGGTCAATTTCTGGTTTATTCCATTCCCAATATAGTACTTTTGTTCCCAACCCAAAGCCTGGCATTGCTCCCCTTGACTTCCTTAAATTTCAATTTTATATCTCTACCCTATTAATTTATCAAAAGTTCTGTATAATTTCTCAGCCACCTCTTTGGGAAAGAACTTTAAATGCTCTATTCACCTCTCTGAGTTTCCTTCACCTATGTGTTGTTCCTTTGATTCTTCATTGTCATGTTACCTCTCAGAGTGGTTTTAAAAATATTTGTCCAACTTTTATGGTTTTTCTTGGTAAGAATGTCAGTTTGAATTACCTAATCTCTTACTGGAAGTGAAGGATTCCCCTTTATTACAGATTGAATTTTAAAAATACAAATATGGTCATGTCATTTTCTTAATAAGAACACTTCCATGACTTTCATTTTCCTTTTAAATCCTTAATTAGGCCTGCATGACTACAACCCCAAATCATCTCGTCATTCTCCTTCATACTTATTTTCCAGATACATGGACTGTCTGGCATGCCACACCTTCACAATTCTGGCTTTGCACTTGCTGTTCTTCCTCCCCCCCACCCCCACTATTAACTCTTTTCACCCATCTCCCTTTGATCTATTGCTGCTGACTTAATCATCAGAGCCAACTAATCTTTTTCTTTTTCTTTTTTCATCAGGAAGCCTTTCCCTTGCTTTCCCAATCTAGGTCTGGTGTTCTTCAAAGCAGTATCAAAGTTTGTAATTATATTTTGACTTAAGTGATATGTCCTCTTTCATATGCTACGTGAAGGCAGGGATTGTGTCTGTTTTGCCCAGGCACTGCATGCCCAGCAACTACTTCCAGAGGTGTTCAATAAAATAAGGGAATGAATAAAAATTATGTCAAGCAACAGGTTCTTTGGGGGATCATTTTACCTATGCAACTAGTCCATGTATGTCCACCAGTGGGTCAGTATCTAGGGTTCTATTGTTGCAGCTAAAATTTCCTCGCTTTTAACTTCAAAGTTTAATAAAAACATTTTCAGTTTCCATCTCTCTAACAGTCACACTGGTTTCAACAGAGAGTTATTCATAACCAAAGAAACATTATTCTTTGGTGACTTTGCAAAACTTTCAGCCCAAGAGGTTATCTTAGTTTCATTGTAAACACACTCACTGATTATGGAGAAAAAATCATTTTGATCATTGACTTCTAATTTAGCTCACTCCTCAGAAAATGAAAAGTAAAAACCAGAGTCTCAGGCAGGTTAGTAAAGTCAAAATAATACATTCAATAAATAATGTTTCAAATATTTTCTTTTGCTTACTATAGACTTCACTGGTACAGTAAATTTCCATCTGTTTTCCATTTGAAAGTAAGAGACAGCTGCTTCTTTAAAGTCCACAGGCAAGCAGCCAGTAAATAATGAGAACTCTAATTGATACTACAAGTTTTTGTTTTAAAGCCAGATTTAGCTTACATTACTAGAAACTGGCATAAGCCTGTACCAATCTTTTATTTTCATATTTCAATATGTTTGACCTAGCTATTCTTCTTCATCTCTTATAGAGTATATAAGTATCACCTGTTTCACTTCTTTAGCCTCAGAGTCGTCTCTTATTCAGTCAGCTTCCCTGAATGGGGTCACCAGATCACAGTTGGGTAACAGGAACTTTAAATGAGCTCATGTTTAAAGGGATTACTGTTTTTCTCTACTGAAGAAATATGAAGTTGTTTGCTGCTAGGGAGGTAACACCTAGGTATAATCACCTATGCTTGGGGAAGGGGTAGCTACTGTCCCTTTATATGACTGTTAACCTGTTTCTCAAAATGCCTTTTCCTTCATGTAATGCTCTCCAGAAAAACTTATAAGAAAACAGCTAAATTCACCGAGTTCACTTTTAGTTGATGTAGTATAATCTTAGCTCATTATAATATTAAATTCTCTCAGCCGGGTTGGTGGTTCATGTCTATAATCCTAGCTACTCAAGAAGCAAAGATCAGGAAGATGGATTGGAAGCCAGCCTCAGGCAAATAGTTCACGAGATCCTACCTCAAAAATACCCAACACAAAACAGGGCTTGCTGGCTCAAGTTGTAAGAGCACCTGCCTAGCAAACATTGAGGCCCTGAGTTCAAACCCCAGTGCTGCCAAGAAAAAAGGAAATAAATAAAATCTCTCATAAAGACATCTCTGTTCACCAGTTTTTTGAAGAAGCATGACTTCAAACTGCTCCTGCTCTATAGGTATGTACCTTTCCATGTATAAATATGTATGCGTCTCCCCAGTTTGTTTACTCAGAGAGACACTGCTGTGGGAAATACCCCTAGTGTGCTCCTCACTTACTGCAATAATAAATCTTTCCTCAGTCTTTGTTTTTGGCAGTACTAGGGTTTGAACTCAGGGCCTCACACTTGCTAGGCAGGCACCCTACCACTTAAGCCACTCAGCCAACCCCAGCCTCTTTCTAAACACTCGTATTTAAGCCCTCTTAATTGGCTTACATGTCAAATGGAGGAAACAATGTGCTTGCTATGTAGGTTTAGAAATGGAGACGTTTCTTAGTTACAATAACACACAGCTCCAACGTCTCCTCTAAAGTCAAGACTTCATTACCCAACTACTAACCTCTCCACTTGTACTATCTATCATGTCTCAATTGTAATGTCCCAAACTACACTCATGTTCCTCCTTGCTACCTGCCCAAAGCTTGTTCATCCCACAATCTTCACCATCTCAATAAAGTAACAACTCAGTTCTTCTTGTTGCTCAAGCTAAAAACCAAAGAGTCACCCCTGGCTCTTCAGTTCCTCTCTTATCCCATATTCAGCACAATAGCAAATCCTCTCAGCTCTATCCTGTGTGTGTCCAGAATCAAACCACCTCACACCATTCCCATGGTTACCATACTAGTCCAAGCCACCATAATCCCTTGCCTAGAAGATTAATTGATCTTCCTGTTTTCATTCTTTCCCATCCAACAAGGCTCTTTACTACACAGCAGAGTAGTTCTTTTAAAATGTAAATTATATTGATTTTTGTCTCAAAATAAAATCCAAAGTTTTTACCTTGAGCCTAAATATTTTAGAAATAAATATCCAGTACATACACTCATTTACTTGAACTGGTTCAACTACTTTTCATGTACAGGTCAGGTTGAAAACCTATAGTCTAGGCCTGGAACCAATGGCCCATGGCTATTCAAAGGCAGAGATCAGGAGGATCCCACTTTGAGGCCAGCATGGGCAAATAGTTCAAGAGACCCATCTCAAAAATACCCAGCACAAATAAAAGGGCTCAGATGGTAGAGTGTCTAGCAAAGGTGAGGCCCTGAGTTCAAACCCCAGTACCGCCAAAAACAAACAAACAAAAATCCCTACAGTCTAGGCACTATCTGCCTGGTGGAGTTAGAGATGAAAGGCAGTAGGCATCAGAATAATCTCTCCAGTCTGTCAAAATAACCATACTGTTTGGAAATTGACATGAAAACTTTTTAAAAAAATTTATCTTTTATTTTTAGTTTTAACTTTTCTTTTTGGTGGTACTGGGGTTTGAACTTAAGTGCTAGGTAGGCACTCTACATGAAAACTTAAGCTATGTATATAAGCCTGCACAATGTGGCTGGCCAGGACTTCCAAGGAGTTCAATTCCTAAATTCTATGACTGTGTTAAAAAAATTAAAAAAAAAAAAAACAAAGACTTGATTACAAAGATTGAACATTGACATTGCAAAGTTTGAACAGTAAAAATGTAAAGCATTTATTGGGTGGGCCAAAATGTCTCATGACAATCTAAGAAGTGGGGAAAGCAAATTTGTCCCAGAGAGAACTGGGTCTGGGACTAGATGAAGATGAACACTAACACCCAGTTTTACTTGCTTTGTAACCAAACCCATTCACATAACCCTAATTATATTCTTAAGATGAATTCACACAAATAGAAGGTTGTTAACTCAGATGCTCTCTGGACACGATTATCCAGAACTTTCACAATTTACTTAGGAATTCACTTTTGCAGAAAGCAGGTTTCTTGGGGGTTTTGTTGTTGTTGCTGTTGTTTCTATTCAATTTTAGATATACTCCAAGTAGAAACAACTGAGTTTCTTAACATTTTATACTTCAAAGTATTTGCTGCTGGTAAATCTTACTTTTGACACTATACTTAGGCTTGATTTTCTTAGCACCTTTCATGTATATATCTATTATGTTACTTACCACAGAATATCTATTTGTTTTCCTATGTAGCCACGCCCCTAAGCCACCTCCTCCCACACCCAAGTGTGTTCAAAAAGACTATGAGCTCTTAAAGCAGTGGTAGGTATCTGGGGAACTTCAAAGTACAGAATGTCCTGCCCTGTTCTCTGAGATTCAAATTCAGGAAGCCTAGGGCTGGGCTAAAGAATCTGCAGCAGGCTTTCCTGGTGATTCTAAGTAGCCAGTTCACAGACTTCACTACAATAAGCTGATAAAGAGTGGAGGCTGTCTTAGTCACCATTGCACAACTGGAGCCTGACACATACACACCTGATAAACGTGAGTTCATTGAATTGAGAGAACGGTCAGGAGAACATCTGGGGAGTTTTCTGAGAGAATCATCTTATATAAACCCCAAATCGGGTACATTGACAGCACTTTCAGTATGTGCATCAAGAATTACTCAATAGGTCAGTGCCAAACTGGAGGAAATTAAGAGCACATTTGACTTTCTGGATCCTATGAAAACAAGCAGTTCAGCAGATGATTAGGCAATTTACAAATGCAACTCTCAGATGACCAGAACAGTTTGTGAACTTGCTTAAGCATTTTAGAATTCATCCTATTCAGCCTTTATGTTTCATCTTCTCCTATATCTTTTATCCTGACCTTTCCCAGAAAAGTAGTATTCCCATGCCTCACTGAGGCAGAGAAAAAAATGAGTTTCAAGAGAGAGGAAATTATAAGTGAGAAATAGTTTTAAACTTGGAAATGGTCTGCAAAATGAATATTCCATACCTAATGAAAATATGAATTTAAATTTATAGTTATCAAGGCATGTTTATGACAAACTCTAAATTAAGTTACCTCTGAGCATTGAATTAATTCACCCTTAATTCATGCTGATTAAATTCTCTACCTCTAGTTATTCTGACATATTCGAGTAGCACTTTTCAGACTTTTCCTACTAATACCTATTTAAAACCCATTTGAGGTAAATAAATTTCAGGCAAAATCTTGTCTTGTTCTAGAATTACAAGAGAGAAATAAAAAAATTTTACGTAAATTCTAGAAGTTAGAGCATTAATGGTTCTAAGACAAACTTTTCTTATTTTTCAGATTTTTATGTTAAAAACAGCCATTTAGTTAAGTGGATGATAGTTTGACTCTTCTTTCACTTTGGATATATTATCTACATGAACGTATGAACTTTTTCTGAGTGAAAGAATGAATTGCCCTATAAACATAAGCTCAAACTTGGCACTCATAGATAAGGAGTTGCCTAGTATACCATTAAAGCAAGTTGACTATATTCTCCATGTGATCTTAGTACGGCAATACTAAAAGACAATCTCTGGTCTTTCATTGTGCTCTCTTAGTCATGTTGGTAGCTGTTTCCTTCTTGGTGTGGTAACAAAAATAATTATGTTTTCAGCAAAAAGATGTCGGGAAGTTAACCATTACTAATAATTGCGAAAACAGCAACAGAATGTTGATATTTATACCTGATAACATTTACTGTTAGTGAAAATGAAAACTGAAGGCCTGAAGTCCCTTGAAATTTCAAGAAAGTCTTGGTTTTTATGTTAATTATTCATTGGGAGTACTCTAATGAAGTGATGAGTTATGCTAAGGAAAATCCAACAGACAAAGAATAGGGAACATTAGCCAAAAAGAGTTGGAAATTAGAATATTTCCATTCTATGTGTATTTCAAGAGAGTTAAATGGCTTATTTAAAATTAAATGGCCACATATAAAAGTATTCACATACATATAGCATATAGTTGCATGTGTATGTGTCTTTTAGGGGTTGTGTTGTTTTTCCGTTTTTTGTAGTCCATGCTGGCCTCAAACTCAGGATCCTGCCCTAACTTCCTGAGCTCTGGGATAATAGACGTATGCCACCATGCCCAGCTTATCTTGTAGTTTTTTATTTTTGTTTTCTTTTGCAGTACTGGGGTTTTGAGCTCAGGGCCTACACCTTGAGCCACTATACCAGCCCTTTTTTGTGATGGTTTTTTTTCAAGATAGGGTCTCTCACACTATTTGCTATGGCTGGTTTGGAACCACAATCTTCCTGATCTCTACCTCCTGAGTAGCTAGGATTACAGGCATGAGCCACTGGTGCCTGGTTTGTCTTGTAGTTTTGAAGACATTTAGGGAGGAGCCACATCTTATTCCTCACTTCAATATAGTAGATACTCAGTGAATAAGTGAGTAAAAAGTAAAAAGTGGATTGACATATTCAATGACAGGGAGCCAAATTAGCAAACCATTGGTTACTTGGAATATTAAACAGCTACTTGTTTAAAAAAATGTGTTAAAATGGACATGTTAGGTAAAATACTATAAAGTGATATCATAATGATAGGAAAAACATTGAATAAAATAAGATAGAACAAAACTTTATCAAAATGTTAAAATGAGACTAGAAGATTCAACTACTGGTATTGTTATTTCTTCTATTTCTATTTTTTCTTTAGTAAATAAGCTTCTGAATCTTATTCATTTTGTTTTCTATTTTTTGGCAGTACTGGAGTTTGAACTCAGGGCCTTACGTTTACTACTTGAGCCATGCCCCCAGCCCCAGAATCTTTTTAGTAAGAAATAAAAGGACAGCAAGCAGTGTCAGCCCCAATCTGCCCCTCTTCTCATTCAAGGAATATACATTCCTCACTAGGAATCCCCAGATCCCATCTAGTTACTGCAATGAGTTGAGTCCACAGTCCAGCTCATTGGTCCCAGTGATGTTAACGGTGCTTCCCATCAAGTGTGTGAATTCAGTACGGGTGGCTCAAGCCTGTAATCCCAGTTACTCAGGAGGCAGAGATCAGGAGGATCAAAGTTTGAAGCCAGCCCTAGGAAAAGTTTACGAGACCCTATCTCAAAAAAAAGAAAAAAAATCCTCCCCAAAAAGAACTGGTAGTGGCTCAAGGTGTAAGCCCTGAGTTCAAATGCCAGTACCATTAAAAAAAAGTTGTGAATTCCCATGCTCTGGCAACCAGTGTTTAAAGAAAAGTTATCTGCCTCAATATTACCTAATGTTAGGGGAATAAGGAGCAAGATGTTGATAAAACTCTCACTCAAAAAGAGGAAAATGGGAAACTGATCATTGGTCCATAAAGTATCAAATACTGTTGGATAATTACATCAGGGACTCTATGACCCTGATAAATTAATTTGCCAGTTTCTGATTCTGTAGGAGAATCTTCCTATTCCCTTATCTTACATGGGTCACACCTGAGATGGGTATTGTGGAGGATAACTTTTCTAGAAGAGTTAAAACTTTAGCAGTCTGAGGAACCTAACTCTAACACTGTTGACTCAGAAGTTGGTACCATTTTTCCCTTTGAGGCAATTGACTTTAGAAACCAGTAGTAGAAAGGTTGAGAACTAGCTAGAATTTTAAATTGCCTCAAGGGGAGGTGGGGGAGGGGATAAAATTTTTGAGTTCAGGTCCTGAGAAGAAAAGATTTTAAATTAGAACCCCAAACTGATATAACCTGGCAGTAACTTTTTTTTTTTTTTTTCTTTGAGGCTGAGCCTTGCTATGTTAGCCAGGTTGGCTTTGAACTCCTGGGCTGAAGTCATCCTCCTGCCTCAGTCTCGGAGCAACTGGTACTACATAGAGGTGGATGTCACTGTGCCTAGCTCTGGAAGTAACTTAAAATTATTAATCCTTAATTGGATTAAGATAATCTATACCTAATCTAAGTGATCCCCAGGGAACCATACCTCCCAATATCCAATATTTACAGCCTTACCTAGTCCCTTCCACATTGATGCCTGGTCATGCAACTTGCTCTGGCCAAAGCAAACATGATGCAAATAAAGACTTTCATAGCTTCCATCTTCATGTTTTCCACATCATTGTCAGAGAGTACAACTATCCTCATAGCCCAAGACAACTGAGCCATCCTAGTCTTGCCCAAGCCATCATGGAGTACAGCTGATGATACACTTGTATTGTGCCCTGACTGAATTTCTGAGCCAAAGAATATGGAATCATGAGCAAATAAGAGTTATTGTTTGGAATCATTACATCTTTGGGTAATTTGTACATAATCTGTAAATAACTGAAACACTGCTGAAAATATAAAGAATGTATATCAAATAACTTGTTGGAAGAGAATGGAATTTTAAAAACAGAGCAAAAGAAGACATGAAAGGGAAGCAAAGAAACATAGAACAAGTGCCACCTATAGAAAGTAAACAGTAAGATGGTAGACTTAACTCAAATATTGCTTCTAGGTAATTCTGTGACTGAGTAAGAATTACTCAAGACCAAGATCTTGTCTCAACATAGTTTTTAAAGATACTTCCTTTGTCAATCTATTTACCTATCTAGTCCGCCCAAATCATTCCCACCTTAGTTTAATAACCCTGCCTTGATGCAATTTAAAATAAACCTGCTGGGGAGGATACTACTTTTAATCTGGCTTAGAATAATGTGACAAAGGCTTGGAACCATGACCTTTTAAAAAATCATTTTTACGCTTACTTACCTTGTTTGGGCCACCCCCCTCTCCCCTCCCCATAGCTTTTTAGCACCTATTTTTCCAGACTTTTGTGTCTGGAATTACTAGGAATTTTTCCTAGGTAGGGATAATATGAATTTACTGTTTCTTCCTCACCACTGAAACTCTCAATATATGGAATTATAATCCATAGGCGCTTGACAATCCAGAAAATACGGCAATTTCACATGTGTATGTTTTAACGGTTCTGCAAGCTCCCTGAGGGCAGCATGGCGTCTAGGGGGATCAGGGTTGTGGCCCTAAGCCTCGTACCTACACTGCTGGCATGCAATAGGTGCTCACAGGTTTTTATTATTCTTATTCTTTTGTGGTAATAGGGAAGGAACCCAGGGCCTCCATCATGCTAGGCAGGCGCTCTCCCAATGAGCTACGTCCCTGACCCCAGCCATCTGTTAAATGAATTAGTTACTACGGTGCCTGCGGGCTTTTAAAACACGCGTACCCACTCTTCCATTGTCACCCCCGTCCCCCACTCCCCCAAACTAGGCTTCGCTTCTGAAGCTGCAGACCCTCCCCGACCTACGGGCGGCGGGCGCGGGGGCCCAGCCTTGCCCTCCCGTCCGGCGCGGGGCAGGCGACCCCGTCTGGCGGCAGCGGCGGTGGCAGCCGTTTGCCTCCTCTCGGGTCCGGCCGGCGGCGTCAGGGGCCAGAAGCGTCTTGTGAGGAGGCAAATAAACAAAGCCAACCGCACCGAAACGGGTCGTCCCGTTTCACATCCTCCCTCTCATCGGATGCCCGGGTCTCCTCGGAACAAAGTGACCCTCCATCGGTCCGGAGACAGGTGGAGCCCGCCCCACACGCAGCGCGCGTCGCCCAGCCTCAACAGCCACGCACCCCACGCCGCGCGTAGACGCGGACCCTCAAGGACTCAGCCGGCCCGCGAAGGGACACGCCCCCTCGCGGGATCGCTCGGCCGCCGCACGCGTACCCGCGCCTCGCGAGCGCGAGCGCGCCTCGCGAGCGCGCGCGCGCGGGGGGGGGGGGGCGGGCCTGTTTCCCGGCACCCACTGAGCGTCCGGCCCCCTCACCCCACCCCACCCCTAACCGCCCAGGCTCCGCCTCCGCGACGGGGCCGCCGGGAGGAGGCGACCGGAAGCCACTTAAAGCAGAGCTCGAGGTGACAGGCGAGCGAGCTGGTCCGGGAGCGCTGTCTCTTGCTTTCTGCGCTCTCGTCGGCGGAATGGCCCGTGCGCCGCTCGCCGCGTCGCCAGGCTGCGACCCCTAGACGCCGGCGACCTCCCTCCGCGCCGACCCCCGGCACCAGCGCTGCCCGCTACGCGGCTCCTGTCGTCAGTTCTCAAAAGACAGCTCGCCTAGGTAAAGAGCCGCGGGTGGGCTCCAGGCAGCTGAGGAACCCTGGCCCGGAGACAGGCGCGGGCCGCGCGGCTCCGACCCCCCGCGGGATCGTACCGGCTCTCGCCGATCAGGGCGATTTCTCTTTCGTTGGGGAATCCTCTGGATCCCATCAGTATCGGATGGGATTGGTTTACACTTCTTAGTCACTTAGTCTGGCAGGTGTATAAATCGGACCGACACTGAAGGACTGGGCGACGCGGTCGCCGGCGTCTCTACTTCGCTCCTGGGCAGGGCGGAGGGAGCGTCTATGCGGGCCGACCCGGGCGCGCTGGGGCGCAGAACAGCCGTTCGCGGACCCAGGGGAGGGAGGGCACGGCCGCCCCGCGATCCGGGCTGCATCCAGAAGTTTGAGGGCTGTTTAGCCTTAACTTTGAGGGCGCGCGGGTCCTCGCCCTCCTTCCCAGCGCCCAGGAAGCGCCCGCCGCGTTTCCCCGCGCTCGCGGCTCGGTTCGCGAGCCCCCGGGACTCGCGGGACGGTCCTCCGAGGTGGGTTCAAGGGGTAGAGAAGAAATCAAAGGTTGTGGAAGGCGCGGCGAGTGGCCTCGGAGATGCGGGGTGGGAGGAGGTGGGACGCTGGCTTTGCGGGCCGGTCGGGTCCCTGCCGAGAGGCAGGCGAAGCGGGGATACTCAGTACGAACCCCCCGAGTTGCGGAGCCCCGCGGCGTCCCCATTCGCGCTGCGCAGAGTTGGCGCGGCCGGAGCTGCACAAACGGCCGCGGCCGGCAGGAGGCGTCGCTCGGACCCGGGGTCGCGCGGCCCGCAGCCAGGCAGGCGGTTTGCAACCGGCGGTTTCCGTGGGAGGTGTGATCGGCGGGGAGTGCCAGACAAACCCGGGCGTCACAAGGTGAAGGGTGGCGCGATTGTGTCGCCTGCAGCGGGCGGCCGAAGGAAGTGTCCTTCCAATCTGTGTTTTTCTGTTATGCAAACTACTTGAGGAAGTAGGTTCCGTGGCTTTCCCACTCTATTTCTCTGCTCCCGTTTTGTTTCCGAGTTTGATGAAGGGCAATAAAGGAAAAGTGCGTGTGTGTGTGTGCGTGTGTGTCCCCACGTATGAATAAGATTGACTTAGTGTGTGTTTTGCCTTGGTTGGGTGTGATAGGAGTGGTTAGTGTGAATGCGTGGGGGAAGGCACAGGCCGGTTCGGCGTGGTGTGGTGGAGAGGGAATACCACAATCTGTGCCAAGTGAGCCTTGAGGCAAGAGCACCGAATGATGAATAATAACGCCTGGCTTGGCTGCTTTCCAGTTGATTTATGTCTCATGTCAGATCCCTTCTTCGTGAAGCTTTCCCTAACAATGCCAGCTCATGCTGAATTCTCCTTTTTCTACCTCTTCCTTTTGTACTTACGCTAACACTTTGTGCTTAGTATTTTATATTTCTGAGTTTGATTATGATGTACTTTTTATACATAGAGCTTTATGAATCTCTCCTATTAGATCGTTAATGTTCATTTTTCTGGGGATTCAGATTCTCTTTCTGGTTTTGACCTACAAGCAACTTAAGGATGAAATATTTCATGTGTGCCTTTTCTTTATTAGTTCAGTCCAACAAAATATTTATGGACCATCCACTGCCTGCATTGTGCTAGGTACTGTACTGGACACTTAGGATGCATACTTGATTAAATCAAGGGCCTTTGGATCAAATTCTCAGTCTGTCAGACAAGAAAAGAAAGGAGTGATTGTTATCCATCCTTTCTCACCTGGTGCAATCTCAACTATTTTCAAATTTCAATTTTTTTCAGAGTCTATCACCAGAAAGCATTTTGGTCTTTTTTAGCAGTTCATTAGGATTTTGAAATTTGGTGTGCATTTTATAATCTTGTGTTTCTTTTCTGTATTGCTCTTTTTATTGCTTTTTAAAATGCATATATGTAACTTTTCTGAAGACAAGGACTAGGACGCTTTTTCTGTATTATGGAGTTGTTGGTTTCGAGCATAGTGCAGTGGTTATTACCAAAGCTGAACACACTGTGGTATTCCTTCAGTGGTAATGTTTTTGGTGATTGCAAAGAAGGCCTTTAACAGTCTTGGGGGAATATGTTGGAACTTACTGAATGTAAAAATGCTTAACAGGCTCTTGGCTTTTTCCCATATAACAATTTAGTGTTTCATCTGTATATCCTCACACCCCAAATTCACTCACTATTTCATTTTGAAGTTTATCCTTCATTTGATGGACTCTTTCCCCATTTAAAAAAAAAAAAAAAACCTTTCCAACTCATGAGACAGATGATACATAACTATGAAGAGAACCACAGAGCTGCAGTCATCATGTAGATATTTATTTCCAACAGCCATCTCCCACCCTACTGTAGGCTTCCACTAAAAAAATTCTACCCAGTAGAATTACAAACTGTTATAAATAAATACCAAAAGCCTGTTGAAAGACACACTCTGTCATCTACCATTATCTGCTGTGCTGTAGGCTTGGAGCTGTCATTTATCAATAAAAATTAAAATTGATCTCTAACAACTAAATATAGTGCAAGATGAGTGATTTCAGGGATTTAAGTCACAGCCCAACACTAAACATTTTAATGAATGAATGGGATTCTGTTGTCAATTTGTAAATGATCATCTTTATTTCTTTCCTGGTAGGAGTTTTAGACTCCAAGGAGCAATTGGAGCTAATCCACATCATGGAAATGGAAACCACTGAACCTGAGCCAGACTGTGTAGTACACCCTCCCTCTCCTCCTGATGACTTTTCATGCCAAATGAGACTCTCTGAGAAGATCACTCCATTGAAAACTTGTTTTAAGAAAAAGCAGGATCAGAAGAGATTGGGAACTGGAACCCTGAGGTCTTTGAGGCCAATATTAAACACTTTGCTAGAATCTGGCTCACTTGATGGGGTTTTTAGAGCTAGAGACCAGAGTGCAGATGAAAGCAACTTACATGAGCCTATGGTGAAAAAACCCCTGGAAATCAATCCATCATGTCCACCTGCAGAAAACAATATGCCTGTGTTGATTGCTGATGGGACAAATGTCGGGGGCCAATTACCAGAAGCCCCTCCTTCCACTGACACTCCAGAACAAGTGGTTCCAATCCAGGATCACAGCTTTCCACCAGAAACCATCAGTGGGGCAGTGGCAGATTCTACCACAGGACACTTCCAGAGTGATCTTTTACATTCGGTTTCAAGTGATGTTCCTACTAGTCCTGACTGCATAGACAAAGTCATGGATTATGTTCCAGGGGTTTTCCAAGACAACAGTTTTACAATTCAGTACATTTTGGACACGAGTGATAAGTTAAGTACTGAGTTGTTCCGGGATAAAAGTGAGGAGGCCTCCCTTGACCTTGTGTTTGAACTCGTTAACCAGCTACAGTACCATACTCACCAAGAGAACGGAATTGAAATTTGCGTGGACTTCCTGCAAGGCACTTGTATTTATGGCAGGGATTGTTTGAAGCATCACACTATATTGCCATATCACTGGCAGATCAAGAGGACAACTACTCAAAAGTGGCAGAGTGTATCCAATGATTCTCAGGAGCACTTGGAAAGATTTTATTGTAACCCAGAAAATGAGAGAATGAGAATGAAGTATGGGTATGTATAATAACAACTTATAAAACTGTTAAATGCTCTAGAGAAGGTAAAGAGGCTAAAAGCTTTGTGTGGTGGTTTCTTTCAAGAGTAACATGTTTTATTCTTTTTTGCGTCATTCTTTCGGCTTTATGCTAACCTGATTTTTTGATTGAATGCAAACCATTTACTTAACCAGACAGTGAATATTTTATGATTTGAACAGTTCAGGTGTCATTCAAAATGCTATTTTAATCGCATAGAATTTGCTTTCAAAAGAAAGTCCATGGTTAATCTTATTTTAACAATATACCTGATTTATCTAATTTTAAAGTCTTGCATGTTAAATAGCTGGTATTTTTTTGAGGAGAATAATATTTGAAGACTTTATGGCTTTCTTCACTTTGAATGGTATACTTTATCTGTGAATGATTCAGAAGTTCCTCCCATACTTCTGAATCATGCCAAAAGGAGGCAGAGATCAGGAGGATTGCAGTTCCAAGTCAGCCCAGACAAACAGTTTGTAATACCCTGTCTCGAAAAAATCCATCACAAAAAAGGATTGGTGGAGTGGCTCAAGGTATAGGCCCTGAGTTCAAACCCCAGTACCACAAAAAAAAAAAAAAAGTATATGTTTATCACTTCCATTAACAAAAAACAACTGCTCTGGAGTTCTGGTATACAAGATACGTGCATACATAACTCAGTTCTCTTAGTACTCTGAACAATATTTACTGACAGGGAACTGACATTTCCACATCTGAATGCTTCTTTGAACTTTAAAATGAAGAAAATGAAAGTTGCCATGTGTAAAATTGCTAGTGTAAGTAAGAGTAATGTGGAGTCAATGTGTAATGTTGATAGCTGTTGTATATGACCAATAGTAAGGATTAAAATTATATAACTTTATACTACCTGACTTTAGAGATTATGAGGTTAACTTGGTAGTATCACATAAAATGATTGGTTTGGTTTAGTACTGAGAGATAAAACCCATATGGGGGGAAATATAGCAAGTATCCCAGTCCAGAAGTTCAGGAGAGAAACTTTGAGAGTCATCTTTGTTCATAGATAAGCTAAGTTATACTACCCTGGAATTTATACTGTCTTGGAGAGTCAATAAATGAAGGCAGTAAAGCATTTCCAAGGTGTCTAATTCTGTTAGGTTTTACTTTTGGTTTTTTTTTTTTTTTTTGTGGCATTGAGGTTTGAACTCATGGTCTCACACTTGCTAGGCAGGTGCTCTTATTATTTTGAGCCAGTCTATCAGCCCTTTGTGATGGGTTTCTTTGAGCTAGGGTCTTACATTTATGCCAAACCAGCCTAGACCACTCTCTTCCTGTTTGTGCTTTCCTGGGTGACAGCTGTATACCACTGCACCCAGCCATTGGTTAAGAAACATTACAGAAACATGTTTTTGTTATTGTTTTGTTTTTAAACTCCTCTTGCTCCCATTTAGTGTTTTTTTTTTAAAGTATTTCAATATTTCACTTAGTACCTAAGTCCATGTGTCTTTTTAGCAACTTACTATCATGAGACTAGAACTTTGCATTTTGTGTTTCAAAAGGAAGTATGGAACAAGATGACAAATAGTATGAGGCCCAAGTTCAAAGAAATATTGAAGACCCCTTGGAATTAAAAAGTGACATCTATCAAGAATGTAGTTTTCCTGACTATAAGTGTATTGTCTTGATAATAAAATGCATTCAAGATTCCTCTTTGTTTGGGTTGCAAAAGTCTTATAACAAAGCTAAGTTCTTTTAACTTATTTTAAAGTCAGTATTGAAAGAGGAAAATGTTTCTCATTTTTTCTTAAAAATCTTTTTAATAAGGTACTCTCCAAAATTTCTGTTGCCCCTGAGCTAGCAATTCTAATTGCTGTGCATATCAAGGGTAATTAATTCTTACATACTTTCAATGCCACTCTAATCTTTCCATCTCTGGATTGTAGAAATCTACAGAACGGTGGCCTCCCACTTTACTCTTATGAAACAGATGTCCAGTCCACTGAGTACTTGAACATCTTGGTACATTAAGTTTCGTTTTGAGTTGGTCAGGAAGAAACTAGCAGAATCATTGTCGAACACATTACATTCTGTTACAACTAGCAAGGAAAAACAGTCATTTTGATCCTAAAAGATCTAGGAATTCTTAGGTTAGCAACATATTGGGTACTTATCCTTTGGTAAGATTATTTTGCTGAAGAATAGACATACAGGCCCATAAACATGCATTGTTGAATCAATTACAAAGTAGTTGCAGTGAGCGCTCGGTTTCCTAATCAATTTTAATGAAGTAAATTAATATTTATCAGACACTTAGAGGAAAAGTATGAGTGAGTTACTATTATTATAATTAATATTGCTGTACTACATTGTAAGTGTCCTGCTCTGATAAAATAACAATAACTTATAAACTGTTGATTCCTAGTAATGTGAAATTCTCAGTGAACTACAGGAAGAAGTAGCTAAGTATCAAAAATTAGGCTTTTGGGAAATTGACCTGTGGTCATTGCAACCTGGTTTTCCTTGTATTCCAAAGCGATGTTGTGTTTCCTGGCAACAAGATGCAGATAACGGCATGTTGGGCCATGCTGAGAGATTCACAAACAAGCTAGAGCAGCCCAGGTTCACATGGTTACCACATTATTTGGCTAAAGCTATTAATCTCTGTGGTCAGGCCTGTAAAGCTGGTCTATCTGTTCAGATTGCATATAACCAGAAAGTATGTGTTCAGCTGTGTATGTGTCCGTGTTGGACCCAGTACTTTTGGATTCAAGAATAGTGACTAACGAATGACATTTGTTTATTCTAATTGTTTTCAATAACTTATATGACTTGGAAAATTGTTATTATGTACTGTATCATATTATATGATGTAGATGATATAGCATATATGCTATATATGGAATAGCATATATACCATATATTATATCATATTATACTATATATATTACTGTGTGGAACTTGGGGAAAGTTCTTAGTTCTGGGTCCCTAACAGAGACAAAAGTTCATAATTTTAAAATATGCGGATAAAATTCTTTATATTGCTTTGCAAATGTGAGGTTTTAACATCTAAATTTAAATTAACACCTAAGTTAACTTAAATTAGATGTATAGTGTTCATTTTTGTTGTCAGGAATGAACTGGAAAGGAAATTGAGCTTGGTAAATTCGTAGTCCCCTTCCAGATCTTTGGTCAAGAAGCTTAATACTAAAAACACATTTTTAAAAAGAGGATTTCAATAATAAATGCTTATTTGATCTGTTATAATGAAATTATGGTACGATCCCCTTTGCTTTCTGTTTTTGTATGTCTGTAGATATTTATTGCCAGCATCAACTGGAAACAAGTTGTGTATATGAACTCCTTAGATGCTGATGCTTCTTTTGTACATAAGATAAACCTTAAAGAATTTCTGAATTTAAAATATGCACTTGAGGAAACAATGATGAATGTTGTATTTTTGATTAAGAAAATACAATCTCTAAAAATTTAAGCACTCATCCTTAGTAAATGATGATACTGGATGGCAGAGCTAAGCAGTTTTAAAAGAGTCTTGCTAATTGGAATACTAGTGGGGATAATTGAAATTGTGGAGGCAGTGCAAATCTCTCTTCAGTGACCAAGATCACTACTGGTTTTACATTAGATTCATTTTAAAGTGTGCCGGAAAAGCTTCTAGTTATTACCACCTATTAGGAAGGAAGGGACATACTACAAACTATATTTTGGAGGGTACTTGCTGATGAGGGTAGCAGTGAAGAAGAAAATTCAAGCCCCTGATCCATGGTTGATTCTTCTCAGAGGATAGAGTTCTGTTCTTTTAGAATTAATGCTTATTGATAAGAGGTAGTGTTGCTTGTTTAAGCCTTAAGCCTAGAATGTTGTCATTGCTGTAGTTGCTGAGTGATTTTGATTGCTATTGGTTCACAGGAGTCTTTTAAAAAAAAATCTGTCCAAGGAACAATACTGTTAGATGACTTCATAGAAACTGTGTAAGAAGACAAAGAGGAATGCATATTAACAATAGTAGAAAGCATGTATTGTTGTGGTTTATGACTTGCAGAGTGAATTATCTAAACTACAGCAGGCTCCTGACTGAACTCTGCTAGAATAGTTAAATTAGCCAAGTTAGCGCTGGCCTACACAGCTGTGATGATGTATGAACTAACTCATTATGTGTTATTGATAACAGTGGAGAGGGGAGAACAGCTGAAACTTACTATGCCTTGTGACTTTTTGGTATTTCTTGAATATACACAGCTGTATGAGTTTAAATTTATTTTAAAAATTCCTAAGAGAAAGCTCCATAAGCAAGGACTACATTTGAAGTGACTTTCAAAATGTGTGCCTTGTGCTTTAGGATAAAGCAGCCCAATGAAATATTTCTTCTGTCGCTTTGTGCTGCTATTTACATATGAAATAAAACTAATTGGCTTCTATCTATCCTAATCTAGATAAGTTACTGAGTCTGGGTAGAGCTATCACAGGAATCAGTAGCAATCATTCATGTATTTCCTTTCAGGCTTTTCTTCAATAAGCAGATAAGACTTTTTAAAGCAGCTGTCACCTGACTTCAGGTTGGGGTCAGTCTTCTCCTGATGTACTTATGTAATGAAAGTGAACCTTGGAAAAAACAAAGATTTCTAACTTTTAAGTCAGACAGTTGGAATAGTTTTTAGGCTGACAATTGATAAAAGTAATTGCATAATACATTATATTTTATCATTGAATTGAATCCTAAGCTTTTAATTTTTATTGTAAATAAGGGGAAAAAGAAATAGTAATAACTCCATTCAACATTAAAAAGAAAAACTTAGTTCTGCACACAGTTGGCATGCAAAAATTGCTACTTTTGACTGATTGGCTCTGCTGTGCCTCCATAAATCTATTTTCTGTTTCTTGTTAAAGTAGAATTTCTAGATTTACATTCTACCATAGGGCAAAGTAAATTCGTAAATTCTATGTTATCTCTGAACCTGGTCAGGATCTTCACTTTATTCCAGGTTTGGGGGCTATTTTAAAGGGTGAAGCAGTATATAGTACATCGAAACTTTGCCACTCAAAGAATGCTACTAAACTCCAGCCATTGAGCAAGGTTCTGTGTGTGTATGGGGTTTGAACTGTGGGCCTCCAGCTTGCTGGGCAGGCCCTTTACTACATGAGTCACACCCTCCATCTCCTGTGACTTCTCATTTCTTATTGTTCTTTTTCTGATGGTGATGATTCTGGAATGCATTTAAATTAGGACTTCAGGTCCTCTTAACCTAGATGAATCTTTGTGAGTTGTGGAAGGAAAGCTAAATATATATGTATATCACTTTTACAAAGAAAAAAAATACATTTTGAGGTATATTATGATTATTTTAGGACAACTTCTTGAAAGGCTGCTTCAAATTGGACACTGGTAAATTTTAAAGAAACTCACTTTGTAAAAGTAGTGGAGTTCTTTTATTATAAGTCTTTGAGTTTTTAGATAAAGCGAGTTGTTTTGTGTCTTTGAAGGACACCAGAATGCTGAAGATTGAACCATTTTCTGTTTCATTCTGGGTTTAGAATTGTTAGGTAATAGCCTAACATCATGGTTGAACTGTACTTTGCAACACCATAAACAGTCTGTCCAAAGGATCTAAAATTCACTATTTCTAGGAGGAAAAAAAAAACCCCACATTTTAGATAAAAATTTCTTTAAATTAAATATTGCTTACTTTTGTTAACATATGCCTATTTTTATATATAGGTTATTTAGGACAATGCTTTCTAGGGACCAGAAATTATACTGCATATAGACTCACCTCTATTTAAAATTTCTTCCAGCCAGTGTTAATTAAATCTAACCCAGCCCAACCTCTGAAAGCCTCAATTTTTAAATAAAAATTCCCTGTTAAAAGGGGAATTTGATAGGTTCTGAGATACATTTTGAAACATTTGAAAGTAAGGATTTTATGTATAAGAAATTAATTTATCCAAGTTTTTTTTGTAAAGATTTATAGTCTGTGCCAAAGATAATCAATTCTGTGATTGGGAACTCAAAATTTAGAAGTTAATGATATTAATAAATTTCTAGTTGTCAAGTGTAAAACTTTCAACTTTTCTTGCTGACATAGCCTGTTGCTAAGGCAGGGATAGAATGGAGATTAAGCATTCCTATTTGCTGTTTCCCTACAACAAAATGTGTCTTTCTCTGCTCTATACTGTTTACTTACTGGTAACACCCACTTGACCAGTAAAGAACCTTTGCGTGGTCATCACAATCAAAAAGTTCTTAAGAGTGAGAATGCTAGAATGACTGTTCCTTTCTCACGTTCTACAGAAACCAGTGACTTTCGAGTACATGTACCACAAAAAGTTGTGTAAAGCATGTATTAGATTCTCCCATGATTAAGTTGTCTGAGAAAAAGTTCAGTAAATTTGTATTCTTTATGCAAATGGAAGTCCTCTGTTTTGGTACGATTGCTTCTGAGCATAAGGAAGGTTTGTGTATGTTGATTGAAATAGTACTTCCCAGAATGATTGGAAAGTATGTTCAGTTTACAGAAATTTCTCTTTATTATATAAGCTTTTTTTTCCTTTTCTTTTTTGCATGAAGAGATTCTTATACAGTTTCTTTTCATTTGACTTAAAACCATGTAGTTCTTTGCTCTAAATTTTTACCAGGACTGAATAGTCAATGAAGAATGGCAGGCCAAGGGTGAACTTTGTTTGCAGTCTTGCATGTGCTTTCAGAATCTGCCTGCACCCTGTGATCTTCACAGCTCCCGCAGCTGATCAGGGCGTAGAGAGGGCAAACGGCACAAAATACCCTAAATAATTTCCTGCTGTGGTTGGCCTTTGGTTTCTGACTGTCACCTGGCTTAGCTCTTTCATTTCCAGGCATTGAGAGGATAAAAATAAGCACAGAAGAAATACTGGGGTTGCCTTCCAGGGTTTTAATTACTCATCCTAATAAAAGAAAGACATCCTTGAATCCCAGTAGACTATGTGAGACAGAAGGAACTTTGCTTGCTTGCTTTCAGACAGATTATCTAAATATTGCGAGGCATTAGAAGCACGTGTAAAGTGTTCTCCAATTTGTTTGCTACTAAATTTTTTTTTAGTTTAATTCATAAACCTGTCAGAGAAACTTGACTTTGTAGCATCCCTCCCTCCTCGAAAAAGTTACTAAAGATTATGGTAAAAGGTTTTATGATCATAGTTTACAAAACCTAGACGTTGAAGAAAAAAAAAAATCTAATACCTTTCTATAGGAAGCCCCTCCTTGAAATTTGCTTGAAGAGCTATCAGTAATAGATTCTCTGTGTATTATTTTGTATGCATTCAGATATCTAGATGGCTAAAAGCTGTTTACTCATCTCTGGGTTTGCAACACTAAATCTATATTAAAATTAAAGCTATTAATGAGTAAATATTTCCAGCTCTTTGATTTATCAGTTGAGTTTATCTGGATTAATTCAGGGAGAAGGCAAAGCTAAAAAAGAGAAAATTCTGAGTAAAAGCCTTTTTAAAAGTTTTTTAAATTCAAAAAAATTTTGCAATTTCAATGTCATCTTTCTAGAGATTATTAAAGGGCATGTTATATAAGTATTTGTAATTAGTATTGCACTTACGGGTTTTTTTCACATAGGGGTTTCAACCTATGATCTTACTTATAAATGAGTTGTGAATTATTTGAGGTTATTTGAAAACAACTTATTTTTAAGCACTTTTACCATTTACATGTATTTAGCATGAACTCTTTTGTATTTATGTAGAAACATTTATAGTCCCCTTTAAATCTTATTAAATTCAAAAAGTTGAGTTAACCAGTATTTGTGACTTGAATACATGGCAGACTTTTTATTGTTCACTTTGAGGTGAGATAGAAACCTATTTTTTAAATACTTCACAAAGAGGCTATTCACTTCTTATTAAAATCTGTAGTATAAGGTATGAGGCACAATTTTTAAAAGCTAGTCTGTGCTTTCTATTACAGATGTTTCTGTAGAAATTAAGTTTCACTTCCTCATTTAGCCGTAGTTGAGAAGTATGTCTCACAGTTACCTTCTACTAGTCTCAGGGCATGTGATTGAACTTGGATCAGAGCTAAGACTGTATGACATTTCTGGCATCATTACGCTACAAAATTTAATCCCACACCTCTGTAAATAGATAGCGTGAAATTTATAAGTGTAATTTTTATTTATGGAACATTTTGGACTAATCCATATCTTATTAGAAGAGAGTGTGTGTGTGTGTGTGTGTGTGTGTGTGTGCGCGCGCTTGCTTTGATCTATAGTTCTTTTCTTTAAGTGGATAATGTGATTTACTTTTAGTGGTTAAATTGATGAAGGTGTGGGAGTAGGGATTTCAACCTATGATTTTTCTTATTAAAGGTTTAGCAAACATTTAGGTGAATTATAAAACAGTATTCTTTCACTTACAGGACCTTACCTGCCTCCTTTTTCTCTCTTATCGTTTAACCTCTCTTTTTCATTTCATTCTGCTCTCTTCTAGAATGATTTTAAGGCCATAGGTTAGATGTCTAATATTTTGTAAATCAGTCATCAGGTTTGACACACAGCTTAAGTACGATTCCAGACAGTGTCCCACTGGCTGCCATCTCAGAAATTCACCTGTTTCCAAGATGTTCCAGGAGGGATGAGCACACACAGCCAGATTTTTGCTTAATGGTTCAGTTTAACGCCCCCCCCCCCAAAAAAAATCATATCTTACCTATCCCCAGAATTTTTGAAGTATTTAGAGCTATTAAATAAATCTGTGATTCAAGTTTTATGTTAATATTTCTACTAAGTGATCTAAGCCTCAGTTATCCTGCCTTCTTCGCCTGGTGAAGTGGGTAAATATAATTCACAGTCAACATGCGGTTCTTAATCTGCCCATAACTGTTGAGATGCATACCCACAAAAATGTAAGCTCCCAGTTTTAGTTTGTATTTTTATGTCTAGCTACTTGCACATACAATGGGAACCAGTTGTTACCAAGACCCAATGTTGCCGTGTAGAAATTGAATATAGGATTTTAATCCCTGATTAGTGAAAAAGCTTTACAAATAAGTTTTATTGTCTCCCTTGGTAGTTCTGTGCTATTTATTTGAGGCAGTGTTAGCAAAAAATCTTAATTAGTAACAGAATAATTGACAGTTACCATGCTTCTAAAGCAGAAAGTTAGTACATAGTTATCTGAAGTTTAATAACTACACTGCTTTCACAAAGTATGTTGATATTATATATGCCATGGCTTTTATTCTCATCACCTTGTAACATATTTGAAAGGGATGTATAAGCTGCCAGATATTTCACCATTACTAAGTGAATCCTGGAAACACCAAAGCCAGGTAGCAAAAACCCAGCTATATTTTGTGTGCCTGTGAAATTTCTTCAGCAGCAGCAAACATATCTCATCTGTTACGCCTATCTCAAGCTAGTAACAGAAGAGCCTAAACACTCCAAACTGCATTTAATCTTTATCTTTCTATCGTTATGACCCTCTGTTTGGTGAGACATTTTCACTTTACATGATAGTAATAAAATACGAGGACCTATTATTCATGACTAATTAGTCTAGCTGATTAGGGTGGGTGTTAATAGTTTGAGGTTCCAAATTAATCTTTGTAGAAACCAGTTAGCTCTTTTAGTTAGGAAGCCAGAGTTCCAAAGTCTAACCGATCTGGTTAAAGCTGAACAGAGTTTATACTCAATTGACCTTTGTGAAAGTCTGCATTCTAAATTTTATTTACATCATTTTCCCATTTAAACATGTTCTGTCTCTTGTAATTGATGTCATAATCCAGCCACCCAGATCAGAAACATGAGGCACATCCTGAACTCTTTTTTTTTTTTTTAATTGAGATACTCTTGCTTTGTATCCTTGAACTTGCCAACCTCCTGCCTCAGCAGCCTGAGTGCTGAGATTACTGGTGTGCACTCCACACTTGACCATCCTGTACTCTGTATACTCTTCTTTATGCAGTTTGATCCTTTTTCTTTTTTTAGTTTTTAATTTTAATTTTTTTCTTTTTGGTGGTTCTGGTGTTTGAACTCAGGGCCTGATGCTTGCCAGGATGACACTCTCCCACTTGAGCCGTGCTCCCAACCCTGATCATAACTCTTAAATGCCTTTCAAACTATCCCTATTGTTGCCTCTTTAGTCCTCTGTCATCACTTGTCTTGGTGTTGGGCAATTCTGATACTTGTAACTAGGTAAGCATAGAATAAGTGTTAATAAGTAAATATGCTAATATCTAGCAAGGGAGTACTAGTCTCTACCCCTTCCTCATCTTTCTCCATTCTCCCTTGCCAAAAATAAATATAAATATAACAGTCCTCCAAACTACTGCTGATGGAGTGACCTTTATAAAAGGCAAATTTGGACCTTATTGAAAATCCACTAGTGATTCCTCCTGCCCATGGGATCAAGTCCTAACCTCTTCTTGTAACCCAGCATACAAAGCTCTTCTTAACTGACCCCAGCAACCTCTCCAGTCCAGTGTTATCTTTTATCACCTCCCTCATACACACATACACCCTGACCTCCCACATGAATTACATGTGCTTCTCATGTACTCTCGTGCCTTGCTTGGTTAGCTTCTACACATGATAGTCACTGTCTACCAGTGATGTGCTTCCTTCCCACTGTCTGCCTGGTGGCTGACTGGATTTGATATATATTCTTCTGTTCTGGGACATACTTGACTGCCTTTCCTGACACCTTTCCCAGCGTGGGAAAGGTGATAGTAGGCCATTTACTTCTGAGATGTCCTCAGAGCACCTTTATGCCACATTTCACACTAGGTCACAGGGATTGCTTTCCCCACTAGACTGGTATTCTGTGGCATTTTGCCTTTTTCACCTTATTTTCAGCACATAGCAGTAACTAATCAGAAGATTTTTTTTCAAACAATTGCAACATTTCCTTCTTGTTTTCAAATACTTTATAAAAATAAGAATTACATAAAATGGTTATGCTCTTTACTGAGCTCCCAAAATGCATAAAATCAAGAGCTATACATTGGATCAAGAATGGTGTACTTACTAATTTCTGTTTCATCCAACACCTGTTTATTGGTTTTGAGTCCAATAATATTTGGACTCAAATATTATTCATGTTATGGGCTCTTTTTACTTCCTGTTTAGTATCGGAAATGTATATGGACGAAATGTGTGGGGCATACTTTCTGATTTAGTGTGTATGGGTCCACTATGCATTGGTAACATATGTTGGAAATTGTTGGCTTAATTAGTATATGGAGATATTTATTGAATGAGAGAACCATTGTTAAAAAGCATCTAAGTTATGAGAATGGGTGTCCTTTTCAGAATTTTAAATTAGTTTTGTATGTGGATTCCCATTGTGGTATATGTGGTGGTATGTTTGTTGGCAAAGCATATGAAAACACAATTGTTAATATTTCAGTAATTCCAAACTCCATTCTTTCCCTCATACCAAAACTCTGCAACCTGTTCCTGTTTTTTCTCCCCCTCTATGTATGTTAGGACTATACCTTTGGTAAAACAACACTGATTGATTTAATCACATGATCTATTTAGCAAAAGCTAAATCCTACTACATGGTGGCTATTTCCCATACTCATTTCCGGCCGTCTGTAGGGATGCATTTAGGCCAGATCTCATCCACCAGGATTATTGTACCCTGCTTTTACAGTGACACTCCCTTACCCCCCCAAAGCACTGTTGCTCTTGCTCAGTTTTCACACATGCTACTTTTATTTACTACTTTGATCCTTTATCTACTTTCCCACTCTTGTACCTTAAGGCTCTTAAGATCCTAGACTGACTTCCTTAGTTTATGGACTGACACCTCATACCTCATTGCCTGTTATACCCTAGTATACATTTCCCCATCTTTTGTGTACCCTGTTTGGAAGGTCTCCTAATCCAACTGTATGAATTTCTTCCTTGTTCCAAGAAGTGAAATGCTTCTTCTTCCATACAGCCCCTTCACTGACAATCAATGTTTCATAATATTTAAACTGCTCCTAAAATTCTTCTTACACAGAACTATCTTAGATTGATAAAGAAAGCCTTTATTCTGATCTTTATCCATTCCTGGACACCAGTAACCACTTTCTTTCCCATAATGTTGCATGTCTATTCTTTGTCTTCTTGTTCCCCTGAATGTATTTGCCACTGATGAATTTAGATAAGCAGATGTATGCTCTCCTTCTTTGGTTTTACATTGTCACTAGTTTCTCTCTTGAAGCCCCTGGAAAACAGACTACATCTGTTTAATTCTTTGTATTATTGCCTAATTCAGCCCACCATTTATTACCACACATAGTTGACTCATAACTGCTTTCTGATAATAGGAAACAATGGTTTGATAAAGAAGAGTGGTGGATGTTGAACATTCAGCAACTGTGTTGCACACGTTTATAGTGATGACTGTGGAGAAAAAAACTCTTGGCTTTGGATTTTTAAAGCCAAGATTTTGGATTTTTTTGTTAAAAAACATTCCCTGTTTAAGGAGAGCAGGTGCTAAAATTAATCTTATAAAAAGATAATGTTTTTCAAATTTGTTACTTTATCTCTTCAAGTCTAGAAATACTGAAAATCAAATACAGCTAAAACACTAATACTTCAATCCAAAGGACAGTTGATGGTAGTATATTAGGATTTGTCATAGAAATTTCATAATGCCCAAAAGACTGAAATGCACAGAGAATGCAGCAAAAGCTGCATTTGTAGATGTTTTTCTCATGCAAATCATTGTTTGTGAGGTTTTAGTAATACAGGCTTATGCAGAAATTACTAGAGTGATCTCCAGAATAAAATCTGACACTTAAGTAGCAAAAAGCACTGGCTTTTTTTTTTTTTTTTTTTTTTTTAATGTATGTTTACGAAGTGACTGCTCCTTGAAGGAAATACTGAGGATTTGTTAACTCATGATTGGGAACAGTTGCTAGAAAATGAGCTTAAGGGGGAAAATATGTTTAGAAACTTGAAATGGTTTCTTTTTTTTTTTCAATGTAGCATCACGTTCTCTGAAAATTATGTAAGGTAACTTGATATGAAGTTTAATTTAGGCTCGATATTCCAGCTTTCAGGTAGTTTTTTTGTTTTGTTTTGTTTTTTTTAATTTTCCAGAAACAGTTTTCCTTTTAAATTAAGTATTACTGTGTGCCGGGAATCATTTTAAACAAAATAGTGTCCAATGTGATTTCTTCCCTTAAAAAATTTGTGCCTGTTAACTCTACAGAATAATGAGCTTCATTGTGCCTTTTCACATATGCATACCCTTTGATCACACCCTTACCCTCCCTTTCCCCTGTCCCCTTTTCTGTAATAATCTCCCTATTCAAGACTTCTTTTTCTAGATGTGATTTTAAACTATGTTTTATTGTCTTATTTCCATTTCACGCTTAATTAAAATTATATGTTGTTTTTAAGACCACATCCTAGTTAGTACCCTTTCTAAGCAAGAAATGTGATGTTTTTGGAGATCTTTGGGAATTTTTAAATGAACATACTGCTTTTTGCAAGCTATGTACTTTTTTGGCCCCATCAGTTAGTTTGAATTTTTTTTAAGGAGTAGAACCTGATTCACAAATTATGAACATCAGAATGGAAGGTGAGTAGATATTCTTTGACAAGAGTGTATTTTCCTTTGTCAGGGGTATATTGAGAGATATTAATTGGTATTTGTGAGGGAAAGGGAGAGCATTATCAATGGTTTGGAAGTACACATTTTAACCCTTACTGTGATACTTCCTTAGCATAATAAAGGAAGTAAGGAGAGGCTACTGGTAAGCAAATTGTTTAACTGTTGTACCAAGTATTTTTTCAAACATTTTACCATGCATTACCACAGTTTTTTTTCTGCACAGAATACCTATTATAATGAATTCTTAAAACAAATGTACCAAGAGCAGAGTTTGGAAAATGTTGAACCAACCAACAAAACAAATAGGTACAAATTCATATTCTTTTCAAAAATCCTATTTTACAACAAGGGAATAAGTTAAAATCTGTCATTTCACATGTATCAGTTGTTTTGAAGCCCAACTGGATTAGAGTATTCCATGTTTTAGACACCTCCATTTAAGAAATCTGCAGTGAGAGAAGGGAGAATATGAAGGAAGGTATTAAGGAACTTAGTTACTAGTATCTATGACGTTAATTTTTATTTTTATTTACTTATTTTGGCTATCCTGTGGTTTGGAACTCAGGGCCTTGAATTTGCTAAGCAAGTGCCACTTCAGCCACGCCCCAGCCCCTTTTGCATTTTTAAGTATTTTTCTAATAGGAGCTCCTGTTTTTTCCCCTGGTTGGCCTTGGACTGCAGTAAAAATAAAACAAACGTTTTATTTGGACCATCCTTTATAAATTAATAGTGTAAATGAGTCTGATTCATATAGTGGGACTTTTCTTCCCAGCAATGTGGAAATGTTTGTAAAAGGCTGATTCGGCAGCAGTAGACCAAATAACAAATGACAAAAACACTCTCATAGCTAACCTTCATAATACTGTTTTTCTCTTCACGTTTAGTCAACATTTTTTCCACTCACAGGATAAAAAATAATATTGATACTGGTTGGATTAGCATTACTGGCGTCATTTGGGGTCATTTTATTTTTCTCTTGTGTTTTCTTGTCTTTTCAGCAGACAATGTTGTATATTTCTGTATTAGCCCATAACCTCATGCCTCTGGAAAAAAGCATGTTGGCTGGGGCAAGTTTCAATAGTGATTTATTTTGTTTCTCTGTTTTCTGTATCAGCTTTATCCTCGGGCTTGCTCCCTGATTGGCTGATGCCAAGGTATTTGGCTCTTCCTATTGGTGAGAGGAAGGTAGGATTATGTTGATTGGTTTAGACCAGGTATGTATGGAGTTTATATCTATTCTGTAACTCCATGTTGGAAATTTTGGGCATGTCAGGAATGGATGCTGAGGGAATAACCAATAGGGCCCCATTTACTGTAACTAAGACAAGTTTTGAAACTTCTACAACTATACTACTAGATAGGTATTTTTTATGTCTAGTGAAATGTTTAGGTATTTTTATTTAGCAGTTTTTTTCTTGGGTCTTTTTAGAGGACAAGAATTTTGGGCAGATTTGAATGCCATGACTGCATATGAAACAACTGAATTTGACCAACTACGAAGGCTGTCCACACCACCCTCTAGTAATGTCAACTCTGTTTACAACACAGTTTGGAAATTCTTCTGTAGAGACCACTTTGGATGGAGAGAGTATCCTGAGGTATTTACATGTTCTTTTTTTTTTCTTTTTAAACTACCTTTAATTTTTTTTTTCTGTCTTTCTTTGTTCTTTCATTCTTCCTCTCCAACAATGACTAGGCAGAATTATAATCAAAGAGCTTAAGGATGTGAAATTATTGAGTCTTGCTGATAAAGGTAAAACTTTTCTCCATTTTTCTGAAAATGTATTTCCATTCATCTAAAATGCATAAATTGAGTATCACTATTATCAGAGGACTAAAGTTCTTTCCCCAAAATCTTATACTACAGAGATAAAGTACTTCAACGTGGTGCCATCTTTGGATTAATTTTAATGAGATGAGAACTTCTAACTTGGCTATGTCTGCCTCCTGGGCTTGTGGAGATTGGATCATTATACTTACCATTTTTAGACACATAATGGAAACAGTCACTCTCAGGTCTCTGGAAGATATACTTGAAAATGTTTATTAAGCTATGTTTAGGCAAATCATTTATTTCGAATTTTGTCCTATATGCACAGGCAACCTTAGTGTGAGCTCACTATTACAAAACAAGCTTTTAAAGTGATGGTAATTTACTTCGCTGTAGAATGGCAATCCTGAGTCAGGTTAAACACCCTGAAATGGATTTTAGAGATTAATTTCACATTCTAATGATCTGCTTTCTTCAGTTTCATTAAATTCATTTCCACCACTATAAAAAGGGAGAACTGATTTATTTACCTTCCTTTCAGTATTTTTTTAAAAGACATTAGCAGAACAGCATGACTGTTAACAATATGTTAACTGCTATAAAACACAAATCAAACTAAAAATTTCTGACTTTCTCTTTGAAGTGTCTATCTTTAGACAGAAAGAAGCCCTTTAAAATGTACTCTTAGAATACTTGGGTTATCCCTGTGTTTTTCCTCTCAGGTTTCTCAGGTTGGGGACTTGTTTATTTTTAACTTTGTACATTGTTATTTTTAATTCCCTTTATGAAAGTTCCCTTAAGGAATATAGACCAAAGAAGTCTTTAGGATACTGTCATGGTTGGAAATGGAGTAAAATCATTCCCTAGGCCTCACATGTTTCATAACATAGCCTTCTGAACAGGGAGCATCTTACCATTCTGCATCTTAGGGTGAGAGGAATCCTGCATAAAAAAAGAATTACTTTTGAGGTTTGAGTTACTGATTTTATTGGGATTCCTTTGATGTTAGCAATAAGGTAAACTGTTTTTTTGCCTTTAGTTACATCATCATATTTCATAGTGATTATGAAACTTGATTTTTTTCTCCTCTGTTTTCTACTGCATAGTCTGTTATTCGATTAATTGAAGAAGCCAACTCTCGGGGTCTGAAAGAGGTCCGATTTATGATGTGGAACAACCACTACATCCTTCACAACTCATTCTTCAGAAGAGAAATTAAAAGGAGACCTCTTTTCCGTTCTTGTTTTATACTGCTTCCATATTTACAGTAAGTGTCCAGTGCAAACTCTTATCTTTCCTCCTATTCTGTGTATATGCACTACTGAATGATGAAGAGAAAAAGATTTTAAATTTTGGAAACAGTCTTGGTTATTACCACCAGAATGTGAAATTCTGCATTATTCTTTGGATTTAATTCTCCAATAAATCTAGTTCAGGTAATCTATAGTTAACCCAACACTAAAAAAGCAAGTATCCTACTGGAAATTTTTAACTGAAAAGCAGAATAGAGTTCTCATTTTTCCACAACTAAAAGTAATTATGTTTGGAACGATGACACAGAGTTTACCTTTGCTTCCTTCATGGAAGATTGAGTTTTCCTTTCCATGATGATCTACTTTGAAGATGACATCTTTCTGTGTTGTAAGACCACTTTCCAGCCCAGATAAACTGCCAGGGCGATTGAGTAGAGTCCTACAAGGCAATGTTCTATGTTTGTTCTTCCTTGAGTGATATGAATTGGAAAAAAAAAATTACTTTTCAAATAATTTACATTCTGACTGGTTAAGTAAGGCATATCTTCTTGTGCTACTCACTAAAGTTTTCTGCCATATTTCCTAAGAATACAGTTTTTTAATAAAAGAGTAAGGCTAAACTCAGTCTTCTCAATTGCAAGTGAGCTTTTCCATTTTCCCAAGTGCCACTTTTTCCTTCCCTCCCCAAATGACCCACTGGCACATCTTCATAGATATTGAAAGATAGGGCATGTTCCCATTAGTAAGGCTATCTTTGAAAATTAATATCACTAGGAAAGTTATGTATTTCATATATGCCATTTTAGAGCTTAATTTTGAAAATGATACTAAGTTTACTTGGTTTTATGAACTTGGGTATCTAAATAATATTGGTTGATCTCTTTCTACTGATCTTTGAGGTGAAGGTGCTGATTTTATATTCCTAGTATGTGTATTTCAAACCTAAACTTGTCTTCTCCCCAAATCATTTTGATAGAATCTTAATGAGTCTAATTCTGGGGTTGTAAGGAGAACTTTAAAAACAGAATACAAATAATCCCCGAAATAATCAGTACTCCAAAGAAATTTGTAATAAGGCCAATTTTTAGAAATAGATAGTGGCTTGAGTTAAGTGTGTGCTTCTTTCAAGTCCAAATGGGAAAAGTTTTACCTTGTAGTTTTGTTTTTTTAATTGGAACTAACAAAAATGCCATTTCTGGGATTTCACTAGCACAGCTGTGGCTAGTGTCCAGTAGTTAGGAACATACTGTCCTCCTGGTGAGACAGTAGAACTCATTAGTGAAACCAGCAGCTTGGCATGCTGAGCCAATCAAGCAAGATGTAGCTTCTGTGTTAGGATAAGAATGCTCATTCAAGTCTGCATTATTGGGGAAGTTTTAATAAATGTGAAAATAATTTGCCTCAATCCTAAAACAATTATAAGATACTCTCTTTTTTTGTTTTTTTTTTATTAGAGTATTAATTGTACAAAGAAAGGGGTTTCATTGTGATATTTCCATCATATATGCATATAATGTACTTTAATCATACTTTCTCTAATACTTTTTCTTATCCTCCTTCCCCCAGGGCCCCAACTTTTTAACTTTCTTGCAATTTTTTTTATTCTTTTTTTTTTTTCTCTTTTTTTGGTGCTGAGAGTTGAACCTCAGGCCTCACACATGTTAGGCAAGCACTCTATCCACTAAGCTACATCCTAGTCTGCAAATTTTTAGAAATGAATTTTATTATGAATTTTTAATACATGTATACAGTGTTACTTTGATCAAAGCTGTCCCCTTTACTTTCTCTTTTATTCCTCCCATCGTATCCTCTTAAATAGGCCCCCTTTTATGTTCATGTCTTTTTGTTTTTGTTTTTAGATCTAGATTCTATGTATGAGAGAAAACATGCAATATTTGTCTGAGTCTGACTTATTTTGCTTAACATGGTGGTTTCCAGAGCTGGAGATGTAGCTCAGTGGTTTAGTGTTTGCCTAGCGTGCCCAAGGCCCTGGGTTCGATCCCCAGTACTGCAAAAACAACAACAAAAAACCCAAAACATGATGATTTCCAGTTCCATCTGTTTTCTACAAATGCATAATTTCATTCTTTTTATGACTGGTTAATACTCCATAGTGTATATATAACCACATTTTTTTTATCCATTCATCAATTGATGGGCACCTAGCTGATCCCATAACTTGGTTATTGTGAATAGTGCTGCAATAAGCATGAGTGTGCAAGTATTTCTATTTTATTATGACTTATATTCTAGTTTACGCCCCCAAGAGTGGTATAACAGGATCATATGGTAGTTCCGTTTTTACTTTTTGAGAAACCTCAAACTAGGGATATGGCTCCAGTAGTAGATTGCTTGCTGAGCAAGCACAACACCCTGAGTTCAATCTCCAGGTCTATGCCACCCTCTCCCCATCAGTATCACGGATACTGATTTCCGTGGTGGCTTCGAATCTCAGTGTTTTGATTTGCATTAACTTAGGCTTGTTTTGTAAAAATGTGAACTATAAAAATAATCAGTGGTAAAATTAATGCCACAAATAATGGCATTACTCTATTTACAATATAGGGTTACAAGAGAACCAAAAAATTACTCCCTCTTTCCTTTTAAGATTTCTTTTTGTAGGGGAGTGGTACTGGGGATTGAACCTAGGGCCTCACACATGTTAGATAAGTGCTCTGGCACTTGAGCTACACTCCTAGACCTCTTATTTTTATTTTTTTCTTGAGATAGGGTCTCCTGCTACCTTTGTCCATCCAGGCTGTCCCAGAACTCCCTCCTGCCTCTGCCTCCCAAATAACTGAGATTACAGATGTGCACCACTACATCCAGTTAAAATTTCCTATTTCAGTCTTCCCCTCTGAAACAGTGATAATCAAAGAGATCAGCAAATCGAAGAGATTGGACAGAAAACAAGAAAAGAGCAGAGAAACGGCAAGTTCACCAGGGTGGAGTGGGAAAATGCAGCAATCTTATCTGCCCTCTAGTCTGGGGCTGTAGGACTGCCCTAGTTGGGAGGAACTACTTCCAAAAAGCAGATATCAGAGACCATGATATTAGCCAGAGAGAAAGTTTTGTTTTGTTTTGTTTTTGCATTTAAGTGAATGCAAAGAATCAAAGAAAAGCATAGGTGTAAAAGAGGCCACAATTGTCAGGGAATTGGAGATATCTGAGAATCGGGATGGGGGATGGGTGGAGACTTACCTAAGTCATGAATTTCCTGCAAATTCAGCTGTTTTTATAAGGTTTTTCCTATTGCTGATAAAAAAAGAAGTGGTTCTTTAATATTCTTAGACTACTTGAACTGAGGTTGCATAAGCAAACAAATCAGATTTAGGGGTTTGGGTGTCTACTCATCATAGGTGAAAGGATGCCTATCCCATACAATCTCCTCATGGTCATAAGAAGGCCTAACACAGTTTCTTTGACTCCTCTCCAAAAAGGATAAAATGAGCTAATTCTTATGTCATTACTGTAGCTTTCTTTATGAAATATCTTTCAAAATGGTAAAAGGCAGGAAAGGTAAAGGGAGGATGGAGAGTGACCATGGAATCTGAAAACCCATTCTTCAGTGTTACTTGATTACAAGCTTGATACCCTTCAACTTCGCCTCTATAGAGAAGGCTGGGATAGCACTATGAAGCATGACATATGTAACTGGAATATTACAAGCTGCATACAAATTCAGCGTTCTCAAAAAATAAAGGCACATTTGTAACTTTGCTTGGAATATACATATACATATACATGTATGTGTATACACATACACTTTTTTGTGTGTGTGTGGTCTAACTGGGGTTTGAACTCAAGACTTCACGCTTATTAGGCAGGCATTCCACCATTTGAGCCACACCTCCAACTTTTTTTTCCTTTGGTTATTTTTGAGATCTCATTTTTCACCCAGGCTAGCCTGGACTACAATCCTCCTATTTTACATTTCCCACAGGTGCATGCCACCACACCCAGCTTTTTTCCATTGAGATATGGGGTTTTCCAAACTTTTTTGCCCAAACTGGCCTGGAACCATGATCCTCTTGAGCCCCACCTCTCAAGTAGCTAGGATAACAGGTGTGAGCTACCAGCACCTGGTTTATATATATTTTAAATCCTTGACAACTAGAGTGTAGAAGTCCATGTCTATTTGCATATGTGTTTTAGTCCAGTAGTTAGGATGTCTTGGTAAAAGTCAGCATCTATGTGTGGGAATGAATGATGTCTTGTCTGTTGGTCTGTCTACATAGATAGATATTTTAATTTAGCATCTTAGGATGTATAGGATTTATTTACCCAGGCTCATCTTTAACTACATGTGAGTAAATAACAGATCTCTCTATATACCACCACCACCCCCAAAAAGAAAAAAAAGAGAAAAACATGTATTTGAAGTTCTCAGTTTTATGGAATCTATTCTTATGCAGGAGCACTAGCTGGAGGAAAAGGACCAGAGTCTCTTATGTTGTCAGTGCCAGGTTTTCAATACAGGCTAAGATGGTCTAAAACCTGTCTTGGGCAGAATGTTTGTCCAAGATGAATCCTAGCCTTCCTTCCTCAAACTAGAAACCTTTGTTGGTAGTTTCAGCCCCTGATAATAACGGAAAACCATGTGGGCTAGGACTTACGCTTTTTAAGGGAGGAGCTAAAAGTAAAAGGTGTATATTGAGTGCTTTCCTGCCATTCCTTCTGAATAGTAATGGCTCCTTAAGGAGCTACAGACCTTTGAGAATGTGATTAAAACAATGGGGCCTCTCTTCAGAAAAATGGATCTGTACTAAGGCTCCAACAGAATCTCTCAGGGCTCTGAAAAATTAACTGGAGAAGAAGAACAGTGTCTTCTGTCCTGAAGATTGGAGAACCCAGCCCCACTTTAGGTCCACCTCTGCATTTCAGACACCTGGTGGGGACTGAAGAAGGCAGTGGATTTTAGCTTCTTTTTCCTTTTTTGGTTGTTTTGAGACAGGGTCCTGCTGTGTAGCCCTTGATCATCCTGCGTCAGCCTCCTGAGAGCTAGGATTAGGATTAGAGACATGTTTGTTTGTTTAAGTAGGGTTTTATATATTTGCCTGAGACTAGCCTAGGAACCTATGACCTACCTATGACCTCCTGCATAGCTGGGAACACAGGTGTACTCTACCACTCCTGGCTTATTGATTGATATGAGGTTTCTCTAACTTTCTGCCCAGGTTGGCCTCAGGCCTTTAATCCTCCCAGTCTCCACCTACTGAATAGCTGGGATTATAGGCCTGAGCCACTGTGCATGGCCACTTTTAGCTCTTATTAAGACTTCTCTTAAAAGTAAAAAGACTGTGATGTAGTAGTAGTAGTAAGAGTCAGGCAAACCAGATTGGAGCTTAGTATTCCATCTATCACTTTCTAACCTTTTAAGATTTTTCCTAAATATGAATTGTGAAATTCACAGAACAAGAAGAGGTTAGAAACTATCTCCATGGATCTGGATTCAAAAATGTCTCTGCTATTTGTCAGCTATACAAATTATTTAACCTCTCTGAACCTCAGTTTCTTTATTTGAAAAGTAGGGATAAAGGCCAGCCACGGTTGCTCTTTGTCTATAATCCCAGGAGGATTGCATTTTGAGGCCAGGCCTAAATAAATAAATAAATAAATAGGGGAGACCCTGTCTCAAAGAATAAGCCAGGTGTGGTAGTGCACATCTATAGAATCCTAGCTACATGGAAGACATAGGTAGGAGGTTTTCAGTCTGAAGCCAGCCCTCGCAAAAAGCATGCGACCCTATGTGAAAAATAACTCAAGTGGAAAAGGCGACAGGCATGGCTGAAGAAGTAGGGCACTTGCCTGGCTGAGATAAGGTTATGTGTGCAAAGTTACTGTGACAGTAATTCTATACACAAAAGACCTGTTTCTTCATAGTATGTGCAGAATATTAAGTGACTATGACAAGGGAAAGGTAGGACTCTTCGGAGATTAGATGCATGTTCACACACAGTTGTAACCTCTGTGTCACAAGGCTCTTTTGAAAATTGCAATTTCCTAATCCATTTTGGCAGACATAATTGCTTCCTTGTGACCAGTGTATACTGATGAGTATTACAGTACCCTGGCCCTAAAACTAGGTCTCAGGGTCAAGATTTCCTTACTTTCTGCTTCTTCCCTTTTTTCTGTTCTGAAAACGGCAAAAAAAAAAAAAAAAAAAAACGATTCAAATTTAAACATCTAGTCAGGCAGGAACAAGTAATAAGAAGCTGCTTATGTAAACCCATCCTTCAAAGCAGTAACCTGGATTTAAAGGTTCAGTGATGAATGTTCATTTGCATGTAACTTTTTTTTTTTTTTGTGATGCTGGATTGAACCCCAGGGCCTTGTGCATGCTAGGCAAGTGGTTTGTTATTAAGCCTACCCCCACCCTTAACTATCTTAATCACATCCAAAGCTATAAAATTTGAGTAGTATTGGTGGTGTTATTATTTTTGATCTTGGAAAGTAAAGGAAATATCAAATATTTGTCAGCATTCAATGCCTGCTTTGTGATTTTGGTTTCTTTGGGGTGAGGGGCGGTATTGGGTTTGAACTTAGGGCCTCACGCTTGTGAGGCAGGTGCTCTACCACTTGAGCCACTTGGCAGCCCTTTTTTGTGTTGGGTATTTCTGAGATTAGGTCTCTCGGATGACTTGCCTGGGCTGGCTTTGAACTGCGATCCTCCTGATCTCTGCCTCCTGAGTAGCTAGGATTATAGGCGTGAGCCACCAGTGCCTGGCTTTTATTTCTTTTTATGCAGAAGCAAAAGTAAGCTTTTTAATTTTTCCCATATAAACTCCCTTTTCACCACCTGTCTTCTTTGTTTCCCTTCCCACACAGCCTTTAGTGATATCTTTTTTGCTTAATGTCAGTAAAGTTTGAAGAAAGCTTATAAATTATCATTGTTCTCTTGAAACAGAGTTAACCATATAGGCAAAAGAGGACTCAAGAGGATTCAAAACTAAAGATATTTATAAATAGGCTCTTGCTTGTTTGCCTTGCAGCAATACATTCCAGAGTTTTCTCCACAGGGAAGAGGCCAGAAAGAATCTAATAATAGGTTATTTGTGTTCAGACAGTGTTTGCTCTAAGATATTTTTTCTTAAATAAATTTTTTATTGTTTTAAACAAATGCTATATAAATTATAACATTGGACACTGCTATAGAGTGCTGTATGATGTGAGATATTTTTATTTCTGAGTGTTTGCATTAATGTTCCCTCTCCATTTTAGGACACTTGGTGGGGTTCCCACTCAGGCTCCTCCTCCTCTAGAAGCAACTTCTTCATCACAAATAATCTGCCCAGATGGAGTCACCTCTGCAAACTTTTACCCTGAAACTTGGGTTTATATGCATCCATCTCAGGACTTCATTCAAGTGCCTGTTTCTGCAGAGGACAAAAGTTATCGAATCATTTACAATCTTTTTCATAAAACTGTACCTGAATTTAAATATAGAATTTTGCAAATATTGAGAGTCCAAAACCAATTTCTTTGGGAGAAATATAAAAGGTGAGTCAGAAAAGTGTTTGTGCAAATTTCGAGAGAGCCTTTCTTATAGCTAATGTCAAATGCAGAAATAAAAACTCTTGTATAGACTTTACTATGTTCATGTTTTTTCACTTATTAGATCACATATAATCCTTACGACAGACCTATAAATAGGATTATTATAATTTATATAGAGATGAAATTCAGTAATGTAAAAGTCTGGTAATTTATCATAGGTCATGCAGCTAATAAGATACGGTGTTAAAATTTGGCAGTCTGGCACCAAAACCCTTGCTGTTAATCTCTCTGTTCCTCAAAACAATAAACAAACTAATGCACAACGGGAATATGTGAAGATTTGAAGAACCTCAGATCTAAAGAACAATCAGATTAGAAAAATTAGACAAAGGGGCTCAAGGAAGGTAAAAATGAGAACTAGGTTTGAAATGGAAAAGAAATCAAGTGACTCGTTGATGGAGAAGGAAAGAAGAGGGATTTTCTGGAATGAAAAAGATAAATGTAGATTTTAATCTGGACTTTGATCAAAAGCATTTTGCCCTTGAATAGTTAACATTCCATCATCCTTGAAATCATAAAGAGAAGCTTATGACTAACAGAATGCTTATTAAATTGATACATATTTCCTTCTTCTGAATTCCCTATCCACTTTTTTGCATTAGGAAAAAGGAATATATGAACAGGAAAATGTTTGGCCGTGACAGAATAATAAATGAGAGACATTTGTTTCATGGAACATCCCAGGATGTGGTAGATGGAATCTGCAAGCACAACTTTGACCCTCGTGTCTGTGGAAAGCATGCTACAATGTTTGGACAAGGCAGTTATTTTGCAAAGAAGGCAAGCTACTCTCATAACTTTTCTAAGAAGTCCTCCAAAGGAGTCCATTTCATGTTTTTAGCCAAAGTTCTGACTGGCAGATACACAATGGGCAGTCATGGCATGAGAAGGCCCCCGCCAGTAAATCCTGGCAGTGTCACCAGTGACTTATATGACTCTTGTGTGGATAATTTCTTTGAGCCTCAGATTTTTGTCATTTTTAATGATGACCAGAGTTATCCTTATTTTGTTATCCAATATGAAGAAGTCAGTAACACTGTTTCCATTTGAAAAATCTGGGTAGTGCTAAGTTATTTGATATGAACTCAATCCAGCATTTGTTGCAGGTTTGAATGGGTGGGACTGGGTGGGGAACAGCATTGGACAGTAATAGGGCACTTTTCAGACCCATTTTTTTAAGTGCTAGAAAGTGTAATTTTTTTTTTTAAGGAAAAAGAAGTTTTAAAATGACCACTTATTCTTTAATTATTTACTAATTGTTGTTAGTGTACTCGATGTGGAAAAAACTGAAGATTCACACTTGTACATATAAGCAGCAATGTTATTAGAAGCATTTGAAAAGAAAGAAAGAAAAGAAAAAGAAACTGAACAGCCTAACTAATTAAATGTTGCTTGGGTTTGGTAGAAATTTGGCCATATCAAATAGAGGCTGTGAGCAAAAGGAGGGTTCTATTTATTGACATTGATGGAACTGGTACTACCATGTTTATTACCAATCCAAAGCATCACTACTTTAGGGCAGTATAAGTTCATGGAATTCTCGTAAGTGGAAAGATTTTTATTCCTTTCAGCAGTACTGAAGGACATTGCCCAATCAGAGACTATCAATGACTTTGTTCTGGGAGTTTTCCTTAAAATTCAGAGTTCTGTTTAGAGGAAGTTAAAAAAGAAACCATTTGAAACCTTTTTACTACTGGCAAAAATTTTCATTAACTAGCTAAATGTGATTCATCCTTGGGAAACTCAATCTCTTATATTATCATCCACCTTAGTTTGAAGTAGTCAAAGGAGTTGGGCAGCTAATTTGGTTATAGCCAGTCTCGAGGATTAGAAGTATTACTTTCTTTTGAGGTTCCAGACCTAGCCCCTGTCTGGTATTAGAGAAAGGAAGACATCTACAACCAAATTGAAAAGGTTTATTACTGTGCTCTGTACAAAGTAAATTGTCAAAAGTATTTATTGAGTTGAGATGATTGTTGTAGATGGTAACCCACCCCTATGCCTGCTTTGCCAGATGCAGCTGGGTTTCCTGGCTGACTCTGTACCTTACACTACTTACTTAATAGAAAGAAACACAAACTTGGAAATTGTGCCACTGGCCCAGCTGCAGCATAGGCTGGTGAATATGCTGTTGCCTCAGTTCAGAGAGAGAGAAGCTAGGTATACTTCACCTTAAGCAAAGCAAATACCTTGATTTACTAAAGTGAAAGTAGTTGTTCACAAAGAATTCACCACACAGAATTCCTTCAGGTACCAATTGCTCCTACTATATTTGTGGTTATTTCATTTACCCACAACTTTTCAGGAACTTCTGTGTTGTTTAAAGCAAGATAGAGCTATACTGGCGTCTCAGTGAATTAGTCTGTTTAAGCACTTATCGGGGCTTCCACACAGTTATTTATTTGCCCTAGTTGATCCTGTTGTTTGCTGCCATTGGCATGAAACGGGCAACCGTAGCGGTTGTTCTTTCATTCAATTACAACGTGTAAAGCAGTGATTCCCAACCTTTTTCAAGTTAAAAACACCTTACCATTACTCATTTGATTTTATTAAACTTGTTTCTCTTACTCTCCCTAAAGGAAACAAAAGCTTTATGACATATTTATTTTTTTAATAAAACTAAGCAAAAATAAAAGTTATGGTAATTCTTTAAAACTTTGGCTTTCATTTTGTTTTCCATTTAAGAAGGCTGAATTCACCACATAGTTGATGATCTGTAAATGTTGGCTGGCTGGGTTGGCTGATTGGCCGGCTGGGTTGGCTGGTTGGTTGGTTGGTTGGTTCGTTTTGAATAAATGTGTGATTGGGTGACTGAATGAACAGAGCTTCCAGATCATGCTGCCTAACATTTTCTGCTCTGGGAATATACAGAAAGTACATTATTTAGTCACATTATTTGTAAGTTACAAGAGAAGAGTGAATATTTTTATTTTGCAAGTAAGTATTTGGGGAAGAGGAACAAGCTTAATACCAGCAAACACCTGTAGAGAAAAACATGAACTGGTGTCCTCTTCGATTGTGTGAAGGAATAAAAGGAATGGTAGGCTCGCAAGCACCATAAGATTTCAGCCAAATAAAAGTCATCTGGTACACATGAGCACCTCTGACTGTTTTCCCCCCTCAGTATAATGACTTAAATTCCTGTGATAGTGCTGCATATTGTTCTGAATGAGCAATAACTTTTATAATGGTTCAGGGATTTAAAAACATACTAAAAGGCATTGGTAACTTTCTTTTTACTAGCACAACTAGAGTTTATACCATTTCAGAAGGCTGAAGTTTATTCATTTAAATTATGGTTAAGATTTCTAGGAAATAAGTCTACAAAGTCCTTGAGAAATTCCAGTGTCATTTAAATCCTATAGTCAGAAGATTTTTTTAGTGTGTGCAAAGTTTATAGATACTGGATCCCTCAGCTCTGTGTCTTTTGTTACCTGTTTGTTTAAATAAGTTATTAGTTATAGTAATTACTGAAATACCTTTAAAAAGGAATTTTTATTTCACAAGGCCTGAGAATAACTAAACAAAAAATATATTCAATACCCAATCATGCTATCAGTTTAAATCAGGGAGGCTTTTTCTCTTTCTTTTAAGGAAAGGAAGATGGCCATAAAATATTCCTACTTTTCCTTAGTTGGAATCCAGTAGGCAAAGTGCATTCTCCATGGCACTTTTCTAGAATGTAACTCACACCACTCATGTTGCTATTAATATATTTTTTAAATAACTTGAGCTCTCCTATTGTAAATATACAATAATCTTGGATAAATTTTAGCCATTTCACATGGTTATTTTCTCATCTTTGAATATGCTTTTTTTGCCTCTCCCTCCACCACCCCCCACAAAGGACTGGGGCTTGAACTCGGGGCCTTATGCTTGTTAGGCAAGTGCTCTACTACTTGAGCCACATCCCCAGCCCTGATACAGGTTTGTTTGTTTTTTAAATAGAAAATGATAGGAACATTCTAAGTTTGAGATCTTACAGTTTCAATATGTTTTATAAAATGCTGTACAAAAAACTAATAGCATTTATTTACAAAGTAAAAGGTACATTGTCCATAAAAAGAACAGTGTTGAGTTTTAAAAACACATCCACCCAGTTTATTGATTTAAGTACTCTTACTGTAGGCACATTACAAAAGTGGAATGTGAATATTCCTTGTAGCTTTTGGGCATTCTGCACTTCCTTGATTATTAGGTACTTAAGTGCAATTAAATTCTGTCATAAAGGTCTGTGAAATTCTGATGTACTTAAAATGGTTGGGCACCACTCTATTAGCTTGAAGAATTTAGCAAGTGTTCATGAAACATTTCTAACACACAAACACTCCATTCATGTAAGATTAAAGTTTAGAAGATTTGTGATCTGACAATAATACATAGGAATTAAGTCTCAAAAGATAAGGAATGAATTAAGCAATAAAAATAACACCAATTAATAATGCTGATGAAACCTTTCAATGATACCTTATAAGAAACCTTAAGTAACTAAGGTTAGCAAGCTAAAAAAGGTTTTAAAAAAAGGTAAAAAATAAGTGGTATTACATTTTACTTCTTTAACTTGGATTAATGGGTTCCTGTGATAATTCCCATTTTGCTACTGGAGTTCAGTTAGGTTCCAATCTTACAGCCACCCTGATTAAATTATGTAGCTAACAGGCTCAACTAAGTGTTCAAGAACCTCTAACCCGTCTAATGCTTGGCAGTTCTTAGATGACAAGTTATCATTTGCTGGGTCCTGTGTTAGATACAGCAGAACTGCTCTTTGAACTATTTCACAGTACATTAAATACTACTTTTAATACTACATCTTGAGTGGCAGGAGTAAGCTAAACAGGTGCCACTTGATAACATGACAATGTGACAGTCTTCAAATTTTTGTGCAGCCCTTAGTTTATAAATTTTTTTTTGAGCAGCAATGATGGATTTTAGTCATTAACCTAGACTTCGCTGACAAAAATCCCACTTGAAGGTTGTATACTTTATAGTGTCTTGTTAAGGGTTTAATTCATACCTTCTAAGCTGTGTGCAGTTAGCTTCCATGTAGGGTAGCAACCACAAATCTAATTAGCATTGGTCTCAATGATTTAAGTTAATTGGACCCAGTATTTATAAGCTTTAGTATTATATATCTACTTGTATCTGGATTCCTTCTAAATGTACATATCTACCCATATGACTATAGGTTTATAGCTAGATATTTCTAAGGCTACAACTTTTGCAGTCTTATGTTTGTAGACATACAAATGAATGAGTATAGATTTTGTGAATCATTATTACTCAGTTTTGTGGTAAGTTGTCATTTATCAGAAAGCAGCCCACAGCCTGTTCAATAAAATTCTCTACACAATTTTAATAATTGACTTTATCAATTTTTCCGTTGAGATAAAGAAGTTAATGAGATAAGCAGTTAAGACAATGTCTGACTGATGGTATACAATCAAATTTTATCTAGTGTTAGTAATAATAGTAATAGCAATAGTGTAGTAAACTAAATATGGCCCCCAAAGATGTCCAAATCCTAATCCCAAGAACCTGTCATTATGTTACCTTATATTGCAAAAGGTGCTTTTACATATGTGATTAAGAATCTTGAGATTGGGAAATGCCTTGGTTTATTACTGAAGCATAATACCTAGGACAGAGTAATTTCCAAATAAAAGGTTTTTTGGGCCCAAGATCCTGGTATGTGGAAAGATCAAGGTCAAGAGGCCATTCGGCAGGGGCCTCACACTTTTCATTTTATAGTGGAAAGAAGCAGGAGGACAAGTGGACATGTGCAAACAGAAGAGGGGAAGGCCAAACTCCATAATAGCTATCCCATTCCTATGAAATTAATCCATTCGTGATGGGTCCATCCCTGTGACCCAGATACCTCTCACTAAGCCCCACCTCTTAACATTGCCACATTGAGAAACAGGCCTCAACATGACTTCTGATAGGGACAAGCCATTGTCAAGTTACAGCAGGAGATTGTTAGGTCCAAGGTAATCACAAGGATGCTTATAAAGAGAGGGGTTTGATTAGAAGATGTTATGCTGCTGGCTTCAAGGACAGAGGTTGAGCCCATAAGCCAAGGAATATAGGTGGCCTCTTGAAGCTGGAAAAGATAAGGAAATAATTTTCCTTTAAGGAAGATAGCCCTGCCAGCACTTTGATTTTAGGGCTGTAAGATAATGCATTTGTATTCTTTTAAGTCACTAAATTTGTGGTAATTGTAACAGTAGCAATGGGAAGGGAATGCAAGTAATAAGACTAATAACTGGACAATCATTGATGAACTTAGGATATAAATTAAAAAGCACTATAAATGTGCACAGTACTTGGTGAAATTTTTTTTTTTTGTCCTCTTTGGTGCTGGGAATCAAACCCAGGACCTTGAGCACATGCCAGGTAAGTGCTCTACCACTGAGCTACATCCCAGCCCCTGAAAATTTTAATACTTGGTGAAATTGTAATATTATCAGTGGCAGTTTGGTTCTGGAATTTGTACTTACAATCACTATAAGCTACTGCTGCCTGTACTATAGACCTCTTTTAGTCAGTCTAGAAAATTGAGTCAAGGATGGAGGTTGTGGCTCAAGTGGTAGAGTGCCTGCCTAGCAAGCACAAGGCCCTGGGTTCAAATCCCAGTACCACAAAAAAAGGAATTTAGAGGAAAATTGAGTCAAAAGTTAGTTTATTTGATTTGTTACTTGAGATGTCCAGGTAATATTTGGGAGTTTTGTGTGCCGCTCCTATTTTAACACTGCTTTTAGTTAACGAAAGAATTACTACTTTTTAAAGTCTGAATTCCCTTCCCTCTATGTCTTATATTAGACTATATTCAGTTCAGAAAGAAAGGAGAAAGTCTTTAGGAAAAACTATGCCTTTATGATGATGTTTCTGAAGGTATGTCACAATGCTTATATTTTCCACTCTGGAGGCAGTTGAGGATCAAGAGACCACTGTGAGCAGGCTTCTACCTCCCACTAACACACCCTCCAGCTGAAGGACAATCCTATTCCCACTGTCTGGTTCAACAGAAACCTCCCATCAGAAGGCAGAGTGGATGAGAAACCAATAGGCTCCAACAGTAGCAGATGGGTTATATAGTAAACTTTTCAACTTGGGAGTTGTCTATCACAGACTAGCCAAGAGCATAAAGGAGGCAATAGAGTCAAGTGGTCACTTACCATGAGTCCCATCGCCCCTTTTTCAATAATTAGTTTTCTGGATGGTACTGGGTCTTCCAAAATCCAGGAACTAAAGCAGGGAGTTTTCTCTGGAGACAAAAGGAGGCAACTGCATGAAAAGGGTAAAAATAGTATTACAGAGCCACTGCTATGTGCGTAACAAAGATCAAGACCAGCCCCTACTCTAGAGGCCAATGTCTGAGCCAGGTGGGTTGTGGGTTTTGTTCTATCCTTCCATATTACTTCTGTTTAGTGGTGACCAAAATACCTGAGAGAGCAACTTAAAGGAAGGAAGGTGTATTTTAGTTCATGGTTTCAGAGGCTTTAGTCCACAGTCACTTGGCTTTTTGTTTCTGGACCTGTAGTGAGGCAGTACACCATAGTGTTGGGCACATGCAGCAGAGGCTGTTTATCTTTTGGTGGACAGGATGCAGAGGGAGAGACAGATTTGGCCAGGGACAAAATACCTCCAAGGACCAACCCCAGTGACCTACTTCTTCTAGCTTACTTCCTAAGGTTTCCAGAACCTTCCAAAAGTGCCACCAACTGGGGACCCAGTCCCCAAAACACTAACCTTTTAGAGGGATACTTTAGATCCAAACTATTGCATCTTCTCTCTAGAAATGGGGAAAAAAGGGTATCTGGTGAGTAAAATGGGAAGCAAACAGCTGACACACATGCCTTTAGAATTCCCAAGGTAAAGAACTCAATAGTGTTTTGTCACAGGGCCTCAGAAAAGCCAACAAGGAGGCAGTGATAGCTATGGTGGTGATCATAAAAAGTGTAGTCTTTCAAGGTGATGGTGACTGATGTTGATGCTAGTGCTGGTGCTATAGGGGTGATGGTCTGTGATGATGGGGACAGTATGGTGACACTGGGAGTAGTGGCATTCATGGTCAAGATGGTCATCTGTCATGGGGACCTGATGGTGACAATCGTATTGTTGCTATTAGTGGTGGCAGTGGAAAAGGGAGGGATTTGAGACCCCTAAGGCTTGATCTAAAAAGAAAGTGGGAAATGATAAATCTTTTATTTTTCAAGCTCCACTACAAAGATTCCTCTAGGAGAAAGGAAGTATAAAATTTCTAACCTTGAGTCCTACTGAAAAAATTCAATCAGAAAACCTTGGAGTCAGTACAGAAATACAATAAATTCAAAAGCTTCTATTGATTGGCAAGAGATAGTGACCTAATGGTTTTTGTTTGTTTAGGAAGGTATGTTAATGGGCGTCTTGATTTTGAAAGTTCATTTTTTTCATCCCCCCCATTCTTAATGAAAAGAGTTAGGAAGAGCTTACTATATACCTCAGGGACCTCACTTGTCTGCGTAAGTAGTGCTACCTGGAAAAGCTTAGTGCCCAGACTGCAGCTATACCGAGGGCCCTGGCATAACAGAGTAGCCAGTAGCAATCTGGGAAACTGGGGCCTGACTGAACTCAGGGGAGATCTAAGAAGGCAGATCTGCATTTGCTGAAGAGACGGCATATCCCCTCTAATAGCAGGGACACAGGCCAGGCCCAACACTGGAGAGAGCTCACAAGACATTCCCAGCGGTGGACAGCAGCCTGTGAGCTTAGGAAAAGGCATCTGATTACTGAATTGCTAGGTTCTTTGCAGTTCTGAACTGTATTTACCCTATATTATCCACAAGTCTTGCAACAGCCTTGAATGTTTGGTACATCACAGAATGCTTGAGAGAGATTATTGTCTACTCTTGGGATCATGTGAATAAGGTCAACTGAAGCCTTAGGTGATGGAGAACTAACCAGCTATCAGGAGGATATCAGGCTATCACCCAGAAAATGTAGCCACCAGCAGTTAAGAACTGTTGATGTTCTCTCTCCCAAAATTCATATGTTGAAACCTAATCCCCAGTATGGTGGTATTTGGAGGTGAAGCCTTTGGAAGATGATTACATCATGAGGGCAGAGCACTCAGTGAGATTAGTACCCTTATAAAAGAGAGCTACTTTGTCTCTTCTGCCATGGAAGGACACAGTGAGATGTAGCTCCTTACAGAATCTGTTGGTGCCTTGATCTTGGACTACCCAGCCTCCAGAACTGTTAAGAAATAAATTTCTGTTGTTTATAAGCCACCCAATCATTTCATGGTAATTTGTTATGGCTTCCTGAAAAGATTAAGACCAGTACTTTCTGTAAAATTCAGAGACATACATGGCCTTCCCATAAACAAGTGAGATAGCAGGAGTTGAGTTATTTCATTGAGACATTAAAGAAAAGAGTGAGCTGGTACCTCAGGCCTGTAATCCTAGCTACTTGAGAGGCAGAGATCAGGAGGATCACAGTTCAAGGCCAACCCTGGGCAAATAGTTCCCAAGACCCTATCTCAAAAACACCCAACACAAAAATGGGTTGGCAGGGTGGCTCAAGTGGTAGAGCACCTGCCTAGCAATCATGAGGCCCTGAGTTCAAATCCCAGTACTGTCCCCTCCCCCCCAAAAAAAGCGACCCTGGAAGGTTGGAGAGTTTGGAGATATTTAGGTACTGTAATAATATTTGCAGTAATAATATTTAATGTGTCAATATTTACTGAACATTTTCTATGTGCTAGGCTCTGTACTAAGCATTCTGTACTTTATCTCAATTTATAGTTAAGAAAATAAAGCATATAAAAGCTACTTTAGTCATAGGGAATGTTGCCAATAAATGACAGAGTCCTATTTAAACCTAAGCTTGCTAAATTCCAAGTTCACCTTAAAGCAACTGAGGCCAATAGGAAAAGGGGACCAGGAACTAGAGAAAAGGTTAGATCAAAAAGAATTAACCTAGAAGGTAACACCCACGCACAGGAAATCAATGTGAGTCAATGCCCTGTATAGCTATCCTTATCTCAACCAGCAAAACCCCTTGTTCCTTCCTATTATTGCTTATACTCTCTCTACAACAAAATTAGAGATAAGGGCAAAATAGTTTCTGCTGGGTATTGAGGGGTGGGGAGTGGGAGGGGGTGGAGTGGGTGGTAAGGGAGGGGGAGAGGGCAGGGGGGAGAAATGAACCAAGCCTTGTATGCACATATGAATAATAAAAGAAAAATGAAAAAAAAAAAAGCTACTTTAGTCATAGGGAATGTTGCCAGTAAATGACAGAGTCCTATTTAAACCTAAGCTTGCTAAATTCCAAGTTCACATTCAAAATCATTGGTCTCTAAATATTGTCATTGTACATAACATATCATTAAAAACTTTAGGGGCATGCACCACAATGAATATAATATTGATAAGTTTATTCACGAATCAAATATATGATCTCCACTACTAAATTATATCATAAAAGATGCAAAAAATTTAAAATGAATAAAAGATTTTTTAAAAAGAAATATGTGTTTTTAAAATATTAAGTGTACACAAAATGTTTTCTCTTTTAAATTTTATTTTATTTTTATTATATTGTACATTGTGACACTTATAAAAGTGCTTACAATATATCTTAAATTCACCCTCTCCATTTTTCTCCTTTATTCCCCTCTCACCCCTTCTCAAAATAGTTTCAACAAGTCTCTTTTTTTTTCCATTACAAAATATCTTTTCTCACTAAAACATATTAATAGCTGGGGAAAGGCTATCACAAAGATATTTATATCTACATGGAGGACTCCATCACTAGCTGAGCTTACTAAATCCTGCTACTCATTTTTCATTCTTACCTCCTTAGGCAAAAATTTCTGTTAATTAGCAGATATTTATATTTGCAGATGCTAACCAGTTACTCTTGAAAACTAATAGGAAGGTGCTATATTTTTATATTTTTAAGTTATGACTTCAGATTTCACTGAAATTCTTCATTTAGATGGCTTTCAGAAAAAAATGCAGGAAAATTTTGCTTTCAAGTGTTTCTAAGAATTAGATGTTTACATTTTTATGTGATAAACTTTTTTTAGAACAGAATCCTATAAAATGGAAACACATCAAAATAATCTTTTTCAAAATACTCTCCATAATAGGTTTCTTATGAAATACTTATTCATTATTCCAAAAATCTCCTTTACTTTGAAAAGACAGATTAAATTGTGGTGTTTTTCCCCCCAAAGTATCTTCTAGGTCACTAAAGTTACTTGTCATCAAAAAAAATAGCAACTTTGAAACCAGAGTGTTTGCATAAATTAAAAATATATAATTCATCTTTAAATGTTTAATAACTTTAATAACTGTCATAAGATAACCAGTAAAGCTAGGTGTAATATAAAGACATTCATGATTACAATACCCCATATTATGAACTTTTACAAAAATTGAACTATTTAGGAGAGTCTGGCAAATGTTTTCTGTAATGGGCTTGATAGTAAATATTTTGGGTTTTGCAGGACCTAAGGTCTCTCTCACAACTACTCAACTCTCAACAGCTCTTTTAGCCATTGTTGTCTGAAAGCAGACCCCTAATTTCAGATGATATAATCCTAAATACACTCAACCAAGCACAAATAAACTGCAATTGAGAAAAGAGTGTTGAGCCCTTCCTCTTCTCTGAGAATCCCTCATTCCTTCCTGAGGCTACCATGCTTACCATGCTTCCTTCCTAAAATTTCATATGCTCAAAGCTTGGTCTCCAAGGTAATGATACTGAAAGGTGGTAAGACCTTTAGGGGGTGGGACCTAGTGGGAGTTGATTGGCTCCTACCAACCCTCATGAAGGAATCAATGCTAGTCTGGTGAATGGGTTAGCTCTCACAGGAATGGGTTAGTTCCTGTCAGAGAAGATTATTGAAAAAGAGCAGACCCAGCCCTTCCCCATTCTCTTGCCATATGATTTGTTCTGCAAGCTCCGGTCAACTGTTTTTCTATGTGCCCCTGCTATGTGACACTGTCTGCCATGCTGTGATAGAGCCAGAAGGACCTTACCAAGAGCTGAACACATGGGCCACCCAGTCTTAGACTTCCTGCCTCTAAAACTGTGAGCTAAATAAATGTCTTTTCTGTATAGAAGTACCAAACTTCAGGGATTCTTTTACAGCAAAACACAGCAGACTAAGACAACTAGCCAGCATTCAGATATGGGCACCAATGTGGCATCTACCTTCAAGGGTGAATGAAGTCCGAGGAGTACAGAGATGAACAAATTGAAGAAGAAACAGAACAGGGTTCCCAAATTTTCTAATCACCATCCACCCAAAGTCCATGCTGTAATCACACCACATTGTCATTATTTAAAAGTATGTATTTATAACAAGATCATAAGCCCCTTGAGGGTATCTTGTATCCTTAGTACTTTTTTTATTTATTCATTTACTTATTTTGGGTTTTGAGACAGGATGTCACTTTGCAGCCCAGGTGGTATTGGATTCACAATCCTCCTACTTCAGCCTCCAGAGTGCTGGGATTACAGACACTTGCCACCACACCCAGTGTTGGTGCCCTTTCAGAAGCCAGGTGTCTTGAACACTTGATAAATGTTTCTTAAGTGAATGACAGCAAGGTGCAGGTGACTTGAGACCCATTCGTAACATTAATTTAAGATTAAAATGAAAAAAAGATTAAAGTGAGACAAATTCATAAAAATATAAGGCAGCATATGTCCTCAAAGTGTCACTGTGCCTCACAAACCCATCCAACATAAGACAGGGAAGCCCCTCTAGCTCAGCAGAGTAGGAGCCGTCACCAGTACCAGGAATGACAAGATTTAGGGCAAGGCACCAGATTTTTAAATTATGCTTTTACACAGATAGCCAGAATGGCAATAATTTATCTGATTTGATCAAGAGAGTCTGCCAGTTGAAAATTCTGGTAAAGCACAATGCTCTTGATGCCAAATTACGTGGTTCATTTAGACTTACTGAACTGGAAAATGCCTGGTGCCGCATGAGTGTTATCTACAATGACTAAGTGCAGAATCCCAGTCTGCATCAAGACTCAGCCTGCTGACGATTTGCAGTCCTTCGCAGGTCTGGCTTTCCCTGAAGACAAGATTGACCCTATCTTGTTTCATTTGTTTGAACTAGAGTCAATTCATATGTCTCAAGTGTTATTAAATCTGCACATTATTTGTCAATTAAGATTCCTTTAATCACATTATGCTTTGCAGGCCCTTATATATAGGCTTGGACAGTCAGTCTCTCTCTCTCTCTCTCAATCTCTCTGTCTCTCTCCTCTCTCTCTCTCTCTCTCTCTCTCTCTCTCTTTCTCTCTCTCTCTCTCCCTCTCTCTCTCATAAACACACACACAATTCCTGCTGAGTCAATATATTCACTTCTTTTGGAGACAGGGAAATAGTCCACACACTTTGAAATGGTGAATAAAAGTGTGTGAGTACAATGGGAAAGTGAAAATTAATGTTACTTTTCAAGCAGCAAAGAACTCTTCTTAGAGAAAGAAATCTTAAATTCTAGTACCACATTTTCTGCAAGATTTAACCAAGTCACTTAACCCCTCTAAGCCTCAGTTTCCTCCTCTATAAAATGGGCAGTTCAGATCTCTACCGTCCCCTCTATCTTTATGATCCTAAGACAAATTAAGAAATAGTAGATATATAATTTGAATCATTAATACTAAAGACTTTGACCTTAAAGACCTAATAAGCTTCATCTGATTGTGTCAGATGACATAAGAAGTTATCTGATTCCAGGCCAAGTGACTCCAAAGAGGGATTTCAAAAAACAAGGTGGAAAATACAAGTCAAAATCTAAGATTATTCATACTTGTCACCCCGATCTCTGCAGGACTCTCAGACATATTTGCTGCCTACAATAGAGCATTCCCTCCCTGAAATGCAGGCACGCTCCTAGTCTGGAGTTCTAGAGTTTTGTCTGAATTATTCTCTTCCCCTCCCCCTTTCAGATTTTCCTCTGCTCACCTCCACTACCCAGTGCCCATCCCCCTCTGCCCTGCAGAATAAGAAGGCATGTGTGTTGTCACGGGCCACAAAAATGAAAGCCTTCCCTGAAACCTGATCATGAGGACAAGGGTCCCTGACCCACTTTTTAATAACTTCCTCCCCTGCGATCGGGTTCTGTCGGCACAGAGAACAGGCCTGCCGCCTAGAGAGGCCTCCTGCAATAATGACTCTGGCTTTCTCCCTGGGGTTCATGCTGTAGACCCAAAGCCTGGAGCTAGTGTTCAGAAACTGCTTTCATCTCTCCCCGCTTCGCAGAGTGGGCAGACCTGGTGACATTCAGTTCTGAAATGGAGCAAATGCATTCAAAACGGCTGTCCACACGATGATGACCGCTTTCCGTCATTACCCTTGCGATCAGGTTGTGCTCTGACTCAGCCCCACATGCAGCTGCTCTCAGGGTGTCACGATGGCTTCTTCTAATGAGCCACTTCTCCTTCCTGCAGCCCCAGTGAGACTCAAACTGTAGGCTGCTCTGTCAACTCCCCAGGCTCTGCCCTGTGTCAATTCCCACATCACGACTCCGCTAAAAGACAGATTTCATGCATCTTAAAAATAGATACTGAAAGTCAACTTCTGTGGCTTTTTCAGATTATTGATGGCATATTTTCTTTTAAATAAAACTCTTACATGTGCATTCATGCTTTATTTAACATGAGACATTTTATTCTCATGATGAGTAGAGGATATAAGGATCATTTGCAGTCCTTCCTTGGCACAGCACTGTAAGAAGCCACAGAGATTTTGCTCTGAATACAGACCTTTGAAAAGCATCTTATTTCCACTCTATTTCTTAATATTTTACTGATAGCCAAAGGCTCTTATCAGTCCATCATCCTAAGTGGTCCAGCAATGTGAAATAGCTATGAGAACTGAGAAAAACATTCCTGCTGGAACAGGTTCATTCTTAAGTTGGTCTGTTCCAACTTAGAAGGGGAATCTAGAAATTATAATGTCATATGTATTGAAAGGCACTCTTCAATGAAAATCTTTTAAAAAAATCTTGGAACATCAGAGTAGTTGTTCAAATCTTTGAACAGATCAGAAATGAGTGTACAGCCTTTCAAAGAGGACATCCATCGTAAGAGAAATATACATTCCCCAAGATTTCCTAAACTCGATCTCACAGAAGCCATACTCAACCCTGGTGGAGAACTGTTAATAAAATGGCGAAGCCCAGAAGGTGACCACACAACTGAGTATGGGTGTTTGTCTATATTACCTATGCACATTTAAATTCCTGCTGGAACTGTGATATATCAATACACATAAAGTGAACTTTTCATGAAAGTTACAGAAATAATTACTTATACTGCAATGCTTTATTTTTTAAAACATCTGTTTAGCTAACACATGCTCAAGTAAAGAATGCCCAAGTTCTAGGCACCAGTGGCTCACTCCTTTGATCCTAGCTACTCAGGAGGCAGAGATCAGGAGTATCGTGATCTGAAGCCAACCTGGGGAAATAGTTTGTAAGACCCTATTCTTGAAAATACCTATTACCAAAAAAAAAAAAGGGCTGGTGGGGTGGCTCAAGTGACAAAGTGCTTACCTGGCAAGCATGAAGCCCTGAGTTCAAATCTCAGTACCACAAAAAAAGAATGCAAATTTACAAAAGAATATGTATATCACTTTCCTATATATTTGTTAGTCAGCCTTTCTTCACTGTGATAAAATACCTGACATAAACAACTTAAAGGAGGATAGATTTTGATTTTGGCTCACAGTTTCAGACCTTTCTGTCCATGGTCAGCTTGAGCCACTGCTATGGGGCTGTGGTGAGGCAGAATGTCCTAATAACAGAAGGGTGTGGCAGAGCAAAATTGCTCACACTAATGGTCACCAGGAAGCAGAGAGTGACAGAGGAAGAGGCTTGGGACAGAATTCCCTCACAGATACAGGCCAAAAGACCCACTTCCTCCAATTCCACCTTCCACAGTTTCTACCACCTCCCAATAGTTCATTCAATTGTGAATCCATTAATGGATTAATCCATTAATTAGATCACAGCCCTCCTGATTCAATCACTTCTCAGCTGGCAACCAAGCCTTTAACACATGAGTGTAGGGGGCTTCATATCCAAACCACAATATCCTCAAAGATAATGCGGATGAGTATATATATTTCAGCTGTGACTGCATATTAAATACACAGTTGTTGTTCTTGGCTTTTTTTTCACTTGGCAACTTACCTTGGAGATCAACTTCATTCTTTTGAATGGCTACAAAATGTTCTGTCATATGAATGTTCCATGATTTACTTATCTCCTATTAGTGGACTTGTAGGTTGTTCACAGTGTGTTGTTACTATAAGCTGAGCTATGGTGAGTATCTTTGCACATATGTCTTCATGCGTATAAACCATTATTTCTATAGATTCAATTTCTAGAAGTGGGGCTATGGAGTTACTTTAAAAACAGAGAGGTATATCTAATAGAACATGCCACAGTTAGCATAATATCATCATTCAGGCTCAAATGCTATTCCTTCCCCCACAGCCTCAATACATTCACCCAGTCACCCCATCTGTAGCCCATTATCCTTTGTGTTGTCTTGTGTGTGTGTGTTTCACACATAGTAGGCATTTGCTCTACCACTTCAGCCCTTTTTGTGTTGTATGAATGTCACTTGCAGCTATCAGAAATTACTTTGCTTTTTGTTATTTTCTTCTCCTACCTGGCCACCCCTACTAGAAGGTAAACCTGAGAAGCAGGAAGCATGACTGTCTTCATCCAGTACTTGGAACAGTACCTGGACTAATCAGCCCTCACTAAATGTGTGTTGAATGACCCTTTAGTTCCCAAGGCTGTGAGTCTGCTCTGAAGTATGCAGCAGAGACCTCCAAGAAAGGCACGAAGCTGGGTGGAGGGGGTCAGAGGATTTTCCAACACATTCTGATAATATTCTGCAAGTTTTGAAGAGAAAATGAGGCTCTCATCAACTTCAAGAAAAACAAATGGGGTTGGGAGAAACTATCCAGTCCTTCATTTGGGCCTGAAAAAAATAATAAATCCCACTATCCTTGGCTCAGAGCAAACTCTGGGTCAAAGTGAAATAGGAATTAATACTAGTGAAATAGTGTGAAGAACATTGTTAATGAAAAACAAAGCAGAGGTCTTTGAGTCTTCAAAGTGCTGTGTTTTGAGGAGTTCTGTCAGGCAGGATCTGCTGCAGAGTGATTCACTGAACAGAAGTAGTAACAAATGGGTGTTTGTGGAAGGGGTGTTCCTAAGTCCTCTATGGGTTATTCACCTGGGTCTCAGGTGTGGCTGGCAGGTTTGGTTGGGCCTAATTAATTGGATCTTGTCATGTGGGAAACTTCTGTAATGATTGGTGGTATTAATATTTTGTGCCTGGCACCAGGAAGACATGAAAAACCTCACTGGAGCTTTCTAGATACGGGGGCACCAAGTGAGTTTTCTCACTGGAAAGTATTTTTCAGTCTTGATTACTTATATATGTATATATATGAAGACAGATCCCCTTCACTGCTAAAGAGCATGCATTTGTCAGAAATCTGCTGCTCAGTGTCTTATGTAGAAATTGCACCAGTGCATGACACAGGGTGACTTTGGGGACCTTAGGCCACCTTTGTCATCATTATAGGGCCACCTTCCCCAATTCTTTAACACAGACAATTAGTATTTTCTTGAGCTTATGTAATGTATTGTGAAAAAACACTCTCAAAGTCAGGCAGGCCCCCACTTCCAGTGGGACTGCCATCCTAAAGATCCCTACTGATAAATTTTCAAGTCACCCTGGGCCTGGCTGTCCAGGTTTGAAGACCCAAGAAGAGAGCAGCCTTCACAGAGCTGTTTGTGTAACAACAGCCTCGTTTGTCAGCTCTTTGCTTCTTCCTGGTCCGACAATGCCACCTCAGGGAATTCATGTTAGTGGCCTTTCAGAGAGTTCCCTGCTCTAACCTCAGCAGCCCAGGGACCCAAGTGAACTTCTGACTCTCTGGAAGAATGTAGCAGGACTGGGTTATCTTGTGCGAGAGACAGGAACCAGCAGCTCCTGGCTCAAGAGAACCTCTCAGAATCTGCCAGGTGGTTTCTTCTTAAGCCTGGCTTTCCAACTAGAACCTTCCAAATATTAATATTGGGCCAAAGGTCAGGACCCTCACCAGAAGGGCTGTTCAAAGCTCTGACTCCTCTAGACCTCGGCACTTGAGCTCCAAAGATGGGAAGAAGATACAATGCGGAACTGTGGGTAACCAGAGGCATTGCAGGTCCACCGGAATTCCATGATTTTCAAGATAGGAGGACCAAAATTGATCCAAAGATGCTTCTTTTTCTCTTTCATGGCACATATTTTCCAGACCTTTTGTAAAATATGCTTTAAAGAAAAATAAGGTTATAATTCTGTCCCATTTAAGACCCTAACATATTTTCTTATAGGTTATCAAACAACTATCTGTCTGCCTTCAATTTTCTGCCCAGGAAATAAGAATTTCCCCCCAAGTAATTTAAGAAGCCCTGGGGAAAAGGTAGAGAGACTTCCTGGCACGTGGGATGGATGTGCTCTTATGATTCTGATTCATATGATCAGCCAAGATTGTTTCTCAAACAAAATGCCCTCTACTTAAGAGAGCCACCCCTTAAAAAGTTTCATTTTGCCAAAGGTGGCCTCGAGTCTTATTGTTTTAATGCCTGTCCTTAACTGAGTACCTCATGGGAACCTGTGCATCAATTCAGTTTGTGCTATGGGCACAAAGGTGAGGACATGGCTTTCTCTGTAGTTTCTAAGTCTTCTACGTAAGTGTTGTGTCCCAGACCTGTGGGCAGCCAGCTGACTGTAGCTGTAACCTAACCCTAGGCAAAGCTGCAGGAGTCATAGTACATGTCTATAATCCCAACACTCTGGGAAGTATAGGCAGGATTGTGAGTTCCAGGTCAGCATGGGCTACAAGGCAAGACCTAACTAAAAAAGACAAAAACAAAACAACAACAAAAAGAAACGCCAGTGGGGTACTGAGGAGAGCTGAGGCTCTGTCCCAGCTGAGGGAGTATGAATGAATCGTGTTTGTGATTCCTTGTGTGTAGCATACAGACCATTCTAGATCTGATCGTCTGTGATCTCATCAGAGAAGCTCAATCAAAAGCCTACTTACAGGCTGGTGGAGTGGCTCAAGTGGTAAAAGTGCCTGCCTAGTAAGCTTAAGGCCCTGAGTTCAAACCCCAGTGCCACCAAAAAAAAAAAAAGCTTATTTGTTTTAAAATTCTTTTTTTTTTTTTTGGAGGAGGGGATTACTCATTATGGAATCCAGATTGGCCTCGAACTTGAGATCCTCCTGCCTCAGCCTTCAAAGTGGTGGGTTACTAGCATGCTAGCCCCCAAGCCTACTTAAATATCCCTGCTCACTGACGTAGAAGGAGAAGTACAAGACTCACAATGGAGCCAGCCAGACATGGTCCCAAGGGCTAACAGAACACAGTCAAGATTTATTTACCAGTCATCTAGTATTTACTGAGTCCCTACTCTGTGCCAGGCACAGAGGCCCTGGGGTTCAGTAGTCAAGAAGCGTCCTCACTCCCTGCCCTCGTGAAGCTTCCATACATATTGCACTGAAAGCCTGGCCCTCGATAATTCTGACACAGAGCTAGAGCCTTTGGAAAGCTAAGGTGCTAGCGTTTTGTAAATATGCACTGGTTTTTTTTTTTTGTTTGTCTGTTTTCCTTTGTTACTCTTTCGAGATAGCCCAAGAGTACATGCTGTCCAGAGGACAGGGAGCTGCCCAGTGTGGGAGCAGTGGAACACAAGCCTAGCCCCAAAGAGTGCTCTTTGACCTTGTGATGAATACATTTGCTGTGTGGCCCTGAACCAGCAGCTCCACACTGTGCCCCACTGACAAAGCAGGGATGTGTGTGTACTACCCACCAGTCAGTGGTGACATTTGAAAGTCCATTTTAGATGGAAGGGCAAATAAATGAAATGAGATGTGCGACCTGCCTCCGTGCATATAACTTGCTCCTAGCCTTTCGGGACACCCGTGTGTAAACACAGGACTGTGTGATTAACCTGATGGAAATACCCGCTGCACAAAGGCACGGGCTGAGGGAGGCCAGGCAGCCCAGGAGGGACAGATCACAGGCTTTGGTAGGGAAGGAGTCCTTTTCTCTGGCTCCTTATTCGTATTCCCTCGAGGAAGGGATGACCTAGCAAATGTGGGCCAGTGAGTTTCATTCACACAGAAGGAAACAAAAAGTTACCCCTGGGGGGCATTTATTTCTGAGACGCCAAAAGCAGCCAGCAGCCGTGGGCACTTGTCCAGGTACTTCAGGTGGAAGTCCAAATTACCCTCAGGAAGTTGTTCAGTGTGATTGCTGCCTGTAGCACCGAGTAGGCCCCTGACAGCGGGGAAGTAGAATTTCAAGGTTAAATTTCTATCTCCCATTTGCCTGATGTTTTTCTTCACTTAGGAAAATAATAGATATTTTGATGAGATGATTTCTAAGGAAAAAAGCAACTTTAAAAGAGAAGGAGTAAGAGAAAGCCATGTTGTTGTGCTAATAAAAATGCAAAGGCAAACTCAACATAAGGTTAGAATTTACAGAGTTTCAAAGGTTGTCAGAACATGAGATGATGTTGTGAAGGGATTCTCTCTGTAAAGCTTTTCCACAATTTAAAGAAAAACTTGTTTTAGCTAGTTTATTAACCCCTCCTCATCTCAGAAGGATTGAAAATCTTATCCCAAGAAAGGTAAACCATCCTAGAAAAGGAGGAAGTGATTTGGATTTAAGCTAACAGTAAATTAGGAACTGGGCCTCTTCCTACTTTGTGACTAGTGGCCAACTGCCCACCCCTCCTTCCTTTCCTCCTCCCCTCCTCCCAAGTCATCCTGGATACTACTCACTATGATTAACAGGCTTTAGTTGTTTAGTAAAAATTGACACTTTTCTGACCTCTCTGTCCTCTGAGGTGTTCCAAGTGTATCACACGCCCTGGAGTGACTGCAAAGTATTAAGACAGAGTTCCAGGCCTGGCCCTGGGAGATAAGTCTTGCCACTTTGTAGTCACAGGGCATTGTTTCAGGATTATCAACTGCCTGGGAGGGAGTCAGTGGGAAGGCAAGTGACCCGGCAGGAATGTGAGTAAGTGACAGGCAGTGCTGGGGGTTGGTTTCACAATAAGCAGCCTCCACAGTGAGAAAGCGTCCCTTCTAGAAGGCCTGGGAGGTGCGGGTAATCAGCAGAAGAATCACGTGTATGCAGTCGCCTTATGACTAGGGGTCTGATTCTGGTATGAAATTTCTTTGGAGGTTTGGTGGCAAATCCCACGGGTGATCAGGGTAAGGACAAAACAATGAAACCACACATGACTGCCTTTAACCTGAGTCTTGGGCTTTCCCTTCATCCATCCAAGACTTCCCAAGACTTCAGTGAGGGTTTCAGAACCCACCACCCAGCAGGTCATCCAGCAGGTCTTTGCCCCAGGAGCAGTCTTTGCTCTGAATTCACAGAGAATAAAAACTAGATGACGATGAGTCCTGATTTCTATACTGATGGTGGGTCTGCAGATACATTCATTGCTTTTTTGTTTTGTTTTGTTTTTTCCTTCATATTTTGTTTGTTTGGGCTAGGATCATTCTTTATCTGGATGATCTGACTTCTATTCGATGATTAATTTATGAATAGACAGACATGAGGAGCTGTGCGTTCTCATTGGGGTTGCTGGTACATCAGAGTGATGATTTAAGAACTACGAACCTTAGAAATGGCAGACTCAACCTGCCAAGGAACACAAATTCTGCTGGGAAGGAAGAGGTCACTGTCCTTTGCACTCTGCAGGGCAACCCTTTCACCCAGCACACCTGCCAGATTTTGGCCTCCTTAGCACTTCCTTCACTCAAGGTAGCCTCTGTGGCACATGGGTTTCTGCACGCTGCAGACAGAGGCTGGTGGACTGACAGGGATGAATCCACTGAGTGGTTTTCCAGTGCTCAGACCAGGGGAGGGTCCCTCTGGCCAGTCAGTGGGCTGTGTGTGGACACATCTCAGACTTAAGGAACTGAGTCAGATGAATTTTGAGCGGGCAGAAATGTTGACAAGAGAGAAAGTCCCTACCATTTACCTGATGTAAGAGTGCTGACTTACACTGGGGCTTCCTAGCGAGTTTTTATCATCTCTCAGGAGGTTTTAAAAATATGAAGTATAGGTTACCACAGGAATCATTACATTTCTTGCCACTTAAATAAATTGAACAGAATTACAAGAAGGCAGGGAGATATGTTCATCCTTGTAGAAATTGGGTAATAGGTACGTGGAGAGCTATTATACTATTTTCTATACTTTTATGTATATTTGAAAGCATTTAAATAAGTGCTTTAAAGACTCTGAACACCAATTTGAAATGGTAAAAAGACAATTCCTTTATTTTACGCAACTGGTATTAAGAATTATCTTCCTCACTCAGCCAGCCTTGGAAATGATTATTAACTGAACGCTTGGAGGACATTCTGTGCTGAGCCTTTACATTTGTGACTTCTAAGATTCACAACAACCCTGCAAAAACAGGATAAGAATCCAACTGACAGGTGAGACTCACAGGCTGAATGATTAGTTCAAGCCACTTTGTACTAAAAGAGTCAAGAATGGAACCCAGAGCTCATTCCATAAGAAAGAAGCACAGCTTCCCACAATTCCCTGTGGTAATCACCCAGACCAATGATTCCCAAGCTTAGCTGGTCACAAGAATGACGTGGTACAGACTTCTTAGCCCCTCTGCTAGAGAGCAGATAGCTCGGTAAGACTGGAAGAAGCCAGGTTTTACCTTCTGGAAATGCTTGTGGGGAAATTCTTCAATTCTTCCTCATTGGATGACTGTTTTTATTTTTGCATCTACTATATATCTTTATTTTTAATTTAAAGTCTTTTCTTTTTACTCAAATTAAGAATAGCGGCAATGCATTTCATTTCTAGCAATAATTGAGCTGATATTAAACTTTGAAGGATTGAACATCCATCATTATTTAGCAGTCAGTGAGACTAGAAGGTACAGATCCATGTACTAGGATCGTATAAGCATTCCTGTTCTTTTTTCAATTTTATTAGCATATATTAGTTGTACAAAAGGGTTTCATTGTGATTTTCTACATATGCATATAGTGTACCCTATTAAATTCAGTGTACCCTCCTCTAGAACTTCCTTTTACTCATCTCTCCCCTTCTTAAAACAATTTCCACATGTTTCATTGTTCCATAAAGTACTTCAACCACATTCACCACCCTGTACCCTCTCCTTTCACCCTCCCCTCTCGCTGATACCCACTCCCAGATAGAACCTGCTCTACACTCCCATCATTCATTTTTAAGGACTAGATTCAGCATACGAGAGAAAACGTGATATTTGTCTTTCTCAGTCTGGCTTTTTTCACTTAACATGATCTCTAGTTCCACCCATTTAATTTCATTTTTCTTTATGACTGAATAATACTCCATCGACTGTATACACCACATTTTCTTTATCCACTCATGGATTGATGGAAACCTAGGCTGATTCCATATTTTGGCTATTGGGAATAGTGCCGCTATGAACATGGGTTACAGATATTTTGACTGCATGTTGACTTACATTCCTTCAGATATATATGCCCAGAATGGGTATAGTAGGTCATATGGTAGTCCTACCTTTAATTTTTTTTAAAAAAAGAACCTTCACACTGATTTCCATAGTGGCTGAGTTAATTTACTCCTATCAACAGCACATAAGGATCCCTTTTGCCCCACCTCCTCGCCAGCATTTGTTGTTTGTTTTCTTGATGATAGCCAAAACCAGGGTAGATGCCATGCCACAAGGTAGGAGGTAATGCCTCACCCATATGTGTGTTGTTAGGCCTGAGAGCCTCTTCCATCCTTGTGGAGGGGAGTCCTATTCTTTCCTTTCATGTAACATGGTTTGCTGGCTCTCATAGGCCCCTGCCAGAAAAGAAATTTGCTCCTCCAATGAGCTCCCTCTTCAGAGGTTATCTTTTAAAATGCTCAACATTTTGGTAGCAGTAAACATTATAACTCAATTCTGTTTCTTTCTCCTTGGATTTGTTCCTCAAGTAGCTTTTTCCCCTGTTGTGATCAGATGGCCTAAAAACATGGAACATCTGCTGTGGGGAGTCCCGGATGAAAGTAACAGTTACAAAAAGGAGGATGGGGAACTCCACTGTCCTTCCCTTCCCAGCCAGCACCTCCTCCCCCATGACTGCATATTTGGTCTTTATACATTGTATAGTGTGAAAATAAAAGAAGTCTCCTTGAGAGAGAACATGATAACCCTCAGTTCCTGGGGAGAACTTGAATCCTGTGATCAACTCTCATTTTCAAAGGTCAGTTTTGACCTTTGGATGTCTTCCTTGTTGCCTCTTCCTTTCCCAGACCAGTGCCTGCTGAATGGAAACAAAGGTCAGTCCCTGGCCAGAAACAACAATGGGTGTGTTAAAATTGCCCAGCGTCAGAAATCATCGCCTTTCACATCTCGGGGTCTGAGTTCTAGAAAACCATGAAATTCCAGAGCTCTTTTGGAGACACTGGCAAAGAGGTATGAATTATCTCAGCTTCATTTCAGGCCTTGAGGAGACTGCATTGGGTTTGACAATCTGTAAGAATGTAGCACCTGGAACCGGTGGCTCACGCCTATAATCCTAGATACTCAGGAGACAGAGATCAGGAGGACTGAAGTTCGAAGCCAGCCTGGGCAAATAGTTCACAAGACCCTATCTCAAAAAAACTCATCACAAAAAAAAAGGGGGGAGGTGCCGGTGGAGTGGCTCAAGGTATAGGCCCTGAGCTCAAGTTCCAATACCGCAAACAAACAAACAAACAAACAAAACAAACCAGAATGAAGCACACACACTCATACTCCCACATACACATATACACACACTCATATCCCACATCCCTTATGTATGAAAACCACACCAACCTCCAGTGAGAATGACAGAGTTGAAGAACGTTTATCCTTCATAACACTCCACTAACAGGGATCCAGAAGGGCTCTTAATATATCTCTGGGAGAGAAAACACACATTAAGGCAGCTGAGGCCTGTGGGCACCCAAAGTAGGAATAGATATTACATCCCTCTAGCTAGCCTGCCCTGTTGGCTGGGGAAGTGCAGCTGTGGGAATCACACACATGATAGAGTTCCATTATCAGCAATCAACCCGAGAAGACTGCAGTCAGCTTCTGCGTCAGACTCCCTCTTGGCCCTGATGGAACTCTGAGGGCGTTCAGTACAGATGGTGTCTGTTCCAAAAGAAAACCTGCTCAGAAGCATTTATAGTGACCTTTGAGGCCCAGGCCTCTGGGAATATAGAATCTTAGGCCTGGAAGGCTCCCTGGAGCTGTGTTATTGTTGTGCCTGGTCATAGGATAAGATAGATCTTGTAAGTGAACTTTCTTTCTACTTATTCTTTCAAGCTCTACAAAGTTTCTGAAGAAAGCATTTCTAAGCTATTACCTACTAACCTGTTCTGTTAAACAGGTGCTAAATATATAATTCAGCCTTTTCTTAATAATTGGATGTCACTCTTAAACTTCAGATTTCTTATCAATAAAATGGAGAGAGCAATAGCTCTGGCCTTAAAAAAAAAAAAGACAGGATTGAACAAGACATGACATGTAAACCTCTTGGCAACCCGCCTCACCCATTGTCAGAGTTAAATAAATACCAACAACAACCAGGACACCATCAGAACCCTAGCTAGTCAACCCACCAGATATTTTCTCTGCCAGGAACACAGTGACTGTCTCTAACAGCGTCCTGCCACACCCCCACGCAGACTTTTGTTTCTTGTCTACCTGTGCACTGAGGAATTAGGAAATCAAACATGTCCAGAACTATGTTTATATGCACTCAATTAGGATCAATGCAAGTTCACACCAGCAGTTAAGTGTGTTGTATCTCGTCTCCACCCAGGCATGGAGCCTGTGTTTTGAAGGGTTGAAGTTATCATAAGCCAGCCTCCCAGAGTCTGGATGAGTGAGCTGTTACTGTATTTACTGCTCCCTGCTTATACATGGTCATGTTTCTCTTTAACAAAATACATTTAATGACATATCTGTAAGATCTTGTTGAGAAGTTACTCTTTTCCACCTCCAGGTAGGACACAGTAAGGACACTTGAGGTGATGCCTTTAATATAAGCCAAAGCCAGGGCTCCTTGGAGACCATCTAGATGGGGATATGAGATGCATGTTGATCCAGGCAAACTCTCTAGCCTTGGCTGTGCAAAACCAATCTCAGAGAAAAATGAGTTTACTTAGGGCTCTGTAAGAAGGACAATGGACAACGACAGTGTTTCTGCTTGCTAGCTGTATTCATCATAAGGGGATGAGTGTAACACCATGTAAATGTATCTTATGAAACCAGACAGATATGGATATGATTTTGCAGTGAACCAGTCAATTTTTGCCAGCTTTAATCCTTTTTTTGCTAATAATACTCCAGTCCAAGAATAGGCATGTGACCTAAGCCTGGCCACTTGGAGCAACATATCCTAAAGGGATCGTGATGACTGGTCGAGGGATAAATATTCTAGCTAACAAGAGCCCCACTGGGACTTCCATTGGTGCTAACAAGAGTCTCTTTTTAATCTGATGGTGTAGGCCTGGAGCTACTGGTAGCCATGCTGCTACAAGAGGAAGGCTGATATGGGCATAAGCAGACCCCAAGGTCATCAGTTAAGCACATTTATCCAATAATAACGATACTGTTTAGTTAGCTAGTCTAACTAGTTCTCTTCGTATTTGTTTTTTTTCTTCAGACAATTTGGTTTAGATTTTGGTCACTTGCAACCAACAGATTTCTGATACTACATTCTAATAATATGCAGTTCTTAGCTCTGTGTGACCTCATGGTAGCAGTTCCCCAGATGGCCTTAAATGAATTTTGCCTCTTCACATGCTCAAATAGTCCCACACTGAATTAAGGCTGGTCTGTGTGACTATGGAATATGGCAGAAGTAACAGTGTAACTTCCAAGGATGGGTCCCAAAGTGCATTGTTGTTCCCACCTAGGCCATTTAAATCCCTCATCCTGGAGGAAGTTAGCCACAGTGTTAGGGGAATACTCCAGAAGCTCATGTGGAGAAGTTCCCATTGAGAGAATTAAGGCCTACCAGAGCCAACAGCGACCACCAGCTTTATGAGTGAGTGAACATCCCCGGAAGCCCATCAGTTCTGAAGACCACTGCAGTCTGGCTGGCATCTTAACTACAGTCTCATGCAAGAGCCTGAGCTTGAACCATCCTGCCAACTGGACTCCAAATTCCCAACCTACTATGAGAGATAACAATGAATTATGGTTCTTTTAGGCTACTAAGTTTTAGAAAAATTTGTTACACAGTATTAGATAACTAACAGACTTCTGGTACATCTCATCTCCTTGTCCCTCTTTGATGGGAAAAACAGGACACTGATACATTCTTTCCAGGCTCTTGTCCTTCAAAGTCCTGTTTCTGAGAGTTTCCAAAAGAAGCTGATTGCCGTCATGGAATCCCTCCCACCTTGTGACATCACCATCACCTCCCTAGGCACTGCTATCATTTTATGCGAGGCAGTGCCTCTACCAAGTGACTAGGGTACACCCGACCCCAAAACCTCCTTCATAATAGCCCTCAAGTTCCCAAAGCAGGAACTCTCTGTGTCCCCTGCAGTCACAGAGCTCTTCTCTTTCTCCTCTTCTGGTATCGCTTTAACCTTCAGCTAACCTGTGAAGTTTGCAATGTATTTTGTCTATACTTTATGCTAGTTCGGAAGTCCACCTTGGCCATTTTCTCTTCCTTCGTTGGAGGAAATAGCTTCTTCTTTGAAACAGAGCTGCCTAATAAAAATTTTTTGTGTGTGTGAAGATAGAAATGTTCTATATTTTCACTATTCAATCCAGTAACCACTACACATATGACTACTGAGCACTTGAAATGTGACAAGTGTGACATTAGAATTGAATTTCCAATTACATTTAAACAGCCATGTGTGACTAATGGCTTCTGTTGTGGATAGCATAGCTTTAGATTCAGCGCTTAGCAGACAAAACACTTTTTCTCTTGACCAGAGAGTTTGCACAAAGATAAATGTGACTTTTGAGCAATGCTTTAGCACCAATGTCTCACCCAATTTTAATGGCAGCAGCTCTTTCAGTTTCTACTTTTTGCACTTCCTCCTACCTTCCCCTGAGGACTCAGACAAGAGCCAGGACTGATCAATCTTACCATCCTCCAGACAAGGCCGCACACAATTGAATCTCAGCCACAGTCATCGGTGCTGCCCTCTTTCAAATGAACATCCTGTGACAATCACACCTGGCATTTTAGGGAGTGAAAGGATCCCAAGTTTATCTATTCCAAGCTTCCAAAGGCCCCTCTCTGCTTCTGACTGTGTAAATTGTTTACAGAGCCATCCCAACTCAGTGGGGTATAAACATAAAATGGCTTCAATTTTTTCAATCACTACCTTCCAATGTGACTTGCTCCTAACAGTAATGACAAAACACACCCTGAGCAGATTCCTTTAATCTCTTGTCACTTTAGATACTAAACTTCTGTCTGTCTACTTTACAACCTTATTCTCATATCTAAGTCAAAATCCTACTTCACTCACTTAGTGAAAGCCTCTTGGTTTTTGGGGTGGAAAGGGGCAGGGAAGAAGGAGCCACCATTCCCTGATAGGGAAGATGGAGCTCAGTGGAATCTCTTCTGCCATCTCTAGGCAGTACCCTGGTGGTAACCACACAGCCTCTTACTCTTTGGCCCCTCTGCCAGTGGGCAGCCCTACTTGAGTATATCCTGGTAAGAAAGCCAAGACCAGAGATTTCTTCTAACAACATCCCCTGCCCTGGCAGCTGCCCTCTCTCTCCAATTCACCTTCTCCTGTTCAGGAGGGCAAGGCAAAGGGAACACCTGGAGGTCCACAGCTTAAGCAGATGTCCAGCTGGGAGAGGGGAGAGAGATGCCATCTCTCTGTCCAGCAGCCCCTTCTGTGTTTCTTTTGCCTGGAGGCAGGAATGGACAATGGAGCCCAGTGAGGACCGCTCTTTACTGTGGCCCTTGCCCAAGGTTGTTGACCTAGGTGACTACTCCATACAGAAGAGGCAGTGAGGTGAGGGGTCAGGATGGGCTTGACTATGGAAGCTTCATCTGATGCCGATGAAAGCCCAGAGGCATTCCTTGATGCTGGTTCAGAGAGCTCTTTTTTGAATGGGAGGCATTTAGTGCCTCTTCTTATCTTCAGGGATGCCAGATGCCAGGTTCAGAGCAACAAGAAAACCCTCATTTTACCATCCTCCCTTTTATTTTGTTTTGATCTGATTGCCTCCGGTAGGAGCGTGGCTCCTGAAGACCGTGGAGAGCTGACTGGTGGTCTTGCAGAAGCTGGCCTTGACAGGCCATTTATGAAGTTCAGAAACTGGACAGAGACCCCAGTGCCAGGAGTATCTCCTTGGCTTTTCAGGCCTTGTCACCCCTGTTCTAGGTTTCCCATGGTGAACAGGGGCTGCACCGCCCTCTTGAGCTCATTGCGAGGCCAGGCAGAAGGACTGCCAACAGCACTGACACAGGCCTGAGGGCTGAGGGAGCGCTTGTCTTTCTGTTGACCCACAGGTGTTCCATAGGGGAAGTTCCAGCCTAAGGGACCCAAATCCTTGTGATCAGAAGGCCAATTGTTGGGCAGAGGCTGGCTTAAGGACTGGGATAGTGCAATATCCCTGGTGAAGCAAACCCTGAAGGTGGAATCTAGGGGCAGGGTAGGAGGCTAAGCATTCTCCTCCACCACTGCCAAGAAGGGCAAACAGAGCTGATGGTTCACAGTGTTCCCTAGGAGTGAAAGAATTCTCCAGTCACACTCAGTCCAAATGCCAAGGTATTGTCATTCTTGGTGACCTGCATATTTGGTTCAATAGACACCCTCAGAGGCCAAGAGGCTGGGAGTGGTGGCTTAGAACATGCTCGCACCTAACTGTCTTTCCTGCCCCATCTACCCACAGGGAGACCACTTCTCTGCCTTTCTATCTCTCTCTCCCCTCTTCTCTCCTTCCTGTCTTTTTTTAAAACCCATAACAGTAGGGACAATTCACTCCATAGCCACCCTTCTCAGAGAATTTCACTTCATCAATTCCAGGGTGGTAGAAGTAGAATCACCTGGCATTTCTCTCACTAAGGAACAAAACAGGGAAAAACAAATAAATACAAGTTAAGTCTCCAAGACATGGCTCAGTCAGAGAACCTGCTCACCATGTGCATTTGAAGAAGAAAGAAGAAAAAGCTCCATGACTCTTAAAGCATTAACCTCAAAATGGCTTTTGGCAATCTTACCTCATTCTAAATGAGTACTGCTTCTCAATACCATCTATTCCTATGAACCTGTGGCCTTGAAATAGACAGAATGCTCCCAGGACAGGTGAAAGACTTCCAGAAGTAACATACCCCAGAAAGGAAAGGTAGCTTCTTTAAACTTCTGAAACTTACTTTTAATATATAGGAAAAATATCCAAGATGAATGCTAGCAAATGTTATAAAATGTGATTGTGTTCTCTCTCTCTCTCATTCTCCTCCAGCATACCTCCAGCATGCTAAGCATGTCCTCTACTCTTACATCCTCAGCCCCTGAACTGTCTTTTTGCTGAGGATATAGAGGTAAAAACTGAGTCAACCTGATTTCCCCCTGTCAACTGAGTTACTTTTTCCTTGTGGTTTGGCTAACTTTGGGAAGACTTCCTCTTTTTCCTAATATATATATATATATATATTTATGTGTGTGTGTGTATATATATATACACACACACACATAAATATATTACATACATATATACACATATATATACACACAACCACACAATATGTATGTGTATAAAATGTGTATTATTTATATATATTATATATACATACATATATATTCTATTGGTTCTTAAAGATGAAAAGATTTGCTCACTGCACTGAAGGCTACACTTTAATTTATTATAGGTTGTTAATTTTCTCACAACAGAGCCAGGAAACAGTATTGTCCCATTTTATTTATGAGAACACTGAGGCCTGAAGATTTCCTCAAGGTTAGATGACAAATTAGCTGGCCTAAGATTTGAAGTCATAGCATTCTCTCAAAGCCCTAATCAATTATGACACCATTGGCTTTCTGATTGGCTGAAATGTTTTCCTTTAGTTTTTGATGACAACTCTGTGTCCAGTGTTATGATTTTAAGTTCTCTTATGGAAGGTTTAAATCAACAAGCATATTAACTGGAGGCAAGTTCAAAAACTTTATAGTGGTTTGCACATCCATGTTTATTGCAGCATTATTCACAATAGCCAAGCTTTGAGATGCCCCACGACTGATGAATGGATTAAGGAAATGTGGTATATGTACACAGTGGAGTTTTATTCAGTCATAAAGAAGAATGAAATGATGCTGTTTGCAGGTAAATGGATGGAACTAGAGAACTCCATGTTAATTGAAGTTAGCCAGGCTCAAAAAGTAAAGGGTTGCATGTTTTCCCTCATATGTGGAAGCTAGACCTGTAAGTTAAATGTATATATAAACATTATGATCACATGTACACATACAGATATGTACATATATGAACAAAATTGTATTAGTCTGTCTGAAGGGACTACGGGAGGCAGGAGAGATAAAGAAAATGTTAGAGAATGAAAACTATTGAAACAACCCATCTACATATGAATGTAACAAAATGCACTGTACAGCAAGCTGTTGAATATTGGGGAGAATGGTGATAGAGAATGAGTAAGTAACAGGAGGGGGAGGGGTTAATTAGATTAAAGCACAATATACATAGGCCTGAAGTACCAAGGTGAGACTCCCTTGGATGGTAAATATACACTTAGTTTTTAAAAAAATGAAGGGCAGGAGGGAAAAATAGGTCTTTCCTGGAGGTGGGTACCAGTAGAAGGGGATGGGCACAAGGAAAATGGGAATGAGGGTGAATATGGTGGATATGTTTTGTATCTATATATGAAAATAGAAGAATGAAACCTGTTAAAATTGTTCTAAGAAGGGGGAAGAGGGAGAAAGATGGAGGGGGTAAATCTAACTAAGATATATTGTAAGTACATATGAAAATACTACAATGTACTTACTACATAGAACCCCCTTCTCAAGGTTTGCCTGCTAGATGAACCGATCTTTTTATGCTTTTCACATACAGTAACACTCAGTCTGGGTGTTTTTGAATTCTCTTCCTGGTTTATTGTCGTTGTTTTCCCTAAAACCACCCACATTTCCCTTCTTTTTTATATAGCTGCACAGCTTCTCTCTCTGTCTCTCTTCCCCTTCCTCCCTCCCCTTCCCTCTCCTTCTCTCTCTCTTTTTCCTCCCTCCTTCTCCTCCTTTTTCTCCTCCCCCTCCACTGCTTCTTTCTTTTTCACTTTCTTTCTATTTTGTCTGCATGTAGAGTAGACGGTGTGCCTTCTGACAGGAATAGGGGATTTAGCAAACCACATTTTTGGCCTTGCTCACAAGCAGCACCAACACTGCACTTCCAGAAAGTAAATGTTTGGATTCCCTGAGTGCTTCAAGTTCTCTGCCACTCAGGCCAGAATGTCAGTGGGGACTTGGCATTCTTGGTCACAGGAGTAGGAAGCTAAACTACCTGCCTGGGGGTGGGGCAGCTCCAGGCAGCACTGCTGGGCGTGTCTACTCCCCTGGAAGTGATAGCAACCTTCTTTCCTCTCACTAGAAGCCACCTTGTGTGCCTACTAGATGTGGCATTGGAGAACTGTGGAACTTCACCTGTCTACTGATGTCCTTTGACCCAGTCTGTGGGTACTTGCCACAATTTGACATCCATGACCCTACATTGCACTCTTTTAAATAAAGGAAATACTTTGAAAATACCAAATTGCCCTTCCCTTTTAGGCTGTGGAAGGTCCAGACTACAGCCTGGAGGACAGGGAGTAGTCTGAAACCATGTGGATCACCTAAAAGGCACAGAGTCATGGGCAGGGTAAGTGTAAGCTAGTGGGGATAGAGAAAAACTGCTTTTGGAGAGAGAGAGAGCGAGACCACATGTTAGGACTGAAAAGGGTCCACCACCCATCAACTCTTTTTGGTTCCTGAAAATTTGACTCAGAACAGGGATACACTGCTGTCCTAACATGACCAATGGAAAGGGAGGCTTTGCTGAAAACACGTTTCTAGTCCCCAGGTTTATGAACCACTGGAAATTTATCCCTCTCTCCAATCCTCATTCTATAGATGAAGCCCAAAACAGGAACACGACTTTTCTAATACCTGTGACCATTTAGTGGCAAAGTCAGAACATAAATTCTCTCAACTTGTCCATGTCTTACTCTAGTACGACTCAAAAATACTACAGTAGAACTGTGCTTATGAGAGAAAAAGTGTTCTGCCAACATAAGAATAAAAACTAAAATATTGATAAAAAACTCAATGTGTCAAAAAAAAAAAGGAGCCATGGGGCAGGCCACCCAGAATGCTATAGAGGTGTGACCATACATTCGTCACTGCTGATTCTGGGTTTATATGCAGACTCAAAGGCACACCGAGGCCAGGCCTGTCCACATCACACAGACAAGAATGACATGATCCAGGTCTGGGAAATTAGTGCCCTAGCATGTCCTGCTTCTTCCTTCTTCCCTTCTGAGGGTTGCAATGGTCCGGAAGTGCAGAATTAGGCTGTGTTCACTGTGAAGATTCAGAGGCCCAGAGCTAGAGAGATCAGTACAACTTCTCTAGCTCCCAGTACAAAAGTGAGGGTAGGGTGCTATGACGCAAACTTTTTCTGTTTTGTTTTGTTTTTTAAAAAGCCTGAGAGGCCCTAAAGGAAAGAACATCTTAGGTCAAGCATTAGGAAAAACTTGCTAAAGCACAGAACCATTTCTCTGATGATCTGGGAAACTTCCTTCCCTGCCACACTTTATATATATATCTATATATATAGATATATATATTTTTTTCTTTTCACAGCAACATGCAGCAAGGCAGAATAAACTGTCATTCTGCAGAACAAGTTCAAATCAGTCTTTGGATTGTCTGTCTTGCTTCTGTGCTTTTCAGAAATTCGTTCAGTAAATACAGAAGGTGAGCAGCATGACTGGTCTTTTCCCTTAGTTGACTCAGCCCCATAGTAAGGAGCAGGGTGATTTTTTAACCCTTCAGATGGCATCAGGGCAAATTCCACAGTGCCATCGTGAGTCAGGAGACAGTATCTCTGGCATGGAGATGGCCATCACATTGGTGTTTCTGGATGGATTTTTCCACTGTAGGGATTCAAGCACACCATCGTCAAGCAAGAGAAAGGGGAATCCCGGCCCTTAGAGTGCCATTCTGGCTCAGGGATCTGGGGTTTCCTTCCTGGTGGCAGCAACTGGCTCAGTGAGATGCTTCACAGCTGACACCCGTTTCTGGCAAGTCATGGGGGAAAGACATTGCTTCAGAGAGTGTTGGTGCTCCTCAGAATGACACAAAACCTGCATTATTAATAGTGCCAGCGTCAGAAAAATTTTAGGACAAGAAAAAGGCTGAACTTCACTAATGGCATTTTAGATGTTATAAACAGGAATCAGGTCATATTAAATAGTGTGTTTCTAAGCTGAGTACATGTTAAATTGCCAGATGGGCTGAACAGGGAAACTAAGAAGGTAGTTGTGGATTTCCAGGGTTGTGAGTGTGTCTGTCACTGGCAACTTCCTGTGTCCTATGGCCTGAGGCTTCACAAACATTTCAGGACCTGAAGACTCCTAAGAGTCCTCTCCGAATGGTTCCATGAGCTAGCAACCACTAATATTGTGACATTGACCCTGATAGAGGCACCAGAACTATGATGTAGCATAAAAGTCGGTCTCTGACAGGTTTCTGCAATAATCATTTTGTATTTAGACATCCCCTAATAGGTATCATTTACCAAATAATCCACTACAATAGTTGCCTAGGTGTGGCCTGCAGATCTCTGGGAAGGCCAGTGGTCCATCACTTTGGGTGGTCCATCAGCTCAAAACAATGCTCATAGTCACACTGGGATGTCATTTACCTTTTTCACTTTGTTGACATGTACCCTGATGATGTAACAGCAATTGTGGAGAAAACTGCTGGTGCCTTCACACAAATCAAGGCAGTAGTACCAAATGTGCTAATAGTCGTTGTATTCTCTACTACCACATATTTGCAGAAAAAAACAAAAACAAAAAGTACCAAACCCTGCCAGGTTCATTTAAGAGTGTCCTTGGTGAAGCTGTGAAAAACACCCATTTATTGCATCACAACCCTTAAGTACACATCTTTTTCACATTCTGCATGATGGAATAGGAAATGCACCGAAGGCACATCCACTGCCTACCAAAGTACAATATTCGTTTGAAGGAACAGCACTGTGCAACTGCACAAGTTACCAGCTAAACTATCTGCTTCTGTCATGGAATATGCCTTTACATGAAAGAAAGTCTGAGAGACAAATTACAGCTACTTGGACTTAAGCACTTGTAGACATTTTCCTCAAAGATGAGCAACCAAATCTGCCACTTCAAAGAAAATACCTGGTATTTGCCCTATGGTAAAATTTGAGCCTTCAAGCAAAAATTATAATTTTTAGAAAACTTGTATAAGCCACCATGAGTTTCACAGTTTACCAATATGTAAAGTGTTTACCAACGAGACCAATGGTGAAGCTGACAAATTCATTTTTGTTTTTTTATTTGTTCAATCCCCTAAGAGCTGGGAATTGAGCCCAGACTTTGTGTAAGCTAGACCAGCATTCTGCCCCTAAGCTATATCCCTACCCCTACAAATCCCATATATAAATATATATATACATATTTTTTTTTCGGTACTGGGGCTTGAACTCAGGGCCTTCACCTTGATCTACCCCACCAACTTTTTTGTGTGTGTGATGGGTTTTTTCAAGATAGGATCTCAAACTATTTGCCTGGGCTGGCTTCAAACCTCAATTCTGCTGATCTCTGCTCCTGAGCAGCTAGGATTACAGTCGTGAGCCATCAGCACTCAGCTTCCATTTTTGATAATGCATTATGTCTCATTTGGAAGACCCATATAACTCAGAGACACAACATTTTCTAAATGACCAATTAAAAAATATGCATGGGTAAAAGATCCCTTCAAAGAGACAGACCAACAGATTTTAATATTGTAGAGATGAAAAACTCATTCATATGAATTCAGGTTCTACACTGCAAATACCCCTTAAGAAACTCCCACTTGTGCAGTTTTGGTGTAATATCAAAAACATGTGTACAATTATCTAAAAAGACTCATAAAATACTTCTCCCGTTTCCAATGTCATGTCTGTGTGAAGTCAAATTTTCTTTGTATACTTCAACTAAAGTAATATATCAAACCAGATTGAATGCAGAAGCAGATAGAATCCAGCTGTCTTTTATTAAGCAAAATGTTAGTGATTTGCAAAAATGTAAAACAATGTCACTCTTCTTACTATTTTGTTTTGTTTTGGATAATATAGTTCTTTGTTATAAAAACATGTTACTTACATTAGTATGAAATGGGTTAATCAATGTTATTTTTAAGAGAATTAAAAAAACTTAAACTCCTTGTTTTAATTTCTATAGCTAGAAAACAAATAAACAAAAAGCCTCAATACTTTTATGAATGTAAAGGAGTCCTGAGTTCACAGTTAAGAAATGTTGATCTACTGAAATCCCACGTAGTATGGTTACTCTAAGTGGGAAACATGGTAGAGTGGAAATAACATATTTAGGAGCTCCATCGACTCCAAATTCTGACTTTGGGCTCAAATTCTGGCCTTACCACCTACTAGATATTTGAATTAGCAGATCACTAATTGTTCCAATTGTCAGTTTCTTCATCAGTAAAATGGGAATAATAACACCCACTGTACAGATTACTTGAGGATTAGAGAAAATATCTAATGCACTTAGCATAAGGCCTAATGGTAGGTGATCAAATATTGATTGACTAATCACCGTAAGATATTTAGTATATCAAGAGATGCTTTTGTCTGCAAGGAAAAGAAATGGCTTTGTTAGGACAGAAAAAGGAAGAATAAAAGGAACCATTAAGCAATCATACAGGGGCCACTATGTTCAGCAAATGGAGATCTAGAAGAGTAGGTCCCAAACACTGCTTGGCAGTCTTGTTATACAGGAATCACCTGAGAGCTTGTTAAAACAATGTAATATGGTACTGGTGGCTCACTCATGTAATTTTAGCTACTCAGGAGGCAGATATCAGGAGGATCACAGTTTGAAGTCAACCTGGACCCAAGGTTCCTAAGACCCTATCTCGAAAATACCCAACACAAAAAAGGGCTGGCGGAGTGGCTCAAGTGGTAGAGTGCCTTCCTAGCAAGCTCAAGGCCAAGTTCAATCCCACTAACACAAAAAGAAAAAAATATACATATATGTTAAATATACTTATATAATTCAACCTGTAATTTGCATTTAAAGATTTTGATTCTACATTTGTAACAAGCTCCCATGTAATATAGCTGCAAAATGTAGATTTCCCATCTCCCAAATTACTGACTCACCCAGACTCTCCCAGGTGATCCTCATTTGAGACTCTGGGCTCAGTGTGGTGGGGCAGCAAAAGTATACAAGATTAGAATTCATCACTCAGTGAGCATTCATGGAGTCCTGGACCCTGCCATGCACCGAGCTTTTGGTGGAATCACAAAGGGCCCACATTCTGTGGGGCAGGGAGAGCAAGCTGACCTATATGCTGGCATCATGAATGTAATGTGAGAACCTCTCTGGGAAGGATATTACAGGGTGTTCTGAAATTAGGGAACATGGCATGACTCACTCACTAGTGAAGGTGAAGGAAGAAGAGGAGGAGGACATTTGAGCTGGGCTTTCCTTAGGTGCCCACAGTGAGACAAAGTGTGTATGTGAAAGCATGGAGACATGAATGAACCAAGTATATTTAGGTCACAGAGACAACCCCTGTGGCTTATGTACAAGCTGAGATAGGGTGGGGGAAGAAAGGGTTAAAAAAAATAGAGGGACTAGATCATGAGAGGCTTTGAACACTGAATTAAATCACTCTACTTTGACAGCACTTAGAGTCACTTGGAGGGCTCTAAAAATGCCGATGCCCAGGCCACACCCTAGGTCGCTCCCTAGGGAAGCAAGGAGGGAGCTTCAGTACATTTTAGAACAAGTGGTACCATGCACACCAAAGTTGAGAACACATGCTGTACATGAGCCAGGGCCTGCCCAACAAATTTACATAGAGCATGTTCTTCAGTGAGTAGTACCCATACTTAAATGTGCTTTTCATGTCAATTTGCTATTCAAAATCAGAATTATTAAAAACCTTTTTATGCCCCAGAGGTCACGTGCTGGGCGCTGGAATGGAGCTTGCTCTGCTCAGAGGTCCGTAGGGTGCGGGCAGATGAAGCCTGCCCTTTGCTCCCCACCTGCTGGGGGAAAGCTGAGCTCTGTGAAGTCACTGCCCTGGGCAGAGGGCACCTCTTTCACTGGCCCAGACCATGGGGTCCTTGAGGACATAAGCCTGCAGAGTGTGTGCCCAGTGAGATTTGCTTCCCTACTTCTCCCTCTTTACTAAAAAGCACCTGTTCAGGATGAGATGAAAAGATGAACTCTCTACACTGAAGGCCAGCAGAAAAATCTTTCTGTAGGCGCAGATTCACAATACGAATTTGGAATGCCTGCTCTTGGTTTTGATGTCTGCTAAAATGTCATAGGAAAGAAAAGTTGTCCTTTCTCTCATTCACCATCACTAAAGTCCTGAAATCATCTTTAAAGTGTCCAAATGTTGCTATGACACTTTTGTAGCTGTTGTCCCTCAAAGTTGCTGAATTTTCCCAGAGTTTTGAGTCTTTAAGAAAAAAAGTAGTTGAAAGGGTTCCATGTATAAAACATAAGCACAACTAAGAATCAGCACTCCTAACTTGTCTACCATCTGGCTCCATCCCCTAGTTTTTAGTCAATAAACTATTCAGCCATCTTTAACGGAATGGAACAGCTCTTCCTGTGGGGGACAAAGGAGAATAGAGAATGACGTAGGAAAATGCCAGGGTCCAGCAGGTTCCTGGGAATGCTCCCCTAGTTGTGGACAGACATGTGACCTTAATGACTATTTTTGACTGTGACTGTGTCCTGTTTTATAATTCCCCACCCAACACACAGGAGGTGAAGAGCTACTTTGTTTTCAGAATTAAAGTTTCGTGTTGGGGGTGGTGGGGATGGTGGTGGGGATGGTGGTGGTGGTGGTGTTGGCTTAGCTCTTCCCAGGACAGGCCCAAGAGGAGAGAGGCAGGCTAGAGAGGCTGGCTATCATTCTTCCACAGTGATTTACAGGTTTTCACTGCATACTTTAAAACATTGCCCCCAATCTCTTGCCTGTCTGATGGCCCAGGCTTTCCCCACAATCAAATGATATGTAATCACCTGAAAAGAAAAATGTAACAAACACTTATCTGCAGCTCTGACTCAAAGAACTAGATTCCGTGGAAATTACAGGCTTTTTCCTTGGCTGTGCAGATGTGGCTAGGAATCCACGCCATAGCTAATGTAGAAAGGGAACTGGCCACCATGTGCACAGGCGTGCCAGTGCCTGGGTGGCCCAGGGTAGGCCTCCGAGTTTGAGTCCCTGGGCAGGAGGGAGGGAGGCCCAGCAGACTCCTGACCACTTGTAAGAAGAATATGTAATTAGTAAACAACTTCAATAGCCCGACTCCCCCTTCCCAAGCCTGGATTCCCACAGTCTCAGAAGACCAAGTGTGCCTGGCATCCTGGGCTGTGCGTGGCCTCCCGTTCCGGTGGCTGTGGGCTGCTCCGACTGAGCGCAGCTCACCCAAGGCCCTGCTTGGATACAAACAAGTTGGCCTTTGATGACAGGAAGGGAGTGAAGCCTCCCTCAATGTCTGAGTTTTAATCTTGGTTTGGAGGACATTACTTCCCTCTTCGTGGATCACTGATTGCTTTCAAAATACCAGGAATCATTATTTTACCTTCCAGGGTTACTGTGTGCCGTGATTAATTTAGCTAAGGCTCTCAGAAAACAGTAAATGCTGAGCGGCCTTATTAGCTCCCGTTTGAAAAAGCACTTAGCATCCCCGGGCAGCTACTTTGATGAGAAGTGCTACTTACTGTGACCCTCATGAACACTCCTTCTTCTTAACAGAACCTCCCAGGGTCTCTTAGTCTCTCTGGCAAAAATGCTCTGCTTCCAAATGAACCAAATAAACAGTAGAGATGTGAATTTTCTCCATAAAAAAAAAAATCAATCCCAGTTTCTAATGAAGGGAAAAGAAATCATTTCGAGCTAGTTAAAAGGGAGACACATAACTTGCCTTTTGGAGATGGAATGGACTAACTTTAAACTTAGGTTTAAAGTGTAACAATGTATGCACATGTGAACAAACGAATAAAAAATAAAATAAAATAACAGGGACACTAAAAAATAAAGTTTGACTGAAAAAATGTTGAAAACTCAATCAGAAGGAAGAACTTGCTCACAGCCTAGAGATCCTACTCAAGCCATTCTTGCCCCTTCGCCTTTCTCTTCTTTTTCCCACTCCTTTCCATGGCAAACAGCACAGGCAAAGAAATGACTCTTTCCAAGACACATTCGTACATTTTGGGTGGTACAGAAAGGAGGGATTACAAACACAGACAGTGGGACATGCCTTTCCCCATCTCTGGGGGTTCACATTCTTCCTCTGGACTGGAGCAGCCCCACTTGCCTGTATATTGCCAGCAGCCAGCAGTCACCAAGTACCCTGCAGCTAAGGATTTTCTGCAAACCTGTCTGCTCTCTGCCTCTGTCTCTGGGGATGTGCCAGGATGTGCAGAGCTCATCTCTCTTGACAGTTTTAAAATTGGCCTTTCCATGTGTTTTTAATTTTTATTTAATAAAGGAACAAATGCTTTCTAACTAAAGAGCAGTTGGTGATTAAGAACCGTTTGGTTGATGGCTAACAAAGGCAAGTAAAAGCTGATATCAATCTTTATGAGCTCTGCAAGGGCCACAGCTGCTGCTTCCCTTCTCTCCTAACCATGTTTTCTCCCAAGCAGCCTGTCTCTCCACTTTCCCCAACTTTGTTTTGTCCTAGTAATTCTATCTTGCTTACACAATTGCTCACCCTTTATCCTCCTGTTTTTGATTACCAACTGGTGTTTATTTTAAATGGAGTTACTGGCCAATTAAATAGAAATTAGCTACGTTTAGAGACAGGCCTCCTGTTTACGGCTTCTGCCTTTGGCAAACAGTCATTCTTCTTTAGGCTATTCAGAGAGCAGAAACCCCAAAGGCAAAGTCCAGCTGCAAAGAGCCAAGGCCCCTCAGGGAAGCTACCTGCTAGCAGAATTAAAGGAAGGAGGGATGGGATGCTCTCCACCCAGTAGGAGCTGGAGTAAGCTGTAGCTGGAGCCATTTCCTGTTATGATTCTGCTAAACCATTTCTGGTTCAAGACAGATTCTCCTTAGCAGAAGGCCAGGCTTATTTCTCTGAAGAAGAGAATGAGTATGTAAATAAATAAATAAAGGTTAGCTCTTGTTTTTCTTTTTGTTCAGGACAGCTGGAATGCATCCTTCTTCCCACCCAAACACTGACCACTATTTGACTGGGTGAAGGAGAGGCTCCCTTCCTGGGCTGGGCAGAGTGCCTGGGCTAAATCATTTGGCTCAGGCCTATAGCTGGATCGATACCTGTAGCTTGGCCCTGTGGGGGTGGTCTGGAGACTGGGTCTGTGGGTACTAACGCATGCCTCTTTCCTTGGGACTGGCCTCAAACGTGAGTCTGTCCAGCCTGGAACTTGGTAGGTCTTGAATCTGAGTCTTCAGGGAAAGGCCTGGGTCTTTGATATATAGGATCCAGTCAGCTTGGATTCCCAGTCCACAGGGGTCAGCCTGAAGTTACCAGGGTCCATGGGGATTAGCCTGAAATCCATGGGGAAAGGCTGAATCCATGGAAGCTAGATCTAAGGGGGGCTGGCCTGACAGTCTGGGGCTATAGATACAAGTCTGGTATAAAGAAAGGCCTGGAAGATTGGTCTGGGGAAAAACTGGCCGGAGCCTGGGTCAATGGGGAATGGCAGAGCACCAGGATCTACTGAGGTAGACCTGGACTTTGGCTGTATAGGAGCAGGTCTGGAACCGAGGTCTGTTGGAACATGGGCCTACAGGCCTGGCCTTGGTCTTGGGTCTGTGGGTGCTGGCCTGGTGACTGGAGCTCTGGGTGCTTGCATGGAGTTGAGGTCCATAGGTGCTGACCTGGCACTACTAAAGTCTGTAGCTTGGGGTCCCAGGGACTGGTCTGGGGTTGGGGTGGTCTTAGAGACTCCGTGTATTGTTGCCAGCCTAGAGCCTGGGACCATGAAGACTGGCTTGGTACCAGGTTTCATTGGGATGCAACAGGTGTCAGGGTCCACAGCAGAGTCAGATTACCTACTTCACTGTCCTCTCCCATGCAGATGGTGTTGCCTGGGCTTGGGAAAGGAGGAGGTGAGTAACGTGGGACTAACTATCCTTTATACATTCTTCACTGTGTATTTTTAAAATTTTTCTATACTGTACTTAGGTACTTTAATCTTTCAGCTAGACTCCCCAGCACCTGTGAAGGTATTTTCATGTGTGGAGAGTTATCCCAATTGATGTGTCTGTGAAGGGATGAATATTAGAAAGATCTATTATATTATTTCACTATGGTAGAGAATTTTAATTACTATAATTAATTTGTTAAAGGACATAATGTAAAAGGTAGATAATAGCCAAGATCAGATAGTTAATTTCAGCAGAGAGACAGAAACTTTAAGAAAGAATAAAATGGAAATGCTAGAAATGAAAGACACAAAAACAGTGTAATGCCTTAGACAGTTTCATTAGTAGACTTACACAGCCATGGCAAGAATCAGTGAATTTGAAGATAGACCAATAGTAATTACCAAAATTGAAACACAAAGGGAAAAGAAGTGGGAGGGAAAATGGAGCATTGGCCCCAGGGATACAGAACAACATCTAGCATTCTAATATAGGCATAATTTGAGTATCAAAAGAAGAGAGATGGAAGGACAGAAGGAATATCTAAAGAAGTAATTACAAGTTATCTAAACTTAATGACATTCACCAAACTGCAGGTCTTAGAAGCTTGGATAATACCAAGTAGGGTGATATCACATACACACACACACACACACACACACACACAGAGTCTTAGTTCTTTCTCTGTTGCTGTAACAAAATACCTGAGACTGGATAATTTATAAAGACCAGAAATTTATTTGGTTCATGGTTCTGGAGAAGTCCAAGATCACAGCACCAGCATCTCACCTGGCAAGGGCCTTCTTGCTACATCATGACATGGCAGAGGGTAAGACAGGGCAAGTGCGCAAGCTGAGGACTCTCTTCCTCTTCTTATAAAGCCACTAATGCCATCATGGGGGCCCCACCTTCATGAGCTCAGCTAATTCTAACTACCTCCATAAACAAGTGAATTTGGAGATTAAGTTTCCAACACATGAATTTTTGGGGAACACATTCAAACCACAGCAATACCTATGTGTATCATATTTAAATTGCTGCAAACCAATGGAGGGGAAAATACAGAATGCAGCCAGAGGGAAAAAAGTACCACATACTGAGGAACACCTGAGAACAAAACAGACTTCTTTTCAGAAACAATGCAAGCTAGCCAGCCATGGTAAGCATGCCTGTAATCACAGCTTCTCGGGAGGCAGAGAGATGTAGGAGGATTACAGACCAAGACTGGCCCCAGGCAAAACTGCAAGACCCTATCTGAAAAGTAAACTAAGTCAAAAAAAGCTGGGGATGTGGTTCAAGTGGCAGAGTACTTGCCTAGCAAGTATGAAACCCTGAGTAAACCCCAATACCACCAAACAACAACAAAATCAATAAATAATGCAAGCCAGAGGCAGTGCCGTGACATCTTTAAAGTGCTGCAAGAAAAGGAGCAGGGGCATCCCTCAGGTGATAGAGTGCCTGCTTAGCAAGCACAAGGCCCTGAGTTCAAACCCCAGTATAGCAGTAAAACAATGGCTGGGCTTGTTAGCTCCTGTCTGTAATCCCAGCTAGTTGGAGAGTGGGGGACCAAAGTTTGAGGCCAGTCAGGCAGAAAGTTCACAAGACTCTATCTCAACTAATAAAAAGCTGGACATGGTGGTGCATGCCTGCCATCCCAGCTACACAGGAGGCGTAAATAGGAGGACTGATGTCCAGGCCAACTCAGTCAGAAATGCAAAATCCTATTTGAAAACTAAAGCAAAAAAAGGGCTGGCTGTGTGACTCAAGTGGTAGGGTGCCTATCCAGCAAGCATAAGGCACTGAGTTCAAACCACAGTACCACTACCAAAAAAAAAAAAAACCAGAGAAAGAAAAGAAAAGCTAACAGCCCAAAATTCTATACTTACCTGGCAGAGAAGATACCATGATCATGAAGGTGGTTTTCCCAGGGCGAGCCTCATCCATCACACTCTGGATGTGCTGACCCCTGCAGTTTCCCCAAATATGGGAAACTCGGCTGCATAATTTGTGGTTGTGTTTGCACTCTTCCCTGAAAAAAAAAATTTTTTTTTTTTGGTGGAACTGGGGTTTGAACTCAGGGCTTTGAGCTTGCAAATCAGGTACTCTACTGCTTGAGCCACACCTCCAGTCCATTTTGCTCTGGTTATTTTGGAGATGGGGGGTAGGTCTCTCAAAATATTTGCCTGAGCTGGTCTTGATTCAGTCAGCCCCCCTCTGTTACAGTCAGTTCAACCCCCTCCTGATTCCTCCCTATCTCAGCCTCCCAAGTAGCTAGGATTTTAAATGTGAGCCACTGGCACCAGCTCAACAAAATACCTTCAAAGAAGAAAAATTAAAATCAAAGACTTTACCAGACTAACCAAAATCAAGAGACTGTATTGCCAGAAGACCTACTCAGAAGAAGTTCTTCTTGCACAAAGAATGTATTATCGGGTTCAAGTTTGGGTTTGCACAAAGAAATAAGGCCCGTAAAATAAAAGAACAATAAGCAAGTGTGAGATAAAGTTCACTTCAATTGTTCTAAAACATAAGTGACTGTTGAAAACGATACTCGTAGTGATGTATTCTGTGTGCACAGCACATGTAAATGAAAAAGCATGAAGAGATAGCATGGGAGATGTACAGTGGTCTGAATTTGTCTGCCAAATGCACACATTGAAACTTAATCTAACATGATGGTATTGAAAGTTGGTGATTAGGTCAGAAGGGTGAAGCCCTCATGAATGAGGATTCAACAACCTTGTAACATTCCTTCCCACCCTTTCCACCCTTATTGCCCCTCTGCCTTTTGCCATATAGGATGTAGCACTCCAGGCACTGTCTTGAAGCAGAGATTAAGTGTTAATGGTAACAATACATGGCACTGGATAAAAAAAAGTCTTAACGAGACCTGCTGGCACCTTGATCTTGTACTTTCCCAGCTTTCAGAAGTGTAAGAAATAAATTTTGATTACTTGTAAATTACCCAATTTGTGGTGGTGTATTGTAGCAGTTCAAATGCACTAAGATAGGATGGTTTGAAAAAAGTTAAGGATTTACTGCTGCTCGGTCCTTATGTAGCATACAAGGAAGTATAACACTTGAAAGCAGACTCAGATTAATTAAGGATATATATTTATCCTAGAGAAACTATTAAAATATTTTAAAAGAGAAGCAAATACTTAGTAGAAGAGAATTATAAAAAAGACTCAACACAAGAAAAGACAGGAAAAAATGAAACAAAAGACAGATGGAACGAGTGAACTCACCTTTATCATAAAGACACATTGGCTAACAGTGAAAGGATGGATAAACTTCCACTGTGCAAAACTAACTACTAGACAGTTGGAGCAGCTAAGTTAATATCAAAGGCATATTACCATGTGCAAAGAGATGGTATATAATGCTAACGGGCTCATAGCTCCAAGAAAACATACTCAACCAAATTGTGAATACAATAACAACACAGTTTCCTCAGACTTCAGGCAAAAGAGATGAAACCAAAGGGGGAAAAAAAAAAGGAGACTATAATAGTTGGAGTCTTTAACACTCCTTTCTCAGTGATTGACAGAAGAAGTAGAAAGTTAATTATTATGGACAGAAAACCTAGAATAACACTATCCACAGCTAGCTGAATGACAAATATAGACAACTCCATCCTCCAATAGCAGAAGACATCTTTTTTCAGTTACACATGGGACATTAAGATATACCATAGTCTGGGCCATAACACAAACTTCAACAAAGTTAAAAAACAGAAGCCATACAAATTATGTTTTTTTAAAATAATGGAATTAAACTAGAAATCAATAACCAGAAGATATATGGGAAACCCTCAAATATTTGGAAATTAAACCACTGCCTTCTAACAAGCTATGGGCCAAAGAGAAAGTCTCAAATGAAATTTAAAAATATTTTTGATGGAAATAAATAAAAGTATGACATATCAAGACTTGAGAGATATGTTAAAGTTATTCTTAAAGATAAATGTAGGTATCAAATGCTTACATTAGAAGCAAAACAGTTCTCAAATCAATGATCTCAGATACCATATTTGGTGCATAAATATTACCAAGTTACACATAGGCTAATGGAAGAAAATAATAAATATTAAAACAAAAATCAATGACATTAAAAACAACAAAAAAAATCATTGAAACAAAAGTCTGTAACAAGATTGATCAAACTGATACACTGCTAGCCAGAGAGACCAAGAGAAAAAAAGAAGTTGTAAGTTACCAGCATCAGGAACAAAAGACACAGTATCATTACAAACCCTGCAAACATTACAAGATGATAAGAGCGTGTTATGAACAACTCTACAGCTTACAGTCAACAACTTATGTGAAATGCATTGTTTGTTTGTTTGTTTGTTGAGAAAGAGTCTTACCAGGTAGCTCAGGCTATCCTAGAACCTTACTGTATAGCCCAAACTGGCCTTGACCTCACAATCCCCCCGCACCAGCCTCCTAAGTGCTGAGATTATAGGTATACACTACCATGCCCAGCTTGAAATGGATTTTTTGGAAGAAAAATTACTAAAGCTCACTCAAAAACAAATAGATAACCCAAATAGTCCTATATCTAGGAAAGAAATTTAATTTGTACTTTTAAATCCTCCCAGCTCCATTACTGACTCTTATCAAACATTTAAAAAAGAAAGAAATCCAACCCAACTATTTCAGAAACAGGAGAGGAGAGAATACTTCACAGCTCATTTTGAGACCGGCACTACCCACATATTAAAGCCAGATAAACTGAGCATAGCAAAAAGTACCTGTTGTTCCAGATACTCAGGAGGCTGAGACAGGAGCATTGCTTGAGTCCAGTAGTTACAGGCCAACTGTACAACATAGTGAGACCTCTCTCTCTCTCTCTCTCTCTTGCTGAGTCTTGCTATATAACCAAGGCTGACTTTGACCCACAATCCTCCTGCCTCAGCCTCTGAATAGTAGGATGATGGGAACATTCTATTACACCTGGCTCATGAGTCCTTGTCTCTTAAGAAAAACAAAGCTAGACAAAAACATCATGAGAGAGGAAAACTAGAGACAAATATCCCTTACGCACACTGCTGAAAAAATCCTTACCTAAATACTAGTATATTAAATACAGGATGTATAAAAAGTGAAATACATCTTGACCAAGAAGCAATTTAAGATTGGATCAGCTCTCAAAACCCAATCAATGTAAGGCACTGACTTTTTTTTCTTTGCAATACTGGGGATTGAACCCAGGACCTCACACTTGCTAGTCAATAACTTGATTTGCATCCCTAGCCCTTTTGTTTTTATTTTGCATTTGAGATATGGTTTTGCTAACTTTGTCCAGGCTGGTCTTGAACTAGAGATCCTCCTTCCTGTGCCTCCCAAGTAGCTGGGATTATAGACATGCAATACTATACCTGGCTATATTAACATATTAAAGAAGAATATAGATGCATAAAATGAATTTGACAAAATTCCATATACATTTAAGATTTAAAAAAAAAAACCTCTCAGCAAAGTCGGAATAAAACAAAATTGCTTGACCTAATAAATAGATCTACAAAAAAGCCTACAGCTAACATAAAACTTAATGTTATATGACTGAATACTTTTCCTCAAAGACTGGGAATAATTCAAATATATGCTCTTTTACAACTTCAATTTGCCATTAGTTTGGAAATTATAATAAGACAAATGATAGAAATTAAAGAGATATCACTATATGTGGATAACGTAACTATCTATGTAGCTGTTCCTAAACAATCTATTCAAAAGCTGCTAGAACTAATATATATGTTTAACAAAGTCTCAGAATAAAAGTCAATGTATACGAATCAATGATATTTCCATATGCTAGCACTGAAAAAACTGAAATTAGAAAAACACTATCATTAAAATAGTACAAAAAAGGTAAATACTAGAAAAAATTATGTTGGATCTATAAGCTGAAAAGTACAAAACACTGAAGAAAAAAATCTAAGATGATCCAGATAAGTAGAGATATATACCATGTTCATAGATTAGAAGATTCATTATTGTTAAGATGTTAATATTTCCCAATTTGTTATATTTAGGGAAATTCCAATCAAAATTCTAGCAGCCTTTTATATCAATGTTGGCTTCTCATTTAAAATCTTATATAGAAAGGCAAAGGAACTAGAATTGCCAAAATATTTTGAAAACAAATATTTGGAGGACTCATACTACCTGATTCAAGTGTTACTGTAATGCTACAAACAGTGGAGAAAGGATAGACACAGAGATCAATGGAATAGAAAAGAGAAACCAAAAACAATCCCCCATAGACAGTCAACTGACTTTTCAACTGAGTTTTGACAATAAAGCAAATGTAATTCCAAACAAACGCTTCTGGAACAACTGAACATCTCTGCCATTGTCCATTTGTCCTACTGTAACAAAATGCCTTAAACCAGATGGCTTATAAACAACAGAAATTTATCTGCCCTAGTTCTGGAGGCTGAGAAGATCAAGGTGCTGGCAGATTTGGTGTCTGAGGAAAATTTGCTTCCTTGTTCATAGACAATCTTTTTTTTACTGTGTCTTCACATGGTGGCAAGGCAAAGAAGCTCCCTGGGTCCCTTTTACAAAGGCACCCAATCACTTCCCAATGGCACAACCTTCTGATGGCCTCATTTTGCTGGAGGATTTCAACATATGAATTTTGGGTGGGACCAAAACATTTTGTTTTGCATGCAAAACAAAACAAAAACAAACCTTCTGCCTATATCTCACATCTCATGCAAAAATTAACTCATTTAGGATCATGGACCTAAATGTAAAACCTAAACAAAAAACAACCTTGGAGCCAGGTGCTAGTGGCTTACACCTACAATCCTAGCTACTTGGGAGGCAGAGATCAGGAGGATCATGGTTTGAGGTCAGCCTGGGCAAAACAATTTGTGAGACTATATCTTGAAAATATGTAACACAAAAAGGGCTGGAGAAATGGGTCAAGTGGTAGAGCACCTGCCTAGCAATCATGAGGCTCTAAGTTCAAACCCCAGTACCACCAAAAAAAAAAAAAAAAAAAGCAACCTTGGGTAAGGCCAGTGGTTCTGAACAGGAGTCAATTTTACATACCAGGGGACATTTGACAGTGTCTGGAACAGTTTGGGTTGTCATGATTGAGGAAGTTATGGGCATCTATGGGTAGAAGCCAGGGATACTGCTGCTAAACAGCCTACAATGCACAAATAACCCTCCACAGCAAAGAAATTGGCCCAGTCCAGGGCTGGTGAGTGGCCTGCCTAGCAAGCATGAAGCCCTGAGTTTAAACCCCAGTACTGCCAAAAAAAAAAAAAAAAATTGTTCAGTCCAAAATGTTAATAGCGCTGCTTTTAAGAAACCTGATAGGGTTTAGCTATAAGACCTATGAAAGGAAAATCAATAAACTGGATGGTGCTAAAATTTTTAAAAGCTTTTTCTCTACAAAACCTTTCATTCTCTTTTATTAAGAGAATGAAAAAGACAGCCAGGTATGGTGGCTCTTACCTATAATCCGAGTTACTCAGGAGGTAGAGATTGAGAGGATCACAGTTTGAGGCCAGCCCAGGCAAAAAGTAATTAAGACTCCCATCTCAACAGATAATCCAGGTGTGGTGGCAATGTCTATAATTCCAATTATGCAGGAGATCATAGCTAAAAGGTTTATAGTCCAAAACTGACCCCAGGCAAAAATGTGAGGCCCTATCTGGAAGATAACTAAAGCAAAAAAGGGCTGGGGGCATGGCTTGAGTGGTAGAGCTCCCGCCTAGCAAGGGCAAAGATCTGAGTTCAAATGCACAGAGGGAGAGAGATGTCTGCTTACCACTCAAAAGCTAATCTTTGGGAGATGAGAGTTGGTGGGAAGAAAATCAAATCTAACCAAGGGCACATCCTGAGAAGATGGAGAGCCTGTTATCCTCAAAATTCCATTTTAGAAACTCAGGTAGGCAAAAGGACTTTCACAGGGAGGGAAAAGAGGTGTAAGCAGAAATGAGCAGGAAGGCTAAAAGCTGGAGGGGGTCTTCTTTCTTCATCTAGGGCTTAAGTTTATAGCACAGCAAATTACATGCTTTTTGTTAGTTGATGCAAAGAATCACGAGTGAGATGGCACATTCTGAAGGTCACCAGATGTTCTGGGTTCTTTAAATATAAAGAAAGATTATTTAGCAATTTACATCTTAATGATGTTCTCAACAATGTTGGGATATTTCTTTCTTTCCTTTTTTATTAGCAGTAGTGGAATTTGAACTTGGGGACTTGCGATTACTAGGCAAGTGTGCTACCCCTTGAGCCATATCCCCAGCCTTAGCAATTAACATCTTAATCATCTAAGTGCAGCTTCTCTTTAGAATTTAAGTGCTGGACAATTCTTAAAGAAATTGCCAAGTTACAAAGCAACAAACTAGGTGGAAATGTTTTTTAAATCATACATGGCAAAAGCCTTGTATCCAGAATATATAAAGAGCTCATAAACTCAACAATCAGAAAACAGTCTACACAAGTCTTAAAAGCAAAGCAAAACAACCTGAACAGATTCTTTGCCAAAGACCATGTTCAGATGGGAAATAAGAATAAGAAGAAAGGCTCAGCCAGGCACTAGTGGCTCAGGCTTGTAATCCTAGTTACTTGGGAGGCTGAGATTGGGAAGACCACAGTTTGAGGCCAGTTGGGCTCCATCTCCAAAATAACCAGAGCAAAATGGACAGAAGGTATGGCTCAAGTAGTAGAGCTCCTGCTTTGCAAGTACGAAATCCGGAGTTCAAACCCTAGTTCCACCAAAAAAGAAAAGAAAAATGGGGCAACATCATCAGTCATTAGGGAAAAACAAATTAAAATCACCATAAGAGAGGTAGGCACCAGTGACTCACACTTATAATCCAGTTACTTGGGAGGCAGAGATCAGGAGGATCACAGTACAAAGCCAGCCAGGGCAAATAGTTTCCAAGACCCTATCTCAAAAACACCCATCATGAAAAGGGCTGGCAGAGTGGCTCAAGTGGTAGAGCATCTGCCTAGCAAGCATGAGTCCTTGAGTTCAAACCTCAGTACCTCTCAAAAAAAAAGAGTCAATCTTAGATATCATAACATGCCTGTATGAATATCTGAAGTTTAAAAACCTGGCAACTCAAACTACTGTGGAGCATA